>NC_092531.1:24823863-25442500 GCF_037038585.1 Patagioenas fasciata
GCTATAGTCCTTTTTGCTGAAAGCTATGGCTGAGAAAAGTCACAGAAAGGTTTGGTAACTGGAAATATGTTTGGTAATTGTATGGTATTGCTTTAATAGAAAATAGTTATCCATGCTGTATTTTAAGTTAACTGCTTTTTAGGGGAGTCATCTGTAGTAATTTAAACAGACATAGCTTTCAGATATCTGGTTTTGTGAAATAATAGGAAAAAATCCTCTTACATAAAAGAAAACGGGAAGAGGTGCCTATTAACCTACCTAGAAAGCAGGAGGTCTAAAGCCATACTCCTGTGTAAGATCATCAGCTCCAGCACAGCGCTCCTTGGCTGCTCTCGGGTCACCGTGTACTGGGGGAAGAGAGGCGGTGATGTTTTCCCGACCCACTCAAAGGGTGTGTTGACCTGGTATGTGTTGCTGAGCAGGAGTTTGGAGGACTGTTTGAACGTGCCCCAGTACAAGTACACTGTGTAAAGGGAAGTTGCTTTGTGAACACACGTGGGACACTTCAGATCCCATATGCCAAAGAATAAAAATTAAAAAATTTTTAAAAAAAATAATAAAAAATGTGTTTATTGCCTGGAAATTTATGAACCATTAAAAATTAAAGTTACCCAGCCACTTTAACTTTCTTCCTTTCATTTGCCTACCTCTAAACTCAAGAACCCCTAACATTTCCTTAAATACTGCAACTCATCAGCCTGTGAAATAATTAGGCTGAATTTTCTGTGAATGTCAGAGGCAAATTTTTTCTTGAACCACGAGTAGTGAGTAAGCACACGTACTTAAAAACATTTCTGTGCTGCGGCTTGGCTTAGCAGTTAGAAGCTGGTTTGAGAAAACCATTTAAATACAGTGCTGAAATAGCTTCTAGAGATTTTTTGACATTACTTTTCTCCTGTGTTTTCATGAAGCTCAGCTAAAGGTGAGGACCATGCACAGCCCAATTCCTTTGCTCTGTGTAGGAGAAAGCAAAACAACATGCAAAGGCTCTTCCCAGGGGCTGAACTCCCCAGCAGTCCTAATGGCCTGTGTAAGCCCTCTAAAAATGGCTTGAAATGCATTTGAATAGCACATATGTCTCTTGCTGCTGTTGGGAAAGTAGTACATTTCACTAAAAATCAAATTCAACTACGCAATTTTGAATAATTGTAGATATTAGCAGCATAAAGCCCATCCTAAGTCCCCATAATTCATTTGCCTAAGGTTCCACTTGCCTGTTTAGCCATGGGTGAATTTCATTCAGAAAAGGAATTGCAAGTAACTACAAATACTGGCTTCAAAAGCCCAGATTTAAGACCTGAACCCATCCAAAGAGAAATACTGTCATTTGACTGCACTGCAGACCATATTTTGTGAATACTCACACTGCCAAGAATGCTTGGTAGAAATTGCAATGACACTGAATGTGAATTCTGGGGAACTTGTATATAAGCTGCAGTGAAGCAAGGCCATATTAGTCAGTTAATCACTTTCCTCTAATCACTATTGTCATGGTTTGTAGCATTTCTAACAATCTTTCAGTATCGTAACAGTCACAAGTGCTAGACTGGAGCGTGACTATTCAGTGCATGGGAAACTGGTGCACAAAAACAGACAGATGTGTGCACGCATATGCAAACAAATTCCCATTAAAATCAATATTAGATCCCCTGTTATTAAATCTGAGTATCAAAATACACTCAAGGCACGTTTCTGTAATTCCAAACAGCAAAATTGTTCACAGGGTGCAATGAAACCGCTAGAAACATCACTAGTATTGATTAATGCAATATGACTGAGCACGGAAATTAAGTTGGGGATAGGGATCTCCATTAAAAATGTTTATTGCTAAGTGCTCGTGTATCACTTCAGTTCCTCTGCAGATTTGGAAAAATAAAAAGCCAAACACCTTCTTCGTGGAAAGAGAAAGACATCTAGCTGACCTATCCTTTAGAGATATTTTGCTTCTTTTCTTCAATCTTATTTAGGTTGCTAAGAGTGCTAATAAAACCTGAGCGAAGTACCAGTTTGGGAAAATAGTTAAGTACATGCTTAACACAAAGCAACACTTACAGCAAAATATATGCTTTTCCAGTTAGTTCGGTTCAGCGTTCAGTGGCTGGAATCTCGGGCTGGGAAAATCAGCTCGGTTACGATATTTCAAGGTGGATACATGAAGACTGTGACACCCCCCTCACCGATATTCTTCCTCCCCCACTAAATTAATTAACCTACCCAGGTTGTAACCAATTTAGGAAAACATCCTGTGCTGCAGAGCAGAGAAAGTATTGATACCATCCACTCATCCTTCCACTTTCTCCAAGCTTGACTGCAAGTTCAGAACCTGATTATCTGGCAAAGACTCCAGAATGACCCACTTTGTTCTGCATTACTCTGTGGGTGTCTACAGCTGCTTCAAGCTTTCTTGGTTTTACCTCCATCTCCTTCACTTGCTGGTCCAGGCTCATCCAAAGGAAAAACTCAGATCTGAGCCTAAAATTTTGCAAGTTTTAAACATTAGTAGAACTAAGATGAGACTCCACTTTATAGATTCAAATTATAGATCCTGAGTTTTATTTGTTTGTTTGTTTTTATGAAACCCATTGAATTGTATCAGCTTTGTAATAAAACCTGTTAAGTTTGCATTTACCAGAGACCAAGAATCAGGAAGAATTCTGGTGAACCTTCCTCTGAACCCCAGTGAGATCTGGATTTGATTCTTACTTGTTCCTTACTCCTATGAAGTCTTTTCACACTAAACACAAGGATTAGCTTCTCTTTAGCGATTTCTGCTTCCTTTTAACATTAAATTTTGTCTGAGGGTTGTCCTAAATTGCATGGAATGATGCGCCTAAGAAGAGGAGAATGGCAAGTAGCTAAATCTATGGAAGAATAATTTTTGGCGTTGAAGAGAAACTTCAGGATAGTTCTCAGATAACCGACACAGTAGGATGCCATTGGCACAATACGTACGTAAAGGACTTCAGACACAGTATCCAGGAAAAGCTCCCTATGCCTTTGCACCGATAAGCAATGACCGGTGCAGTGCCACAGTCCCTTGTGTCTCATTGCTGAGAAACTTCCATTTTGCTGCCTCCGAGGGAAAACTGTTCACAATTCGGTGTGGATTCCTGTCTCCACCTCTGGCAAGGCATAGTGAAACCTGCACCCCTATAACCCATACTCAGACAGGTCCCAAGAAAACAAGAGGTCAGTTAAACCAGGACGGGAAAGCTCAGAAACTTGCATTTAGCCTGCACACTGCTGCTTACCCCTCCTAACCCACCCTAGCTGAAAGGTTTGCCATCTGATCCGGGCCTTGGCTCATATACAGCAAATGTATTTCTTCAGTCCAAAGCCAGTAACATTAACCACACTTCCAGCCTTCCTCCCGCGGTTCTAACACACACATGCACATACACACATGGAAACAGGGTGAGCTTTTTATTTTTTGAGTTATTTTTCACATCCACAAAAACAAAATAATCTCTTAACATAGCTTTATTTGTTAATGTGTTAACGGAGTCAGTAAATAGGTACCAGGACACAGACTGCAGATACTGCCTGATGCTAATGCACAAGCCCTCAGTGCTCGTAGCAAGTAAGGCAGAGGGAGGAACAGCTAAAACGCTGGAAAAACAGCAAAGGAAGCAAAGTATGTGTGAGTGAGTAAGAGCGAGAGAAAAATCCAGTCAAGCCAGAATTGTGCTTGCCAAAAACGAGCTAAGAGATCTGTTTCCAAAAGAAATGAGTCAAACCAGGGAAACAAAAACAATAATGCTGTGTGCAACTTAAAGCAGCAGCTGCTATCTGAGAGAAAACATAAAATGAGTTAGAAGACACAAAAGATTAGTCTTTTTTTGGTTTTCAAATTATTACATTTGTGAAGCTTTTGGCTCAGAAACATTTGACCTAATCACATCTGTTCTAACAACTTAAACGAGAGGCCCAGCAGCTGTAGCTGGCAAAAGAATCTCCAAATCTGCAGACACCGTTCCAATATTTGGGCTCTTGTCTGAACAATCTTGGGATAACAAACTCTATACCCTAAAAGTGCCTTTGCTGTGCATAATAACTTAGAGACTGATGCTGCAGCCACCCTGCAAACCCGCCTGCTTTTAAATTCAGCTGCTCCTTGGCTTAGCCTCTGGAGATGGAAACTCATTTCTCTGATGAATGTGAATTTCTTTCATATTCTTGCAAACAATCAAGTGAAGCCTCTTTGTCTACACCCAGATAAAAAGGCAAACAACGGGTGCTGAAGAGAAGTGAGCGCTGACAAGTTAGAAGACACCATAGAAAGTCTCACAAGTAAGGTGAAGCCAATCTGGCTGGGACTGCAGTGAACCAAGAAAAGATGTTTTGCAGAAGGTTAAAATAGCATAGAGAAGATTTCTTTTACTACACAAATATACGTACAAAAAGTAAAGAGAAACCTCATTAATATGGTTACACAAAAATGAACTGGCTAGATGATCTAAGCTAATTTTTTGTGTCCCTGTAACCTGCTGTGTTTTATTTAGTGAGAATTTCCTGTCTGTCTAATTTTCATTGGCACGTCAATTTTCTTGCAGTGCCTGATTCTTTTTCAACATCTGCTGCTCAGTTTGACAGCATTAATTTTGGATTTTTCCCCAGATCAGATTAGTTGAAGATTGCAGTGAATGCTGGCAAAAGATCTAAGTTTTCTGTCTCTCTTTTCTCTTCTCCTTGATGAAAAAATGTTTTATTGAGATTCATAATCTTTACTATTACAGTATCTGATACTGAAAATCATAAAATAGTCAGAGAACTATTGTACATACTAAGAGAACCAGGTTTTCTTCTCCCTCCTAATTTCTCTCCACCTGTCCATACACACAATTTATTATTCAGGGCTATTGTATCCATGAGTTGTAAGCACAATCCTCTAAGCATACATGTTGAAAATGCTCATTTTTTCATATGTGTAAATGCAGAAGCATTATTCTATAAACACTACTGTATTGGGAGGGTTTGGATGAGGTGTAAACCTAACACTTGGCATACATGTGATGCTAGATTGTGTATTTTGCATATCCAGTGTCATAGAACACCAAAATAGGAACGTATATACCAGTACACTCTTTTGTTATAGTCCTTACCCCAGGAGCACAGCACCTGTGTTTAAGGGAAGAGTTGAGGTGCTCTCGGCAGAGTGGAGATGCTCAAACACTAATATTTGTCAGTACAATCGGTACCAGTATCATATACTAACAACACGGTATTATTTTAGTACAAATGATGGCAACTGAGACATTTGAGCAGCACAGCTCTGTGAAATCCCGTTGACTGTGCTGCCTGTGTATCAAAGAACAGAGGAAAGCACATTGGATGCTCATTTGAAAAGCACAAGGGTGAACCACCACAAGTCAGCCTGGAGAAGGAAGCAAAAGGTGCAGAAAGTGAATGCAAACTCTTGTGGATGTGTTAGCAAAAGGGAACTAGTAAGTATTGCAAAATAAAATAGAGTACCTTAATTTACTTGGTGTAAATGAGATACAAGGGAACTCTGTGCTGCTCAAATTAAACTCCACTGCCTGCATCAGTACTGCAAGGATATGGTTAAAGCAACAGCCTAGGAAAACAGTCTCGGCAGCAATGTTCTAGATGGATATGGACAGAGCAAAACACCTTGGCAATACCAGGAAAAGGATGTTGCAGTAATCAAGATGCGAGATGAAGAGTCTCTGGATGAGCATTTTAGCTGTGTGGGCAAGACTGGAGAGGAGGCACCTGAGATAAATAGATGAAAAACCTCGCAGGATTTAGACACAGAGAGCATTACAAGCCAAGTATGATATTCCAGCTTCTGGGCTAACTTACAAGCAGGATTGCAGTATTGTCCATAGTGATTAAAGGAGGACATCACAAGGAGGTTGCCTGGAGAGAAAGACTAAAAGCTCTGTTTTAGTCCTGTTCAGTTCAAGCTGATGGACAAACAACCACAAAGCAATGCTAGGAAGACAGACCAGTTTTATTTGGAGCAGAGTGAGACAGGTCTGGAATACAGAGATAAAGCCGTGCCTTCTCTATGGAGAGATGGCAAATTTAGATAAGGTTCAGAAGGGTTAAATAGCTCATGCACAAATAGGCTCTAAATATCTGCAAGTGATAAGAAGGAGAGGCTCTTCACACGTACGTGTACCACGTATAAATGCAGACACAATTAATGTATCTGGTATCCTGATGTAAGGATCTTAAATAAAATAAATCAAGCTAATCTGAAAAATAATCTCTTCACAGACGAGGAAATCCTGATTAGTCTAGAGGCTGATCTTCGCTCTTGCTTGTGATCAAACAAATAATAGATATCCATCAAGCTGTTCTTCCCACAGGTTCTGAAAAAGAATTATTTTGGTTTTGAAGTGCGTGGGAGGTGTTCAGATACTGTTAGTCAGACAGATCTGCCAACTATCAGCTGGTTGTGGGTAATTTTTTGCCTGTATTTGAGTATTAGCAAGATCTGTCATTTAGCTTTGTAGAAACCCATACGCTTTCACGAGGCACTTGACTTTTATAGTCATTCCATTTAAAAATCAGCTGTCCTCACTATTTAAGTTCTAGATCTTTTGATCCTTATGCTTTAATGGACTGGTCTGTTCAAAGTTAGCAGGGAGCTGCCAAGTGTACAAATTATGTTTTAGCTTGATTAGCTCTGGCTTACCCTCCTTAGCATGAACTACACATAAGTGCATGCAAATATTATTGATTCAGAGCGACTGATCTATAATATTGCTCTGGGGGTGAATTATCACAGACAAAAAGCCAGGAGAACTAAGTGCTCTGTCTGGGCTGCACCATTAACAGCAACACTTTGGAAGGCTGATTTTTAAACTACAGCCTCCCTGGATTTGGGGGATTAACTTCCTCCTCTGACTGGGCACAGACAGGCTCACTTCACAGCACTAAAGCTTGCCATTTATTTATGCAACCTTGTGTGAAACATGCATTTTCTCTTCCTAGCTGGCATTTTACACATCTGTAAATACTGCTGATAATGTTTAGACCATCTTCATTATGCCACAGACACAGTAGATATCTTTGCATTTTGTTGACGCTGAATGAGCATCACAGCGAAGTAGATGTCTGTCTAGACCTTCTTAAAGATGTGACAAGTGCTTCTGTTCTACACTCACTTTCCCAGCCATAACTCATTTGAAAACATCCATTTTTATCTCACTGAGTACTCTAGGAACCGGCTGGTAGATGTTCTGATGTGCATGTGAGTTTTAAGTTTGTCTCAGAGCAACCCCCGGGCATTAGTTTTTTGCAATCCTTGCACACAGCTACTGTTCAGTTACCGCTGCTGACCTGCCCTGGAATGGGCAAACCACACAGCCACAGAACTATAGAACTATAGAACTCACTCTAAATACATTTTGATGGCAGAATTCTACCACAGGTGGGAAGGTAGTGCCTCCTATTATTAAGTGTGCTGACGCTCTCCATTTTAACACCCCATTTTCAAATACCATTTAACTCTGCCAAACTTTAATGATTCGGTCTGAAATGTTATTTGCCAGGTGATCCGCATCATAGAAAATCCTATAAGAGAATTATTCATTTTATCTGCAGAGTCGGGTCTGGACACACTCTCAGCCATGAGAACAGAACAAAGCAGTGAATAACTGTTCACATCCACTGCACTGAGAGGGGCTGGGGTCCAGTGGTAAAAGTATCACCGTAAATCAAAACGCATACGCCTGAACAGAACGTATACAGAATCAAAGCTGGACAGCATCACAGGCTCTGGAAAGCCTGAATGCTGGTGTTTCTGTCTCTGCAATCTGTTCTTGGTAATGTTATTTTCATATGCAATTAAGCACAGGAAATAGTCATCTATGCTTGCTTTGTTAGTAGTTTCAGCATCATCTAAAAACTCCCTTTTTCTGGCTGAAGCAAAAGTTACTGCAGAAGACATATAACCTTGCGATGTGTCACAGGATGAATGTGAAGGGCTTGCAGCAACACCATTTCATGAGGAACTATGCCATCTGGAGCACTAAATATGGCCAATGCACAGGTTCTTTCCAGCAGGTACCTCAAACACAAAGGATCACATTTCCCCGAATCCGGTCATAGCTGACTCCACATTTCTCAGTAAATTGAATGGCCTTTGCTTGCGGCTGTATCTGTGCCGTCATGCAAGGAACAGATTGACTCTGGCTTGCAACTGTTGGATTGTTCCCCGGAGTTGACAAGCACTCTGTCTTAGCCACATGTGCTTCGTTCAGTCTTTCAAAAGCCCTTTAAACTCCAACTGATTAGAGGTGGCTGAACTGCAGACACAGCCCTGCTCTGGTTTTGATCAGCAAATACTATCTCAGGTGCTTCTTTGACTTACAGCCCTATGTAAAAATCTAGTCTGGGATATTTCCATGCTGCCTTTCTAGCAGAAGCCACGGAGTACGTCCTGCTTTATTTTGGGACACAACGTGATGAGTCATTTTTCATAAGTGTTCTGGCTCTTGGTGTTTGGGATCTGGCTTGAACCTTCCTTTGAAAAGTAAAAAATGTAACGACGACTCTGGATGCTTTAGCGTTGTTCTCTAAGCTATTCTCCCATTTTAATATCATTAAACTAGTAATATTTTTAAGCTATTACCATTAAAGGCATGTGGAGACACATAAACAGCAACTCAACATCAAGGAAATGAGATTTGGGAACTTTTTTTCTGTTTAAAGCTTAGTTTCAGTTCGAGGAGACTGCTTTAGCTAAAAATCTGTTATACTGAGTTGTGGATCATTTTAAGAAGTGTTCCATATCCTAAACAGAGATGCCTATGAAAGGGGGAAGAAGTTCGCTCCCAGGATTTGTTCTCGCGGTGGGTGATGGGGGGAGAGGAGCATACAATGTGTGAATAAATCCATTTCTCATGGCTCCCTATCCTGCTGCAATCCGGGGTCTGCATTAGAAGCCTGGGCACAGTTCAACAATTCAATTTGTCTTCGGAAACAGCTTTCAAAGATTTCCTTACACCGCGGACAGCACAGTCAAAACCAGTAATCCCACTGGAACCAACCCCTAACACTCTGTGATTCTGTGGTCATTTTTGGAATGCAAAAGACCAAAAGTCTCTTGGGAAAACGACAGGATGCCAAAACACTTGTATTGACAAGCTGAGGATGTATCGGGAGGTAGGAAGATCAGGAAACATCCCACCGTCAAGAAACGCAGGATTGAACCCCCCTCAGGAATCACCATTTTTGCCATTGGGTTGGGACAATGTCTTCCATTTATTCTGTCTGACGGGAGCTGGATTGTCACAGTATGAAATGCTTTGGCATAATAACGAAGTTTCAAACGAATTCTATTTTCATTACAAAACATTTGTAGAGAGGAACCAGAAAGGTCACTTAATTTGCATCTGTGAAAGGCTTTAAAACTCTCTGGGGTAAAATTCCCTTGATCTCAGTAGAATTACACCTATTTTTACACCTGTCTGGAATTTAGTCCCTGACATCCTTTTCATGTCTTATTGAAGCAGGCAAGTGTGAACGCTCATTCCCAGCAGGGATTAGCTGGCTGTGTCAGAAGAAGGAACAGAATTACTTCATTTTTGTCATTAGACACAAGCCAAAAACATTAGGGATTTTTTTAAAAAAGGTTGGTTTCTTTTTTTAGAGTTTTTCAGTGTTCATGTTTTCTGATTTGTCTGCAGACAGGAAAAAATACAATATGAAAGAAGCATAAATGCTTCTCATGGTATTTTCTGACTGAAATAATGAAGTCTCTGAAATCCTTTGTTTTTGTGAGATTTTCATCCTCAAGAAGCCTAGATGGATCAGATAAGCCTCTGACTTCGGGGTACTTAGCCAGACTGATGAAATGGGTTTGCAGGTAGCCTTTCAGATTACAAGCATTTTAGTATTTCTCTGCCTGCTCATGCATTGATTTTTGCACTTCTTGAGTATATAAAATGTGAGCTTTTAGTACAGGCTTGTGCTAAATTGTCAGAGTTTCATAAGAAGTAACAAAAGTGAAAGATTTGGCAGTGAGCCTGGTAGAAAACTGTTCCCACAGCTCGGGCAAAACGAGTTGTGAGGACTATTTGAAAGTCATTAATGCAGAATTCAGTGTGCTGTCTAACACAGTGTGGTCTGCGTGTGATGGAGATGTCTGCCTCAAAGGCTGGACGGTATAATATCAAAATATACTGTTGAATTTTTTTCAAAACCATCACTAAGGGAGCTATGAATATTTGCAGTCTCCTTGTCTTCTCCAAGTTTCATTGTTTTTTAAAATACACTTTAACTAAGCGTCCCAGGCTACGTTCATTTTGTAATAACAACGATCTATAAGACAAAGGACTGAGAATGCTTCACACAAACCTTTCCCAAAAGCAGTTAGAATAATTGTGCAATGATACACATTCATGAGAAAAACCTGAAAATTGCCAACGGACAGGAGGGACCTATAGGCTGGCAGCCTCCACAAAATGTAGGCCCATACAGACCTGAACAATCCTCAGTCTGTTTCCAATATTCCTCTTTTCTTGAATTAGTCAAGCTAGATATCTCCTGGAGAAGTTGCACATCCCAGACAGTAAATGTGATGACCATGCTTATGCTTAAACTGATAGCGTAAAATGCCTAATCAATGAGACCATTAATACCACCTCTATTGTTTCCACAATCTCAAAGTATTTGCAGCACATATAAGAAGAGAGTGTGGGCCCACGCTCTCACCTCGCATAGAAAACCTGCTCTGAGAAGCAAATCTCTGCAATATTTTCTCTGTATCTCCCATTGTCTCCATTCCCCATATTAACACATCTCCAGGAAACCGTGGATACCACATCTGCATAGACAAAAAACCAGCTCCATGTCATGGCCTCCATCTACCACAAGCGCACAAAATTAGTGGGGAAAATAATATCTTTAAGCATCTCCTGAGGGTCTTTACTACCTCAGGCTGTCATAGTGTTCATGCTGCTAATTCAGCTTGTTCAGCATTCAAGCAATACCAAAATGGTAGGACACATATTGCTCAAAACTTTATAACATGGCCACATATTAACTGTGCTATTTCTGGCAAACAAACATGCGCAGATATTCTCTTTGACTGCTACTTTCTCAAAATCACCATAATTTTCAGCAGTGGCAAAGTAATTAATCCTGCTGGCAACCCCAAACCCTCATTTTCACAGATAATTAGGGGTTTGGGCAGCAGGTAACCCCTTTCTCTCATAGCTGGAGAAATCCATTGTTCTCAGTCTGCAGCTTCCATGGCCAAATGTCTCATGCTGAATTGATCCCTGTTGATTACACGCACAAATGCTCTGGGTGGCCTTTGGGAGATTTTTCTGGACTCCTGCTTGTGTGTTACTTAACAGCCTGTCCCGGAGGCACCCCAGGTTCGTTTAAGGGACAACAGGGTCCAAAACAACTTCTACTAAACTGGTGAGAAACAGGGTTTTAGCACTCCAAAAGCGACTTAAATATAGGTTCGGGTATCAGTTGAGGAAAATTATTAAGGGGCAGCAACCAGTACAACAGGAGGTCCACAGTGTGCATGCACGTGGCTTCACCCAAAACAATGCCGAACTGCCCCTGAGTCCCAGAGGAGTCCACACTGCATGAACACGGTGCGGGATTATTCTTAAAGACATATAGGTACTCATAGTGAGTACGGAAAGTGTACCCTCGCGATAGTGCGAGGGTAAATTTATAATACACTCGCAATCCTGTGAGGGTTCATTTACTTACACGTGCAAATATGCACGGAATACTACACGTGCAAATATGGAAGCACGGGAGGAAAATACACTCGCGATTGTGCAAGGAGAAATTTATAATACACTCGCAATTGTGCGAGGAAATAAAGTTACGCTCGCGATTGTGCGAGGAAATAATTTAAAGTACGCGTGCAAATGTGCACGGAATAAAGTTACACTCACGATTGTGCGAGGAAATCATGGTATACGTGCTTGTATTAAGCACGGGAAGTTACACGTGCATATGTGCACAGAAAGGATAAATATACTCGCAATCTTGCGAGAAGTTTTACTCACACCCGTGGCAGCAAGGCAAGCGGGGTCTCCATCCCGGGGAGGGGGGCTCTGGGCAGCAGCATCTTCAGTTCGCGCTCCAAGAGACCGGCGACAATGGTCGGAGTCTCAACGAGAGAGTCCCGTTTTTATACTGGCTGGTCAGACCTGACTGTAGGCATTCTAGAAGCTTCTCTGCACCCCCACACTGCGTGTGGGGTGCCCCCGAAGCCTCCAAACGTCCCCCACACTGGTCACAGGTGCCCAGCGGCTCACTGGCCCTTGGCAATCCCTTCTCCTAATGGCCCTGGCCAGGGTGCTCTGGGCCAAACAAAAGAAGCTGTCAGCCTCACCTAGAAAGAGAGGGGGATGTGCCTATTCCTTCCATGATGAAGGAGGGATGGGGGAGAAAGGGGGGTTTGCATTCTGCCACACAGCCCTACCACAGTAAAACAAAGCTATGATTACACCACTAGTAAACAACTCCCCTTCAGAGAGGAAAAAGTAAACAGGTAGACAAGACAGAAAGCCGCAGAAAATACTCTAAGTCTGCTTCCAGACTCCAGGTCTCACGATTTGGTTAGACAATGCTAGAGGCAAAACCAATTTCTTCGCCCCACTGTAATTGCTACCCGGAATAAGCGGCTCTGTTCTCATATTGGTGCTCTTCCATCCATTTTCCACTGCTGGACACGATTCTTTGTTATGCTGATATCCAGTACCAATTCTGCCACTACCGTCAAAATAGGGAGTACGGAAAAGGTGGAAAGCAGTTCCAAAGGTGTCTCATGAATTCTGATGTCTAAAGCCCTAGATACTCAGTTTCAGTGGAAATAAGTGCCTGAATCTCTAAGTATACCTTAATTCTCCTAGTCTATTTTTCTTTCTTATATTTAGGGTTGGTTTTTTTTCTGCCTGTGCTGTGCATCTTAGCAACCTGTAGTCATTAAGAGAGAGAAATAAGGCAAATCAATGTTCTGACAACAGAACCCCAAATCCTAACTACTGTTAATGTTCAACTACTAAGGGGTTTAACAAAAAACAACAACATTAAAAACATTCTCTTTACCATCACCCATTCTGTTGTCCCAACAGCACAGCATGGGAGAAAAGCCATGTACTATTCAGAATCAAATAGAATTTATTGCCTTAATAGTCAAACTGGAAAAAAAAATCTTTATGGACACTTCTGCCAATCAATACTGCAGTGTGAGAGTCGGTTTAGTATTTCGATAGATTATGGGTCATTCTCACATCTGAAAAATAAATTACATCGACTTTGGGATTAGGTCATCCACAAGATAAAAGCAATCATATACATGTAGCATTACGCTAGTTTTATTACCTTGAATCTTTTAAGCCTGCACATGTTCAACAATGAAGTAATGCAAGTTGGAAAATCCAATTAGCCCACGCATCTGCTTCCTGAATAGCACCACTCCAGCTCCGCGTGTGGACGAACCGAACAATGCATTGGTAGTGTATCAAAGAACTGTCATCTACAGCTTTGTGGTATCGCATCAAGATTTTGCAAAAAGACGAATTTCCTCCATTTACCAGTGATGAAAATATCAGATGTTATTATACATGGGTTAGAAAAAAAATCTTTTATATGTAAAACTTAAGCGGATGCATCTCATTTAGAAAGAAGTTTGAACAGTGAGAAAGCCTTAGGAAGGCTACAATAGGAATGAGATTACCAGTTTTGAAGCAAGTAGACCAACTAGAAAAATATATATAAAAACAACTGCATAATGAAAATATATCTATTTAATCTACATACAGTGACACTTTATGTATTTGGATGCTTATTTTGTAAGGCATACAGAAGACATTTCACAATTTGACAGCACACTAATATCTCTGTAAAATATCTCTTTTTTCTTTGTTTCAGTCTGTAATGAACGAACTACAAAATTAAGATTTGCACATATCTGCCACAAAAAAGAAATGGAAAAATATTCCCTGGATTACTTTACTACTCATATGAAAGCTACAGGTCCACACCCTCATACCAAGAGGTAGGAAGCAGCAAAATTCCTCACTATACTTTTACAGAACATTGGAAAACAAATACAAGAATGGAACTGTTTCTGTTTTGTTGGCTGTAAAGGTCAATGTCACTAACCATGGATTTTTAAATCAGGTCCTTTATTCGATTTCAAAACTTTTAAAATGCCCTAAGTGTGTGAAATTCAAATGCAGTATAACTGGAGATATGAACTAATTTCAGAAAACAGAACCTCAATCTTTATAAGATTTAATCCCTTTTTTCTCTATAAAAGTTTAAATTGCTGATATAGATAAGCTCCATTTCCCCCTGCTTTGCAGTTTTTACATACATTTAGGATCCAGTATAACACAGTACACAGAGTCTGACTCCAGAGTCTGCTTCCACAGTCCCCAATGACTGTTTAAATATAGCCCGGAGTTTTAGTGGCCTATATGTACTAAACAACTGGGCTCATCATTATAGTGATCAAACTTACAGCCCAGTCCTTCCATTCTTGCTTCGCTGAACACAGTCATTAACTTTGCTAGCACTATGTAATGGTTGAACACTCTGTCTTCAAAAGTCTTCAACAGTAAGCCAAAGTAAGACAAAAAAATTTTAAAAAGGAAAGGAAAAATAGTCTAGAATATGCAGTATCCCATTAACATTCCCCAAAATGACTGTCTCCGCCAAGGAAGTTCTAATATGTACTTAATTTAGAACTGTAAAAATAGAACTTATTACGGGGAATATCTGCACATACAAATACCAGCTGTACTTCAAGAAACCTCATATATGAAAAGACATTGAAAACAATAGAAAATCTGCTATACTTTGTAGGAGGAAAGAGGAAATCTGGTCGCACCAGGCCTGGCAATAAAAGAACAGCATCAAGGAACGTCAAGCACTCCTTACTCAGCTGACAAAGAACTCCTGACACTACAGCAAAACGTGCACAACTCAGCAAACAAGTGCTGCATAAAGATAAATTCAGCCATCAGCTTCCCCATGGAAACTCTTTCAAGTTCACTGCCATAGATCTCACAAGTGTGCTTATTAATAGATGTAAAGCAGAGAGAGTTCTCCTCTGGCTAGCCATGTAAAAGATAAAGAGGCCTGGGTTTCTCCAGAACTGTCTTATCTTTCAACTCATGATTTCTGAATGAAAAAAGAAAGAAATATTTGTTTTCTTTTCGTGACTGTTGTGGGATCTGGAGCCATCGGAGAGCTGCCCAGTGCACAGAGGGGCTGCAGAGAACATGTTCTTAGGAAACAAGGTCATTTCTCAGTGCGTGTACACAAGTAGTAGGGGCGACATACCCAGAAGAACCATGTTGCGTCCAATGTGCACAGATTACGTGCTTGTAAGTCTCAGAGAGAACCACTGGATTCCCCATAAAAAGTCAACTTACAGGATATAATCCACCGAAGTTTCTTGTATTTATTTAATAGGCAGTGTGGTGTTTATAGTCACCACGTCACAGGTAATTGGGAAAATTGACACTGATACTTTCAAACATGCTTTTAATTTATTCTCCAACCAAGAGAAGATCAGCTAGGAGGCAAAAGAGACGTCAGAATCAACAGGAGGAGGGCACCTGGCTGGGTCTGGCTGCACCAGTGCACTCTTTCCACAGCAGCTAAGAGGGAATGAACGAGCACCACAGGACAGCGGCGCGTTCAGTCACTTCATCCTTACCGAAATGAAAGTGAAACGCAATTAAAGCTTAGAGTTTCTCCAAGGAGCTCTAAATAACAATGCGTCTTCTTCCTTTTATTTGGATGTTTAAATAGCTTTCAAAGAAAACTTGAAGATTTTAAATGTTAGTTTTGGGTTTAATGCCTGAGAGAAACGGTCACATGCCTCTTTAACTTAAATCCTAAAAAAAACCCTAAGGAAAACACATACTTTTTATTTAAGCAAGATTTGGTTTATCCTAGATTAAAATGATCTACCTTTGGGCACTACATAGAGAAGGCTAAGTTTAAAAAGTGTTTCCACCTTACTCTTCCTCTGTAGTCAATGAAGAAGTAGCCTTGCAATGAGCCTAAGACCTACTTACTTTTTGGAAGGGTCTTGCTCCCACCACCAAACACAGAGGGGCTACTTCCAACCCACAGTAAAACCTGACATTAGAACTAAGCTAAGATACTTCCACACCTCTCCATCTGACTTCTCCAGCACATGCCTGGCCCCACAGAGGGCTGGTTCAGGTAGCTAAACCTGGAGAAAATGAACCCTGCCCTCCAAAAATGAACTGTTCCCTGAACCAGCTCATACCACAGCCAGAGTGAGGGTGTCAAACTCAGCCCAAGGCTGACAGCGTGCCCAGGAACACGGATGGAGGTCCAGCAGACGAAAAGGGAGCAAACAGCCCCGTTCAGCAGCTTCACTACGGTATGGAACTGGTACATCCTCCAGTGGTTTGAATCCAGTCCAAACAATGGACAACATACATGCCTGCATGTTGTTCCCATCTGTGTATGTTTGTATACGTTTATCTCCTAGATATATATAGATAAATAGACAGATATCTTTATATTAATACATTTTTAACCAGGCTTTCCAAGTTTATGGTACACATGACAAATCCTTTCTTCCTGTTCCTAGATCCTCCAAGGAGGCACTGGTTCACCTTTCTCCTCAACCAGATGCTTGCCCATTCTTCTGCACGTCAAAGCAAATGATCACCAGACCTCCACTGGATATTCAGTGATTTCCAGGAGACATTTCCTGATAGATACCTTGTGGGATCTAGCGCACACAACTGACTGAAACAGCCCTCGTGGCAAATATACTGTTAACATGAACAAATTAAAGAGAACGTTAATAATACTTCGCACTTCGTCAAGTCCATCCTTCAAGGATCCCAAAGCACTCAGAAAATATTACATTATTAAGACTCCCAAGATCATTAACGATGTAAACAAACATGTTTGTCAACTAAGACAACGTCTGCTAATTAATTTATTTCTTGTGTTTGGAGAGAACGTTTATAACTGATTTATAAAACTCCAAAAATAAAGGTTCGTAATTGAGATACTGACATCTCCTTAATTTCAGTACACTAGCAATTAATTTTGTAATTTATTTGCACAAAAAGTTAAGAAACAATGATCATTGCCTCTCATGCATTATCCTATAGACAGAAATAGTTGAATTCAAACAACAACAAAAAGAAATTAATGCCTTGAATACCATTCAGTTATGTTGGACACCATTTTTTCAGTAACTTTTAAAGGCATCACAGCTAAAGTGGTCCCTAACTTGAAGGATGTCACAGCATAACAGAAGTGAACACAGAATCTCCGCTTGCTGTCGGACGGTGCCAGGATCTTGCCTTCACTGGGCACCTCCTAACAGAAGTGGGAAGGTGAACTTGTGATCCCATGGTCCCGATTTTTTAAGACCTCTGTCTGGAATGGACGTGTTCCCGGTTTACATTCCTGTAACGTCAAATCAGACCTGCTACCACATCAAGCCTCAGGCTATTCTATCTGATCGCACAGGTCCCGCATCAAAGCACAAAATACAGCAAAATCAACTACATTAGACAACAAGTCCTCTCCTAATAGCCTATTCTCATTATATTTCCTGACCACCTGGAACAGAAACTTCAAGTTACATGAATGTTTTCAGGCTACAGGTCTCTGGAAAAAATGTCATGAGTGTCACAGCTTATACCTGTTTTCTCAGTCTGATTTCTGTTCGCCCGATTTACTTTTTACAAGAAGTCTATGCTACTTTTCACAAAAAGAGAATAAAATCTTTCAAGTGTGGGATTCACTTCCTTAAACACTTTAAATAGATTTTTATTCTTAGTGTCACTGGAAATGAAAGTAAACAGCGACGCAGTTGCAGCAGGGAAGACAGCGCATAGTTTAAAGAAGACAGAACACTTACACGGTTTTTGGTTGGGTCCTACATTTTGTTTAGCTTGCAGTCTTTGCCGTGGCCCATTTTGCTCTGAAAGAGCTCAGCTTCCGATCTCTGTACCACTCTCAGTAAACACCTTGATCCTGTATCAACTCATAGAAGGACCTTTCATCTTACTAAAAGAATCTGGGATGAGAGCAGACGCAGCTGTGTAAAGTACCAAAGGCAACTTCCATGTGCTTACACGCCGCTAAATGTTGCTTAGCGACACACAGCTCTTCAGCATAAAGATATGCCAAAATCATTCAAACAGAACTCACCTCATACGCCGCTAAAAGGGGGGGCAGGAGCCCTTCAGATGCACAGCGCTCTTCAAACTTTCTTTGCAGTTCTCTCTTTTTTCTTTCTTCTCTCCATGCTCCCAGTTCACTTGAAAAGAGGTTCTGAATCTGCCATGCATCATCCATCTAAAAAAAGAAGAGACAAATATCTACCTCAAACACATTTCCCGTTGAGATTTGTTGGTGAAAAAGGAGCAACATGAATAAATCTTGAACTGCCTGCTCTGAGACCACTTCCAACTAGCATAAGACTTAAAGCAAGTATTCCCATGCTAGAAAGAAATTTAATATAGTCACAGTTCATACACTATAGCTCTGGTCAACTTTTTCATCAGATTGTTAGAAAGGCTTCAAATGGACTTAAACAAGGTGCTTGAGTTTTGGGTTATGTCTTCACATAGGAGTGCAAGTTGCTTGATGGTTTCAAGTTAAATTTCTCTGACAGTTTGTCCTCATGTAAAGAAATTACTGCCTGTATACATGCGGTACATGCTACAGTCACATTGCAGAGAACACACTTGCAGGGAATAGAAGGTACTTTCCTTCAGGCCTTGGAGTTTGAGCTCTTTGCACTATTTTTGCTTGGACTTCTGGTCCCTCCGCTTCACATGTATTTTTGGCAACTTACTCTCTATAGTGATGTGATAACATTGTAGGGTCTTAGCCAGATTACCCTAAAAATAAAGGCATTTTTAAACAAGAAATGTATGAATCAGTTTAGTCTTTTAAAACACAATATGCAGCTCGTCAGCTTTCCAGATCCGTTCTGAAAACCATATCTGTGTGTCAGTAAAAGACATTAGTATAATGACATATTAATGCGGCATCAGTGGGAGACATCCAATTACAATGTTTCATACAGCTTGTCTCATCTCTCGCTGTGTATGGCTAATGAACAAGGACGGGAACTTTTGGAGAAGATTGTCATTTTCGGAATCTGGCCCTCAGCAATTGTGGTCATCTGTGAAATTACTTTTTCTGTAAGCAGAAAATTCTCCCTTTGGATATTTAACAGAAGAGCAATGGAAAATGGAAAATGCTTCCTTTGTGAATCAGGATAGCAGTATTTAAAATGAAATCATTAATAAAGGATCAATGATATATAGAGGCCCAACTTCATCCCAGAAAGCATGAATACTTTATTGACTGTTAGATTTTTAGAAGAATCCTGGCTGTACTTTGCACATTATTCACAAAACCTTTTGCTCTGTAATTTGGATGATTGCTATGCAGGAACTGGAGAACAAATCTAAACGGTTTAAGGGTGTAATATAATGCAAGCAGACTCTTTCTCCTCCAAGCCACCTGCTCAGAAGTACTCGGGTTAGCTCTGGCTGGAAATTGGTCCCCAGTTGTTGAGTGGCCTGTGGGGGGATTTGTTCTCAGTCCATCCCAGGTCCCAGCAGAGAAGAGGTGCAGGAGAACACAACTGTACTGGTGAGAACCCTCTCCAGCCTCCTCTTTCCCTTACTAAAAGAAGGCTGAGAATAGCAAAGAGCTGGTGTTGCCACTGAGCCACGTAATACAAGTTACTGACTTCTGATGTTTCTCATTATTCAGGGAGGGAAAAAAAATATATATATGATTCTCAAAAATATTTGTTATATTAAGCAGGCCAGTAAACCACTGAGCTATCTAGAAAATCTACCCATTCTACTACTTGCAATTGCTTTCCTATTATACAATTAGTACTTAATCTGACACTTTCACATGTTGGTGGAAGCAGGATTTGGTTTTCCATTTGCGGCCTCATCGTCTGAAGCTCAGCTCTGGAGTCTTTTGCTAACGGGGTATCTCCTGACACCATAAAAAGCAGTAGCCTCTAAAAAGAACTAAACTGGCATGGAGCTATACACGAATTAACAGAACACACAGGGAGCTTACTTCACCTCACCCTAAGAGCAGAAATAGAGGTAAGATGCACAGTACTCGCGTAGTTTGTTGGTCTCAGTAAGAATGTCCCATTCTTGCTATAACCACTTCCAACTCTTGCTGGCTACAGTGGAAGTCAGTTGAGGCTGGAACTAAAGACATATGCAGTATTTTGTAGGTATGTGGGCACCAATCCAACAAAATAAGAGCTTTTTTCCATTGCCATATGTGTTTTTTTCTCTCCTAAACAGATCATCCATCCCATTAGTCAAATAGCATAAACAATTTTCTTGACAACAAAAAAATTACCGTACCTCAATCAAAATGAAACTCTAATGTGCCAATTACTGTCTCTGTTGAATGTGCCTTTTCCTTAACTTTATTTTAGCTGATGTAACTCTGGTAAAAAAAAAAACACCCTTATAGTCAAATAACCTAATGGGGGGATCTACACTATTGCTGCTATAGGTCCAGGAAATTTCACCAGGACAAAAATACTTACACACAATTAAGAGGGACGTTTCTCTAGCAAAGCACAATTGCTCTGTAGTCAGTCACCTCACCATGGCACAGCTATTCTACGCCAGCTATTTTTAAAGGTCTACAAATTACACTTAACGAAAGCTTACAGCGTAATTACTGAAGAGAAAGAGGACACAAAGGGAGGGAGGAAGGAATCTTCCTAAATGCCTATAAACTCCTTAAGGGGCTAATCTTTAGAGAAGGGAGGCATCAGAAATCAAGTGTGATGAGTAATTTTCTCAGTCCAGACAGCACTGAAATATCATCAGACACAGACATCCAGTTTAGCCCCCACTAACGTTTAATGGTTAGATAATCACGGCTCATAAGTTTAGTTTTAATAACAACCACAGCAGACACTGTATTAGCAGATTTTGCAGGCTACAGCCTTGTGCTTTGCCGTTATAGGAATATTTTGTTTTAAATACTGCATTTTAATTTATTTATTTATTTTTAATGGAGTTATACATATATATAAAAATATATATATATATATATATATATCAGCATTCTGTCTTCATTCTGATTCTCTAGTTACTATGAGTAGCTACTTTGGCTATTTAGGAGTTATCTTCTAACACACACAGACACACAGAGCTACGAACTTACAGGGCTCCTAAGAATGACCAGGAGCAGTGTCCTCTTCAGGGAAATGGAAGAATTGGTCAGATTTATTCTGTTTTCTTAGCCCTTCTGCTATCAAAGCGAATTCTCAGGTAAATGTCCTGATAAGTTGAGTATGGGGTATAGCAGCTGCTAGGCATTATTTGAACGGGAAAAGTAGGAAGCTAATACAAATTCTCATTTAAAAAACAAACAGTTCCTTTCTTTTGAAATTTCTCCTCAAAGTCAGGATCAGTCCTGCACTGTAACCTTATTTTTCTCAATCTGAAGCTGTCTGAGAGCAGCGGCAACTGGTTAAATTTAACTTGAATTCTAAGCACAACAACATTAGTGTGTTTTCCAGCTGTTTGTTCCTTTTAGAAAAAGCAGCACTGTGGGTGGATGCTGTATCGGGAAGGGAGTGAAACAGGCTGTTCCACACCGAGAACCAATCTGTGGGAAGCTCCGGTATAACATCAACAGCATTTTATCATTTTCTGCCATCCAAGATTTTGGTAAATGGCTTCATAAAGTAACTGTTACAATTAATGCACGACAATATTTCAGAAGTTAATGGTGAGTACAGAGTATTAGGAGTGTACTTCAATTTTTTTACATATATACTCTATACCAAAGACCTGGCGGTCAGAAGAAGATGCTGATTGTAAAGTGGAACCTGTTCCAGTAGCTCCTCTGATCACGAAACAAATGTTAATCTGATTAGCGCCCTGATGCAGCACCAAGGTTAGAAAATCAAATCTCTATATTGGGGAGTCCACCCTTTCACACAACCAAATAACCGCGGGGGACAGCCAGTACCTGGGAAGGACACTACGGCCTTCTCTTGTTTCTATGACCATTACTGTAGCCTAAAGAAGATCTCGTGGTTGTTTCATCCTTTCAGCACTCCATTCACAGGGTTCCTCTGTGCATGTGCATGGTCCCCTGCATAAAATAACGTCCTTCTCAAGGAATCTTCACAAGACCAAGGTTGAGGAATTCCCATCCTTGCACTTGGTTACAATGCTAGCGAGGCATCCTACTCAAGAACAAGGCTAAAAAATTAGACCCTAAGTCCTCACATCATGCTTTACTCATTGTCAGAGCTAACGTTTGGCATTTCCATGCCTGTAGGACAGCTGCTACCTTGCAAAAAACACCCCACATCTTCAAGCCACAGAGGTCGTACCCAATTTAAAAGAGAGATCAGTAAAGCAGTTTGGAAAGGCCATCTCCTAATGATTTCATTCAAACTCAGAAATCAGATGGATGCCATTTGAGTTCTGCAGCTTTTTGTTTTCCACACTCCTGGCACTCATCCTACACTTTTTTTTCTGTTCAATGTCCTTCTGCCACACGGTCACTTAAGAGATAAATTAGAAGACAAAACTTTGGCAATTTGACAACTAGGTTTAAGCAAGTAGCAAATTCAGAGAGCTGTAAGAGTTGCAGGCTAAAAAAGATCTTAGCTGTGCATGCGATACAGTGATCAGTAACCATCTAGACCCAGCAGATTTAGAAACGCCTCGGTTACTACAGGGGTGCTGGGGTCCCAAGAGATCAGAATTCATCCAAATGGTGGCTCACGAAGGTGCGCCAGTTTTCACCACCTAGTGTTCAAACCATGTGGCGTAAGAAATTGCCAGGGTCACAAGGTTATCTAACAGAACACGTAATTAACAAAGTGCAGTGATTTCAAGTGCGACGTTTGAATGCAACCTTTCAGAACCTGTCCTTTACTTGTTAGGGAAATGATTCATGGAAACAAGGACAAAACGCATGCCTTTTTGCTAAATGTTCATGGCCTTCAGAATTTGCTTGTGGTTGCATTTGTGCAAGCAGACACTATGCATTTGAATATCTACTAAAAGCTAACGTGAAAGAGTCCCGATCCATTTGAACCTTACATATAGGTAGTATTTTAAATGTTTTACACTCCTAATGTAACTGTCAGTTTAGATAAGGATCCTTCACCCTTTAGCGCTTTTGCCAGGGAATTACACAATCTCAACCTCCAGAAAAGACTTGTGAATTTTTGGTTTTGCTCTTTATCTGGCCATAGAGAAGCCAATAGTACTAAGTTTATTGCTTTCACTAGTCTTGTTATTCCTTTAGGCTTAAGTTTACAGGCGCTGTAAAATTGCTGTAGGATAAATGCATGAACTAAGTCAACTAACTGAAAAGTTATGTTTCACAGCTCTTGCTCAAATTAAATGGAGGTTATGTCCATACACAGCTAGTATGTGCTTATCTGGGCCCTTAGGCAGAGATTGAAAACAATCCCTGAACCACATACCTGTGTGTTTGACACTAATCTCTGTGTTTGGGCGAGAAGCGTATCTTCAGGAATTTGCTTGTTCATAAAAATCCATAGATGTGTCCTCACTACTTGGTTCGCATGCTACAATTTTGGTTGCCTGTAACGTTCTCGCTACTAGAGAACAGTACTGCCCAGGGTGGTTCCTCCATACAAATCCAAAGTTGTGCACAGACAATGGCAAGCTTTTTCTTTTTCTGTTTTTTCTTTCTTTTTTTGATAAAAACTTTAATTATGAAAGCCTGAAATCTCTCACCAGATGGGGAATCCAGATGAGGAGATTTCTAATACCCTTATCCAGGCATTTGAGAACAAAATAAGATAACAAATTTGACTTGTAAAGATTCTGTCTTCAGAAGCCTTCCAAAAAGAGGCTTCACTTTTAGATTATCCCTGATGAAAGGAGAAGGTGTCTGTAAGTGCTTCTTCACATTTTATAGCTGCATATTGGAAGGGCCAGGTGCCTTTTCCAAACCAATTTTTCAGGATTAAAATGACAGTGGCTGCAAATTTATTCAGTAAACAAACCATCTCCCATTTCGAGCACTTAGAATAAAACCATTAGTGTATCTGCTTAAATCTAGCTCATTTTAAAGCATTTCCAACACACACAGGAACCAACAGCAACCTCTGCTATATTTATCATCTGATTTCTTGGAAGACGTTCTGCTTTGGAATACATCTCCTTTTGGCATTCGGAGTGTACTGTACTTTCTTATGTTTCTAAAGTGAGTAGTTCAGGATGATAAAAGACAGTTTTCTTTTCTATAAAGCAAAATCTTTCTAATGCTTTTCACTACTGTACAGCAGTTCCCGCAAGAATAATTGGGAATAGCTTTGGGATTTTCCCCTCTACGCTGGATGAATGTGTGAGCCCTGTAGTTATGTTGGGAGACAAATGGCTCCTGATACCCGCTATGACAGGATACAAATGAAGATACGTACAAATGAATGGGTTTGGTAGCAATCTCTGATTCATAAAAAGGAGAACACCCTGTCCTGTTGCGCTGAGGGACGTGTACCTAGTTACTCCACCTATTTAGCTACACGCTATTCCCTGCTACCTTTATGGTATGTGCACCAACTGGGGACGCGGCTCCTGCCTACATCACTTGCTGTTGCCTCCACAGCACAGAGACTGAAGAGTTTAGCAGGGAGTGCATCGAATGCCCATTTGAAATGACATAGCAGGCTTACTGGCTGAACCAGACAGAATTAGGATGTGACTTGAGTGCCCAAATCTCAGAGACCAAAATTGCTTCTGACTTGTCCTGGTTTTGTTAAAAAACAAGTTTCTCTTTTAGTGAATTTTTGCCTGTCAGCTAAAGCCTTTATATTAGCTGCATTTTCCTGGAGAACCCAACACATGTTTTGGTTAAACCTAGCAAGGGAATGCAAACTTATTGATAAGCACGGATGGACATCTCGCGAGAGGGGCAACGAGAAAACTGATGATCGAGAGACTGACCAATGGTGTATAACATTCCATTCACGTGAATACTTTATATAAAAGTGGGAGATCACGAGGATCTCGGGCCTTTTTCCCTTTTGCTTCCCTTTTCCTTCCCTTCTGCTTATGGCCGACATGAGGAGAAGACCTTGCTGGTCGTCCCTGCGAACTGAGGCCAGTGAGAGACTGAATCCAGCTCCGGTTGGCTACAGAGTCTAATCCAGGACTTGGGGTGCTGGCTCTGCAGTTGCTGAGACTTACAAGATTGGTTTTGTATATTTTGTATTATTTTCTCTATTCTTATCAGTAGCATCAGTAAAACATCTTTAACTTTTCCAGCTCTCTTCTCTCTGTCCTTCTTTCCCTCCCGATCGCCTGTGCTGAGTGGGAAGGGGGGACAGGGAGGGGCAAAAAGGGGGAAGTGGGGGGAGAGGAGGTTGACAACACATCTGCCAGGGTTTGATTGTCACCCCGCAATCCTAACCCTCGACATGACTTTACTGAAGTTAGAAGGGGCATAAAGGGTTACGCATTGGCCAGGTGTCCTTAATCCTAAGAGGGACTACATTACTTCATAATAATCATTTTGGATGCTCTGGTAGCAGTCGTGAGAACACTAACAGTGGACTGAACATGCAGCAGCTGCTTTCCTCGAGCCAGCCCTTGACTCTGACCACCAATTTAAACCACATCTTTATTATTACATAAGATGCTGAGACTTGTTTACTTTCTTATTATCCCAGCAGTTAGAAAACTAGGCGTCACCTAAATAATTAATGGTTGCCAAAATCTCATAATTTTAACCTACTGGTACTTCTCAATGCACTCCTCTGTCTGCTGATGCAAGCATCTGCAGGTCAAATAGTTGTGAGAAGATAGGTAATTATATCCTTTCCCATGAGGAAGAAAATCTTTAAATTTAATTAAAAGACCTTAATTCCAGTCCTGTACATTAGGGTCTTCTTCCCATTGGATTTTCTTCTGTGTGACTTACAGGGATAGGCTTAACATTTGTATTAGCAGTAGCTCTTACCTGTGGGTCTGCTTTTTACCCATCACTGCTTGAAGGACAATTTGATCAAACGACTGTCTCACCACCGCATCGGGTTATTTTACTTCCACAAAAAAAGCTAATAAACAATCTGAACTTTAAAGTTCATTTCTGCAACTTGTGCTAGTATGTCTCACACTCCAGGTAGCAAAAGTCACACTCGCAACATTTGGTTTGACGTATTAATCGACATGGTGGCAAAGGTCCCAGCAAAATCATGAGAGAAGAGTAAAAGTGTTAAGCAAAATGCTCAGCTAGAGCTGATTTGGAAATGCAGTGTAGGCTGGGCTAAATGGCTTATCAAACAAAAATACTCTTCTGACTCCTTCATGTGTTTGCAAAGGAATGAATAATTAAACCATCTTAGTACTTCCACGAAGTAAGAATAAAGAAATCTATATAGCTATATAGTTTTTGCTTTGGTATAATAAAGCATTAATTATTAAAAGCATGTTTAGCGTTACTGATTCTTTTCTGAGAAGAGAGACTTGGATAGAAAATCTGGATATTAGCAAAAAAGAAATATTTAAGATGTTTCTGTAATGCCAACACTTACTGTATATACCTGGATTATGAAGTCTAAAAGGGAATAATTTTCCTGCAGTCCAGTGTAATGACTTCAAAGTGGTCACACTATTGCTATAGAGCAGAGTTTCCCCAGTATTCTTGACTACCAAATTTCACTTTCTTAGGGCTGTTAGAGATAGATTGCCACAATTCTTTTATGTTGTTAAAAGTGACGGCCATCACTATATAATTGATAATAATAGTACAAATGTAATTTTCTCCTATCATCTGTTTTGCTCTTCAGATCTATACCAACCCAGATTAAAGCAGATCCTTTAGAAGCAGAGATAATAACGTGTTTCCATTCCAGCTGATTATGGACAAGAAAATCTTCATGATAAATCTGTTTTTGTAAGAAAAATCGCCCAATTAAAAAAAAAAAAATACTTAGTTTAAGAAACTATACATCTAAATATATATAAAACAATGAAAGAAAACAATTTTTGAAAATGTTCATAAGAAATACCACTTTCTAACCAGATGTTATGTGCCTCTGTTCGAACCACTCAATACTTTCCTGGATTTGTGCAGAAAGACTCGAGGTGCTGAGTCCCAAAAAGTGCTAAACAGAGAACTAAACACCTGTAATCCCGAGCGGTCCAAAGAGGTTTGCTTTCAGATACCTTAGAAGGTCATTTTTCTTCCACCTTTTGCTCTTGGAGATCAGTAAAAAGGATTTTTTGATGCAAGAAAGAGGGACAAAGACTTCTGTCAAACAAGCACGGAAGTACTGAGTCTGCTGACATTCTTTCAGGTGACAGGTAGGATGAATTCACTATGTGTGGTCCAACAGTGCACCTCATACTTCTACTTCTGAACTACTTCATAGAGAAAGCTCAGCGATATGAATTTTTTATCATAGGGACTTCACCTTAAAGGCAAAATGACATGGCATAGTCGAGAAGTTCACCGGCACAATGGGACGAATGCTGAAAGAATAAGGGCAACCCCAGTAAAAAGACAGATTTTCTCTAGGTGGAGGCAATAGAATGCGATTAATAATGGAAAGGAAGAAAGTGGCCCCCCACCTCCTATAACTCACAGGATACACACTTAGATCAAAGTCACTCCCGGTGTAACACTGAAATAACACTGGGGATAAAGTTAGACCATAAATCCCTATATCATAGCCTGTTATGATGATGACTAATTTATCCTAGATTGAAGATAACGGGTTATAAAAACAAATTTATGGATGCTGTGTTTGTTGTAATTAATTTTCTCCACAGTGAGAGCACAGTGATTTGGAAAAAAATGACCTTTTTAGAAGTACCTTATTTAATGGCCCATTATGGTACCTGGCTGCATCCAGCATTTATGCAGTGAAGCAGCAGAGTTCTTGTGCTCAGGGAGGGGACGATTCCATCAGCCACAGCAAGTCCGCAGGACTCAGCACCCCAGATGATTCTTTTTCTTTCTTTTAAACATCTATTTTGCCCACATACAGGTGAGATTGGACACTTCTGATGCAAAAGCAAGAGTTACATCCGAACCTTCTTGCTTTTATTTAAATGAAAGAGTGAAGTCACATTTGTTTCTTCAGCAAGTTGCTGCACCAAAGCAGCCTGGCTAAGCCTCTCCGCACTCAGGTCCTGAATAACCCCTGTATTCACATAAAGGACAATTTTTGCTGCATCTTAGTGGCATCTGTACCAGCTCTGTCCCTGCTAAAAAAGAAAAGCATCTCACAGAGCTCAGTTTCCAATAACCTTGGCTCCCTCTCTCCCTTCTGCTGCCCCAAAACTCCCTATTCTTTAAGTAATTTGCGCTTTCTAATGATGAGATGGACTAAAAAAACCCGAGAAATACCTTACACATAATCTTCCAACTCGTAGCTCCTCTGTTACAACAGGCAGGATTGTGCAATAGCTAATTGCTCTATTGAAATATACTAAGATACTGATATACTGAGATAATAGTTTGATATATTTCTTGTAACTATACATAAATGCCTATAATATATATATTTTTTTTAAACATGGATAAAATTATACTAAAAATGTGGACTGGCTTGTAGTATTTCCTCCCTACAATCTACAGCATTTTTCTTCTAATATGGTAATTTCTGAGATGTAAATGCAATTTTAATCTGGTAGCAAAATCCTAGTGTTTGCAGACACTGTCAAAGTGGCAGCTCACTGTAATTACTTCCTCAATCATTCCCTATGAATGAAGCACTCCAGGCAATGCTAAAACTCCGCTTAATCGCTGGAAAGAATATAAATTTTAAAACAAGATTGTATTAGACTGCCATCTTTATAACTAATTTCTCAATAGTTCCTTATCATACTCAATTTCAAACTGAAAAGTTGCATGTTACTATTTGTATTAAAATTGCTTCTGAATGAAATTCTGCTGTTCTCCTGGCTCTACATTCTTGCAATGGAGAGAGCAGGGTTAATGGGTTACAGCAGGGTGACAGTAAGCAAACAAAATCGCTAGGGAATGGATGGATCTGAACAATGTCCAAAGCCAACAAACATGAAACAATTTAGATCTGATGATCACTGGCTCAAAGCGACACCTGGACCTCAGACCCTTGTTCTTTCAACTGCAAGCATTCATCTGGTGCCTCATGTGAGGCCACACCACAATCTGAACCTTACAATCCTGGTCTGTGGAAATTATACTTCAAATAGATTGATGCCAAAGCACAAATTTCTAGGCCTCTGAAGCGTTAGTTTGTTAGAAAACAAGATCCTAGATGTCCCAATAAAATAGTTCAAGCCAATTAACATCACTTCCATGAGAAATCATTGGCCTCGGTAAACAATAATCTTCACTGTCTTTAGATAAATAATCAAAAGTTAAAATCATCGCAGTTTTTCAGTCTGAACTTCATAACTATTCTACTGCACTATTTCAAGCTTCTTTCCTTGCCTTGAACTTAATGCTGACATACGCTTAGAAAATAAACACCAAAAAGAATTTAAAGAAATAAAAAAGAACAAATAGTTCCCAGACAGTTCTCCTGCTATGATTATAATATACTGTTTAATTAAATATATAAAACATTATTGGCTATGCTTAAAGGTTACTAAATATCAAAAAGTTCTTAAAAACGAAGATAGAAAAAATCCACAGTGCAGGTAGATTTCTTGTTCTAATGTAGGGAAGAAAGAAACATTTGCTGTGCATACAGATTTGTGACAGCAAGACAGGTCTGTTCTCCGAGTTCTATTCTCCATTTAGTTTGATGCCAATTAATTTCCAGCTCCATTTTGCTGTTAATTAGGGCTGTTCAGAGTCCAAGTTTTCCAAGATGCAGATTGCCAGTAACCATGCGATCATGCAAATGAGGCCCTGCTATTAATGCTGGAACAAAAATAACAACAGTGCGTAAGTTTGCATTTTTAATACAACCTTAGTAGAAACAATTAGAGGCAGATGAAGCGAAATCATCTGAGCTCTGGCAGGACAGTGCCAGTTCTCCTATCCGAGAATGTGGTTTTATTAAAGCCAAGGTTATCAGAAGCCATATTCTTTCCCAGTGAGTCCATGATATAAACAATTAATTTATCTCTTCCCAAGGTAGGTCTTTGGTTTTCTGTGAAGAGGAAATCAGAATGCAAAGTTTCATGTTTCTTATTAAGCCACTTTGTGAAGAAAGACACCAAAGAAAATAGGCAATTTTAATTCTAAATAAAAATAAGAATCTTTTTATTTGGAGACAGAAACAATCAACCACATACTATCCTCAAAAGTACTGCATTACAGCATGAAAATAACCTTTCCTTCGCGAAGAACAATAGGTTTACCTACAGACTTTTGCAATAGGAGATAGCCCTGGTTATTCTACAGCATCTAGTAGCGAGTACTGGCTGTTAACAATGAATTCTAATTTTCTCTTAGCTCAAATCAAGGTTTGATTGCTGAAAGCACTAAGTTCTGTGTCTTTTAGAAGCAAACATCATTTCAAGTTCACGAGAACCAAGTGTCTGGATTCTTTTTCCCTGTCTTTCCTGTATAAAATGCCTTATGATTAGATATGAGCTAGTTGTTACCTATCCTCTCTTTATTCATCTGATCTCAGGATAAGTCTTTTGCCATCGGGCTTCCTTATGTTTCGATTGCATTTGAATCCAAACAGTGAATTAAAATTAAAAAATTAAAAAACTGAGTAAGTTCCAAGGAGGACGCTTGTTCAAACAAGTGGGAGAGAATTCAGATGTTAGGCATGGCGGAACACTCCTGAGGAGGTCGAAAGCATGAAATAAGTTGCAAAACCTGACAAATATTTTTGCACTGGACGAAGCTCAGTTGAGGCATCTTCTACAGCAGCGCCTGTTACAAACGTGAATGTTGACGTCAACATGGCTTTAAAATGTTTTTACTTTTGAACTCTAATAAAGAGGATTCAAGGGAATAATGACCCTCTGGTCTAGGGTAATAGCTTTGTCTTTCTAGTTAGAAAGTGAAAAGAAAAAGTACTGTGAATGTATCTGTCAGAAGTTATCATGGTTATTACCAGCGTAAGAAAAAAAATGAGAGAGAGCAATAAAAGATGACTGGAACTTGACAGTGTATAAAACTCCTTTTCTCTCCAAAGCAGCAAAGAGAATTCTACATACTCATTTCCCAAGGGCAGTATAGAACCTTCATTAATACGTGTGTCAAATCCAAGACTGAGGATTTTGGAATTCTACTCAGCAGAGCTATTGTGCGATGACATCAGAAAGCAAATGGATTCAAAAGGAGATCAAACATCAGCCTTATTCTTATGGACTCTCAAAGTCCATATAACACGGGAACAACCAACCGAGTTTCAACGTGAGGGTTTCTTGTGCGTTTCCTCACATCCAGCCTCTGGTGAGCCTGCAGATTCTCTCCTTACACCCTCTCTGATCCATTCATCTACATTTGCTTCACATCTGTCTCAAAGCAAGAATGCATCTAGTGCCAAGACTTTTATAAAGAGCAGCACTTAAACCCAAGGTGAGCACAATTCACACTGCTGTAGTCAATGGGAGTACGACTCTAAGGCTTTGTAACCTGTGTGTCAAAGTGTACTTTAGGCTGAAATGTGGAATGCGCGGGTTTCATTAAAACAGGAATCTGTAGTTCCTTAAGAGGACAAATAGATGAAACAAGTAGTGGGTTTATGCCTAGCCAGGCAGACTGCAATCTCAGAAATATCAACTTTTCAAGTCACCTCTTTTTGCCAAGTGGTCACTGTCTAGCACGCACAATATCCATTAATAAAAACTGAGTTCATATTCACGTAGAAGGCAGCACCCTCAGGCTTAGTATTAATGAACACAAGACTAGACTTGGTTCTAGACTTGGGCTAAGTAGCACTTGCACACATGAAACAGCAGAATTACTCAAATGTGAAAGTCTCCAGTAGTGAAATGTCCAGTTTCCTAGGAGCTTTCTACTTCATTCCTTTCAAGAAAGTCACTATGAGTGTGGTATGGGTAAGTCAAATAAATATTATTCAACCAAGACTCAAATATATGTCTCCTGGGTTTCTTCCCTCTCTTAGCCACAAAGTGCCATGTGATTTCTCTTTTTCCTAACACTTCTGTTGATGGTTCAATAACCTGTCTGTCAAGAAATTGCTAACATCAGACATCATGCAGTGTTGATATGAGTGCCTACATGAAGAATATCTCCTCCAATGGCCATGGGCTTGCTTTTAATGCAGCAGCACCAGCCCGTGAGCGTTGCTGCTCCTCCGCCCAGCCAGTGCCAAGTGCTGGTCCCGCAGCCCATCGAACAGGTAGAGGAGCACAGGCTCCAGTATCCCAACAGGCTGCCCCATCCCACCCACCCGTAACTCAAGTCCACACAAAGAAAAGGGCACCTCCTCCACACACCAAGGCTAACAGCTCTTCTGTATGTAACTGCCCTGCTTTCCACAAACCCCGCTGCTGCTCCCCATTCGGACCTGGGTGCTCTCATTAAATCAGAACAAGAGAGGATCAGAAGCTGCCTGCTGAGCTCTGACACAAGGCTCCTCTCCTCTTGGCATCTTCCATTTCTGGAAGTTAATAAAAGAAACCCACTTCTTCTTTGGCATTAATTAGTCCTTAAAAGTGCTTTACAAATACAGCTAATTGATTAAGTAGCCTGTGCAATAGCATCAAAACACTAGTTTTAATTAACATCCTTAAAACCCTCAGTTCATACAGAGTAAAAGAAACCTTTTTCATCAGCCAGGTGTACAAAAGAGGAAGGATTTGAGAAAAAAAAAAAAGGCACAGATCCATTTCTTGGTGAGCCTTCTATGCTAATTTTGCAGCCTTTTCCATCATCCTGTGCAAGGCTTTTATTTCATACTAAAAAAAAAAAAAACAAACAACCTTTTTTCCCTAAAATAATTTGCTGATATTAACAACAACACAAAAATACATTCTCAGTCTTGGTACCAATTCTTCACCTCACAGTTCCCCTACCTTTATTTCATAGGGATTCAGTGTCTCCCAAAGCTCTGCCTGCAGGTGACACCTGCTCTGCCCAGGGCTCTGCATCACCAACCACCTGCAGAACAATCCCACACCTGCAGACGATTGCAGCCATCCTGGTTTCCAGTTCAGCTCATCTCTTTCTCTGTGTGCATCTAATCAACCACAACAGTTTTTTCCTGTCTTAAACTCTCAGATATCTGTGTTTAGGATCACTAGCATAACCAATGCTGATATTTCACACCAAGGTGAGTTGTGGATCTTACTGTGATCTTTACATGTTTAAAGTTCTGGGCATGAAAGACGGTTTGTGAATTGTGCATTAGTCTGAATTTATGACAAAGTGCAGCAGTGCCCTCCTGACTCATGCTCAGCAGCTTACGGCTCAATCGACAGCAGGGCTCAACATTCTGGTCTCAGTATCCCAATACTGGATGGGTGGAAGAGAGAGAGAGAGAGTTGCTATTTTTCAGGCTGGAGGATAACTCCCATCAGAAAATATATATATACAGTCTACATGCCAAAGGAGATTGTTCAGACTCTGCAGTCCAAGAACTAGTATGAAATGTGGTATTCAAATGTGTATTTCTTTGTATGTTGTAAAGGCAAAGTACATATTGGCTGATAACACGGACCAGTCTCTTCCAGTACAGAAATGGAAGCGATAGCGTAGGATATAGAGCACAAGGGTGTCTTTAGGCTGAACTTGCACTTCCTCGATCCATGGATAGTTCTATATTTGCCTCTCTATCTCGTATAAATTAGAGGAAGCACAAGGCTCTGACTGTGGCTGTAGATCAGCGTACTTGGTACTGGTCAGCCAAACAAGGTGCACTGGAAGTGGCCTCAAGAGACACGGGACAACCCACGAGATCCAGTGGATCTCAGGAACGGTTTGTTTGCTCATTAAAACTTGCCTTACCTACTGAGACTGCCCCACAACACGCAAATTAAAAAGGAGATGGGCAGAAAAGCTGGCACCTGGCGATCAACCTTAGAACATGGGCACCATTGATTTTTTATTTTTAATTACACATTGGAGAGAAGGCATCTAACAAATAAATGTCATTGTCTATTTTCCCTGTGGGCGCCAGCATTTGGAAGAACACTGATGTCATTAATTCAACACAATGCCTTTTGAAGGCAATAGTGTCCTTTCCACTTCTCCTCATGGACAAGAAGTAAAATACTAACCTGCTGTGTACACTTCTCCAGAATGAAGTCCTGCACATATTCCTCTTGAGATTTACAGTGTATACATGAAGAGCTAGAAATGGTAATAGAGAAAATGTGCCTATATTTTCCTATACAGAATTAAATCTTTCCTTTAGAGACATTTAAATCCTAGTAAATTGCCCCTTGCATATGAAGCTTTCTTTTTAAATCTTAAGCAAATTCCACTGTTTCTCTATTGCATAATGAAATAGCCAATCATGCTGAGGAGGTGATGCTAAGCTTGCCTGAGCTTGCAGCAATGCTTGAGAACATTTTATACTTCAGAAATGCCATAAAATCCTTCATCACAAAAATTCCATTTCTTCTAATCCCCAGGAGTCTCTAAGGCTGTATCTAACATTAAACTCCCGAAACAAAAAACCCCAAACCAAGCGCAGAAACGTTCACGTCCCATTCCAGCCTCCACCTTCATTTAGCTCCTTAAAGTAATTCTTTTTTTCATCATTTTGTTCGAAAACCATCCCAGTGGGAAATACATACATGCACACAATATACGAAATGTATCCCTTTCTCTTCCAGCCACAGTTTTGCCCGGGAAATAATTAACAGAGGATCAACCTTTGTCTTCTAGGTTGTCTAAAAAAGAGCCTTTTGCAAAGAGAGCATTCTGTTGGTTTGGTTTGGTTGGTTGGTTTCTGATGCTTGTTTGTTTTGGTTATTCTATGTGTAATACACAAATTTCTAAGGCGTGACAGCTTATTTCAGATCTATTCACTTTAATTGGCTTCCAGTAGCTTTTCCTATCATGTAGCACTCCATCCTGACAAGTAGTGCACACAATTGTAATTTTGCTGCTATGTGAGCTGATGTTCAACTCCCAGGAACAGGAGGTATTTAAAAGACAAACAAATGTGGCACTTAGGGACATGGTTTAGTGGTGGACTTGGCAGTGTTAGGTTTACAGTTAGACTCGATGACCTTAGAGGTCTCTTCCAACCTAAATGATTGTATGGTTCTATAATTTTATGGTGTACGTAATCATGAAGCACATGAAGCGAAGAAATACACATGAAGAACAGCATCAACTCTGAAGGCTTGAATACAATAAAATATTTGAGACTTGCATTTAGATAAATAACATGCAAGTTAGAAAGAAGCTCATTTAACATTACACGTGCAGCTGCCATTCTTTGACAGTCCATGTAGTTCTCAGTTTGAAGGGATGAAGGAAATAAAGCAATATTTAGCCACTGGTAGTGTTCATCTGCCAACTGAGCCTGCCCATTGGCGGCAGAAATAACCTTTGTTCAGAGGGGAAAAAATCACCCTCCTTAGCTAAAACATTTGTTAAATATTACCACTTTAACACATCTCCTTTTTGGTGTCTACCTTTCTTTTCTTTGTGCCTTACCTTCACACATTATGTTCTTTTGTCCTTCTTTCTTTTCCTAAAACATACACACTAGCAGTAGTATTTGCGAGACTTTTCCAGATAAGAAACTGGTCAAATGGTTTTCACCCAAGGAGGAACAGACCTTAATTCATTCAGAATAATGGTCAGTAATACTGTAAACACACAAAGTGTTTCTGTGTCCACAGAGACTCAAATTATTCTATAAAACAGAACTAAATACATTACTATTTATAGCAGTAGTTAAATGATAACTACTGATATTTATGTTGTATCTATCAGCATAGAGAACGTGTTCAACAACAATGCAATGTCATTCATTAGACATTTCTCAGAGGAGTTCAGAAATGTACTATTTGTTGGTTTTATAGTCTTCCGGAGAGTTCATCTTGCCAGAGAAACAACTGAAAAAAAAGGAAAATGCTTTTCCATTCTGCATATCTTCAGCTCCGAGGCAACATGGGCCTGTCTTGCTTTGTGTTTCTTATTTTTCCCTATTTAATCCCCCCTGCTCTTCCCAAACCGCCAGCCAAAGTCGAGCTCCAGTAAAACACCTCCTTGCCTACCAGTGTCACAAAATCCATTTACAACTGAGGTCTTCCTTGCACGTGAACCGGGTCTTTGCCACCACACAGCCACACGAGTGAGGAAGAAGGCACCGAGGATGGCTCAGAAGCAGAACCGTTCATGTTCTTGCCCTGTGCATTTACGTTTTGCCAGCGTGTCACTCTCAGCTGTGACAGAACAGCGCCAGTAAGCAGACGACTGGCAAGAGGTGGCATCAACGAGCTGCTGAGCATGACTCTTTGAATACCAAACATCAGTCATAGATAGGCCATGAATAAACTGTGTGGTAGTCAATTTTTCACTTGGAAATCACCCAGTATTTTCAGATAACATACACACAGTGCCGAGGGTGGGATTGTAGGTTTTATGTTCGTGGGATCCTTCTCAACTACTCCACACTTCCTTTCTGAATAAAAAAAGATGAATACCGTGTCTGGAAAAGGAGAAAAGATAAAACACGCTGTCTAAAAGGGGCATATCCTAGCAACCCGCCTTTGTGTTGCTGGTCTACCTGGCTGAACACAATAGTTCACTACAGCTCTCATCAGCGCTGATGTCACATTTAAGCAGAAGTGACCTGGCATCTCCGGGGTTCGGTAATTGGATTTGGAGCCTTTAACCTGCTGGTCACAGGGTCAGATCCAACTCCAGTTCATAGAGTTGAAAATCTTTAGTATCACAGATGTGGTCGGCGGCATATACGAAACGAATGTATGGCTTCAGCCCAGCTGCCAGTGGGAATGAGTCCCCTCTCGACCCTTTAACCAGAAAAGCAGGGGATTAAATGAGTAAAGAACACAAGTCAGCTTTCTACCCAAAAGGGTGGTCTCTCTGGTCAGAGTCGAGACAATATATCTGGTGAGTTTTACTGCTGCTCGCTCTGCACTAGTCTTTAAAAGTATAAAATTTCAAGCCTGAGGTCTACACGTTCCAGAAGCTTTAAGGTTCCTACATTTATTTTGGATTAAAAAAAAAAAGAAATAATGAAATCCACATCTCTTACGAGACCTCTGGCTCGCAGGAAGCAGGACATCAATTAAAAGAAAAAAATTAAAAAAGACTCCATAAACATTTATCTAGCAACTACAAACTCTTACACTCAAGTCGTATGGTATGCAATACTCTCGCACTGAAGTAGTGCTCAGCCTGTGCTGGATCCTCCAGCTCCGGCGCACAGACAACACCGGCCAACACGGATGGAGCACCCACCGAACCCGGCTCTGTCTGGTCAGTGATAAAACCTTTAACCGTTACGTGTTTACAAGAAACACTAAGCCCACATAACTTGCTTTTTTTCCCCAAAAAGTCAGGGTTGCGTAAGCTTTTCAAAGCACACGCTAAATCAAAGCTTTAGTCCTCGGCAATTATACAAAAAAAAACCCCTATAGATGAAATTCTTAAATTTCACCGTATTTTTGTCGACATTGTGGCTTTTGAAAACCAAAGTTGAAAGAGCATGAAGAGAAAGACAGAGGAGGGAAATACAATAGAAACTAAGCTCTCAGAGACATGGAGGAAAGTTTCAAAAGACTTACAAAGCACGAAAAAATTGTCTCTTGCTTTACAAACCATGCACTGAATTCCAACCGTAGACAAAACATTCGCAGAATCCCAAATGCACTTCACACGCGTTTTAATACTTGTTTAGTGTGAATTTTTCATAATCAGTTTTGAGTATATTTGTATTGGGTTTGTTTCTCATAAAGCATCTGTTCCTATGCTTCTTTTTGCATGACTGGCACTCTCCTACTGCCAATGACTGGACTGACATTTATTGGATTGGGCTTCACCAGAGCACCTGTGAGCAATATGTGGTGTGTGACTTTCCTACGCAGCCTTAGCAATTTTAATTGTTTTTGGCATGTTTTTCCTGCCATATACTGTAACTTGACCTTTGCAAATATCCGTTTCATTTTGATGCTTATGAAATGAAGTAGACTAATATTCCAGAAGAATTAAGTCCTCTGCTTAGTCACAGAAATAGATACAGAAAAGGTAGCGGCAGAACAGGGCGGGTTTTTTTAACCAGAATTTCTTAGAAACCTTAGGAAAGGAGGTGGTGTAACTATAGAGTAATGTAAATGCCTGTAGAGCATAAAACCCAAGGGGACAGAAAGTGGCCCAAAAGAAAAATATAGGGATATATTTTCTTAAAAAAATCTCTTAATCTGTTTTTTCGAAAACACAAGTTCTGATGATATCTATTTATTTTTTCTTTCTACTAAAGCCTATAGCATTGTTGGAGATGCTACTATAGAACACAGGACTTCTATTAAGTAGTCAAATAAAATAAGGTTTTCATAAAAAAAAAAAAAAAGAGTGATTTTGCAAAGCCTTGTAAATCAGGCCAATTAGTTATTTTTACTTTTTCTGAGGTAAAACTGATGCACATAGTAAGTTTTCTCCAAGACTCAGAACGGTGCAGGAATAAGCAAGGGACTTGGAGCCAACAGTTCTCCAGTTCTGTTCTTATGGAACACAATTAGACAGCACTGCCCTATAAATGGTGAAGGGTTTGCAATGGCTCTGCTTCAGAATTAGTGGAGAGGAAGAAATTCCTTTAGGAATTATGTACACCGTGCCAGTTATATTAACCCTATTAATCCTTAAACCTTTCCAATTTTTCTATATTCTGTGTAACTCTAACAATGAGAATAGGCAAAAATTTCAATGCCACAGAGCAAGGTGTCGTCAGCCAAAAACATTCCAGCTATTTGCTGTGATGATTTGACATACCTATAACTTCAAATTATCTACGCTGGACAGATTTTTAGTTGCACGAAAACAACGACAGTTTGGGGTTTTTACAGTAGTTTAAATTCTTATCTTCTATAAATGGTAATTGAGCTCTGGACTCCTTTTTTAATTAGAGAGAATATACTGGAAGTCACTAATTAAAGGCTGTACACATCTCTTCAACTAGTAGTTTGACCAATAATGTGTTATTTATTAAACATCACCACTAGTTGGTACAGCACTAAAATAGTTCCAGGTCTTGTGAGGACAATGACAACCTGGTGACGCAGCACCTCCTAACAGACGGTGCTAACGAGGTTTGGCAGGGATCGCTTTCCTCCGAGGTTCGGAGCCTACCAGCCCGCGTTAAGGATTTCACCACTTAGGCTTCTCAAAAGGAAACAATATAAAGGAAAATGGGATGAGACTGCAAAGCGCTTATGGTAAATGAAAGGGCTATGAGAAATCACGTGGTGCCATTCTTCAAAGGGTTGGGTTATTTTATATCGACGATGAGGCCGCTTTATAATGCCACAGCATCCAGAGGTGCCTCAGACTAAATGAGAACCTGACCCATGATGCTTAGCTCATGAAAATTCAAAGGCAGTTACTTGTTACTACTCACTTAGCAAGACTTCTGGGTATGAACGCAGGGCATGTCAGACAGCTGAGTAGCCCATAATAGCTAATAGCCCATCAGAAGAAAATAATCAGCAGCAGGGAAGAAATGGTGAGCTGGATCTTTACCTGGTACAACCTGATGTGACCGGGGGCAGGGGGAGGCAGCTGACTCACACCAGCTAACGCCCTTAGAGCATATGATCCAAACAAAGAAAATCCTTTGTCATTCGCAGTAATTATTACATCTATATGTTCGTGCCCATTTTAAAACCATAAAATAAATCGAAAAATACTAACATCAGCTTTAAAACAGTAACAGAATTAGGCCCAGGACTATGACCTTTTCTTTCTACACAGCTATATTCAGTAAAATGGGATCTATTGGTTTCATTTTCCCAGCGCAGCATTCAGACAACCCTTCGAGCAGAATTATTGCTTCTATTAAAATGTGTACCATCTTCTAACGCTTCCCGTTTTCTCGGCTTAATATGAAACAATTGAGAGTTATATCAGTACATTAGAAAAGAATTATCGTTATCAGCATCCTCAGAAGTCCGGATTAATGTAACTATCTCTTCTCTCTAACTAAAGATGTCATGGGAGGTATAGTCCTTCTTGAACAATTATGTAATTTAAGCTTTCTAGAGTGCACATTTTTCGTCAAAATGGTCAATAACTCCTGGCTGAGTAAAAGCATTCCTTTCAATTAATACAAGTTTCTAAGTAAACTTACAACAAAAATACAGCAGACTTGGCTTCTAAAGCCACCTGCCCACAACAGTAAATTAAAAACCAAACAATATCAACAAAATCCACAAAACGAACAAAAAAAACCCCAACAAACATTTACTGCACCTACCATACTAACATATTCTCTTAAACCCTCTGTATTTTCATCTCACAAGTTCTGTTCACACTATGCTGGCTCCTAAGGGTGTTCTATTCCGCACAACAGCTTTAGTAGGCTGAAAGGAAACCTTGGAGCCTCCTAATAATGCCCAAATTAGTTCAAATCCTAGTGACATCCACCCACGCTCCTTTTCAGTTCCAAAAATTGGCCCAATATTGAGAAAATCCTTCCTTTTTTTGCCCTAAGCCCTTGTGGATCGTGTATACCGGTGCTACATAACCCATACAGATCTGTGCGCAGAACAAGTACACTCACAGGCATGGGAACGGCAGTGGTAAAAAGAAAGTAAATAACCCTGTCCAACCAAACTTTCATTGTATTTAGCAAGGGACATTTTCCTCTGATATATGTGTGAGAGGTTGGATGGAATGGCAGAGTTATTAGATTTTTACACTTTTCTAGAGACTCTGACATCAGGGCCTAATCTCTTTGTTTCTCTTCTACTCTCTTCAGGGGAAAAAAAAGGGATATTTAAAGTTTGGTTGAATTTGTGTGCTGGGAGACTTGGTTATTCGGTATAAATGCAATCCATAGCCACCCCTCCCCTCCCGACTCTCTTGTCTGTTCTGTAGTTTTTCCAATTAGGGACCCCAGCGACTGAAGCAAGCACCAAATTACCAGCCTGAGGCTAAACTATAACAGCAGCAAAATTCCAATCTTCAAAATCTGATTGAAGAATGTGGGTTTTTATCTACATACTGGTGTGTGCGTGTGGAACAGGAGGGTTTGCTTTTTTTCCTCTCTTGGCCTTGTAAGCAGAGAATCCACTGAAAATATTGAAATGAGATCATGTAAGCTGATAAGAAAACTAACAAAAGAAGAAACTATGAGTCAGTGTAACTGCAGCAGCACCTCTGAGTCAAATTCCCTGTGATGCGACATAAAAGGTCACATTTCCAGAGAGTCCCCTCTGCATATGCAGCATCAATGCGTCTGCTGCTACCGTGAGGGCACGCAATGTCTGGATGCAGGGACACAGGGGATGCTGCACTTGAACTCATCCAAACTAACGTTAAAACCCACTGGGAGGCTGTGAGTTTGAACGTTTTATCGCTAAGTAAACTCTACTTGGTTTGAGCTCCATTTGGAAGAGATCGCCGGGAAAAGACCAGAAAAAGGGTCAATAACACAAGAAAACAGGTTGTAAAACTGAGTTCGAGAGAAAAGACTGGAGGAAAAAGCCATTATGCAGCTATTCTCATGGCATACACAAAGACTACCAGGTAAGCTTTATAAAGAACTCAACTATAGCTGAGCACAACTCCGGTCTTAAAAATACGCCATTCCGAGTCAAATGCAGTGTTTGGGTTAGGGTTTTCTTCTGTTCCAAAAGGAGATAGAAATAGGGGAACTTCCTTAAAGGGTTGGTTACTCCTGAGAGAACGGCCCTTGGACAGCCTTCTGGCCAGGTCAGGGCAGGTCTTCCCTGCTCTCACGCTCTCTAGCAGAAGCTTTAAATACCTTTCTCAAGAAGAACAATTTGGAGACCCACAACATTTAGGTAAGATAATCCAAACCAGTGCTTGCTAAATACCTTTGCTATTTGACAGTAATTCTGTCCTTAAACAAAATCTGCATATGGCAAGTCTGTAATAATGACATTTGCATTAGAGAAAATCATAGCCAGTTAGCTGCCTACACACAAGTATACTATTAAAAGTATGCAATTGATCAATTATATGAAGATGACCTTCACCCTATTTCGTGAAGAACTTCTAAAAGACTGTCAGCTTTAGCATTGAGTCTGACAAAATAGTTTCTACACATAAACCGTAACTTCACTCCAAGTATCAGCCATATAATAACCTCCTCCCATGCCTTGTGCATAGGGCGATTTGCTGCCGCCTTCCTTTCCACGGGCATTGCCATCACACGCACCGACGCTCGCTTCAGTCCCCGCCATTCACGCTCCTGGTGCACAGAACCGCAATTTCACATTTCACTGCATGGGAGCAGGAGCGGCGGCAGACTGGCCACGGACCCTACAAGATCATCACGACAACCAAAGATGAGCCAGGCAAGGAACAACTGTCGAAAACACATTACTATTCAAAAAAGCCTTTTGCCTGCATTAGTTTAGACATGTACGGAATCAGAAGGCTCCAGCATGATACGGACAGAATCAATGGAAACTATTTTTTCATTTAAAATGAAACCATTGTTGCTTTAAGAGGTGGATCTATTTCTAACTTTGTCTGCTCAGTTCTATTAACACATTAGCTAAACAAGATACAGAGCAGTTCTGTACGGCTTAAAATGTTCCAGATCAGATGGCAAATTGCAGATTAATGTATCGAGTTATTGGGAAGGGAAGAGGGTTATTTCTCTTAGTCATAATGTAAATGTAAAGAAGAAAACCCAGTAGCATGTAGGGAGGGGAAGAGAAGGCAAAAAAAAGCAAGGAGTAATTGGGGTCACATCCACTGAGCTGAGAGACATTTCCAGAGCAAAGTCCAAGTGAGTCACAGGCAGCTCGAGTGAAAAGAGGGGAGCAAGTGATAAAGCAGAACTCATGTGGCCTTTTAAAGCTTTTCTGGCAGAACAAGAAAAGTAATTACACATTGTCTCAGCAAACATCCGTGGCACCACCTGGTGTATTCTCAGAGAAATCCCAAGAAGGGACTTTTCATCTTAACCTTGATAAACGTTGTGCTGGTACCAACCCCTTTGCATTATACACAGTTTCAAGAAGGTATCAGCCTGGGAGCACCGTTTGAAACATAAGCCCTCTGAGATATGCAAGTGATGGGAGTGAGCTGAAAACTGCGGGGTAACAAGAGCTCAAAGAGAGGGAAGAGAAAAAGGCCTCAGCTCCACAGGCTGCTGAAACTGATTCTGACTCCATGAAGCCATAAACAATCTCCTGGAGCATGGAAAGCCAGCGCCATCATTCCTAAGGCACCATCACGCCTTGTTCCTCCCTCCCTGCTTTGCCTTTGCCAAAACTGCCATGTCTTTTCACACAGCCATTTAAGAGCCTCCTAAATAGGGTGGAAATACGTTAATTGTTTTAGCAGGCAATTATGGTTCCTGCATTGCTAAACAGTGCTACTACCAAAAGAGTTCTGATGGCACATCCTAGCCTCTGATAACCAACCCCCACCTAAATTTCTGATTCCTGAGCTTTTTGTGCTGGGTCTTAGCACATGAAAACATCTTTTGCAATCCTAATTACGCTGACTGGGGCATCAGTCTGAGTCCAACCTGCTGCCTGGTCGTTTTGCTTTAATTAAAGATGCCAACTGTTGCTTGGTCACGTCGTCAAACAAGTCTGGAACTGGTCTGCAAAGGCTGATTCCTGGGTAATAACCCATAGTGATACTTCAGTAGACAGAACAGATATGATGGTATCAGGGTGCTTATGATTGCACACAGACCCATTTTCCATGGATCACCTATAACCTGATCTGTTTAGGCTTTCTGATGGTGGGGTACGTGTATGTATGTGCATGCCTACACAGTATCTATGTAAACTGATCTCTTTTCTATAGCAGCATATCTAAGACCTTTAACTGAGTAAATCAGATACAACAGGTATGGTTAATGGAGTTTAATAGACTTTGTTGTACTTCTGCCATTGAAAAATCTGAATTTTTAATACCTTTTAAAATGTTATAAAACTTGTACAAAACTTACTGCTAATTAAAGTTTGTACCCTTAGAGTTTATTCCAACTGCAGAAATCACAGCATAATGATGTTTGCAGAGATAAATCTGGCGTGGCAATTTTGACTCTGCACATCACACAATCAACAGCAAGGAGCACATTATCAACACAAGATGTTTTGTGAACTTACTCATTAAGCAAGACATTAATTAAAGCTCTCCATTTTAAATGGGTGCAGACACACTTTTCCATCACACAGAATCAATGTTTTGGACAACCTAGCTACTTCCTTACAAAAAACATATCAGAGATATCCAATTTTAAGCCTCAAAAAGGTGATAGGCTTCTGTATTTGAGCTATGCACGTGTGCACATGCAGACACACACACACACACATATACCAAAAAAACCACCACAGACCTGCAACTGGGATACTGGGAAAAGAAATATTACAGAAAGAATAAAAAGAGAGTTTTCCTGATGGATTCCTTAATCATGTACAAGTCGCTGGTGAACAATAAAATACAGTGAAGATTGCTGTAGAAATTAGGTCTTGACCTGAGTTGTTGAAAAATATTTCAAAGCAAATTGAAAACATAAACGGATCTGTGGGTTGTTGTTTTTTTTTTTTTCAAACAATATTTCAGAATAATGAAGACAAAACCTGTATCATACCAAAGGCTAACAATAATTTTAATGTTACCAGCTCCATAAAAATAGATAAATCACTCCACATCTAGAATGTTGTATATAACGTATGATAACGCCACAAGAGAGTAACATACACAAAAAGCGCCTCTTTTCAGCTAGAATGATGCTCAGGTCATCATGACACCTGCCAGCCAAATCAAAGAAATTCGGGGTTAAAATTGGCATTCTGTGCATTATCTTTTGTGCTTGGGACCTCAGGCGCATGTATAGAAACTATGGGATGAGCTTAGCTGAACACCGCATTACACACTGAACCTGATTTGAATCACATTTACACTCTCTGTTATAGTTCTACAGATCTCCTTGGCTGAATTCTCCATTTACACGAGCATTCACCTGCAATTGCTCTCCTAACCTTGCTGAATATCTGCATTTTCAGTGGACTGAGGCCAGAATTTGATTCATAGAATCTATTTGGCTTATACCTTATTTGAAACAAGAACATAAGCAGAATTACATCCATCGTCTGCGCTTTCAGCTTCTCAGAAAACAAACTCAGTGTTTCTGCTGCATGAACACAGCTACTATTTCAACCAAAGAGTTGGATTAATCGATAGTGCATTTTTTTCTGTGTTTTTTTTCTTCTTGAAAGCTGTTTCTTTTAAATGAAATTAACATTTATGAAACGTGATCAGTTCATAGTTATAGGATCAAAAAAGGACTCAAGTCTAACTCCATCCTATAGATAGAATGCACTGCCATCCCTGCAGGCTTTGCTCTGAATTATATTTCATTGTGTGCTAATTTGATCTATTTTTACACTCACATAAATGCTCATAGCAGGTGAAAAGGAGAAACACATTTTTAATGAGAATTATTCTAATAAATGGTATCCTTTCCAGAGGATTTAACCATGGGTCTGCAAAGGTTGAATGCACTTCACTTTATCTTCAACATCATTTCTGATTCCTGGGTACATACCAGATTTGGGCTGGCAACTAAGTCCTCAATCCACCTATCACTTTGCAGGTACCTGGGCCCCCAGCATCTCTATTTCAGTCATGAAAACACTTGTCTACAGAGCAATCACTCCTTAGCAGGACACTGCTGCATCAAGCCATTTCTATGAGCCAATACTGTGTTTTAAAGGCATTTCTCTTTTGAACTTGTGCAGGATAGAGAGGACTAAGTTGGGTGGTTAAATCATTAGACTGTCCTCTTAATAATCATCTTTCCAAAATGTCTTAAACGGTATTTTAATAAATACATAAGTAAACCAGTTTCAATGAACTGATGAACTGATTACTCCAGTAAAAAATTTCTGCTTGCCCCATAGCCAAACAAAAGGCAAGATCAAGCTCTCCGTTGGAATAATCAAAATTGGAATAGGAAAGAAGGACTGGGCTCACAGTAAGGCTTTTCAAATACACGCTGCACGTAGGTCCTGTTGAACTCTACTCCTACGTGCTAGCATCTTATTGTATGGAAGCAGCCTGCGTCCAAAACAAGGGCAGTCGAGTAGAAAACAGGCCTTTTGTAGGTCTTTCCCTGCTGTCCCTCTTGTTCTCTTACTCATATTTCTGTATTACTGGACATCTTTTCTTTCTCTCCCCATGAATTGTTTAGGCTTTGTTCTTGTACTACCCCTCGTCTTCCCTGTACAACCCACAGCTGCTCTTGTCCCCCTGGTGGCCGTGGCTCCTGTGTCTGTACACGTCTTCTCTTTCCTAGCACAAAGAGCGCTGCGTTGTAACAAGCACAAGGAGACTTTATTCCCCCCGTTTCTCTCTGCTTTTACAGAACGAGAGGCAGAAAGAAACAAACCAGAGGGCTCTGGTTGTGTGCACCGTTCGGTCAGCCAGTCCTCCAAGATCCTATAGAGAGGATTTGATTACCAGTCCTGGAAATCGTGCTCTAACTATTGAAGAGAGCGGTGCTGCTGCAAAGCGGACTTGTCATCTGCTTGTACCCAAAATGGTTTTTGGCTGGTACATTCTGTTTAACTCATTTGGACCCATGGGGACCGATCTGAGCTATTTATATAGATGTTTCAGGCAATAAGTCTAACATAACTTTCTGAGATTAATGTTAGTAAAAACACAGATGACTTGGGCTTTAACTGCGGCTACCCAAAGCGCACAATACTAAATTGAAAACCATAATGATTGCTGTGAGCATTCTTCATTGAGACCCTTTCATTGTAGCCAAGGATCATATCTGCCCTCTATTAATAATTAAGCCACTACTGAAATTCTCAAGGTGAGAATCCAGCAGCAGGCAAGGCAGCATCGGACGGACAAATGTGTTTGTACCATTACCATGACAGAGATAAATCCTTGTTTGAAATATTAATTTGAAGAGGATCAGAGTGCAATAGATTCACACTGACTCAGCCCGTATTTAAATAGATTTATCCCAACAGTAACATGTGCCAGAAGGAAAGGGAAAACAGAAGCCAAGAGATTTTAAAAATAAATAAGACTTTGATTTTTAATAGTGCTGAAAGGCTTTGCATTCACACATTGCTGCCCTCTCCACTTTCAGCACTGCTGAGTTCACTGAACTACCTCATGCAAACTTAAAGCACACGATGAATATTTTAAAAAAATCCACAGGGAATAATGTTTGTTTTTTCAGGTCTTCATGGGCTGTTTTGTGGCATCTACAAATAATGAATGATTAGAGAACAAACATGAAAAATAATTGACTTTAAGGCATAAACAGCTGCACTTAATTCTGGAGGAGTGCCCAGAATAGCTGCTTTGAAATCCCTCTGTTTTTTCCTGATAAATATGTTACAGAATCATGAAACAAAGCCTGCACACAAATTATGACTACTTATCTCTTCTGTGTCGTTCTCTTCTGCACGCTTTATTCTGCCCTGTTAGTTTGGCATTGTTGCCTAGGTGCACCACTCTACCATTTGTTTTTATGAAGTAATTACAGTTGGAAATAAGTTTCGTAAACCTAATTTACAACCCTCCAAAACCCACGTAAATTCATAACAGCCTAAACATTTCTGATTTAGCCCTGGGGCCACAGAAGGCATTTTCTACCACATTTGATTTGGACAGAAAGTCTCTGATCTGATAACCCAGTTATATCAAATTATATATCCTTTGACAAAAATCCAAGTGGCCCTCAGATTCCTTGCCTCATTTGTTTAGATACTTGAAGTTTCATTCAGGCTCCTATGTTGGAAGAATAACTGGTTCTGTCTGCTTTTCACAGGCTTTTTTAAGAGCTGAAAAAGGAGAAAACATAGGATCTAATATATTGCTACAGTTCTCTACTGTAGACTTTTACTAATGTGAAATTAGATGATACAAGCAAAGGTCAAAATTGAAAGGGAATCAATAAAAATCAGTGGATTACCAGTGATCCTGAACTGAATCACCATCTAGCTGATCCACCAAATAATACAGTTACACAGCACAGTCAGGTCTGACAAATGTGCAAATAATCTCCTATAGAATTAAAGGAAGCATTGTCCATTTAAACCTAAGTCCCAGTTACAGCATCCTGCTTACAACAAAGTAATCAGCCCAACTAGTTGGATCTTTTTTAATAAAAAGCATTGTGTTTTATATCTGAGCCCACCCAGGATGGATAAAGTCCTGAAGTTCACACACATTTAACAGCTAGTTGGCTTGTAACTCCGTGATATACCGAATTTTGATACAATATCTGTCATCATCATGTTTATTTTAATGACATTTTCTCTGCCATTGAAATGACTACATTATTCCTTTTAGGTTTCGATATAAGGAAAAGGAAGAATTACCACAGCAAGCTTGAGGCAATGGGAGGAACCTAAAGCACACGGGGCTCATGGACAGCACACCAGGTCTCTTTCCACTGAGCACCAAGAAGGTGCTCACACTACCTTAGCTTTGCCATACAAAAAGCCTTTGAAAATATAGAAAAACACATTTATGCACCTTCCTGTGACAGCTTGACTTCAGCAGACACCATAAGAAGTCAAATCTTTGACATGAAATTGTATAGCACTTGGGAAGCCACTCATTATCCAGTAAAAGTAGTTAACAAATGTCAGATTAGATAAAAGGCCAGAGAAAGAAAACCACTTGGCACATTCTTCACTGAGGTTTAGGTCTTCACCACAACCATTTTACAACAGCCAGTAATCCAAGTGTTGTGTAGATAGAGAACTAGCAAGACTCTTCACTAAACCACACTTAGACTTCACGATTAGAGCATTTCTGCATCAAGAGCAAAGCTCGCATGGTGACATCAGGATACAAATCATTGCTCTTACATGAGCAACACTGAAGATAAAACGAACAGCCTGTGGTGGACACCTTCAGTAAACCTTAGAGACCTCTCACAAGGAGGGAAAATGGGAAACTGAAATGGGGAAAATCAGGGTCAAATTTCTGCCTTGATTCCTTGAAGGTCTTGTTTTTCATTCCAAGTGGCCTCAGGTCTTGAGTTGTATGAACACTTAGAATTTAACTGAACTCCTCATGTGCTTAAAATCATACAAAACCTTACGGATTTTGCTGGATTAGGGTTTAATGTTCCTTTAAGCTCACGTGCATCCTCATGACTGAGCGTGCAGCAGACATCTCAAATACAGAGATTTAATCCAACCCAGAGCGAGTCAAAATCAAAACCAAACAAAGCTAATATGTAACCAACATAATCCACTGAATGCAAAAGAATTTGAAAATCAGACCATATAATTTTGATATTCTCTGGAAAAAAAACCAAACCTTAAACAAATATCTCTCAAAGCACTTCACTAGCACATGCTGCAAAAATATTTGGAGCCAGAAGTCCATTAAATTGCAGATAGAGGTGGTCAAAATTCCAGATAGAAAATGTTTCTACAAGAGAGTAAATTTAAATACGTTGAAATTGTGCAAGGGTTTGTCATGAATTGTATTGGCAAATCACTGAAACTTTTCTGTAAGGTAAGTTTAGTCTTCTGATATTTAAATAACAGTTAACATGTTTTCTGTATTATGATTATTACTACAATATTGAACCATTATTATTACAATGTCTAATAGCTGAATGCAGCTTTAAAATGTGAATCAGACAGTATTGTTTTGACTTTGCCGAAACATTTTGATATAAGTGAGTGAAAATAAGATTTCAGTTTATCCTGAAACAAAATTTCAGTTTTCCCACTACACCTTTTTTCTTTCACTTTCCTGTTCAGAAGAGGAATTCTCCTTTCCAGCTACTTTTTTTTTGGGTGTAGAGGGAAATAATGGTAAAACCTCTGAAAGCAGGGAAGGAGGGTGATGGCGGGGGGGGCTTGTCAAAATCTTCCATTACTGCAAGTTATTATGGCAAAAATTACTTTATTTCCTATTTTCTACGGAGCCGAACTCCATGCCATGTTTTATTTATCACAGCAGGAGTTCCCAAGCTAGGACGCTGGACATGAAGGGAGGCAATGTCAAGTACAAGGGCGGAGATGCCAAGGGAATCTGGATCAATAAGTTCTATACCTTCTCACTACAAACCCTGTCTTACCCAAGCAAAGCAGCCCAGCTCTGCTGCTGGAGGACACCTGCACGGCTGCTCCGTTCACCTAAAATAAAGTGATATTTCAGCCACCTCGGCGCTAACCCTGACACCCAGCTGATACCACCCCTGTCAGATGAAGGAGTCCTTGGTTTCCTACTAAAATAATTCTACTTTTCTTACACCACGGACATACTTTCAGCGTGTGCGTACAACAAGAAGAAAAACTTAAAGATGTATAAGAACTTCATTTTTTTAATGTCATTACTTGATAATCATAGTCTAGTTTTGAGCTTAGTAATACCAGTGTTAACTGGGCTACGTACCAATCACTGGAAACATGGAGTAGCTTCTGGTTTGCACAAAGTCATGGTCCTCTGAAGGAGACAAAACCCCCTGTGCCCGTGCAGACAGCAAGGTTTGCCTCCAGCCATCCTCCACTTGAGAAGCACTGGACATATTCAGAACCTTGCTGTGTGTTACCGTTGACTGCTGTTTACCATCATTAGCTGCAATTTTAAGAACCCTCTGAACAAAAATACATTTGGAAACAACGTCACCTGCAGCTCTAACCTACCTGGGCTGATTGTGGACAGGGCTTTGGTTCGTGACACAGTGCAATACGATATAAAAGCTTATGAAATACAAGATAAAATCTTTTTGACCAACTCCAGAGTCATAAGGCAACCCAGCCAGGATTTTTCTCAATGAACACTTAAATCTCATTTAAATTCTGAAGACAGATAGCAAAAATAGGTTGGCCATTAGCTAGAGAAAAGAGTTGGGTAATAATCCAGGTAGCACATAGCATTACTTCTCCACTGAACGAGAATAAATTAGGTTAGTTTGCACTTTCCCTGGCTTCCACACAACACATTCGACAAGAAAAACCCCTGAGGATAATTTGTCTAGAGTGTATTATTCATATACAATTACAATGTATCAAAATAATAATGCTGTTATGGTCTAAGGATTGAAACAAAGAAGGCATGCAGGAAGATTAAGTATCTTTTTATTAGACCAACATATTCAGAAGAAAAAAGACAAGATTTCAGGAATTCAGGACCATCTCCGGTTATCTGAGGAACTCTATGCCAAAAGCCTGCCTGTTTTTCCCCTAATGATAACGGTTAGGCAAATGAAATATATTAACCTTCCTCATAAACCTTGCTTCAAACAGTGAGAAAGCTCACATGGGTTTATGTTTAGATATGGAAATAGTGAGAAGAGAGAGAAAAAATGAGGTTAAGAGCAGGGAGATTTTTCAAACCATTTATTCTAATGTCCTCCTAAGTTCCAACATAAGCTTCCAACAAAGCTGCATTATTTCCAGTGAAACAAAATTACTCATGTGGAGACTAAGCAAATTCAGGCACTTCTTGGTTTGTTTTTTTCAAACTAGCTTTGTATTTTACGCCTGCTAAAGATTTCAATTACACATTAAGTGAAAACATCTGATTTAAGGGCAAAGTGTATAATCTAATCAGTCCTGCCAGTAATACTTAAGAGATCATGCAAAATTACTATGTATTCTTTTTAAGCATTGGGGATGTACCTAACAGCTTCCCTTGAAAGCAAGAAAGCAGCACAGAACTTGCCTACCTAGCCAAGTAAAGATTGTGCTCTTCCAAGAATCTCAGATATGTATAATTTCAAGGTGTGTTACTTATTGCTAATGCTTTTGTTCCCAGGATATCAATGTTATCCTGACCTTGCAAAGGCATCTTAATGTGTTCTAGTGATGGAGCATCTTAGAATGAGATTGACCGGACACTTAACAGGTATGGTTGTCTTGCAACTACGTGTCCCGTAAAATGTGTGCACTTTGATTGCTATGATGTTTAACACATCACACCAAGAAACAATCAGCTCTTGAGGCTCATGTCCAAACTACGGACCCGATGGCCCGATGAGACAGAGACAGGCTGCAGCAGGTAGCCCTCTTCTCTCAACAAAGCAGAGAACGTGTGCATGGAATCATGTCTCAGAAACGGTTAACTGTCTATTTCGAGAGACCTTAAAGAGAAAAAGAGAGAGCAGCATCGACTTTGGAGATGGATCCTTCAGAGTACTCTTTATAATTTCTGTGCTACAAATGGAGATGATTGTGTAGCATAATATTTTCAAATCTTGCTCAGATACAGATCAGTGGTGAAGTTTAGGCATCAATACATTTCTGCAAGCAAGAACTCTACAACCTGGTCAGATTTTTCATTGACCATAAATATCATTTTAGTGCCCTCAATGGGAACCATGAAGAAGGGAAGACGCGGGTGTGGTGTATGTTGCTGTATGCTATAACCATCAGGCAATGTATACATGGCTTCATTTTGAAGTACTCAGGGTTGGCTGGCTAGGGGCCAAAACGCCATACTGCTTGGCTCTAGCTGGTATTTGTTGAAGACAATCCAGCATGCACATAGAAATGTCAGCACTATCCTTGCTTCAGTGTTTTGCATCTGACTTCATTTGACTGATGTTTGAAAGAAAAAAAAATCCCATTTTCCCTTCTTTAAATGGAGAGAATGTATCAGGCCAGCGGTTTTCAGTGCTTGCATTAATTAAACGACTTTACGAAGAAAAGCTTTACTATAAATAGCATTGCTGAAATAATCTGACTCAGTTGTCACCCACATAATAAGAATGTTCCTATTTATGTGGTTTTTTTTTTTTTCAAGACATCTAAACTGCTGCCAACTTTTTTTAATTCATTTTTAGAGTAATACTGATGAAAAGAGGAAAATGAAAGGGTTGTGTTAGATGAACATCAATGACAACATCACTATGCCCTGTGAGAAATAGATAAATCAGGGGATTTGCAGGTAGTTGTGGTGTAGAACGCAGTGGAATTTTGGTTCTCCTGCAGTCAAATCTCGAGGTTCACCAAACCTTCAATGGACTCAAACCAAGGCCACCTGACCTGGTGACTCCTGAGCTCCTCCTGAAAGCTCCAGGTTTGTCAGTTCAGAGCCTTCCATCAAAAGCCCATCTTTAGCATCTACCTGACCAGCAGCACTTGCCCCGTACCTTCCTTATCACCCACACGAGGAGGCCAGTATTTAGAGACCATCCCTTGATCCAGCATTAACAAACAGTGCACACTTTCAGTCAGGCTTCTTAACAAGCCTCCTGAAAGGGCTGCCAGTCCTAATCCAACAGTTAGGCTTGTCAAAACATGGTAACTTTGGACCATAAGTCCCCCAACGTGCACCTGAATTAGCTCATTTGGTTGGGAAGGACAACCAAGTCTTTCTAATCGACAAAAAGGGGGAGGAAAAGAAATCCCACAAACACAAATCATTGAAACCCACACAAGTGAAAAAATTCAAGCTATCTAAGAGCAAGCTACTGACATGAAAGCATCGCCCAGAATGAGATCACAGAGCATTGTGGTCTCATTGTAGGCACGGTGGTTGAATAGTGAGCGTTTGAGCTGCGTTTGTATGTGTCAGTGCAAGAGACTGAAAGAGCAAAGGCCACGGATCAGGCATTAAATACTGAAAACAAACACCGTCTTTTAAGAATCTCTGAAAATGGCTTGAGAAAAAAAAAGCAGGAGACAAGGGCAGAAAGATATTGGAATTTGGCAGAATAGCCCTGAGATGGGTGCACAGGCAGCATAGGGGACCACGAAGTTCTGGTTTGCAGCAGCACAGATTATTCCCGACAGGCACACAAATAGCATGTGCTATAAATTGTATGGGATGGCAGGGCATGAAGGCCCTGTCTGGTTGAGGGGACACAAGCTCATGGCCACCACTGACCCAGCCTTCATCTCAGAACCCTGCAGCTCCAGCAGCACAGCAGCCTCTCCGCTTTATAAAAAGCTCCTGTTGCTAAGTGCAGGCTTGCTGGCAGACATCTAAATGCACCATTTGCCAAAAGATGTCTTTTCCTCTTTTGACTTATTCAAACTTCTGTAAATTACCAGCTAAAAATGCCCTGCTTTTCACAGGTTTTAATTAAGATTGCTTTCTCGCTGCAGGAACAGAAATATTGAAAATACCCTGAAAAATTAGTCCCCTTGTTGCCAGGTGAGTTTCTCCAAACACACCCAGGCTTGCTAATGAAGTGAAACTCTTATCGTCACTTCAGGTGGTAGCTAATTAGTATATTTTCTTAATTAAAATGCTTTTCCTATCGAGGTTTTCTTCAAGAAGGCCAAGGAGGGCATTTTGTTGCTATGACCACTGAAAATCAAACTGTCCTATTAGTGGAAAGGGACATCTGCTCTGGGATTCAAAACCTGCTAGAAACTTGCTGGGAACAATGTGTGCAAGTCTGGAAAGAGCAACTAAATTGATCCAAATAAGAACTTCAAGACAAAAGGCTTTAAACTACAGAGGGGTAGAACTTCAGCTCATAAACCAACCCACTGGAGAAGCACCACTCGAACTACATGTTATGTGTATGGTATTACACACACCTCAGTTTTATGCCATTTACTTTGATTTTTGTTTAAAAATAAATTTTAACCCCCCTCCCAAATGTTCTTTCCACTGCTTTTAGCATCTAGAGATCTTTAAAAAAGAAACTGTTCTGAACTGGTTTCATGGCTTTGTAATTAGCACATTACCCGAGTTCTCATCAATGTTGTCAGCATTGCCGCAGGTCTGTCGGACTCCAAACGCCGTGTTTTGGCAGCCGGGGTGCGTGCTTGACCACCTGTTTGGCAGCTCAGCCTTCTGATCGCAGCTGCTGGTTTGGACTTTCAACAGAATGCATTGAATGGCTGGGAGAGATGGGAAGGGGTCTCACCTGAGGGCTGAAAGAGGAGAGATTTGGTGCATTTAACTGCATTCAGCTTCTGGATCTTCAGTGACTCTCTCCACCATACCCCTCCACCCCTCTTTGTTCCTGGAATAAATGTGTACAGAGCTATTCTCAAACTTTCAGCTGAGCACAAAAGAAAATATATATATATATAAAAAAGTGAACTCCAGCATTCTGAATCATTTATAGGAAGAAATGTAACAGCTTTTCCCCCTTCTCTCATTTTCCTGTCAATGGTGTTCAGATAACACAGAAACTCAAGTCTTTCAAGATACTTTCAAGAAACTTGAAGCATTTGAGAGTGTCTCATTCTGCTTTTACCGAGTTTGACTCTCCCTCTGATTCCCGCAGGATGGGAAGTAAGAGGATGTGACTGTGGCTCCATCTGTGTCGCTGCGTCTGGGTGCAGAGAGGAGCTGTCACAGCACCAGCCCGCCCTCCAGCACAGCACCAGCCCTCCCTCCAGCACAGCACCAGCCCTCCCTCCAGCACAGCACCAGCCCTCCCTCCAGCACAGCACCAGCCCGCCCTCCAGCACAGCACCAGCCCGCCCTGCAGCACAGCACCAGCCCGCCCTGCAGCACAGCACCAGCCCGCCCTGCAGCACAGCACCAGCCCGCCCTGCAGCACAGCACCAGCCCGCCCTGCAGCACAGCACCAGCCCGCCCTGCAGCACAGCACCAGCCCGCCCTGCAGCACAGCACCAGCCCGCCCTGCAGCACAGCACCAGCCCGCCCTGCAGCACAGCACCAGCCCGCCCTGCAGCACAGCACCAGCCCGCCCTCCAGCACAGCACCAGCCCGCCCTGCAGCACAGCACCAAGCCAGGTCACAGCTGCCTTTCACCTATTGCACATAATCCCAGGCTCTGTCTGCAGTGTGGAGTGCTTCCTTCCCCTTGCTTTTTAGGTGTAATGTATAACCTTGTCAAAGAGCTAAATATACTACAAGTTCTCACAAGAAACAGAGAAGTGTCAGGGACTGAATACTTTCACACTGACTTTATAATCAGTCTCCATTGTTGTTTTTTTTTAATAACAATTTGACAGCTTGCAGAAGCAGTTAATTTTCCCCTCCGGCGCAGTAGCTCAGGGTTGTGAATCAATTTCTTCTTGCACAGACATGGGTGAAATCCCGGCCCTGCTGAAAAGTCTGAGTCCAATGGGAGTTTGTGACTGACACCCTGGGAGGGCAGAAGCTACAACTTCCCTTAAATGTTAAAAAATGAGGGGATTTGGTTAAACTCCACATGTGTGAAAAACCTGACAGGTCATGGAAGGATTACAGACCGGACCAGTGCTGGGAAAGGAATGTTGGAAAGTGGAGTATCTTCAAGAAAGAAACCCCCGATTTCTAGGAAGAAATTAACAGTTCTGTTGTAGTGTGGGAAGCGAATTATTTTGGTTAAAAAAGAGAAAGTTATTCACTTAAATAAAATATAAACAAGGTTGTAAGCAGGACCCTGAACAAACGCATGCCTTGCATCTTTAGCATTGACAGAATGATGGTGATTTCTAGCAAGAGGAATTAACAGACTTGTAAACTGAGCCTCCCAGCCTCAGATACTGCTCCAAGTACCTATTCCAGTGCCAGAGCCAGTGGTCAACAAGTGAACTATTCAGACCCATGTTCAAAACAAAGGAGAAGATGGGTACTAGAAAGAAAAACACCCAATTCTTTGAAGATTTTAAGGTCAAACCTCACATTCTTTCTATGAAGTCACATCTCACATTTATTATAGAAGCCTTCTATTTCCTAGGTTCAGTTCCTTGTTCCTCCTGTCTGCATCATTATCTTCCCACACAATTCTGCAATATAATCCTGCCAGCGCTCCAAAGAATTTGCAATTGAACTGAGGAGTCGTACATAAGGCACTCTCTGCTACTTGTGTGATACATCTGTGCCGTATAACAACAGCCAACCTAGAACAGGGTTTCAGATCTGCCTGTGATAACACTAGCAAGGAACTGGCTCACCACTGAATTGATAGGAAAGCATGTGACAGATGAGTGAAGACGTACACGAGGATACGCGCCGAATGACGAGCGTGTATACGTTTGACACCACCTGTCGTGTGGAAGCAAATGTATCTCCTAAATCTCTGTGTTGGTCCAAGCGCCGAGCGCAGCAGGGGTGTTCCAGTTCACGGGCAGACACCTCCTGCTCTGCATCAGTTTTGTGACCCTGCAGGCACCTCTGAGTGCATTAGTGCTGTGGGTGCTGTGACATCGTAGCCACTCAGCCACAGAGAGGAGCACGGCAGGTGGCCAGAGCACAGGAAACCCAGGCTATTTAACCAAAATTGCACAGAGGTGCACAGGCCCCCAGATAATACCGTGATCAGCTGGCTTTGTGCATTCAAAACCCCTTTCTTTTGTCAGTGTGCACCTTCACAGAACCCCAGAATGTCAGGGGTTGAAGGGACCTGGAAAGCTCATCCAGTGCAATCCCCCATGGAGCAGGAACACCCAGCTGAGGTTCCACAGGAAGGTGTCCAGGCGGGTTTGAATGTCTGCAGAGAAGGAGACTCCACAACCTCCCTGGGCAGCCTGGGCCAGGCTCTGCCACCCTCACCATGAACAAGTTTCTTCTCAAATTTAAGTGGAACCTCAGCCTTTAAGTGGAACCTTGTGCAAGAAGCCATGCTAAACAAGCTATTGACTGGGCCAGGGCCTCTGGTATTAACCTTCCCTTAATAAATAAGTTGTTGCTTACCAGGAGAAGGGTCCTTATTAACAGAAGTTCAGAAAGATCTAGATCTAGACCCATCCTAGGGATTCAGTACACACTAGAAATTGGGGGTTGCTGCCTCTCTCAGACGCCCATCACACCATAGTGCAGTCTGTGCTCACATCAACATGACCTTGAACGATTGCTGCCCTACTAGACAGGGCTTACCTGGAAAAATTGTTAGTCTGCTCTGTTTTGCTCAATCCATACAAAGAGCAGATGTGGGCCTGGGTCTGGCATCAGATGTGTCCTTGAGTGACCTGCCCTGCACGGCCAGTGACTGCGTTCCTGCCGATGCAGACACCGTGTCCTTATTGAAAAGCCTTCTCAGAAGCTGCTTACACCACCTGCAAGTCCACCAGCTCCTCTGTATCTGGCCACTTTTCTTCTCAGCTCCTGCAGATTACACTGGTTAAAACACTACACTAATTCTACTTCCCATCTACTCCAAGGAGTTGCACATCCCTGCATAATCCGATCATGGTTTGGATAAATACGGATCTTGTTCAAACTTGTGCTGATCATTCAGATACATGTGCCAGGCCCGTAAAGAGTCTTTTCTCAAGGCGTTTACAGGGCATCACAAAAACTTCATTCTCTAAATTCTTTAGGACTCTTTGAAAAGTTCTATCTGCGGAGTTAGAAGTGAGAAATACTTCTAGAAACTCCAGTGGAAGTCAGGTGTGGTAGACACTCCCACCCCAAATCCAGTACTTTTAAATGTAGTTGATGACTTTCTAAATCTCTTAACATAAATAAAAGTATTACGCAAAAAGATATAAAGGAAGAACTGAAATATTGCTAGTAACTAATAGTGGAAGTTTGTATAAGAATTGCATGCTGTTGTGTGGCATTTCTTGAATACAGACTAAAGACTACGCAACAAACAGACACACAAAAGAGTATCAAAATCTAAAATATCCCTTTTGGAGTGTGGAATTTCAAACTTCAAGACTTTGTAGAGGAACTGCAAGGAGTACACCAGTATGCTTTGATTTTTACATCATCAGTGTTAGGAATAATAAACAATTTATTGGAATGAAAATCATATTATTCTGTTTTCTCCTTGGGGGAAGAGAATTGTGTTGAAAAGTGTGGCTTTCACCTCCATAAGGGGAAAAAACAAGAAAAACAACAACAAAAAAAACCCAACAAAATCAGCATTTATCAGGAATCCTAAAGGTCCTTCTCCCACACAAAGTCTGAAGCCGCAACTTACGGATGATACATCTGTTAATTGCGAGTTCTATTTTTGACAGATGTTCGATATGTAATAATGATCTGCTGCTTTGACTAATCCAGCCAAATCAACAGCTTTCGCCTGAATTCAAAGGCTATTTCAGGGAATTCTGCCAACATTTATGTCACTGGATTTAAAAAAAAAGATGCAACAGAAGCCTGTCTCCCATCCTCATAAATCTGAGCGCACAGCAACTGAAATATGAATTGTCACACTCTGCCCATAATCAAGCTGACCAGAGCTACGCTAAATAAATAAATAAACGGGCAAAACACAGCTAATGTTATTGCCCATGGGTTCAATATTTACCAGTTTATGTACCATCTGAGCTGTTTCCTGTAATCAGCCAGGCACATGGCACTTTCGTTCTCAAGAGACATTATCACCATGACAACTTTATCAGAATAAATTATGAGACACAACACTTGGGGCACGCAGAATTCGGGCACGGGTTTGGAATATTATTTTGTTAGTTATTCTTTTATCAACACTTTAATTGCCCACTAGAGAGGAGGAAAAAAAACAACAACAAAAAAAACCCACACAAAACCAACAAACAACCAAACAAAAAAACCCAACCAACCAACCAAAATAAACCAACGAACCAACCGAAATAAACCAACAAACCAGCCAACCAACAAATCAACACCAAACCCCATCGACCTACAAACCGTAACTATTGAAATAACAATAGCAAAATGTAAAAAACTTTACAAAGGGAAAAGGAATAAAGCCATTAGGCTGAAAAATGGGCAATCAAAGGAGCTATTGCGCTCGGCAGATGGAAAAGCAGCAGGTGCCATAGTGCGATGGGACCTTGCTTCCCATCATGCGCACTCTACAATGATGCAGGATGACAGGGAAGGGAATTAATGTGTCGGAGCAGGTACTTTCTGTCCATTAGCTGATTCTCAATACATCCACACAGACTGCTACCTCCAGCTCTTTCATAAAACCACTAACAACCCATTGTTCAAAAAGTTGCTTGAAAAAGGACAACGTTGTGTGACCTGCCTGTCGCCGTCCCAGATTAACGGAGTGTTAGTGACCAAGTAAACACTTCTGCACCTCAAACTGGGATTAGAGATTTCAGCCTATGAATAAATTATTTGAATGCAGATGTTTAGAATACATTAAGGTAAAGCACATTGTACTGGCTCCACTGGGGGGAAATATTGATGAATAGCATTTTCATGCCCATATTAACTCTGGCAAACAACAAAAGCAGCGTGCAAAGCACGATAACACACTCACACCTATATTTTATCTGGGAAAAGCCCTTGTTACATGAAAGACAATTTATGTACTATAAACTCCATTACTCAGGTGGTCGATGGTACATCGCTGCATCCTAGTTGGCTTGCGTTCCTCATTTCCATCACAAACGACAAAAATTTGACCATAAAAATTAAAACCAAATCAACACGAATCGTCTTAAGAGGTTTCAGTTTGTCCAGGTCAGTCAGTCCCCTGTCCTTTTTGGCCATCTGTCCCCTTTTGTTTGCTACGTTCAAGGATGTCTAGAATGATAAGTACAAGAACTTCATCTGGCAGCAATACAGGGACGCACTGTGAAGCCCTTGCTCCTGACACAGCATTTCTGGAAGGACCAGGCTGGAACACACTGCAAATTTCACAAACAAAAGGAATCTCTAAGAGGGCTCCATTAGCATAAAGGATAAAAGTGAAGTTTGTAACTCTGCATTATTTAATACGAATTGGGCACAATCATATGTCAGGTTTCTGTCTGACCCCAAGGTGGAAGATTTCCATGCATCAAAATATTTCCTTGCGGAATTTATAGCAGTCTTTGAGTGCGCTGTGCTTTGAAAATGTTTTATTGCTCAATATGATAAGCAAACAAAACATCAGTTATGTCAGAACCCTGCTGCTATTTCCAATTGCTTGCATTACATTTTTCTTTGTAATGATCACAATTAAAAAAAAATACAGATAGACAGAAAAGGCAAATCACCAGTGGACATAGAAAAGGTGGAAAATTCATGCAGGTTAGACAAGATGCCTTTTGTTCTTAACCTGCTATTGTGTAAAGAAACAACAGAAGCTGTAGTTAAAATGGAGTGTCCATTTTTATTTTAGTTCCTTGGATTTTTAAAATATATTTTAAAAACATAATTAGCGTGCTTCCCCCTCCCCCCAATTTTGTTTGCGATATATCATTACACTGTAGAGCTAAGAATTATCTTCTTTTAATTATTTCCGCTTTGCAAAAAGGACTATTATTTTTAGAAAACATCCTTCAGAATCCTCTTCATTTATCGCATTCATAATTGCAGTAAATAATGAGAGATCATTTACAGCATATTTTACTCTTTAGAAGAGAACCAACAGAAGACCCAGTAGACAAGCTCAGGCCTCCCAAAGCAACCTGCTGGACATGTGCAACAGCTGCGTTTTGAGGTCCTTGCTTAAAATTGTAACACAGCCCTTAAAAGAAAGGTTTAGGATATCAAAATACCACCAGAAATGGTCCATTTGTTTTGCACGGATAACACAGGATATGACTTTAGGGAAGTTTTAAACGAATGAAGCATAAGCAGGACTAGCCAAAGTGTTATTTTAGAAATTTGGGGTACAGCCAGGGCAAGCTTCACACCTGACTTATTTTAGTGGCTTTTGAAATCCAATATAAGAATAAGAATTAGCACCGAGATAGGACATAGTCAGATGGGTCATGGCAATTCCAGGACCTAGCACACATGTAATTAGAAACCATTTCTGCCTCAAGTAAATCTATGCATTTTAAAGGAAGGCATGAGACATAGATGAGACCAGAGAGAGAAATAAATATCACAGCAATGTGAAAGAGTCTTACCTAAGAGCTCAGGCACAAAGTTAAATCTCAATATGCTTTTGCAGCAGCTGTTAAAGCAAAAGATCTCTGGCTGTCCAAATCTTGGAAATACCCCCAAAAAACCACACCATATCAAATTTAACACACTCAGGTGCCTCCGATTAATCTGATAATGTAGTTTCAAGTGTGCAAGGCACTGCTGTACTAATATTTCTGATGTAAAACTAAAGAGCCTCCTGCTTTCCCAGAGTGCCAAGGGAGGCAGGTACCGTAAAGCCTAAACATGATATACTTATTTCTATACATTCTACTTCTAGCAGCTCCATTTAAATGTAAATTACTGGATAAATTTCCAATAATGACCTATAAGAACTATTTCTGGTAGCATTTGGCGTGATTGATGTGAGTTCTATGGCACTGCCTTCTCACAGGGATGAGCCATTTTGCAGCCTGCTTCTCTCTACGATAGAGACCAAGGATGCACACAAAATGCCTGCTAAGCAGCCAGGATAATGGAAGTATTTAATCCTAAACCCGCATCAGAGTCCATTTTGTAGTTGCGCACAGCAGCAGAGCAAAAAGAAACTACAGATCTTTTCCTTGATTTGTGGGTTACGAGGGTTCTGCAATTGCTTTTTTTGACCATTAAAAAGGCAGCGGGGTTGCATTCTGCCTGCAAAAGCTGCATGTTAGCAAACACGGCGTCATGTTACTCCCAGCGGTTCAGGAGGCAGTACCACTAACACTGACATATTTGTACGTAGCGTGGCCTCCTCTCCATATGCTCATTTACAATCTGATCACATGTCCACTTAAAAAAAAACCCTAAAAACAATCTCTCTCTGTGAAATGGATAAAATACTATTACTAAATGATATGCGTAATCATTCAGTGCCGTTACTACTGAAAGGTGATATTGCAGTGACATTGAGAAAATTGGATCTATTCTTCATACAATTATATAGCTACACTTTCACTCTAATGCCATTCTAATTGGAAAGGAGCACTGAAATGTGAAACTGGGTGCATTTCAATATCTAATTATCACTCGGTAAGTCATTCTCAAAATAGTTTTCTGGAAAAGACAGTTGCCAAGGATGCTATTTTAATTCTGAGGTCTTCACTAGCATTCTTAAAGAAAAATAACAAAAATCTTTTATTCGCTGTTTGTCTGTATTTCAGCTGCACCACTGATAAAAAGATGGACAATAAATCTATACAAACGTCATTTGGCCTTGCTCCAATGGAAAAGTGCTTGCATTTACCCACTCTGCCAATCAAATGATGCTGAGTGGGATACACTTCCTGGGGCAAGAACTCTAAGGGGTTAAGAGATAAAAACAAATTAAATTTTAAAAAGCAATATAAAGGCAGTATTTTTTGCATAAACCATTTGCTAGATACAACAATAAAATAAGTCATTTGACTTATTACAGGTAAAATCAGCAGAAAATACAGTGTAGAGCCATTACGGTGCTTTAACAAGGTTATTTTCAACTGGTATTTTTCCCTCAGGATTTAACCTGTTGACAATCAAATGCAATTTAATTTTGATAACAGAATATCTTGGGGGCGATTTTCTAATGAAAATATTCTGAAGAACCAAACAAACACGAAATAGAACAGGTTTTGGGCTGAGTCTGGTTTTGTTTTTGAAAGGAATAGAAGCTTGTAGCCAGCAATGCCTGTATTGCCTGTAAATGGGCAGCGTTCACCTACTAAAAGCCTCCTTGTGACAACTCCAGCAAACAGCAGCCAGAGACAGGTGAGTCTGAGAGATCTGAGGAGCTCCAGAGCTCTCTGTTTTCAAGATTGGGCTAAAATCCCTAAATTTACCTGCAACTTAAGGTTATCCATCTTGCCTCCACCTTCTCTCCTCAAAAGCACAATTCAATCTGAACAAATAATTTTAGTTACCTAATGGAAAGGCTGCATCAGGAGGTGATGGGAAGAGCAACGTTGAGACATTAGGTCACCAACGCCAGGCATTGCAAACACAGCCTAAACAACCTGCTTTCTGACTGATGTTTAATCTGCCTTTAAAGACAGGAAGCATCGCAAAAAACACCTCCAAAGATCACGAGTGTCTACCCCTCTGCCCAGCACAGAAAGATTGGAGGGGGGAAATGAAACAAGTAATATCTGCAGGTTGAATAAACAGCCACATCTGCAGCCAAGCAGATCATCATCAATAGTGTGAAAGAGATCCTTCATTTGCTTTTTATACGGGTGCCTGTTCACACATCCCAGTATGACCTTTACATTTATCACAACCATATGACACTGTTGACTCACGTTCAGCCAGTACAGGTCTGATCTTCAACAGATCTGTCATTCTTGCACTTGAAGAGAATTCCTACCAGAGAGGAGAACTTTTCACTGTATTTAATTATACCTTTTGTTTGCTTTGAAGTTTTTATCTATCTCGTTAACACCATTCTTAAGAGACAACCAATCCTATGATAGTTTTGAAGCTCATCCTCACTTGGTGTCATCTGCAAACTTAATAAACCTACCCGCAGCCCCAAACCCTGCGCGGACTGCCTGGAAAGCCCACTGATTCCTACTCAAAAAAGCCAGTAATAACGACTCTTCAACTGCAGCCGCTCTAGAGCTTTACATAGGGCTTCTGGAACCTCGTTCACCCCGGGTGCCCATACACAATGACAAACGGCTCCAAGATTTTCTAACTGGTGCTCTAAGTGCCCTAAAGAAAATATTTGCAGGCCTAAGTATTTTTAAAATATCCACTAGAAAGAAGGTCTACAGACCAGGTTAGGACCTATCGTGACTTCTTTCATATTAGTTTTGATGATACGATTAGAATACATTTTGGTGAAAACCAAGGCAAAATGTAGACTTCAGCCTTCTGGGCAGTGGTTGCTACTGTCTGCCCTTCCCTGCTCAGCAGTGAAATAACTCATTCCTCGGTTATTGGCAGGCAGAGTGTTTCCTTCTACTATTGGTTCTCATATTTTCCTTGCATACTTTCGCTACTCTTTGGCGGTCATTCTTAGCAGGCTGACCTACTTTCTACTTTCTATAAAATTCCTTGAGGTTTAAGTCCTTGAAGAGTTCATGATTTAGCTGACCTTCATATAAGGACAGCTGGTGTTCTGTGGCCTTACCAGGAACTCTCAGGAACTGCCAGTTCTTCGGGATGTCTTTTCTCTTGCTCTTATTCAGTATCTATATCCATAACCTGGGGATAGTAAGTATCACTTCTTTAAGTCCAGTATCTTTAATTTGTTCTATTCTCTCTGTCTTCCCCTGTATCAGAAATATCAATATTTCATAAACTTTGTCACACACCCCACCTTTCACTTTTGCATTTTCACCTTTAATCATCACAACTCAATCCGTGAGCCTTCCTTTAACTCTTCCCTTCACTCCTGAAAACTGCACAACATTTTAAGCAGATATTGGGCCGCCTGGATTCCTTTCCAGTGCATAGGTGGGTAGTTCAAGACCCACATTACTGCACGCCAGCATTGCCAGCACCCTGGCTTACTGTTCTTTTGATGATTAAAAATGTAAGATACTAAGACACCTGGTGGAAGCCTATATTCTGCTCATCGGAGCAGTGCGTACTAAAGATCCTTATACAATTTTTCAGTATATTAATTTATCCCCAGGACTTAATTTCCTTGCCTCTGTTTCTTTTTTATTTCTTTACTTACTTCTTTTTTTTAATAACTTCTCTTTGATATAAAAGACAAAGCTTCCTTTACACCCTTCCTCCTAAACAATTCATCTCTATGTATATTATGATGATGATATATGTAAAAACTTCTAATTTCTCCCCTTTATTTCCATAATCCTTGCATTTTACGTAGTACTCAAGGCACATATGCCCTTGGCATATGACGTAAGGGCCATCAGTAGCACCAATGATTTGAAGGTTACCTTAAAAATAAGTACTAAAGACTCAATTTTCCCTTCTGTCCTAGCATATAATGAAATGATAATAGTGCTTTCCTGTGCCTAGGCAGAAGGAGAACATTACTGACAGGTGGATGACAAAAGAAAAGAGCTAAAAACAACTAACAGCCCTAAACTGGTGAAAAAGATTTAAGGGTCACGGTGTGTTGCCTAAGTTCAGACTGCTGAGGGATTCTAATGAAGACTGTCCAACCATACTTCTGGATTGTATATAATCAGTTCTTCAAAAAGAAAAACTCCAAATCCCACTTCAACTTGATATTTTTACTATTCTTATACAATATGCATCAAGTAATTTATGCCATTAAAAAAATCTTCACCAGTTTAAAGGGGATGGCAGCACAATAAGGGAAGAACACAAATTAAATAATCACTGTCTTCATATGAGATCTGATTTTGCATGGAGAAGAGTAGAATTGCTTATCTGTGCAGGGCAGAATACAAAATAAGATAGAAGTGTACCTCATCCTTTTTGGATAATAAGATTGCACTGCTAAATAAATGTGGCACCGTATTACTCATTTCTTGGTAAAGTTTAAAAATAAGCTCCTAAAGGTAATATAACCTTAAGCTATATAGATTAACCTTTTCCAGGTGTAGCGACCACCAGCCGGAAGATAGAAGGAGGGAAATTCATATTCCAGCAAAAGGCCAGAAATAAACCCCTGCACTTCAATACACCCTAGAAAGCTCGTTCTGATCATCCACGTTAGGCTGAATTTCATTTCAAGAGAGTTTTGTAGAGTAAGATAACGGAGTTATCACTTGCCAGTTGGGGTAAGACTTGTTTCACTTTGCATCTACAGCTACGCAAATCAGACCAGGTCTCTTTACAGGTCAGCTTGGAAATAGCCTCACTTTTTAAAGGATCGATTCACCTGACCTATTTTAGATGTCCACCATGAAATGAGACAAACCATGCCCCTCATGCACCTATTGACTAGAAGGGGAATCTAGACAACTAGCTTATTGTGGACAGATACCTTCGGCAAGATAAATCCCACCCTCGATGCCACTGTATTCCAGGCTTATCTCATAACCTACAAGAAAATGAGGACATTAAAAGGCTCTGGAAGAACAACACTAGATTAAAAGCAAAGATAAAAATATAGAGAAATCTGAAAGATGTCATTATCCTCTTTTGGAGTGAATATTTTCTAATAATCCAGGAGAAATAAGTCACATTCTGCAAATTCCAGATTATAGAGATAGTTCCAGCATCCCTTTTCCACCAATGCTCTTGCAACATTTCTTTTGTGTATCTCAGAGTTTTCTTGCAGAAGGAAAACCAGAGCGGAGGTTGTTAAGCACACAGTGCTTACCTAACTTTCAAATGTGGTTCAAAGCCCTACTAGACATGGAAACCTTAATAAGACAATCTGTCTTCTATCACAAAAAAAATGTTGATTTTTGAAGTAATGCGACACTAACTTTGGAGCCATAAATATTTTTAAAGGTTTATCAACAATATTCAGTAATTTAGTCATTGATTTTTAATTAAATTACATATATTTTCTGTACTTAAAATAAATATTCAATAAATGAATGAGGAAGGGGACAAACTATTTTCCAAATCCACTCTGTCTATAAATACACCAACATAAACGGGAATTCATTTTCATCTGTAGCATACAACCAATATTAATATTGCCACTACAAGTATTCTTCAGTCTTTTCAAGAAATTAAAGTGAGAACTTTTTGCCAGGCATTGCTAAAGAGGTATTATGATGCTTGGTAAAATATTTGTTGCTGCTCACAGAGAAAACCTCAAGAACATCCGAGAGCTCACCCACTTGCAAGGTCTTTTACTCATCTATTTTTCCCCGAATTGACTCGCATTAGAGCTAAAAATATTTTCTCTCCATTTTAACTGGCTACTGGAAACTCAGTCAATAACATCTACAATAAAATGCTGTATTAAAACACAATGCTGCAGATGGAGTTTAAGTGATTTCGGTTTCATCAGAGCCAGCCTGTGAATAGTAAAGCCAACTGACTTGCAGGGCTTGTCTCAGAATTTGCCTTCGAAAAATCACCTTGTTAAGTAGAGGTGACCAAAGCACTCTCATAAACCTTCATAAATACCCATTGATTATACAGCAACCAAGAAGAGGGCAGGAAAGCATTGGTACTACGCTTATTTGTCACAGACTCACTAGCCAGCAGATTATGAAGATGCTCTGCTTTATCAAGTTAGACAATGTGAGCATGAGCTTCTTTAGAACGAGATTTTTTCTGTGAAGTTTCAAGGAATGCAAAAGCTAAGGGGCTTTGACTTGACAACAATATATTGATATCTTTATTCACTGTCTTTGTTTCACAGCTCCTTTGGGCATCCCTGGAAACATCAGCCCTCCCCTCAGGATTCAAACCTCTGCACTTGGAAATCCAGCGTACCCCCCATCACCTTAATGGGTTGAGACTCAACTATTAACCGCTTTAGCCCAAAGGATGACAGGGGATTTGACAACCTCATATGTTACGTGAAGAAAGCAGCTAAGATTAGCTGCTTTGGTACGTTTCCATTTCCTCCTGGCTCTTCTGATTGCAACAAAGCCCCTTTTCCCCACAAGGGGAAGCACCCATCCAGGTTCCATATAAATATAAACCACCTGAGCCGAACCAACTGGGAGATGAAAGCATATGCAAGAACTCAGCCAGGAAAGTCCAGTTTACTGTCTAATTTAATTAAGTTGCATTACTTGCTGTAGCACTCTATTAATACTAAGATCATTAAGCACGACTTAAATCATAACAGGGATTTCATATATTTTATACATCTGGACTAACTTTGCTCTGTTGTTTCGCCAGCACAAACCAATCGCTACCAAATCTGTGCAAATCCAAACCTGCGCATTAAACATACCCAAATAATTCATGTTAAGAGGAACATCGCAGGAGAAAATAATATCTGTACGATTTTTCTCAATGTCAGCAAGCTATTGAACTCTTGATATGAACTTTTAATAATGACTTTTCATTAACCATCTAGAGAATGCTACAAGTGCTCCTGTGCAAAAGTAAAATACAAGTAACACCATACAGCTGGAGGATACTTATATAAATTCCAAAGCAGCGTAAAGAAATAGTTTGCCTGTATAATCACAGGCCTCATAAAAACAGAAACTCCTAAATCTTAGTAGTATTTAATTGTTAAGATTACCTCCTAATCTTGTAGACAGTGTTTCTAAGCCAGCAGGGCCAAAAGCTGTGAACCTTCGCAGCAACTCTCATTGCCTCAGAGAATTAACGAGTGGCTCAAAGGGAAGGGGAATCGGCTCCTCTCCATTAATCCTTGCAAGAAGTTGCCCTGCAAGCTCATAAGTAGTAGATAACCCCTTTCTACTGATGTGGTTAAGAGAAGCAGCACAGGACAATGACTTAAGCCCCCCTTCCACCTCCTCCAATGTCCTGAGGGTGGTGACAGAATCTCTAGTTTGGCTACATCACCAACCAGCCCTTCCCTTGGCCACAAAGTATTTTGCTTAAATAGCCTTGCCTGCTTTGAACCTTGCTCATGAAGAAATTGCGAGCCAGACAGGCAATATATAAGGAAGATTTAAATCATAACACCACAGAAAAATGCCAGTAATTCCACATTATGGCAATTTTAGGATGGTTTTTAAGCAGATGCCTAGATTGTTAAGAAAGCTTTTATATTTTACTTTCCTTCCTGCCCCACCGCTACTAGGTGTGAGCATCTTGTGTATCTGTGGGTCTCAACAGTAAAAACATCTCATTTCTTCCAATGTTACAGACCTCCTACAATTCCCCTTCAATAACTCTGTATGCCCTGAACGTCACAGGTTAAATCTATTTATAACTGAAATGGAATGAATATTTCACAGAAATGTATCATTCAAGAAACTATCTCCTTTTCTTTTTATAGAATATCAATAGAAGATTTTAATCTTTTACTTAAATCACCATCTGGGCAGTTTTGCTGAGTCAGCCCCTTTGGAATGCTTTCTGGTCCCTGACTCAGTAACTCTGTTAAGCAAAACATTACTTCATTATTTCCAGAGAACAGAATAGTGCTGAAGAGATCTGGAAAATGCCGATGTTTCTGAGGACGCTTAAGGCAAAAACCCCCTCAGTTGTTAGGGAAAACTTCAATTGTATTCAAACCTTTCTCGTATTAAATAAATTCTTCTGAAAGTTCGTATGCATGTTTCCTTTTCTTCCACTATTATCATGGCACTATTAATACTATTCCTGCATTATCTGTTAATAGAATATCTGTATTCCAAAAAAAAGGCTGGATTGTTCTAAAACAATACAATGAATGCATTAGAGTGCTAACACTTTTGGTAGTGACAAATTTTCTCATTAATTTCTTTAACTCCGATGCTAATAGGTCATCTAATGGAACTAGGACCCTTTTAATGGGACAGGATCACTGCAGAGATACTGCATGAGACTCTTCCAGGTGGTTTCTGTTGTGGCTCAGTCTAAATAATCGGGACATGATGTTTTCCACAAAGAATATGCTATAAAAACCCCTAATGCTCATTTGTAATGAAGAATTGTCTTCTTTGAAGCACGTTACTATCCCAAACAGTTACTTATTTTAAAAACAATAAAAGTATTAATTCTTTTTCCAATTTTCAGCTAGCGGTCTTCACTTAATCATGGGCAACGCTACCCTTACAAATACAAGTGAGCATCATTCTAAAGTAGCAATTCTTGCATGATGGATTTGTTACTCTGCAAATTTCATGCTCTCTTCATCAAGGAAATCTATTGCATTAATTGGCATGCCCGATGAAATAACCGTGTGCAGGCAGGGGTGCATGACGAGTTATCCCCCAAAAATACAGGCTGGGCAGACTCTTAAAGGAGTTCCAGAGTAAATGAGTAACAAGAGCTGATTTAAAGCAAAATACTGTAAGGCCTCTATTCTATTGTATCTGCATGTGCAGTGGCTTTGGGTAAAGACAAGCTACTAAATGCCTTTACTTTGTTCCAGGACTTGGGCTTTACTCAAGAGCAGGCTGCAGTTTCCAGGTACTGACTGATCTGTACAGTATACACTTAATAATTCGCTCTCGTGTAGACCACCCTGGTAGAGGAGCACGTGCTTGACTTTGAGAAGTTGGCTCATTTTCCACCACCGTAGCTCAGGAGGGTGTCAGAGCCTGCCCGCCCCTTCACTGTCCCCTTACTCTGTCCCATAGTTCTTCCAGGATCCTGTTGTCTATTGGAACTCTTGGGTAAAGCCAGCAAAACAATGGTTTTCCAGGGGTATTTGAGTAGCTGTAAATTCTCCCACAAACCAAACTAAACCTTGATTAACAGCATTTTTAAACTCAGGACATACAATCAAAATTCCAGGTCCAAATCTCTCCCTCCCCTGCACCACAGCCCTCCTGCTTGACCTACTTCCACTTCACTCTGTCAGACTCAAGCTACCTGTGATGTGCCCTGACATAGCTGTCCTGAAACTCATTTTGATCGCTGCCTCTTGGATTAAGAAGCTTCATCGACCATCTCCTTTTGCTTTTTTTCTTTATTTTTTTTTTTCCAAAGAGCAGGGATATAATTTAAAAGTTTGACTTACCATGTTCAAAGTACTTCAGGCCTCTCTTCCATGTTATTTATAGGAACTGATCAATGCCTATGTTCCATCTTGGAGCTTATGCTCAGCCTTACTGTCTGTCTTGTTTTGTTCAATGAAATGTACATCACTATATATATATATATATAAAAGATATATTCATTATATACATATCTTTACTCGAGACAGGAAACCCTCGATGTTTAATTATGTAACATATACACATGATACAAAACCACCTACGTGTTCTTCAGGTTTTTAGTGAGAACTTACATACAATTTGGTCTTCTGAGCTGTTGGCCTGAAGTAATGGGCATCTCCCTTCCTTACAGGGCAGTTTCTGTTTTGTGCCCATCTGGAACAGGCAGGATAGGGCTCAGGCAACTAAAGGAGATGACATTTATACATCAGTCAGAGATCTTGCTCGTTCTGTATCCAGCACGCTGTTGGTGCTTGCACACCCTGACACTCGGGCAGTTTCACTAGTAGATTAGCACATGCCTTTCCAATCGCTCTTCTCTGTCCTTTCCTGCCCTGCTTCAGAGTTAAGCCCCATTTATTCAAGTCAGTATATTTATTCAAGTCAGAATATTTCAAGTGTGACAATGACTGTGAAAGCCACAATTTTGAGGGTTCCAGCTTGAGACACTTCCAAGGGGCCTGACTCTCTGAAACAATTCTAATTCTAATATTATAACAATATCCATTCTCAGCTATGAAGCTGACAGCTTTATAAATGCCTCATGGTGAAAAGCCAAGAACTGAAACTAAACAAGTCACTAATCATTTTTTTTTAAAGACCTTGCTCTAATTTCCTAGGCCAAATCACAAAATCATTACTTGGGTAAAACTTATTGGAATGGACATAAAGACTGACTGTATAAAAATCAATAAGAGAACAATTCACAAACCACGTACACAGTAAGAAGTGAGTTCTTTAAAGTATGTGATTTTAATTGGACTCTCAAATGATGCAAGTAATGATCTTGGAATAAGATACGAATCTATTGGGAATAACATGATAGCAGAAACCCACTACGATTTAAGATGCCACTACACCCACACTGTACTAGAAGCATGAGAGAGGATGAATTGCTTTAAGACTGAGACTGATGAGAAGGAAGTGACATTTCAGTATGATTCATCGCTTATTGAAGGTATTAAGTGGTGGGCTGCTCATTCAGAGAGTCCTCAGCTCTGAGAATAGAAAAATAAACTGAAGAGAAACATTTCACTCTCCAGTTTTCATATGAGCGCAATACAGCAAAATCTTCCGAGATAACTGGAAAATGGCCATATTGTTATGTTACTTGATGGCAACTTGTTACGGTGAGTGCATATATAAGCATACTATTTGCATAAACACACTATTCACATAACTGGGTGATGTGTGTATATAGATACGCGCCCACACAGATCAATAAGCAAATAAAGGATTTCCAAAATGTGCATCCCAATCTGCAATGCATAAATTGTTAACAAATGTTCCAACTCTTCATTCTGTAATGTGAGATTTATGGTGCTCTAAATCCCATTTATATTTTTATCTGAATCAACCTGCTCATCCCTTGCTGCTCTGCCTTCCCAAATCAAATTCAGTCAGTTCTCCCCAGCTCTGTCTGAATGTTTCCTTTGATTGAGTGATGTTATTTCTAGAAAAAACACTCAAATCAATTTAATGCAAATTCCTTTTCACGTCCTGGTTGACCCATCAGGACATCGACAATAATAGATTGAAGTAGTTACTTCCTGAGGCAGATGAGTCATTGAGTGCTTAGTAATCAATTTTCATCGTTGTGACTGCATAATCTGTCTTTGGGGTTCTGTCACATATCGTGACTAGAATGCCGCAGAATCTCGGATTGCCTGAGACAAAATGAATGGGAAGCCATCAGCCATTCAGCCATTTTAAACTGCGCAAACAACCCTGCCAGAGTTCCATCTAACATGGAAAGGGTCTAACTGTCCTCATGCACACCGGTAGGAAACAGGAGCAAATGCAGGTCAACAGATGGTGGTGTACTAGTTGAGAACCACAACACAATTGGGTCCTTTGGGGATGCGCGAGTTTAATGTTACGAAATCAGAAGCAATTGACCTCATTCAACCTCTTCTCATCTTTGCAAAAATGTGTTTCATTGCTCCTGAACTGAGAGGCGTGCAATCACAACAAAGCCAACGAGATCTGATCTATTGTAGAAAGGGTGTGGGTTCATTTATGAAAACTTCGATGAGAGAACTGAGGATTTAGACCACCTAGTTGTGTTACGGCTGTACATACGCTTGCTTCATACATAGACCGGCAATGTTTCATAGAATACAACCCTCATCTCAGATGGGATATTGCAGATGGTAATATCGCATTATAGTGACTACATAGTTCATAATCATCCAGAAAGATCACCAGGAATGTCTATTTCTAGCTTAATGTCAGGAAGAAATGCCAAACTCCGTCACCATACGGTGACCTGCAAAACCAGCTGACCAAGCTCAAGTCCAAGTTGTCACCTCAGTGCAATAGGATGAATTATTTTGATTCCCCTCATGCTGCGGTGTTACCAGTGAATTCAGATTCCTTCATAATTAGGCTGTGTAGATAACAATCAAAACCAAGGCAAAGTACGTCTTGCAGCTTTTATGTACCATTTTAAGGCAAGAACTTTAGTTCTCAAGATGAATATCAGTTTGACGACTTGTTCAGTTTTGTTACACGCTGCTCAATCTCTCTGGTGTGTCTTTGCAAAACAACACTTGAAAGGCTTGATATTGTCTGACATGGCATTTCTGACAGGGAAACATCGCTCTTTCTAACCAGTGCTTTAAGAGGAGCACACTGGTCTATGAAGTAATTTGAGAGGCGAACTCCATAACCTTTGGAGCCATAACATGCAGTGCAAAAGTCACCACCATCCTGCAAGGAACGTACCAAAACCAACTGCAGAATCACGGAAAGTTCCGAGTTTAAGCTGGTCCATAAGCATACTATGCAAAGAGTCTGCTCTTCAGTCTGAATAAACCTGATTTAGTGCAGCAGCTTCTTAATGATCTTCAAGGCACACGTATGCAAGAACTACCTTCCTATCACAGAAAAAGTTTAATTAATTTGGGGAAGAATTCTTTCTAACAGTTAAACTGGTTGAACTTTTAGCAACTACATACATCTAAATAGGGAAAATATCTACAATGGAAAAGCTGAGGAGGGTTTCCTGTATATTAGCAAACACACTTGTTCAGACACAACAAAAATAAAATAGACAGATGCTGTAAACTGAAGCAATACGGGAATCTCCCTGCCCAAAACATGGCACGCTACTACTGCCATGCATTATAATGAAATACTCCTTAACTGTAGCGCTCACAGGGTTCTGTGATTCAGAAGCGTCCTAAGCGATATAGACAGAAATAGCTGGTTATGGCATGCGTCATGTCCCCAGTACAGGAATCCTTACAGTAGTCACAATCCAGCCTACAGTAACTCAAGTGTCCAAGTGAACATGCAGCAGCACGATCACAGGAGTGAGCTCTAGTATTTCACATCACATACAAAATATCTGGCAGTTATCAGTGAAGTGGTTAAGAGCAAAAGAGAGCTTTTCCTAAAGGGAGAACACATCTAGAGATTCTGGAAGGCAGAACCACAGATACACTTAATAACAGCACCTGCCTTAGCTGCAAATATAGCTCCTTTTGATCATGGTTATTATCTCCACGTGTAGCTGCTCTTTTCCCTTCCTGATTTTCCATATTAAGCCAATAAAAAGCACTCTCAAACAGGTATGTTTTTGTTTTTTAAGACAGTTGCTACAGTAAAAGGAAGTAATATGAGAATTGATTTGCGTTGCCTGAAAAAAGGTACCAGCAAGACTGTGCTCTTAGGTCCTGCTGCAATACAAACCCTCTGCACATTTCCCCTTTTATCTGAAGATCTCAAAGCAATCGACAAACTATGTGGCTCCATCCTTTGAAGCTGGTGACAGTGGACACAAAACCAGAAAAATGAAGTAAAGCATTATCTACATTCTGATTTAGCCGTGGGAAAGGCAACAATAATCCCAGGTGTATGAGCAGAAGAGTTTTAAGCAAAGATGGGGAATCAATAAAGCTGATGTTAATGACACCACTAAGATCTGAGCTGGAAACAACGTATACAATCCTGAACACCCTTAAAGTAGAAAGATAAGCTGGATCACATGCAGGGAAATGCTTCTAGGGTGACCTGAACAGTAGAGAACGAGTTCTATTAAAAATGACAAAATAGCCAGGACACCGGGAGGGAAAAGGACACTTTAACGTACAGGCCAGACTAGGACAAAACCAAATATGAATGCGTCAACCACAATAAATCTAGTATGGAAATACTATAATAAGATTGTTTCTGAGCAGCCAGATTCTGAAATAGCCCGGTGATGCTATTGCTGGGCTTCCCATAAGACACGGCTCACACATTGATGAAGGAGCAACACCACAGTTCCACGTGACGGGAGGGATCTGGATTCCCTGCGTCCTCTTCTTCACAGATTGGTATGTAGGCTTTTAACCGTATACCCCAGGTATGTGTCTGTCTATATGCAAGTAATTTAAATTTCTGTTTTGTAAGTACAGTATGACCCTTGCTTGTAATCAAGTCGCTGTTTTAATTATAACAAATCCCATTGAATAGCTTTAAACTATTTTGTTAATCAGCTGTTGATTAAGCATTATGAAAAATCATATATTGGACTTGTCATCTACCTTAATAAGTCCTAAATTTCTGCTAAATCAAAATGGTGTTAATGTTCCATTATGCTACGGTACACGTAATAATCTGCCCTTACCCACAAAAATTCTTGTTAAAATATTTCATTCGATAATTGTTGGAAAGCTTCGCTCTTCCAGCTGCTCTGGAAAAATAACTTTAGAAAAGATAAATAGTCAAAGTTTACTGATCACATCCCATAGGCCAAAAATTATCTGTCCAGACAAGCAAGAAAATATTTCAAAATAACAAATGCACTATCAGAAAATAAAGATCATTTACTGAAATATTTGAAAACAAAAAAAGTACTATATTCATAATAATTTTACATAAATATATTATCTCGTCTTTTTAAGTATAATAATTTACTGTAATTTATGTGAATAATCTCATTTCTGCACTAATATAATTCTTCTCTACAGTGACACATGAGTTAAAGAGCAGCATTAAACACAAAGTCCCATAAATGTAACCATAGGTGCAGTGGAGTAGAACACAATTAACCCTTACATAGCTCAGATGCACAAAGTTTATGACACCTGCCCCTCACAAAGCACTCATGGCTGGTCTTGGCAAACTGGGTTTCCTGTAGATACCTGGTAGATTATTCTGGATCTCCATGTATACCCATACATCATGTTGAATATGAAGAATTGCTGTAAGAACTAAAAATTACAAAACTACAGACTATCTGATGTAAGCAAGAATTAAAGTTCTGTTTTAAATATATTCAATTTGCTGCTTCCTGTCTCCTTAGTCCCTTGGAACGTGGAGGAGGCCACCTCCTCTACTCCAGTCCTTGAGGGTGCGTGGTCAATGAACGTTCGTGCACCAAGAGCTCAGGGCAAAGGCAGAGCAGAGATTACACCCCTGCAAGGGTCTCCCGTGGGCTCTGTGCCCACAGATTCAGCTCTGTGGTGGGCAGGTGCTGCTTGCTTGTGTCTTGATTAGTGTGCAAGATCAGTTGGGACATTAACAATAGTCAAGCAACCTGATACAAGCCTGTTGTGCTTAGATGTATTTCACGGGGCTTTCCAGATGAGGGTAGCTCTTAGTTGACCTTCAGCACACACAGATTGAGAATGTTCCCTTGAAACATCCCAGCCAAAATATGAAAGGATAGGCAAGGATTTTGCCATTTTTTTCAAATATTCCATAAAAAATAAACAAGATTCTGCAAAGACATCATCTGGTTAGTGAGCCTCAAGTACTGATAACAGAAAGAACTTGATCCATTAGGGGAAGTCTTGAAGAAATAGCTTTTGATTTAGCCACAATCAGGGAAAGACCATGGCTCGCAAGCTAAGTACAGAAATTAGCTGTGTAATGACAACTAAATGCCATTGTATTCAGCAGCCTTGCAGATGGAAGAGCCAGGAGAAAAAAATAAATCAATATCTGTGACACTTCAGCCCCCTAAAAGTTACATAACAGAGAGAAGGCTCCTTAATGAGAACATCTGAAAGTGAAATTATTGCAAATGGCACAGATTTTGTTTAAAGAGATCATATTAGAATCTCAGAGTAAATGTATATCAGGCATTAAAAACCAAAAGGACTAGCAAATTAAGCTAGCAGATTTCAATAGCTAAGAGGAATTATTAGCAGCAAAAGAACATTCATCAAAAAAGTAAAAATCTTAGGTAAATGCACACAAAAAAGCCTAAAATTCCGACAACTTAAACGTAAAATTGTTAACGCAGGCGGGAGATATTTTGGAATAATTTAACGTAGGCAAAAATGCTAGTGATAGTATGTTCGCTAAATACAATGGAAGATGAAGCCTGCCAGGGGGTTGCTGTGATCAACAGGTAATCAAGGCAGAAAAAGGGCAGCCTGCCATGCCCAAACAAAGGCGACTTTTTGCAGCCTTGTTCTTCGCTGACAATATCTGAACATTTCCACACCGCTACGAGGTGAGCCGGAGAGAACGTTTCAACAATAAAGGTTTAAAACTAACAAACAAACAAAAAAAAACCCCACCACAACAAACCCCAAACCCAAATAGTAAGAAATTTTTGGACCAGCAGATGCTCACCCAAAAGTTACATACAGAAGTACCCTTTGTAGCACACAATTGCTGCCTACAACCAGAACCTGGCTTGCTGTTCCTGCAAATTGAGGGTCCAAATTCCATGGCATAGAAGCACATGGCTTGGATATTTCTTATCCAAGCAGTCCCCTTGGCTTCAATGTGCAACTGCCTGGTGTGGGACCTCCAGGCACCATGTGAATGTGGTGGGGCAGAACACGCTTATCCCGCTGCCCTTGGCAAAAGCTGCTATTGGGGAGGTACAGCATGTATTGATCGCTTTTTCATTTGTAGAATGGTGATTGCTATAATCAGTACAGAATTTTTTATTTATCTTTAGCAGTCTAAGCAAAATCCAAATACCAAATGGACATAGGAACTAAAAAAAACCACAGTCAATACATAAAAAGAGATAATTTCCAATAGTGCCGCTTGCCTCACTATTGAATAACACATACTGTACAGTACTCAGCAAAGCAGAGGAAAGTATCTAAGAGATTGTCGCAGAGCAGCAGCTGGCAAACACCCCCTGGGTTACACCTCCTTGTTCTTATGAGTTCATTCCTCAGCAATCAGACTTAAAAGATGACATCAAAAGTCTGGAGTCTTTGTTCAGGTATTGTGGGTTTCAGTGTTCTTAATCTGGTACTTCTGTGAAAACTAAATATTCCCTTAAAAGAAAGGAAAATAAATGTAATAACACTCATGATGGCAGAAGAAACACCATGGTAGATATTTTGAACATGGCTCTTTGACTCCACACTGGGGCTGACAGAATCACACCAGAGTACCGAGGACACCGGTGCAGTGCACAGCCAGTACCAGGGAGGTGCAAAGGGTCTGTTTGCTCATGTTTAGATATGTTTGCCTTTTCAAATGATTATAATTTTTCTCCTTTACATTAGAAGTGAAAGTAGTAAAAATCCAGGACAGTACATGTGAATATAATTGAAAATCTGGATCAGAACAGAGGGGAATTGTACGTCACTTACTCAGGTGAAGTTCTGTGGAAGAAGGTATCCAGCAGTCTGCAAACTTAGAATATTTGAAATAACATGGTTGGTTTACTAGAGCCATTAATTATACCACTTTCTGGTTTACATAAAAATATCACACCTATTTTCATAGGTAAAACTTTAACAAAAAGCAGCAGGATTTATTTTCAGGTGATCTTAATTAAAATGTACTGAGGCAAAGTACTTGATAACTGAGCTCACATCCCTCTGAGGATATTTTGCTTTTAATGCATTTACAATGTTAAAAAAACACCAAAGCACATTATCTTTAATGTTTAAACTAGCAATAGTACATACTGAAAATCTAATAATTCTCTTAGTCCTTGTTGGAAAACATCAATGCCACAGCCTGGCTAAATACGCAACTTAACTTTCAGATCTTGTCCATCCAACTGAATTTAGCAATTCTGGTCTAGCGAAGGGGCAAAGGGATAAACAGGTGGTTTTCCCCAAGCCCAGGATTATTGTACATTACAAAAAAAATATGTACATGTGCTTCTGTTTGTGTGCATGCACTTCAATCTCAGGCTTTTATCTCACTTATAGAACTCAAAATGTAATGGTTTCTATACTCTTTGTGGAGTATAATGAAAGATTATGAAGATAAGAGATGCATAGATGGCTGAATATACTTATTGACAATGTTCATAAACCGCTAAAAACAAGCCCCAGAGTAAGACAAATTTATAAAAACTATTAAAAATATTTGTCTTTGAAAGAGCTCACTGGTATTAGTGTGACAACAGCACGTAACCAAAGGTATTTAGATACGGCATGAAAATTATTAATACACTCTCTGCTTTGGTGCCTCTTTCATCTCACCTCAGCAATACAGAGAGAAAAAAGGACAATTCATTCATGTAGCTCAACTGTAAATAACCATCTAGTAGCATTCTTAGGGTTTGGGTTTAGTTCTTATGGCTCTGTGCTTTGTTCTAAGAGAACCTATTAGGGTAACGCAGGATCTCTGCAGTAGCTGGCCTGCAGTACCACTGAAACATGTGGTCAGTAGAAAGCTGAATCCCAAGGAAGATAATGGGATTTCTCTTAATTTGATTTGCCACAGATGTAGTTAGCGTGCCAGTATTCTCCTTGCAGAGATGCTACTATTTATGTTTAGGTTGCTAATTAACGTAGTCACTTAGAGGTATCTAATGCTGCTAGCTCAGCTGGCATCCTACATAAATCTAATTTGGCTTTGAAGAGCGTTGCTGGTTGTGAGGAAATGAGGAATCGCCTGACAAACAGCACAACAGCCCAATGCATCTGGCAAGGTGTGGACTTCTGCATCCCGTTTGGTCTTTGGTGCAGCATCGGAAGGGAAACCACAGTCGGTCCCTGCAGATGGCAGATCTGCGTCTCTCACAACGTTCCTCTGCTCGTGGAAATGCAGTAATAACAACAACAACAACAAAAAAAGAGTTTTAAAGGATATGAAACTTACAAAGAAAAAAATTCAGATTGATTTTGGAAGCTGCATCAGAATGGATGGTCTGCGTTGGAGTAAATGCCGAGTCTAACTCCTAAAAGCACACATAAAAATGACATTTCAATTTTCCTCAGCCTTTGGAAGGCCGACGTTACAGCTGCAGAACTCAGCCTTTGAGAAGCACCTGCTAGCAGTTATGACAAAGTTTACACTGATAAAGAGGCACTAATCCTTACCCTCCCTGAAAACCTATCTGAAATTAGACTCCATCCTTCAGAGAGAAATAACAACACCAAGCATGGCAATGAATGACCTGTTTTTCAAAGAGCAACCTAGGAGCCCAAATGTGTTTTTTCTACCAATGGGCAGCATTACTAGAAAGCCGTGTGATTTACAAGCATTTCACAAACAAACAAAATTAAGCAGAAATAAAAATATATTGTTAAATAGATAAATGTAAAGTGCCTTAGAAAGATGGCAAAAAGGTTATTTAAGGAAGCTTTAGTTCAACTGAACTAACGTCCTATTGAAAAATTGCACTGGTGTTGGAATTTCTCCTTCTAATTAGTTCCTGCATCCTTGCTTACAACTGCAACAGCACAAGGCTTGAGGGCCTCAGCAGAATTCAGCTCATAAAGTTCTGTTCAGGCTCACACCAACATAATTTATGGTCAAACCCAGTGCCATAAAGAACACAACGTTAATGATCTCAGAATCTGTTAGGCCTCTGGAACAACTGAGAATTACAACTCTGTCTGCATACACATTGGAAACTCCCCAAGATTAAAGCCTGAAAAATGAACTTCTGTCATGTTTCACAATCCCATCAAATATATCAGTGTCTCAAGGGCCAGCAGTTAGGGCTCAGAATAACCCTGTCAGGCACAGACCGGAAGATACGAGGGTAAGTATTAATATCAGTGTCCTAGCCTCCTCCATCCCAAAAACAGACCCTACAAAGATGCCACTTCTTCCTTCTAAACTGGACATCAAAATGGGAAAAAGTTATGGAAAAAGGCATTTACCACAGGTAAAATCCTCTCTCGACCTTCAATTTGTTGTCTGTTATAAAAGTACTGGAAACCAGTAGTGAGATTCACCCAGTTTGCCGTAACCAGCTGATCGTTAATAATCTCTTAGTTTACATTAAGTAGCAACAGAGCATGGAAACGTTTCAAACCATACGCACAGAAAACCTGAAAATACCAAGTATGCAGTGACTTTAAATGACGAATAAAGATGCAGATCTAGTCAGTAATTTAAGAAGCATTACAGATTATCCAGTAAAACCATAAGCACTAGTTTGAGCAAGACAGACGCCATGGTTCCATAAAGCATGACCAATCTGATTTCATACCCCATACATGTCCCTGGTTTGTGCCCTGAAGAGCACTGATAGCCCAAAACACCCGCTGCTCAGTAGGTAAGGACACGATGTTTGTGGTTGAAATAGAGAGTGGTGTTAAAGTCACTTGAAGTGCACCTTGTCCCACCCTTTAGTAGGTTTACAGGAGAGAAGCCCCCTTTGCTTCCGAGTTCATTCCATTTTTGTTGGTTTTCATTTGTTATTGTTTGGTGGGTTGGTTTGGGGGTTTTGTTTGTTTTCTGTTTGTTGGTTTTATCAAACACAGATGAAGGAAGTCGGTAGAGCCTGGTGGCAGCCGATAAGACCCATTCCAACATCATTTCTCTTTCAAAAACAACACGTTGTAGATAAAGTCATAGAAAAAGGCTGTAGTTTGGGGTATATGACTGTCATTCGTACGCTAGGACAAAGCAGTTCACATCATAACTAAGCCTTAGTCATTGGGCGAGTCTGTAACTTTTTCATCGTTAGCTGTTCTTAATTTCAGCAATACGTATCAGCTTCGCGTGTTCAGCTGACAGAGAGGTGATAGTTTTATGAACCAAATAAAACTTGTTTGTTTACATCTTATAGATCCAGGTGCAACTGTCTGCTTATCGTCTCTGTTCAAGCACTTCAAGATCCAATAAATTTCTCCAGCCTGAACTTCTGTAGTGTTGCACAGGGACCAAATCAAATGAGCTCGTCACTAGTTGGCCTCGTCACCTGCACACAGCTTGGCAAGATGACTGCACATGGTCAGTCCAGTTCACAGTAGCTTTTATGACAAAAGTACAAGAAGAGATCACACAATTTAAGTGACAAGCAGGATAATACAGGAAGATGTGAGCAGCTGATGGCAGCACAACAGGGGAACTTAGAGCATTACAATCAATAGGCAGTGACAAAAGTTTACAGTTTTAAAGTACAAATTAACTTAGTGCTTCACGATCTCTCTCCTCTCCTGTTTTCCTGATCCCAAAGGATTTGCATTTGGCAAAGGCCTCCCTGACGTTTTTTCTGTATTAAACCTTTCCCACCCATAGAAATCAATCCACATGCCAATCAACATTCTCCAGAGCTTCTGAACTTCCTGAGGAACTCTGGGGACTGCGATCCCTCTTCAACTCGTCTCATCACTTCTCTCCCACTTTCTGGTTCTTGGCACATAGGTTTGACAACCAGGAAGCTACAACCTTAAAGAGTCCAGAACATGCAAAGCAAGCTGCAATGACTGTCTGGAAAACCCCCTAGAAGATATCTGAATGCATTCCTACCACCGAAAATTTTCATACGCTTGCTCAGTTTGGGAAATTCTGTTGAAGAAAAAAAAATTATACAGTGGCAGGGTAGTATTTTAAGAATACAAAAAAATAGTGTAAATGTCTGTCATTCTGAAGGAACAAATAAATGTGCCAAACTCAAAATTTAAGTCCATCAAACCAAATATCACTGAAGATCCGAAACAGCTCAAGATTCAACTATTTTGGCCAACGTCAGTCATTGAAATCTCTTCCACAAGTACATGATACCCTAATTCTCTTGCAGCACTAGCTGAGGTGAAACCAGTTAAAGTTTTCTCTTCTGAAACTTACAGGCCAAGAAGCAGTGGATAATTATGTGAATTTTAAGATGCTCAGCCTGAAAAAATGGCAAATTTCCCCTATAGCTGCTTCTTACCTTTCTCATATGATTGAATCTGTCAAGGATCTGAACTTGCACAATCAAAGTACTCTGCCATCACAGGTCATTTTCTTCCCCAAAGACAGAGTGTCGTTTTTCCTCCTGGAGAAGAGGTCTACAACAGCTTCAGTCTTTAAAGACTAGCCATGCACTTATAGAACGCATTAAAGCCTTATAGAACATCACTTTATAGCTGCATGTGCTATCATCAACAAAAGAACACCTGTCAGAAAAAAACAACTCTATTTTTTCCCCTAAACCATGAGAGAGTAATTGTCAATGTAAATGAGACTTGAATATTTTGCTCTTGCCTGGCAAGGATCTCACATGAAAAGCAAATGAAGCAAAAAAGACTGACACTATTACTCACCCAAAATAGAAATGTCTCAGATGCTCAAACATTTGCTTAGGATAAACTACAAAAAGGCAAGATAATTAAAAAAATATGTCTCTGCCTTTTTTCTACTGAGATAAGAACATTTCTTGACGTGAATACTGTGAATCTTGGCCTTATGACTCAAACGCTTGAAGGCCATTTATGTTCTTTTCACCTATATTTGGAAAATGCCTAGAAAACGTGTATGCTACCAAAACACAGTCAAGTCTTTAAATGGTGGCAGTAACTGTTTGAATGAGAGAACGCTTAAGCAGAGCTACAATGAAATGAAGCATTTGCTTGTGTGCTTGGTTGAACAGGGGTCAGCAATTACAGGACAGGATGGGGCAGGCGCCAGGAGGGAGGGCACGTAGTATTTTCAGTTCAAGGCAGGCAGTGCTTGCATCATAGTTCTGCTATTGGGAATCAGTGTAATATAACCCCAACCGTCATTAATAACGACTGGGGGAGCAATGTTGCTCCATCTCCTGGCTACAAGCAGCAGCTACAAAATCATGACCCTGAATACCACAAGAAACCAGAGGCAATGCAACCGATCCACAAACGAACCATTGAAGAAACAGGCAATGCAAGAGATCCACAAACACACGGCTTTTCTGAAGCGTCATAATACCTAAAACCACTCTAATTTTTACTTGGGACTTGACTCACGATTTCTGAACGTGGTGCGGTCGGCACGCAAGTCCGTGCGCCATGGACGTGTTGGATCGCATTGTTATTACCCACCCAGCGCATCAGTGCACCAGCGTGCAAATAAACAAGGCTTTCACTAGCACAGGAGTTTTAAACCACAACAAATTTGAGAGGAAAAATGAAGCTATGAGAGAAGATTCAACATATAAGAATTAGAGCATGTATATACATATATATCAAACGCTATCTATATAAAAAATAATATCATGCATGACAAGATGAGAAATGGAAGCAAGGGCTTCTTCTGCAGCTGAAAACAAGGAAATATCAGTTTCCCACCACTTTGAGCAGTACACAGGCATAGAATTTTGGCAGTATCGTTTATAGTATCACAAATATAAATTTCAACGTATTTTATGAAGGTTTTTATTCTAGGGCCAGAATCAGTGACACAACCCAATATTTTCCAGAGTGAAAGAAGCAGAACTGGAGAAAAGATTGATTTTGAGAGGACAACATATTTGGCGATATCTTCGGTAGCCCGGCTGTGCTGAGCCTCAAGCCATTCTGCTGCTGATGGCTTTCTCTGTGGAGGGCAATGCATTAAAAAATACTGTATCGTATCCATACCCAGAACAGTAAAGACAAAGCATTTGTTGCATTCTCACCACAACTCCTAAATTTTAAAGATTCAGAAATATTGAAGTCATAACTACAGGTATTCTTCTATTTTTTAAATCACAGAGTGTTACTTTCTGGCAATTATGGATTGTACTTAACGGCTTATTCTTTACAAACATAGGATGGAACCACAAAAGAAATTATGAAGATGTAATTTCCCTTTTGCCCTGAGAAATTTTCTCCTGCACCGGCCATTAGGACCACATCTCAGAGAAGGAAACCGGGCAATGATGTTGCCAAATAGTTTTCTCCTGATTCAGTTACGTATTGAGGCTCTCGGTGTTTCACAAATAAAAGTGCGCGCACTGATGTTAATGCATATGGACAATCTCCAGAACTCAGCAGAACGTCTCACATGTCTGAAGGTATAGATGTAAATAAGCATTTGCTGGCTTGGCTTATGGTTACTGTAACACTTCCTAAACTGAGAAAGATTAGTTCACTAAATTGAAAAAAGAAATGGGCTGAAAAGAGATTCAAGTGAAATAGTTTCAGTGCCCACTGCAGTTATCAGAAAAGCTCTCATTGACTCCAATAGGTATTCAGTGGGCTCGGATTTCCAAGTGTCTCAAAAATTACTCAAAAAAAACTTGCTGAATCTGTTGTTAGAAGTCAGTGATTTGTGTTAGTTCACCAGAAAACTTTCCATGTCAGTTATAATCCAATAAAAGAATTCTTTTCTCTGACTAACATAAAACCAAAACCTATTCATGTGTCTATAGACACACATGCATATAATGAATACCGATGTAAATTAAAACTTCCAGACTCCAGAAACAAATTCTATCACTTGTTTGTAAACTGACATTGAATTCTCTCTGACCTCCCGGTCTGTAGCTGTTGCTCCTTTAATGATAACACACGCACAAAAATATACAACTGAATCTATAGAATCTCCTTAGGCAGAAAAGTAAATACATGTCACCTATATGTGTAGGAGCCCAGTTATAAAGGATTTTTAAGGCTTTTTTTCCTCTCCAAAGCCCTGGGTCCTCAGAAAGTTACAGTGAAAAGCCTTTGCATTCACACAATGAAGCAGCAAGGTCAGGGCCTGAGGCACTGTTCTAGCAAAGTAACCATATGCTTATCCACAAGAACAAGGAGAATTAAGTTTTGATGTGCACATAAATTTATTTGTGCTGTGAGTGGAGGTTTGAAGTGAATACTTTAATCTCTGTATTCCAGAAGTTCTGTTTGTAACAGTAAAGCATTAAGACTGACTCGCTTTCCTGAAATAACTCAGTTTAAACTTTAGAAGAAATCAAGAGGGGAACTGTTGCATGGAGGGGATTACACACCCTTGGCTGTCCTGACCCCAGTGGTTGTCTTGCTAAGTAATTGGCCAAGTTAAGAAAATGTACAACTATTTTGGGGCTTGATCATTTTAACATGGAAACCCATTTCAGAAACTGTTATATAAAGTTATTTAAAAAAAAAACACACCACATTTTATTTATTAAGTCTAGTTGTCACTAATCAAGTTGTATATTCATTTTCTTACTCACTGAAAAAAATACATGAAAAAATTGATTCTGCATTGGTCTTCAGTTAATTCAGTTAGCACTCTGCATTTGCATAAATAGGGTCGGTTCTTGGTTATAAAGCACATAGGATAACTTCAACAAAGCAAACAGATAGCAAAAATATGTCTAAATTAAGGACATCAGAGCATTTTCACCGCATTCATCTGAGAAATAGATTTCTATAAAGAATAAAGGTCTCTTCAACAGCAGCCGGCAGATAAGTGAGCTCGGTTGGCTCTGGGCACACGGGGTATGGTGCCTTTTGCTCTCAAACAACTGATGGCCGACTGTTCTTGTTCTACACACAGCACGGCTGTCGGGTCCCAGCAGCACTGCTTGCTCGTTACGTTTTCCTGCTATACGGATTAAACCGATGGATGCTTCTGAGATCTGCCCCCAAGTATTTCAGCCAAAAAGCCACGCTGAAAAGTCATAAGATTCAGTATCTCTTGTGTATTTTGCCATTAACTGACTATATTCATTGGATAAATTATTTCTGTCTCTCTTAAAGGAAGATAAAGATGTTAACAGGAAAAGCAAGTCCAAAGGGTGAAGAATGTGGAGAGGACAAATTTCAGGGCCTTTAGGAGAAACAAAAGAAAACAGTACTAACAGAAACATTTTCCTTAGCTATTTCTATACCATATTTTGGAGACATTTGTGTTAGAAACATCTGAACTGTGAATCAGAAAGAATTATTTCATTTGTAATTACATTGTGCAAAGCATAAAACCCCAGTGGTGCCAGATGTGCTTCAGGGGAAGGAGTCAGTTGGATTTAACATTGCAACCTGCAACTCTGTGAGAAATAAACTGTGGCAAAGATCCAAGGATTCATCAGCAAGACTCCATCCAGAAAGCCTCTGCTTTGTGACACGAAATCTGGGCATTTCCTGCCTAAAACTGCACTTTTCCCACCCCAACGGGTGGGAAATCTGATGAGAAGCAACAAGAGGCAGCGGCTAATGAGAAATACCAGGATTTGAAGAAGTCTGGAGCAGCCTCCTGTGATGGGCTCTATGCCTTGTACATGACCATTTGCTATTTAGCGTATCAGTATTGCACGCTCTATTAAAACAGGTGAGGCTGGTCACTGAGGAAGGCTGCTCGGTCACCTTCAGCTGACTGCTGGTGCTTCAAAAGGAAAGGAGGGATGCAATGTGTCTTCCCAGAGAGAAATTCAGCTTGTTGACCTGCTGTGAGATCTTCCAGAGGACCGAGCAGGTGAGGTGAAGGAGGAGGAATACAGCAAACAAGCCTATAGTAAGAGTCTACATTAAGGAGCAGATACGGCCAAAACTGAGGGGGTCAAAGGAAAGATACTTTCCCTGGTGACCCACAGGGGTCCTTGGAGAGTCTGTTGCAGCACTGGTAGATGTAAAAAGGCTTCCAGCTTAGGACAGAAAATGGGACATCACCCCAAAATGTTGGAGGACAGGAGTCTCACAGAGGAAAGCTGTTTAAGCAGCTTTTGTTTTCCTCTGGCTCAGCCAATCTCGGGTTCTCTTACCTCATTATAGCAAACTCTCATCAAACACTGTTTTAGAGACCCACCAGTCCTGCTGGTTCGAGCTGCACTCTGACATGTTCTCATGCTTCCAGCACTCCGAAAGAAGTTCCTTTTGCTTAATCTCATTTGATTAACTCATCACTTGGGAGTCAGAAACTCACCTAGACAACACTGACAAAATTAAATTCAATTTCCCAGGTTTCTGGACCGTTCTTATATCTTTGTCGGTTGTTATTGAGTAAGGACCTCCAGAGGCTCCCATTGCAGCCATTCAACACCTGGCAGAAGGGTTACATAGTACTTATTGACCCTTGTAAACTCTTAGAAAGGTATGGACGGGAAGCAATGTATGAGGGGAAAAACCCCAAGTATTTCCCTGAATCAAAATAATGCCTAAGGGAGAGAAAAAAGGAACAAAACCCAGTGGCTTCACCTAAGCCTTTTCCATTATTTGAGACACAGGTTCAAAATTGAAATTCCTTGGGCCAATATAAAATGATTCTTCTTCCCTCAAGCTAGGAGATGTGCTTTTTATCCTTTAAAGAAGCCACTAGCTGTACATATTGATAAAGTGTTTCCTTCTCCAGCCCAAGGAAGATTTTAAACTTTCAGGGGATTACAGGATTTTATATTGTTAGTGGATAAACCTAATCTTCTGCTGCCAATGTCCTGGAATCCCTAATAATGAAAAAAAGAAACCAAGGATTAAAAGCTAGTGGTATTACAGCTGTCAACACATCAGCCTTAATTTTTCAAAAGCTTTCACATAGGTACACTGATGGGTTTGGAGTCTATTGCTGAAAGTACTCGATCAGTTTCACAGTGATAAGATAACCAAAAGTTACTTTATTTTTATATGTATAGCACATCCTTGTAAATACACTGGATTCACTTTTAATACTTCCTTCTCCCATGGGTCGTAGGTATATAGAAATATGTAGTCATTCAAAGGCATCCTGTTAAGGACTCTTATGACAACATTGACTGGTAGTTTGGTGTCTCATAGCATCCTGACAGCTCGTGAAAAGGGGAAAATAAAAAACACGTTGTGAGGCAATGATTACCTTTTGCCATAGAATGCGGAAGTCATGAAATAAATCCCTAAATTAGCAAATCACGGTGCTTCATTTCTTGTGCTTCAGAACTCCTGGACTCTGCAGGGAGGCAGAACAGCTGCGAGCGACTGGGACTCTCCCAAGGTGATGTTAACATTTACTGGGGATGTCAGGACATAACCGCAGCCAAAAAACCCAACAGGGTGAAGGTGATGTGAGAAGTGGTGGTGTTCTCAACCTTCTGGGAACTGTGACAGAAGAAATCTTTAAAGAGAAGAAGGGCAGGATATATTTTTACTGCTTTCATTTTTATTTTTTCCTTATTTTGAGATTCAAGTTTGCATCAAGAAGAAATGAACTTAAAGATATGAGAATTCTAAAAGTGCTGGGATCCCACAGTTGTTAGATTCTCAGGAAGGTGTTAGAAAACAAGCCAGCTTCAAGGCCTATATACACTAGTCCAGATTTCTGACATCATTTTGGGTGATATCTACCTAAAATGGGGGTATTCATCTCCCCAGATACAAGCAGTGGACACAGCCTGTACACAACATGCGCAGCTGCGTGCTGTACGCACAGTGGCGGAAATTTGTATCCATACGAGTTATTCCTATAGCATATCTGGAAAGAGAGAGGAATCGAGACAAAAGCAGTAACGAGTGGGCAGGGAAGCAGGCCTGCAGAGGTCCTGTTAGCTCCAAAACATTCACAGCTACATCAGTAACGGATCCAGCTGCCCGTGGGAGAAAGGTTAGGGGTTGTGCGGAATCACCGACCCCACTGCAGGCACAGCAGCGAGGAAACACGGAACCGCTTCCTAATGACTCTACACAGTGAATAATCATCAACCTCCAGTGCAGAGATGGCAGCATTTCCCCCTTTCCTCCACCCATCTCTAGGGAAAAAACTCCTAGGCAGCCACCTAAATTGAGTACCAGAGTTTCCTCTCACATTCTCAGGTTATTCTTGGATAAATCAGAGGAGAGTGCTCAGATAGAGCTGTTTTGGGGAGGAAAAAGGAAAACAGACTTTGGAAAAATCTTCACATATCTCTTTTACATTGATCCAAGAAGCTAACAGGCAATTAACTACCGCAGCGGTACACTGCCACCTAGGAGAAGCACTTCAAGACATCACAGACATCCCATCTGATTATTAAAGAGCAAAGATGCCGTCACACTGCCCAGATCTTTGCAGTTTGACCTTTGAATATTAAGTTGTCGCCAATACACACACCTACCAGACAAATGCTTAGCCCAGTGAGAGACATTATAATTGAAAGAGGATACAGGCTGATGCCAGAAATGTAGAATGCCTTTCCTATTAAAAAGTTAACCTACATTGATTTACTGTATGTGTATATGTAACTATTGTGATAATAAATTGACAAAAGAGCCTTTGAGGATAGTTGAAGAAAATGTACTTCCTACGGAGGCTTCTGGCTGTGAAAGCCCTTTCAGAAATACAAAAGTGCAATGAAGAAAACAAGGAACTCAACAGCAAAATATCATCTTAGAGAATCAGAATGTTATTCCACAGAGGCTTTGTTATGGGGGGGGGTTGGTTTGTTTCGTTTGTTCGGGTTTTTGTTTCTTTGGGGGTTTTGGTTTATTTTTCCCAAATATCACTGCTCTTTAACTCAACTAAGCACCCTGTGAAGTGACGAGTCCATCCCAGCCAGGGGCAGTAGTTACGCAGCCGGGGGAGCTCCACGTTTGACCTTTGGTCTACGGAGCACAGGGGGAGCGCATTGCCATCTCCATACTGATGCGAAACAGGCTGCACGTCTAGCAATAGTGGTTTTTCCCCATATAACCAGCAAGACACACATCACATAATTATCAAGAAAAAAAAATCTAACTACATTATGCCACTGAAACATCCCTGGTCATTGGATGCATATAAGAGGTTTGAATCAGAGCCTACTGCAGTAGAAAGCTTTGATTTTCACCACTCAAGGTATTTCCTAGGAATGCACTCACAGCCTTAACCTCAATTCAAACACAAATCCAGTGAACTCCTGGTCAGAGAGAGTGAATGACTAAAAGGTCTGGATGGGTCCACAATGCAATCTAAAGCTGTTTCACACATTATATAATGGTCATACCTCAGCTAGGAGTTCCGTTTCACTCTGCTTTGGATGCCTCCCTTTACAACTGAACAACTTAGTATTTGCGTTTACTTTAATATATGTTCTCAATGTTATTAATTGATGAATTGTCCCTGTGAAATTACAGCAACCTTTTGTCCTATGTTTGCAGTTGGTCACTTCATTAGAAAATTAAATAAACTTCAACAAAGGCCCTCAAATCATCTAAAAAAATGGAGGACTTTTTAAAAAGTATTTTCCGTTAAAGCAAAGAATGTGGAAGGTTGCCATTTCTCACTGACCATTTATTTACCCCTGCATAAGCATTCAGTCTTTGTTTGCCCCTATAAAATCTCTGGAAAAACACTATATACTTTGTGTACAAACTCGATAATTAAAAGCAAACAACGCTCCCTGTGAATATTTACACCACTACAGCAAGGACATTAGTTTCACTCACACATTCAAGGAACTGCATTACTGAGTGCTGTCTAATCTGGGAATTATGCCACAAACTGGTCTTTCATCATATAATAATAAATTCAAAGGAACTCCGAGATGAAATGTTTTATTAGAAACAATGATGATTATGCTGAACAGTGCAACGGAGCATTCACGAGTAATTCTGATAGCAGGAAAATGGGACAGTTACATGCTTTCTGAACAATTCAGATTGTCTTTTACAAACGGATGAGCTGCTCTGGCTAAACCAACTCTTTCTATTGTACTGTTGCATAAAAACATAGAAACACGGAGCTCTGGGGGGCTGAGAGGTGACTGCACAGCTCTGATGGCTGCACTGCCCAGCGCACCATCCATTATCCTTCTGTCATTCCTCAAACACGTTCCCATCCCATTCTCAGAGAGCTCCAGCAACCGAAACTTCAGAACTCCCCAAGCAGCACATTATTGTCTTTGCTTTAGAAAGCATTCCCTAAAGAATCTTTCTTGCTGTGATTTAAGTCTATTGCTTCTTACAGTCACCACAGACTTGTACGTAAACTTTTTCATTTTGCAATTATCTTTCTATGGAATCATAATCATATCCCCCCTCAGAACGCCTCTTCAAACTAAAAACCCCCAAATTTTTAAGTCTATCTTCACATTCCATGGTTTTAAACAAATCTTGCTTGTCTCTCGAAATCTCTTGTCCCCAGACTGGAAGCAGTAGAAGGTTTCTAATGTCTCTAGTAAAGCTGTCATCTCTTCATTCCAGGTTAGTACTGGGTGGTTTAGATATCATATCCTCTTTTCATTCCAGAATTCTGTTAGATCCTCCTGCAACTCCTGATTCTTGAGCAGTTCATAAACTGTCATAATCCCGTTGCTTTTTTTCCTAGGAGGATTTCCTCTCCCCTCTTAAGTCAGTGGCTCCTCCTCTTATATTGGTGTTGCTGATTTCTTCTGTGTAAACAGGATAACACAGCACCATTTAGCCTTGGTGAATTTCATCCTGTCTTTTCAGATCATTTTTTCTTCAACCGAGTAAGATAACGTCGAATTTTCCTATTGACACGCAAAATGTCAGCTATTGCTTCCAGACTGCTGCTTCTTTCCAGCAAATCTTACAAACTTCCTCCCTGTTCCACCACTCAGGTCTTTCATGGCATTATTATTCATTATGTTTTACCAAGTAACACCAAACCAAGGCAGTGTGAGGCTGGATTTCAACCAATACCTCCTTAATTTTCACCACGAACTATTCTTCGGTAACTATCCTATGGTTCTTATCCCAACAATTTTTCACTGTTTGTTCTATCTCAGATGCCTATTAAAACAGGACTAGAATATTGCTCATGGCCTCCTTTCCCTGTCTTCCCCTTTTGTTTTAATGAGAGGTTTTACGTTTCTTCTTGTCCATCCTTCCAGTACCTCACTCATTTTGTGTAACTCTTCAAAGCCCACTAATGGTCTGCGGGTGCAGTGCTATTCCTACTCTACTCTAGATCTCACACCTTTCTATTTATGCAAAAGCAAAATAAAAGGCATTTAAATGTTAGTAGTTTTCAGTTTCCTATCAACGGTGGTTGTTCTGTAACTACACGATAGCATGGGGAGGGCTCCTGGGTTCGTGCACCACTGGGCTCCAGGGGGAAGAGGCCACCCCAGAGTTCTGTGGAGGGCATTAAGGGCTTGAGGCAGAGGGAGAGATCACAACTTCTTGCATCTGATAGGACATTTCTTCTTTTATTCTTCCCTCCCCTAATCACTTTGGGATGATGCATAATAAAAACCTCTAGGTGCTTCAAGAAGGAGTTTTTCTGACCCTCTGCCCTTTTGCCACAGAAACCTCCATTGAAAGTGACAACATGATCCATGTGCAGTGAGCAATAAGCAGCACATTTTCAACAAGAATATACGCAGATTGGTAATTAGGGCAAATATTTTCATGTACTCTGTGCAAATTGCCAGTAGCCATTGAAAACATTCTAGTTTGTTAAACCTGAGCAGCAAACATCTGTCAAAGAAAAGGTATCTCTTTAATAAACGTTGGGTTTGTTTTCTTTCCTCCTCAAATAGGCTAACCTTTCAGGTTTAAGAGGCACTAGAGGTTGTTTACCAAGCAACTGCAGGGAAGAAGGGTGCTTTCATTTTTATGTCCAAATATTTCATGTGAACTCTGTACCCTTTTCATGCTCTTTATTCTATTATACTACCTATTAGTGCATCTCAGCCTCAAACAACCTCAATCTAGTTCTATCTATAGTATAAAGCCTTTGAGATTAGAGGGGAGTGAAGCATGAGTCTCGCTGCATCAACAGTTCTGACTCCAGCTATACAGACTCATAGCTGAAGACTCCATCATTTCTCTGTTACATTCTTGACAGAAAAACAAACAAAACCCAAATATACCCACCCAGATTCCCCAACACTGCATTCTTTGGGATATGAGCGTGTTGAAACAGAGAATTAACCTACCAAATAGCAGAAAAATAGGGCCGCAGAGTGCTCAGAAATTTCAACTGCACAGAGCACAATAATCCATGGACATGTTGAAAAGATGAAGTTGGAATGAGAACGCTGCATTATTTATAAGCTAATTATGAACATACATATTTTTTTATCTCTGGACTGTGACCTGGGGCTCAAGCGCCAAGGAGCCTGAAAAGTCGGCATGGCTCAGAATGGAATTAACTTCAAAAAGAGCATTTTCACAGCTTCAGGTCTTTTTATGAGCATCAGTAAGGCTAAAAAAAGGAACACGAGCAGAGTGAAGCCACTAGAGAAACCTTTCTTTCCAATAAAACAAAGATTTAGAAAAGACGCTGCACCTTCAAACATTAATCCACGCTTGAGGACCGCAATAAATAACAATAAAAAGTTAATCAGCGCTCAACACTTGAAACATAAAGGATATATGTCTTTCACTAGCACACAAACCCACAGATGGGGTATCTGGATGCCTAGATTTTGACTCTTTGCCTCTTACAGACAACTCAGCAAGTTGCTTGAAGATGCTGTGCCCCTTCTTGTGGCACACACTGACTTGTTCACCCACATTGCGGCGAGGGAGGCTCAGACACAGCCTTCAAGTCATCGCATCCCATCTGAGAGGGAGCAACCACCCAGCATCCCTTCCAGAAGCCATCTTTTACTACTTTACTTTTTCATTGTGCGTGTTCCTGTTAGTAGTGATGCTCTGCTGAGATAATCTCTAAGAGGAAAAGGTGGTTGCATTCAGAGGATGGAAAGGAAATGGAGAATATATTACCTACAGAAACAGCCTCCAACATAGACTTACATAGTCCTAAACACCAGATCTAGAATGCGTTATTTAGATAATACCATGCTATAGCCTTGACACTCCGTCCCTGCCCATTTGCAAGAAAACATACAGAACTGGTTGTTATTGGCCAGCTACCAATGGCAAAATTAAACCCCCCTGTGCCAAATGGGCACAGCTGCATCAGCCGTCGCCGAGCGATGCGCAGACCGGCCAAATAATAGCAGCCTCACTCGGGCTGAACTGGGATGCAGAGCCAATGTCAAAAGCCATTTTTTCCAACTGAATGAGTTTCCCTTCAATCACCACTTACAAACAATTTATGCAAAACATAGGGCACCACATAAACAAACCCAGACAAAGATAGAAAAACCTCTCCCTGCACTACAGTCGTGCCTCAGCCAAAACTACTCACTCGAAACACCAATATGTCCTCAGAGCAAAAGAAGCATCTTAGACAAAAAGCCACTTTTTTATGCGAGATGTTTTCTTTCAAGAAAAAAAGATTGAGACTTCTAACGGAAATAAATCCTGAACAGATCCGACTACCCTACATAAGAATCAGTGAACCTGTGTTTCCAAGTGTCTATCACTAAATTATAACAACTGCATGACTCCCATCAACTCTGTCTTTTATTCATTTGTTTAAGTGAAGAGCATCCAGGTTACACTGTCTGTCTCAGCAGCAAAAGCCTCGAGTCAAAATTTGTCTCAGCATCCATAAGCTTTTATTTCCTTACAATATCACAATAGATTTGTTTTCTGAGTAGGGCCCCAAACTGCTTTTTGTAATGGCAATAGAAGTCACCAAACTTTTTGTTTGCCCCGTGGACCAATAAATGAATTACAGTCCTTCAAAGCGCTGTTGCTTCCTGCTACCTTAATCACACTCAGATAAGCACGGGTAAAAGTCATAAGAATTCTATCTGGAATTCTCCCGTTGCCTTTTATCTCATTGCTTGACAACCCTTTGCACAAACTTTTTTCTTCAAAAATGTCCTCGTTTTTGATTGTAGGATTTTCAGAAAGGCCTTTTATCACCTAATCCACTTTTTAACAATAATAGCTGCAATTAACTTTTCCTAAGATTTATTCCGTGGCCATCTTCCCTCCTTACACAAAACGTGCCCTTCTTAACCACCGGCTCTGCCCCTGCCTGGAAGAACACAGCTAAGTCATGCAGTGATGCCGTGGTTTTATTGCCCCATCTGTGACGTGAAGTCAAGTAATTGCTTCTTACAGAACCTGATATACGTTCACTAATGAGTATGAAATGACTCGTATTGCTGTAAACACCACTGAAAAACCCTTAGTTTTTTTCTCAGTCTGCTATAAGCATGCAGAGTAGTACAGCATGTACTGCACTCTTCTGCCTCCCTCTGCCTGAGCAGTACGCTATAGGCTCCTGAGATTCTTTACCTAAAACTTAAATATAAATATATATTTACTAAGTCTCTGTGGTTTGTTTTGTGGGGTTTTTTTGTTGTTGTTGTTTTAATAAACCACTGAAATTTAAGATATGGTAAGATTTGCCATAGGAATAACACCAGAATAACAACCCTCTTGCATGAAAACTCCACCAGGTTTTACTATTTACTGTCGAATGAAAAGAGCAGCAACTCCCTCTATAGGGGAAAGCTCTCCCAACAAGAATGCACCAATTAAGCCTCATCCTCCATCTTTGTATCTTAATCTGAGGGTGTCATTTTGCACCATTGATTTTTAAGCAGAAATCCCCACTGAGCTCCATGGGGATTTCTGTTGAAAAAAAAGTAAAATAAAATAAAATCAATGGCAGAGTGGAGCTCAGGGTATTCAAACGAACCTGGACTCTGCTTTGATCTACTTTCTTTCCTGCTTCTTTAGTGTGGGGGAAAAATGTTATTTTTATGTCTCTATTGACTGTATTTTGAGAGATTAAATGAACAAGACCCCACACAAGTACCGACCGTTATTATTTTTGCTGTTTTAAAGATAAACCTTCTTGATATGTTATTTTTGCAGGAAATGCCACAGCGGCAGACAGAGTGCGGCTCAGCTGTGTTGGGGGGGACAGCAGGATGCGGCAGACTCGGCGTGGGTACTAATACACCGGGAAAACTAAGGGTCTATTGAAACCAACCTAGAAATGGGGTTTCTTTCCAACCCTGTGTATTGCTTTTCATTTACTTTGTAGTCAGGGCACATGAGAATTTGTTTGAAGGATGTGTGCTGTACTTTAGCAAGCTCCTATGTGTGATGCCGTGGTTTCCAAATATAAATCTGATTGTCTGTAGAGACTTTGGGACTATTGGGACACACACACAGAAGCAATTTCTTCTTGCTGAAGAAAATTAGAAATGTCATCTTTTAGAGTATTTGTGTCTTTTTCCTACAGAAGAAAAAGGTTTCTACAACCTCATTCAATTAAGTTGTGTAAGAAATAAAATATTTCTATAGCTCCTCCAACCGTTTCCCGAAATTGTTTGTAACAGCGTCCTCATTCCGCAGCCACGCCAAAGCGCATCCCGTGTCTTGTCCTGCGGGTCCAAGGTTTCAAGTCATTTTGATGGACTTCGGCCATGAATCGGTTTGGCCTGTATCATTTAGATTTGATTTTACTTTATCCCCAGTGAACAAACAAGGCTGAAATGGATTGGGCTCTACACAGTCTGAATCTTGTTTCTTATCAGCTCTGCTGAAGGCATCCTTCAGCTGAGGAGCTAAATTAGGAATCACCAACAAATATCTTCTTGCCACCTTGGAAACTAAACCCGAAAACGTGTTTTAAAAAAGACATTTGTTCATGATCCATAAAAAACCCCAAAAAGTAAATATATAAATTCAGAAAGAGTTTAGATGGATGCTGCAGTGAAGGAATTAGACATGATTTAAAGCAGATTATATCACTCTAAAGGGACAGACCTCACAGGAATAGCGGGAATGACTTATCCTGAAAAAATCCAAAAACTTACAATAGTTACCAGTAACGTTCCCGATTTAGTTCTGCTTAACCCACTCTCCAATTGCTCTTTCACACACAAATCTAACAATTGTTGAGGCTCTGGGGCTGCAGGGACACACATATAGAGGAGACAGATACACTCTTTGCTTTAGAAGAACAACTTTGCGGAGCAGAACGAAGCACTCATTACAATGTGTGCCTGCTCCAACCCCATGCAAATCAATGGCAGACTGCCCTGTTTTCATTGGGAGCAAACTGGGGGTGCCTCATGATACTTCAAAAGGAAAAACCGTGAAAGATCAAGAATCAGCTTATCATAAAACAGTGTTTATGTGAATTGTAGTAGGTCTCTGTTCTCATATTTGGCTAAGGATCTTATTGCATCCTTGATTGCGTGGATCTCCTTTGCATTACGCCAGTTATCTATGCCAAAAGAGCAGTTGGTAAGCTGACTGTTCCCCCAGGAGCTACTTTGAGAGCTGTCTCGAAAAGATTCTGTAACCACATCTCCTGATAGTTCTTCAAAACACTTGAAGCTATATAAAGGTGAGATAATTTGATCTCCTAAAAGTAACTAATACAGCATCTAGTTATACTGATCATCATTAACATCAATCACAAAACACAATTCTCTGTGCTTTCCTGCGGGACTCTGTTCAAAAGAGCTGGTTTAGATCAGCTGTAGTCAAGCAAGTTTATTGTCACCCGGTGATATAGTAGCATCTAGTCAGCACTAGATATACGGTTCATGCTGTGAGTAACGCTGCGGGCACTGATGCCTTACCACCTGTAAATTGAGCACCCGTATTATTACACTTTGTTCTAATATAGACTTCAGGGAAACAATAAGGAGACCGTTATTTCTGAGACGATAAACACAGCAAGAACAGAAGTCTGGAATCACTTGATACACCCTTTAAGTCAAGGATCCTACAGCAAATCCATAATACAGCTATTGTTCTAAGTTTTATAACGAGTAGCTGGTCGTAAAAGTGTTGTTAAGAAGTGGTTTTCCTTGCTAAAGGGCTTCAAAATTCAACCGGTCTTCTACTGTCCTGCCTGCTCAGAAAAACAATGCCCATATTTCAATAGGAGCTTCTGCATGAGAAGTTCAAAGTACTTGCAGAGCTGAATTTGTCACACTTAATTGCTCTCTACCCTAGTAAAACATCTCACTGTCCTAGTAAATGTCTCACTGTGCTAGTAAGAGAGTGAGATATTATCTGGATGTTAGACAGAGGGAAAACAGGATGTTAAACAGGATGGTGTAAAAGTGATGAAACTTGAAGAGAATCCAGATCTCCTTGTTAAAGCTAGCTAAAACCTACAAATTCCCACTACTCAAACATCAAAATTGTATTCATTTTAATAATAATAAATAATAATAATAGTTATTATTATAAATCATGTCCTACTCTACTTCCCCAAATGTCTAAGACTTTTAACACATTTCATGAAGATGTATTTATATTTCAGTTTCTCCCTTTTTAACAGTTCTGTCTTGGTATAGAACCACAGAACTGTTTCGGTTGGAAAAGACCTTCAAGGTCACCGAGTCCAACATGCCCTTATTTCTCTATTGCTTTAGGTGCACAAAAGCAGATACTTCCTAGTAGAAACTGAATATTTTTCCAGTAGAAAGTGTTTTTGTTGGTGTTGCAGTGCAGCTGATCCTGCCAGTTATTAAGCATTACCACCACAGATATGTCACGAAATAATTTCAAATAGTTTTAAATAGAGAAACTCATGAAGCAGAGCTAATTATAATAATTAAACCAGACAGGCATTCAGAAGAAATGAAACTTTCCAATAGGGCTTACAACAGTTCGGGTCACAAAAGGTGACAAAGACTACTGGAGAACGACACCAGGGTGCAAGCAAAGTCTGCACTTTTGGGAATGTCTCAAAGAAGCTGTTTACAAACAGCCGAGCAATATCCTGTGAGAAACATCTGCTCTGCCAGCAGCAAGCTATCAGTAGGAAAGATGAGACTGCAAGTAGCATGTAATTTCCACACTTTGTGTAAACATGTGTATAATAACCGCTCACTCCTAACTGTCTCTTCCTTTTCCAGCCTTCAAGAAGAGGCAGCCAAATTACTTGTTGCAGCTGACCCGAGCCACAGAGCAAAAGTCTTCTCCACATGCTTCTCTGCAAAACTTTCACATCAAGAAATGTACAGCTGTAAGTTATTTGTTTTCCTTTTTATTCTTTATCTTGTGGCTTGATCTCCTGAGAAAAGGAACACATTGAGTACGGGCCATCTCAGATGTTTTCCCACTGGCAAATGCATAGCCATCTTTTCTAAGAAACCCCCTGTGATGTTGGGAAGGAACATCTTGTTCCAATACAAAGCCACAGCCATAAACAATGACATTTTCTCAAACCAGCAGGATCTATCCCAGCTCCAAATCCTTACCAGAGTGACTGAATTTTCAGTTTGTACAGCATCATATAACAGTTAAACATTAGAGAGCAATTAATGACCCAGGTTTTGAGATCAACATGCTAACGTTCATTTCTTCAAATACTCTATTCTCTTCAGTAAGTCAACAAGAAAGTTTAAGTTATTCCTCTCTTCTTCCCTGGACTATTTGGAGCCATGCAAGGTTTGGGACACACACACCCTTTACTATCTGTATTCTGCATCATGAACCTTTCCTCTGCGAGCCCAGGCACGCAGCTCACGTCTAAAGAAAACGTTTTATCCAGTTTCACAGCACAGGATTTCTTGCCGATTCTGGCTCCTTCCAGCTGAGTTACTCTGCCCTGCTCTTCGACCTGGTCGGTCAGTCTCTCTCACTCCCTCCCAACCTGCTTTTCCCTTTGGTGAAACATGAAATACACACACATGTAGGTTCTTTTGCATTTTACCCACTAATCTACTGCATAAGGACAGCAAATTTACATTTCTATTGCTGACTTCCCCCAGCAATATTTTCTTCTCCCCTTCCAATTCTACTGCCTCCATTAGCTGGACCTGCCCCTTTCCCCATGCCCACCCAGCCAAAAAGCCATTGCCCCAGGTCTGCTACAAACAGCGTTCAAGCCTGAGCTCAGCACTCTGATGTCTCATAGATTTCAGAAGATTCAGTCTCATGATGTAAGGATTCCCAGCTCATGCTGCTCCTGAGAATTCACATTACAAAGCTCACGTTCACCTCTTCGGGAGCCTTGCACGGTAAGACTCAAAGCACAAGAACAATGGATAAGTCGTCTTCTCAAATGAATTAACTGAAAATATCCTAAAATATTTGATAAACTGGATTTTCTGTCTAACACAGCATAATGCACAATGATGTAGCAGGATCATCAGTCATTTGGAGAGACGTGGACAATGACCCTCACTTTGGAGTGGCTCCATTGCTCCCAGCACACACAGTAAGTAAAGTCTTTTAATCACATCGCAAGAGAAACAAACAGAAAAACTTGCAGATGTGGCTTAAAGACACAAAGTTTTGTTTATCAAGTGACAGATGTCTCAGAATTGCATCCTTTTTAGTAACGAATGATTGCACATTGTTACAGGACACAGTCTTGTCAATCATTGGATTCTATTAATGTTACTGTGATTAATGACCAATTTAAACTTTTTAAGCTATTCCGCTGCAGGAAGATTTAAAGACCCTCTTTTTCTTTTAAATGATATGAAGCAAAAGTAACTTAGACATATAATGCAATCAGTTTTACAATTGAAAGCTTGATTATGCTTTACAAGAAAATATTTGCCAGTACCTCAGAAAATTATTTGCTAATGCCACATGAATCTGGCATTAATGAAGAAATTGAAAAATAAATAATAACAGCAGCTTTAAGTACAAAAATCATCACCGCATATTCGAGACTAACGTGATTAAGAGCAACGTGATGTGTGAACACAGATTGCTTCTTGGTTCAGCATTTCTCATTTCCCTACAGCTTACAAGAGGGCACAGGTTGTTTTTTACCGAACAGCTAACCTAGTTTGGAGATGTTACATGCCCATTCTATTTTCTAAGCAGAACAACATTTATATTCGTAGGATTATATTCTATTAGTGCAGGCAGATGAATTTTTCAAACTTGTTTGTCCTGAAATTAGATGAACATGAATTTGCAATACTTTATAGCCATCTACACATTTTCAAATTAATTGAAACCCTGCAGAATTAGAAAACACTCAAAAGGAATAAAGAATGGTTCTGCTTCTTGCTAAATGGGAAAAGATTAGATGTTACGAGAGCAATGACCGGTCCTCGGCTGCATCATTTCAAAATGAGAAAATAATTATCATAGGCTCAGAAGTGATTTAGTGTAGAAGTGTCAATGATTCCTTTTGGTTATCAGGGGCACAAAAACTGTTGGATTGGCGATGTAGCTCACTAGAACTCCTCAGGAGGTGGGTGATCTCATACCTACCCAAAAATGTAACCCTCCCCAACAGCAATGTCATATTCACAGGGCTGTATCTGAAGTGCCTCAGAACTCATTTAGACAATTTTATCCCACCTCCTAATAATGGAAGCTGACACAGCCCATTTCAAATGCCCGTAGGACTGGTGCCCAGTGGGCTACATATCTCCTAGTAGGCCAAGCACTGCCCAAAGAGTGCTCACAGCCCTGCCTCAAGTCATTTAGATTTTAAAAGTGGTAGGAAATGAAACTGGACCTCCCTACAAATGAGCCTACCTTCCTCCCTCTATTTAATCTACCTTCTAAGAGTCCCATATTATTCACGTACACCCATTTACATTTTTTTAACAAAATAAAGCAAGCTGTTTTGTTACTAGAGGCTTTCCTGGTTTTGGGTAGGATAGAGTTACTTTTCTTTATAGTAGGTAGTATGGTTTTGATTTGTGCTGAAAACAGTATCAATAACACAGGGATGTTTTAGGTACCGTTGAGCAGTGCTCACACCGCATCAAGGCCTTTTCTGCTTCTCACACCATCCCAGCAGTGAGGAGCGTGGGTGTGCATAAGAAGTTGGGTATTTTGTCATTAAAATGCAAGTACCCAACTGTACTGCCAAAGAGGTGTTTCCATTATGCACCCATTTATTGAAGGGCTGAATAATATTTATGCTCAAACTGACTTTGGCATAGGAGGTCCTGCCTTCATGGAAAAGTTTCTTTTTCTGATCTATGTAAAAACATTTTTAAATGTTTTTTAAAAAAATCCATTCAGTCATTTTGTCATTAGAAGGATCAGTTTCAATAAACATTAATGAGAGGCTAAGCTACTCATTTTCAGAGCAGAAGCCATTTATCCTGTGTCTATGTTCTATTCTGATTACACCAAATGCTTAATGATGTAAGTCTAATCACTTCTTGGAACACAGGGTTCTCCCATACACTCCTGGCAGCCCTCCATCACTAGGAGATTGTAATCTAACAATTTAAAGGAAAGATTTGTTCCAGACTTCAACTATTTATAAACATTTTATCGTAAAAGTGCAAGTTCATGTCACAGATTTTACAAATAACCCAATGTTTCTGTTTGGGCTGAACATTCCCTTTAGTGTCTTCCAGTATACTTTCTTACAGCTGCATGCCATTGAACAACTACAAGATTTAACTCTGGTAAAATTATTAATACATCTTTAAGAGCCCTTCAAATGTCAACAAATCACTGTTTTCTAACTTTTACTTTCTTCCATTGTCAAGGAGACATTTAAATAATGTATCCAAAACATGCAGCAGTCTCACTGAAGAACGTGTTTAACAGACCTGTTTCCTTCAGATTTTCCCCTTTCAGAAGTATCCTGATATTTAGTCTGTTTTGCACCACCAGCCCGGGTGTGATTGTGGGTTATCAGTTACCATCTGAATGGATGAGACTCAACGAAACCATCACTTGTGTTGGTAAAAGCAACTGTGTCTGGCACTCTGGGTACAAATTTCAACCTTTCTACTGTTTTGGTGGAAACTACAGCAACAGCGCTTTGCTATTTTTCTAATCAACTGCAGCAATGGGAAGAACTACCAGCCTCAAACAAAGCAAAAACATGGAAGGCAACCAGAATGAAGTGGTGGACACCCAGACCAAATAAAAGCTTTTCTCTTTGAACATGTGCAGTCTCTACAGCTCCCAAGGTGTCTGGCTAACCAAGTACTAAGAGCTTGTAAACACAGACTAGATAGCACTCTTCAGATGGGTTTTTTCAGTTGTTACGTTCCCCAGTAAACCAGTTCATTAGACGGCAGATTGTCCTCATGCTGTTCGTTGGCCACATTTACCACTGTGGCAACACACTTGTATTTGGAAAATAAACAATCTTCTGCCTTAACAACATGGTCGGTGACTCTGCCACACTTTGCCGTGCTGCTTTGCACAAATCTGAATGTAATACTTGTACTCTTTAATCCCTTTTGATACAGCTTTAAAAAATCAATACAGGAATAGCTAAGGGTGATCTACCTGAGCCACCTACTGAACGCTCCTATCAGAGAAAGCACCTGAAAGACTCGAGAGCAAGACTGAAGAGTTACTAAAAGTTTTGGAATACCCTAAATTTGTGTGCACACCCGCTGAAATAAAATAAATATGAAAGTAACATTTTATTCAGCATGTGCTTAGATATTTTTCAAGCCCAGCTTTGAAACAAAAACTGTTTCAAGCAAAATGTTATCTTCAAAACATTCAAAATAAATATCAATTTTATTTTTTTTACTTCTTGACACTTTCTATTTGGTTGATGCTATTTTCACTTTGTTTGAAATTCCAACTTTCGCCAATCACACTGCACTCTCCACAGTAAAAACTGCGATCCCTGAATTCTATGTCTTACTAAGACATCCTTTGTAATTCAAAGTAAGAACTCCAAGGTGTTTGAAACACGGGACACATATTTGGGTATGTGGGGAGATGGATAACAGCCATGGAAAAGTATCCTTTACCCTACAAATGTATTGTGTCTCACACAACACACACTGACATAAAACCTCAATATAGAGTCAGCAGCATGTCTGAAAAAGAGAAATACTGAGTAGATGATTAGTGGGACATGGCAGACTGATTACTGCAGCATTCTGCCTGCTATCATCTCAAATATCAATAGAAAGCTCAATGCTACTGACAGCACAGTTCAGTATAATTTTCCCTAGAAAAGTACAGCAAGAATTCACTGGAGAACCTTACAATTAATAATAGAGCACTTACCTCAATGATCTAAAAACTATTAGATATGAAAATTTTCCAGAAAAAAAAAAAAGAAAAAGGCTTGGAATGCAAACTGCAGTAGAAAAGTAAAGTATAAAAGAAGATGAGGTTCTCCTCAGGATGACTATGTATTACAAATCATTTCCCAGAAAAAGGACATACCTTGTTATAAATTACCCAGGATAGCAAGAATCTCATAATAAATCGAGAAACCACTAACTTATGGCTCAACAAGAAGAAAAGGTAGTCTCGGTAGTCCTCAAAAGATGAAACTATTTACCCAGCACCTGGAAGAAGCTGAGCAAGAGCCTTTGCCAAGCAAGAGGCAATTACTGGGCTCTAGTCCTACCAAGCAGAAGTACCTGGCACCCCTTCACACTTCAGTGCATCCACCAGTCAAGCGTTTAGCACTGATTGCACTGCCCATTTTGCACATGGACTCGACGCTGAGCACACCTGCACCAGGTGGACCTGGGAAGACAACGTAATAAGAACATGGGAGCTACAAGTATAGATCTCCATACACCCTCCATGCTCTACGGTTTTAATTTTGTACTGAATTCCATGCAATTCCTTTGCAATCCTGCCACGTGGTCCACAAAACACATGTACACAAACAGCTGCATATGGACACAGTGCCCATAAAGGACCAGGCTGGCCCTTCCATGGGAAATGCCATTCACCATGTTTTCTGATACAAATGAATTAAGCAAGTCCATTGGTAAGAAGCCGTTAGAGAAACGGTGCATCTCCTAGACTTGACAAGCCACTACAGAACTGAAAAATCTTGTGAAACAAAGCATTGCGAAGTCTTGTGAAACAAAACAATGGGAGATGTCATAAAAAACCACATTGTTCATAAATCATACAGTCCTCAGTGCATCTCTAGCACTATGTTCTATGAAGAAGGACATAATGTATTAATTCTGCAAAGCAAAACAAGACCTGACATCATGGGGAAGAATCTGGACAACCTGATTCACAACCACATTTCTCCGAATTCATAGCCACGTAACTCTATTGCTTTAAACGGAATTTATGCCAGCATTAAACTGAAGTAACATAGCAGTAAATCAAGCTAGAATTTAATATTCACACAAGTTCAGCTCAATTTATGTATTTAGTGCAGGTGTTCATTTAATTTTGATGATAGAATCTGGAGGGAGGGATAGTCTGCAGTTAATTCGTTTCTACCACCTGGTGGTCTTAAGACACCACAACATGGGTCCTATTTCTGCGTATTTCAAAGATTGCTGAATATCTGTTTTCTTTTGTCTACAATCTACAATGCCTTCATTTAACCACATTATTTTTTCCTTCTCTACATCTGTAGTATCTCAAAAGCAGCAACAAAGGCTACTAATATAATAATTAAAAGACTATACAAAGGTACCGTAAAAATAAAAAGAAAAAAATAGGAGAAAAGCATGCAAAGAGCTCACAGGAAAGATCAAAGCCACAACAACAGGCAGCAGCAGCTTTAACTGGACTACCAGTTTTCTATAGCGCAATCAAACCCATTGTCTGCGAGCCACAGGTGCACAGCACATGGAACAGACAGAAATGCAATGGGGAGTGATGACAGTTAACGTCTGAGCCCACGCTATATTCATCTCAACATCCACTTGTGCATCTGTTGGACTGAATTTTAGTCTTTCATTTCTTTCTTTTTCCTTCTTATTTCAGAGGCATTTGAGCAGCTAAGGAACTGTACCAAAAACGCAGTCCAGCCTTTACAAGGGAGAAATCTGTTTGGGAACCTGAAACATGAAGAGTCTCTGTGTTTATCAGCCAGGCAACCCAACAGTTGTGAATCTACGTTGGTGCTGGTGGATATTGTCAGCTCGGCTGCAAAACAGCTGCCAAGTAAGACGTTCATCAACTCAATTATCTGTAGAGGTGTATCAATACAAATATGGATTTTGTGTAGAGTGTAAAGAAAGGGCACACGGGAAAATGATCAGATGCATAATAACAATGAATGGTAATACTATGATAATGGTTGATTTCACTGTTTATCACAAATTAGGTCAGTATGGATTACACTTGGATAATGGTCTTTTGATCTCAGATGTTTTCCCCATCAATAGGGCACTTTTTGAAATTACATGCAGGCTGACCTCTCATTCTTTGTTTTCATCGCTCTCCAATCAGTGGGAGGAAATTAGCCCCCTGGGAACATTTGATTCACATTGGCTCACTGTGTTATTTCAGCTGTGAAAGATGCTAATGAGCTAATATCAGCCTTCCTTGCAGGAAATACACATGCACTGCCTTAAATTTTTGGACAGCAACCAGCATTTCCTCATTTAAGAGACAAGGTCTATCATTACACTGCAGCAAAAATAAATAAATAAATAAATGAAAATTAAAGAGACATTCAACCCACCTAAAGGGCAGAATCTCATGCAGTCTCCTTCCAATACGCAGATCAGCAGACACATAATTTGCTGTGGAAATTAGTTGTCAGATTGTGTTCTGTGTTTTCCCAGGTGGACAGAACAGGGCAACATCCCAAAACGCTTTGAAGAGCACGAATTTCTCAAAGGAAAAACATCACTGAAAGGTTTCCCGTGCTCTTGAAGAACTCACCTGTAACCCACAGACAGACAAACAAGCGGCCTGAGATGAGCAAGAGCACACAAAGGAGACAACTTCACAATCATTATCATAGTGTTACCAAATGCTGATGAGATGGTAGCTAGGAGTTCAAGTTCAAACCTGGTTTCTGCTTAATCTTTCAATAGCCAGGTAAAGGGTTGGTCAGAGGTCATTCAGACATCTCTGAGCAATTTTTAAAAATTACAGCGATATAAAGCCGTGTTGCTTTGCATTAAGCATGCTGTTTCCAAAAAACAACTGGGGAAACAGAAGTTTAGAGCTTTGTGTTCTATGGTTATGCAACATGTGGTTATTGAACATGAACAGAGATTTCTCCCTACGTACCTATGCAAGAGCCATAGATAAAATAACTAAAGAATACTGGGAAGACTTTCTGGATATATTGGTGGTAGCTGCCTGTTGTTTGGGTTTTATAATAATTTCCAGTAAAGAGGAAATATCTTCAGAAACAAAATCTCTCCACTTTAACCAACATCCCTAGACACTGTAAAATCAGACAAACTCACAAATATTCTAAAATTGTTCAAAGCAGAAAATATACATTTTTACTGTATTATTCACCATGTCTAAAATAAGCATGAGCCTCAAGGTGTACGTTACACATGTGTTATATTGCCGTATCAATTCCACTTGATTCATGAATATCAATACCAATGGCTCAGAACTTGGCACGGAGATGCTTAGCTCATAAATTACAGTGTGCTTTTTCTATGATTGCAGTCATATCATGTCCTTTTTCATTTAATTTCACTTTCATTTTGAATTCTGAACACCTTCCCATGCCCAAGAACCACTTCTATATGGAACAAAGTTAAATTGATTAATCCCAGTAATTACTCATCTACGCAATATGAACTTGTATTTGCATTTCTGTGAGAAAAGTTGTGTCATCTCCGGCCTTCCTTCCTCAATAGCACATATGAGCTCCAGTATTAACTCTGTGATAGCAGTCTGAAGTGTTCTTCAGGACACTTCTGAAATGCGCAGACTGAAATCTTGGCCACCTTGAAGTCGTCAGCAGTTTTGATAATGAAGTCAACTGAGTTGGAATTTCACCCTTAATCTTTACTCTGCAGACACCAGTGTAACGGGCAGCGTGCATCCTTTCAAGGGTTCTGCTCAGTGCCTCTGACAAAGAACATCTTCTCATTTTGAGATTACAGTAGCACGACCCTGTCTTTTTGTCAGATATGTAAAAACATGCAATGAAAATAATCACCGCCCTAACAAGTTTTAATCATACATTTCCAAGTAAAGGAAAAACACTAATCATTCCCACTAATTACATATTAAAAATGAGGTTGGTTGGTTGGTTTTCGAATTAGACAGGTCAAAGCATAAGCAGGAATCCAGACCTCTAGTTGCTTTCTCTCTGCCCTCAACTGCCCGCATTGCTCCTCCACTCTGCCTTTATATTCTTAGAGTATTAATTGTTATTTTCACAATGCGCTGTGCCATACACCACCTAATGCAAACACATACAATGGAACACTTCTCATTACACGTATAGTTGATGGTGACAGGACCATATTGCTGCAGTTCTCATTAGCGCTAAGATCAAAAGACAACCTCCTCACACCCCCTGGTTTGCCTATGGCGCAGCTCTTAGCAATCATGCAATCTAATACTGAGTATAAGCTTATTTGCACTGTATCTATATTACTTGTTTGAGCGAAAGGTATCTTTGCTTGCAGATTGAAGCGGCAGCTAAAGTGGAGGTGTATTTATTACTTTCTCCATTGGCTGAAGAAGGTTTTAGAGCTTTCTATGGAGCAAAGGCATACAATAATTCCTGTCCAAGTTTTTGCTGCTAGAGCTTATCTGCCTATCTCGGTAATAAAGCCTGACTTGCACATTACGAAAGGCTAGAATTTCAAAGACCACAAAGTCAACGCGACCCATGCACAAGTATCTGAAGGTAGGCTCTAGACCCTCAAAGTTTTCATCAGAATTTCGCACTGAGTTCAAAAAACAACTGTGGCTAAAATTAAACGAAAAAGGGGCACAAGAATATAAACCTTATTCCAAACCAGCTATTTTTGCCTGTGTCAAGATGGGTTCGATACCAAGTGGTACTCCTCTAGACACAGACTTTGCCTAAGGTCTCTAGCACTTTCATCATCTCCAGAGACAATTGCAACGCGCTTTAAGCCACAGCAGCTCTGTTTTCAAGGACTTCTCTTAAACAAAAGTCCAGATGACTTCAATGGGAACATTAGTAAGCCATGTGGAGTCAACAGCAAGACTACGATAAATATAGGGGTTATCTATAAGTCTTCTGGTCAGCTCCCAAATGTTTTTTTATGCAGGAAAATAAGTGAGACTTAGCACAACCGGTCACTTGTTATTAATAAAAAGTAGCTTCTAAATAAAGCAAATACCTAACAATCAGTCCACAGAGGAAATAAAGTGCTTTTCAAATTAATACAAACAATCAAAACTCAAAGTCTACTTTTGGATATTTCATTAATAGAAAACAGGCTTAATTTATCAGAAAATTGTTGGTTTAATAACAATTTTCCCACCTCTTGTGCCTAACAAGCGGCACAATCCCAAAATATGATTATTTATGTCCTTCAAACCACAGGCTACTTTAAAATAATTGTTATTTAACATAACTGCTTGTTATGCTGCAGAGCAAGTGAGAACTCAAATTTATTTCTGCAAAATTTTACATTGAATAAGTTCCTTTTACAGTCGTTATAATCAGACAGCCACACATTTATCATCTCTTACGTTTCAGTTTCAAGCTGTTGAAAGCCCACAAAACACATTTTACTTTACCATTAGATCAGAAATAGAGGAACATTGTTTGCAATACAAGTATAAGATGCACTGGCACAAGACCACAATAAATCTTGGCCCATATGAAAACCAGATCTTAAACCCTTTATCCTAATAAGACTTTCTGAGCATCAAATAGCAACTCTAATCCCTTAGTCATTAATTTTTCTGTGTTACAAATCTGGATGTAATTAAGAATAACACGTTGCAGCCTATGTGGTGAAGAAAATGTCATGCTGACATGATTGACTACACTTATTCAAACTGGAGATGTCTGACACTTTCCAGTAATACTTCATTCAATTTTTATTACTATTTTATGCATCAAGATAAGCTTTTAATTTCCCCTGTTGTGAGCCACTTAAACAAAACTTAGGAAGACTCTGAGAAGCATTATGTGAAAGAATATTGCTCCAGTTTTGTGGGTCTCTGGGCAATACAAGACTATTGAACATAAAATTAGGTTTAATATTTTCACTTACTATAACTATTGTCAAGGATTCAGTTAGAAAGCCAAGTCTGAACTTTAACTATAGAACACCTAATACATACCTTACAAGTTGCTAATCAGAAGAAGAATTAGATTTAATAGAACATATACTGTAACTTATTGTAGTATTTCAATGCAGTAACAGTAAGCTTATTACTTTATACATTTTTGTTTGGGGACAATTTGGGGACAATTTTCCCCACAGACAACAGTAAACCTGAAAGTACAAGGCAATCTTTTTTTCTTTCTTCCTTTCATTCCTAATCAGAGAAGAGTTAAAATTCTCCTCGTGCAACATTTGACAGCATTAACTAACCCGTAAATGTAGAAATTTACCAAACAGGGACAACAGCACAGAAGGTGAACCTAAGAGAAACACCTTTCAAAAGTGTTTTACTGCCTTCATACGTGTTAGAGGTAAGAATAAGAATTGTTTCTATATACTATTTCTGCATAATCTTAGCAAACTCTCCTTTAAAATACCCAGTGCTCCTTTTAGATTATTTCCATCTGGGAGCACTAGTCAGAACTACAAAGGAGAACCTTTCCTCAAGACCCTCTCCTTCCCACCTACATTTTGACTTCCAGCTGCACTGTGTCTTTTTAAGTTCCTTCTGTTCAAATACTGATAAGTACTTGTTGTAAAGCAATAACAATAAATGCGGAAAATAATTAACCTATATAACTTGACACTGCTTTATGGCATAAAGCCAACTGGCCACAAAAACGTTATCTGAAATTCCAAAGCAGAGCTGGCTTTGGAAACAAGACAGACTCAGGCAACAGAGACCATCATACCAGCACCATTATACTGAGTTATTAGGGGATCAGGCTTCAGCACGTAACTCAGATTTTTCTGATGAAGAAACTCATTTAAAAGATCACAACCAAGCTCTCTTGAACATTCAATTAGCTAATGGGTGGTGGTCTTCAGCTTCTGCCAAGACACAGGAACACTGGGGTAGTTTTGAAAGCGTAGGTCATTTGGAACGAACAGTGACTGTTCCAGCTGCAGACTGGGCTATTTTCACCTTTAATTATTTTCCAGCAGGTCCCAAGCACTTCTCTGAAAATGCACCATGCTATTTGCAGAGGTTAACTCCTCAGTCTTTGGTTACTAAATATTTGTTAATTATAATGACTACAATATCCTTAGTGGAAATTGCGAAGTACAGGCTGCCCAGACATATTTACATCCAGATTTACTTAAATGAAAAACTTATTGTTTAAGAGGAGATCTGCTCAGTGCAGGTATTTCCTCCTAAAGTTCACATGCTCATTCTCAAATCAAAGTATAATACTTTTAAACAAACATTTGAGCCACGTTTGGTGGTTAGATCAGATCGGTCAGGGAGGCAGTGCAGATTCAGAGAAAGATTTAAATACGAATTTAAAATGGATGCGTATGTGGGGTTAGGGTTCATATTGACATTTGGCAGCAGTAAAATTAATTACAGAATAAAGCAGTAGTAATACACAGCAGTTCTGGTTTTCCTATCGATGGAGACCAGCTCGATGCTGTCCTGCTCCAGGAATGCTTCATGCAGGATGTTCACCCTTCTGTACACCGACATTTCACCAAACCACAGCTACAAAACATGAGGATGCTCCAACATTCACATCATTTCCATAAATGTGGAGATTCCCACTTCTGAGGTTCCAGTGTTGGGTGTAGGCTTTGCAGATGTTGTATAGAAGTAGTCAAATGATCTTCATATCAAATCATACTAATTTTGCCTATACTGATAAAAGAATTTAAAACTCTTTAATTCCATATACACAATCGTTAGCTTTATCAGCTAGCTACTTAATCTTTCCAAGGAAAAGACATACTTAAACAAATAGACACAATCTCAACAGAACATGAATTATTTTTTAAAGAGATATCCTGCTAAAGGATAATACTCATGTGTTCAATGGATCTACCACCCTTTGGGTGCACCCTATTAAGTGGAATGAACAACACATGAAAGCATACCAACTCCTTTTCTCTGGTAAATTATACCAGTTTTATAAATGTTTCTGTCAGTCAAAAAGGAACATTGAAATTGCCGATCACTACTATTACAGACATGTCTTCAGATACTTGTGGTGGATTTTGTCTTAAGACATTCTTTTATTAAAGCTGAAGGAGAGATCTGCAGCATTTGTATGTACACATACACCTTTCGCTCACTGGTAAACTTGCACACTTTTCTATTACCTGATGGGCATCTGGATGACATTTGATGTCGGATTCAATTTCAGCTGTAGAGGCTGTAGCTCTTTCAATAGCTGAAATCAACCATGCAGGTTAAGCTCAGCTTGAATTTTGAAGTATGCTATTAGAAAGTCTTAGCAACCAAAGCCTAATCAGCACAGCCTTGCACTACAGGGAATTAAAACGTTGACTGGGTGAATGCTAAGGGTGACTGTACCCTAATATGGTGACTGTACCCTAAAGTACTGGCACACAAAGATATTTGTAAATTTTAGTCACAAAAAAAAAATCCACAAAAACCGAAATGAAGGGTGAAGAAGGTTCTAAGAGAAGCACAGACACTTAGCCAGTAGGGTCTGTACAAGCAACAGAAATACAGCAGGTTTATAGGCTTTAATCAGTGGGGATCGGAAAGGTAAATTCAGCTTAAGTTGTCCAACCGCAGGAGAGGCAGTCCAAGACACTTCAGATAGTTTAGTTTGTTTGCAAGGTGGAAATCTTGCAGGGCATGTTTTCTAAAGAGTATATTGAAAGAAAGGAGAAGGGAAAAGGAGAGGGGAAAAGAAAAGGAGAGGACATGCAAAACCAACTTTGAGGTCTAATACCGCATGCAAATGAAATCCCAAACCATTATCAAAACTTCCCTGAAATATATATTTTTATTTCATTCATAGTTACTTCATCTCATGGTTATTTCTTTAAAATTTGGAAATCAGCAATCATACCAACTGCTGAATTTTGCATGCAAGGAAATAGTCTGAAACATTCCCCATATCAGGACTTACTCCTCATTTATTTTCCTATTACAAGAGTATTGGTCTGCATGCAAATGGGCTGATGCTTACAGCAGCATTACACTGATAGAATATCAGCATATGTTATGAATACTGATGAAATCCATATTTTCTTATAATGTAGCACTGCATTTTTCAAATTCCGTTGTTAGGTGCCTTCTGATTCTAGCACAAGACTTGTGCTAATATATATGCCTTTTCTAACATTCATTACGGTCAGTCTCTCCCCTAATGTCTTCAATTATACCCTGCCCTTGTTTTGAAATGGAATCCGAATATTGTCAGGTTCAGTTTAGAGGACATTTTAACAATACTTAGGTTGTGTATAAAACTGTTAAAGGTAAAAACAAAGTAAATGAGATTTTGAGATAAGATTATAGTATCTTCAAACACTCTCAAGGGATTGGGATGCTGGATTGCCCTTACTTATAATGCAAATTGAACATCCACATTCCTTCCGTGGAACTGAAAACTTCAGTCTAATGTACAAAAGCAAGAAGACTTGAAACTAAAGTTGAATGGTAAGGCTTTATGTAGAAGCCACATACAGGACATCTCCATTACATCGCTGCCATTGACTACAGGATCTATGTGAGGTCACAGACCAGAACACTGTTTCCCTGTGAGATCCCAGGAAGGGACACACAGGGGAGTCCCTTCAGGGTAACTGCAAAGGCACAACTTCAGCAACAAATTCTGATCTCGCATCACTTCAGCAAAAGGAATAACTTGAGCGGTAGTTAGCGAGGGGTCAGTTTTCTCCTGTATGTCCCTCATTTGGAAAGATCGTTCTGCAAATGGTATCGCATCCCTGTGCGTAAAAATTCACCTCTCATATCGGAGATTTATGTAGCCGTTCAGCAAACCAACCAGTTCTAGCTCATTGCTTACCAAAACATCTATGAGACCACTCCCGCAGGCTTAAGAACATTGACTCCTCTACTAGCAAGGATGTCATATTGGCCAACATGAACCAGACAGAGTAACTGAGCATTGCTAATGAGACAGCGAATGCAAAGAGCTTGAGGCTCAGAGGACAGCTCCTGAGGTCACCCCTTTCTGTTTGTATGTGGTGCGAAGAGCTTCTCCCCTGCACAGCCCAAGGTCTAGGAGAGAGGAATGAGATCAGATTAAAAGCTCAAGCATGTTCCAGCTTGGCCCCCTCATCTGAAAAAGAGCTGTGGGAACCGCAGCCAAGTTCTAACGTAGCCACTTTGCAGCCTTCCGCATCACCGAGAATGTTTGGCTTTTTTAAATTCACCTTTTTAGAAGTAACTGCACCCTAACACGCCCCTTAACCTGCACACACACAGAGAAGCATCTCAGTCTTCTAGGAGCCAGGTGACCCTCGGCTCGCCTGTGTATATATTGACAGAACACTACAATTTCCCATAAAACCAGTCTGTGTGTTTCCAAGTGATAAGTATATTAAATGCTAGGCTTACTCTTTCTTCACACTAAACCTCTTTCTTCCTTTTTACTATCTATTATCTCCATTATGACCTTTTATTACACAAATGTTCTTGAGGTGGTGGGGTTTTTTTTTATTATTATTATTCATGTAGATGAAGTAGAAAGAATATTTTCATGATCTCTCAATAGGACATGTGGGTGCTATAAAAATAAATGTGCTGTGGTTACGAGAAAGTTCAAATTATTGTTGGCTTTTTAGATTTTCTTTTTAATTTTATTTTATTAGTATCCTGTCTAGTTTTAGCACTGGGTTGAAAGCTCCTTCTATGGTGCATACGCAAAGCCTCATCAATTTTTACAGTGTGGCTATGCAAATATTCTTCCTTCAAGTACCTTAATGAATAATTAATATTGTGCTTAGAGATCTGGCTGAAAGCACCAATCAGAGGATCCAAATAAATTGGATTGGTATTGAAGAAATTGTTCCCCATGCTCATCAAAAAGATGACTGTTTCTTTTAGAGAACAGCTCTAACAATATGAAATAAGGCCCTCTTGGAATAACCTGCTGATATCTGCATGAGTAATCAGACCAGCTATAACTTACCTGTCATAGTGCTGGCTCGTTTTGAAAGACATCTTCTGTAAAGGTATTGCTTTGTAATGACAAAAATCCAACTGATTTGGGGAAAGTAACAGCCTCTTTTTGTCTTACTTCTCCTTCAGCCTTGAAATAGATACTTCCAAGTATGCCAATTTGAAATTAAAAACAAGCGCCAAAAGCTGTTGTTATACTGCAGGAAAGACAGAAGGTAGCTTGCTAGAAATTGTCTTATATCAAAATAACGTTACTTTTGCTTAAATAATATTATCTCTGTGTTTCCACCCTTGAACAATCTGGGTTTCAATGCGGCTCACGAATGCACACTTTATAAACCAGCTGCACGTTGGGCACACGATGCTGAGCACAGCATCTCCATGCTAAACACAGCTCTGATTGGAAGGAATTAAACAGACCAAACCACATGGGAGACATTTTTTATAACTCACTCCTACCTAAAGATGGTGACACCTTTACGTAAACCCTTATTCTTAAAAACATATTGAAACCAACTCCGCATGCTTTCAGATAAATCCTGACATCCCGGCTCTGTAGCAATTTTTCCAAGTTACTGCGCACAACCAAATGTAGAACGTTTCAAACCCAAAAAAGAACATTTCTCCTTATCAGATTAAACGTGGGGTTTTTTTTTATTCCTGTGAAAAGTGATCAGAGGAAAAAATGCCACGTTTTGCACTTGCTCCCCACAACGAAAGAGCTCACCAGCCTGATAACAGTTCAGTACTTCATCTCATGGAGGATACAAGCCCTTCGCCCTCAGAGGCTTGTGATTTACTGCTCACTTTGTGTCACCATTTAGTTGGAGCCGAGAAACTCCAGATTCAGATCCCATGTCCTTGCTTTTTAAGCTTCCAGTGTAGGAAAGGTTTATACATTCAGAAGAGGTGTTAAAATAATACTTACTCAAAGCATAAGTTCTAGAAGATCTGGGAGGTTATAGTATGTGTCCTTTCCTGAGGATCACTAAAATGATTTAAGGAAATAGAGCTGGGATCCATTTATGCAGAAGGACACCTGCACCCACGCAGCTGCTCCAGAGCCAGACAAGCCTCAGCCCACTGCAAACCCACATCAAGTTGAAAGAGCACTTCAGTAGAACTACTAGAGCAATTCACACTTGAGTAAGACCTATCTTGCATCAAAGTCACGTGTTGCTTAGGGATTCTGCACTAGCGTACATACATTAATTGGGCCTTCCCATTGGCAGAAGTAAGCACCTGCTGTTGTGATTTAGCATAAATAAAGTGTTCACCACTCTGCTTAACACTGTCAACTCAGGCATCAAAATACAGGTTAAAAAACCAACAATGGAAGTAAAAAATATATATACACACATGCATACGATATACACACACGCATACGATATATATATGTATGTATATATTCAATGTGTAAAAAGAACTAGTTACTTTTACTTAGGTTGGTTTGTTTTTCTATACCGCCCACAAGACCAGCAGACTGGTGTGACAAGCCATGGATGGCCACTCCATACTGTCCCTGTTTGCCGCACTGGGTCACAATCACACCAACAGCTGGCCTTGAGAACTTGGCCTTTCCACTGTGGGAAAGCATTTCCATCACCAAAATGAAACACTGCTGGCTTATGGGAGACAGCTGCTTTGTTGCCAGGCATACAGGATTGCTGAGTGGGACACAGTGGCTGAATAATCCTTACACATCTTTTAGGACTAATATATATAGTATTTCAGTTTCTTACGTTTTGTACTTTTTGACCATTTTACAATTGTCTTTATAGCTCACTAAAAAAGGAGCCCAAGGTTTTAAGGATGCTATTAGAACACATGAAATTATTATAAAAGCATATGTAAGAGTTTAAAGGCAGGCAAAAAGAGTCTAGTAACTCAATATCTGGTAGAGTACACATCTCAACAGACATTTGGTCTTAAATCGAAGTTCTCAAAGGAGTTAGGAGGGAAGGTGATCGAGCTTGAAAGAATTAAGAACATGACCTCGCTCACTGAAATTACAGCAATATGACAAACTGGATCTAAAATATGAATTGGCTAAACTGTTATTTAATGATGTTGGGAAACTGAAAGCAGATTTAACTTTGCCCATCAGCAAGTCTTCGGTAATATACCCAATCCAGAAATTTAGATTACAAGAAAAAAAAAATTAGTTAGAACTAAGTCCAAAGACAAACAGACCACCACTATTTTGACATTTCATTTTAACATTTTTTGGAGCACAGAGCGTTTTTGTTGGTCTAGATATGAAGATAACTGGTACACTCCAAATGCTTCTATGCCCAAGATCAATGGAAAGTACTAGTAAGAACTGAAAAGTAGTGAAAACAAATCAATAAGGGGACAAAGCCTTGGTTTTGACTGTTTCCAATGTTTATCACCGTGCTTAGAGCTGACAGAGTTGTTTTGGCACTCTCTAGTCATAACAAAGCTTCACATTCAATTTCTCATTGTCAATTTAGGTTATAAAATGTAAAGCGTCCTTGATTTATGCATCCGCATCCATAATAATCACTGAAAAATGTAAATATTTTGTTGATGGCTGTCTGCGTTGACAATCAAATGAGACACTGAGAACGACATCTCTGCACTGCAGACCAACATCTCCCAGCAAGAGCAGCAAATAAATCGTTTGCACCGCAACCAAGTGTGACGAGAAAAACAAAACTAAAGGGGAACGAAAGTATGCAGGCATCGGTTTTATGAAATATATCAACTACTGAATGAAATGTTTAAGGCTAAAATCTTCGTCTCTGAGGAACGACGCTAAGATGATCAGTATCAAACAAAACACTAGACGGGTATAAGGTTTAAATATCGCACCAGGTTCAAAAGCAAAATTGCAGCTGCTCCACAGTGCAAGAGTTCGCAAGGGCGCTCCTGTCTGTTCCTGTGGCTTTTCACCCACCAGGACATCTAAATATAACCAAAGGAGCTTTTTTGAGGAAAAGCAGAACTGTGTGACAGGGAAATTAAGAGGTTCAGTAACACAGCACCACTTGCTCCCGACAGGCAATCGAAGGCGGGCGAGCTGCAAGCACCTCGCTCAGCTCCCTTCTCAGGCAAACCTTCCCCCTCCACATGCGAATAAAGCTGCTTTACAAAGAGAGCGCAGTCACAACTTCAGCGAAACAAACCCTAAAACTGTCGCTTTCACCAAAATGTAAAGTTCATTTTTATTACGTTTGGAAGCACTTTAAAATCCAATTATTTCACCGTGGTGTTTGTTGTTTTGGTTTATACATGTGTATTTTGCATTGTTTGGGGAATTTCTTTTTCTTTTCATTTAGGTCATCTTTTAAACAAAACAACAACAGAAGTAGAGTAAATAAACTCATAAAGTCAATCTGAAAATGTCCCATGCATTTTAGAAAACTTTCCTTTCCAGGTGCCATGGCATTCTTAATTCACTCTGCCTTTATGAATAGGTGTCTATAGTATCACGGTGGTACTGCTGGTTGGATTAAACTACCTCTGCGTGTAAGCAAATGTCTTAGTGCTGCTTCACACCCAGGGACATCCAATAATGCAGCAGCTCCTCCCAACACCAGAGCCTCAGTGCCGAGATCCAACTGCTCACCCTTCTCACTTCACAGCATCCCAGAATGTCAGGGGTTGAAGGGCCCTGGAAAGCTCATCCAGTGCAATCCCCCATGGAGCAGGAACACCCAGCTGAGGTTCCACAGGAAGGTGTCCAGGCGGGTTTGAATGTCTGCAGAGAAGGAGACTCCACAACCTCCCTGGGCAGCCTGGGCCAGGCTCTGCCACCCTCACCAGGAACAAGTTTCTTCTCATATTTAAACGGAACCTTTTGTGTTCCAGTTTGAACCCATTACCCCTTGTCCTATCACTGGTTGTCACCCAGAAGAGCCTGGCTCCATCCTCCTGACATTCACCCTTTCTATATCTGTAAACATTAATGAGGTCACCTCTCAGTCTCCTCCAAACTGAAGAGACTCCAGTCTCCTCCCTTCGCGCCTTCCATTTTATCAGCTACTACTATCATTTTTCAGCCACAGTCACCAGCCACTCTGTAACCCCTCACAGGCATATAAATAGCTTTGTACATCTCCCTGAGCAGGCAAGAAAGCTGCCTGAATCCATGATCTTTCATGTGTACACGTTATTGACAGAAAATCCCCTCTAAATGATCCCCAAACTAAATGTCCTTCATTATCATCCACTGTTCCTCTGCTCACAGTTGCGTTTTCTCTCGGGAGCACACAGGACACCAGATTCACCCAGACACTGCCTAACGGAGAGGAATGAGTCGTGAATCTGTAACTAAAGTCACCTGTAGCTAAGGCTTGTAAATACTCTGAAGTTGTGAAAAACATTCTAGAAGGGATGCTGTCCTCAAAGCCAGCAGAGCAAGGGAGAATTTTGTTATTTATTTGCCAGTTACGCTGAGCGTGTACCTTTTGGTGACGATGCTTTAGCTTTTGTTTAGTTATTCCAAAATCAGTCTGGTCATATCCCTCCCTTGCAAGCCACTAAGAGCCGAGAATGTAGTCCTGGCCTTCAATGTAACCCCAGAGTCATGGTTAAGATCCTAACAGATTATGTCAGTGCACAGCCCTTCAAAAGTAAACAAAGCAAGCAAGATATTTTAAAGAAATAATAATTTAAAAAGAGAAAAAAAGCCCAAACTCAGAAACACTACACAAGCACATCCCCAAGACCCTGGTGGGAGTTGGGTGGTGAAGAGTTCCAGCCTAGAAGTCACCTTGCTTCAGTGAAACGTCCCTGCCTGCACATGCAAAGTGCAGGTGTGGAACACTCCCAGTGTGAAAGATCCTCATTTTGAATGACACATCACACTGCACTCCTGCACAGAACGTGCAGCTTAACAGGAGTGCAACTATAAATGTCTGTACAGTGGAACTAGGGTGGGTTTGCATTTCATTCATTTATTTTTTAATGTGTTTTGCTCCTTTGCTTCCTCTGCAGACATAGATCACATTCTAGTTATTTTCTGCACAGGGTTCATTATACTGTGCTTAATAACTCAGAGAATCTGGCAATTTTAGTAGCAAATATTTTTAATTCTTAAGTATAGCATAAAGGAACACATGCATTTCCCAACACATGCATTCCTTCAAAACAGTCAAAATGCAAAGCGCTGATCTGCACTTGAATGTAGTTTTCCTCTCTCTCCCCCATTGTGTCTTTGCTCTGTACACAGCACAAAAGAGGTGGAAAACACAGCTGATTTCAAATGAACACGTTTGCTAGCTAGATACAAATACGCAGCCCCAGGTCCAGATGTGCGCTGCTGTTCTGGCTGCCTTCTGGTAGCTACTGCGACAAAACATGGCTCTCGGACTACTTTAAAGGCCCTCAATACTCTTTTAGCACTCACTCAATAATTTAAAATGCCACATTTCAAAGGGCTCGAGTCAGAACTAGTCTCATCACTTGCACTACGAAACACACAGAGAAAATTATCCCAATACACCACAGCAGATAACAGTTCCCAGTAACACATGCAGTTATTTTGCATAGGTCCAGTAAGACAATTATTAAAGCCACCTTAAGGTTATATGCTGATAATTTGATTTAAAAAAAACCAAATGGATGTAGTATGTAGTTAATATTTAATTCTTCCTAGGAGCATAGAAATCCTGAAAAACCATCGAAGTTTTCTCTGGTCATCAGGCAAAAACCAGCAAACAAAAGGGAGCTGGGACCACCAAGCAAGGAGGCGTCTGAGGCTCCAGACTTGTACACTTTAAACTCCCAGCTCCCACCCTCCATAGAATGTTTTCACCACTAAGCCCAGACTGCTCCAGGTTCTTTACTCCTCACTTTTCACATGAAACTTTCCTACTAATAAGAACGTTTTCAGAAAGTTCTGTTGAGGAAGAAGAACAGCTCTGCACAAGAAACACCAAGAATCTCAGGGTTTTCTGAGTGCGCATCATATACAGTTGCTGCACTTGACACCACATGATGTTCATATTTTACAAGAGAAAGAAAAAGCTAACTGCCTAAAGGGGAAAAAACCCTAGAGCATCATTTATAGTGTCAATTCTATATTTTTATCTTAACTCTTCTTTGTCCACATGGAGCAAAGTTCCTGATACCTTGCAAAGTTCTTCCCAGTCTTTTAATGCCCTTTTAATGCATCAAGCTAAGGGAACCTTCTACATGCAAACATGCATCTGAGCATTGCTGTCCAGAGGCAAACAGATTTAACTTCAAATCCTCCAGAAATACAGTGGGAGAGGCAGAGAATGGCGAGATTTCAATCCTTTCTGAGGTTAATTCCTTGTGATCAGCACCATTCGTTGTCTGTACATTGCCTCATCCAAGGAAGCTTCCTGTGCTATTTTCAGGAGGTTTGCCCTTCTATCACGCATTTTTGTGTTTCCCTGCAGCTGGTTCAAGTCACCAGTCCCACTTACTACATCTCTTCCTTCACTGCTGAATAGGGATGTTTACAAACAGGACATTCAGAGCTTTCCCCTCTTGGAAACCGCATGAAACATTCACAAAAGCCGCATTTTCTGCGGAAGACAATGTCTTTTTACAAACTCCCTCGTACCTCCCTATGCTGTTTCTCCAGCTTTAGATTTGATTTCTACCAGCTGTTGCCCTAGTGATTTGCAGATGGTTATACGGGCAGATGGACTGGAAGTTCATCCTATAAACACGCAGCAAAGGAGAATCCAAGGGTTTGCATTGCTTCAGTTACCAGGATCCGCAGAGATGTCAAAGACACGTTATTCCCTATTTGGCAATATGCTTTGATTGCTAATTAATGCAAACAGCTTGTTGTCTCCAGTAATACACAATTACTTCCCAGTGACCAAATGGCTTACAACAATTTCAACAAGCAGTTCAGGAGCCAAAAGCATTCCATAAATAAGATGCTGACACTAAGCTTGTGTACTTTTATTTAAAGATTTCATATTATAGCCATCTGGAAAACTGTTTCTTTAATAACATCCAGCAATATGGGACATGACACCTGTTAACTGGCAAGTTATCAGCAAAACAGGTCGCCAAAGGCATGAGTGGGTCCAGCGTTCATGGCTTGGGAGAAAGAAAGAGACGGTGACTGACTCATAAGGTCTTTGTTATTGGGTCACTCATTTTTGGAAACAGTCCAGCTTCCATGGAAGCTCATCATGGAATGAATCCAAGCACTGCAAAGGTATTTGACAGACTCGGTGAGAAACAGACCTCTCCTTTCCACCTTTCTTGAAGAAAGCAGAAGGGTCTTTGGTTAAAGTTTTGACTTCACTGCAAGCTCCATGGACCTACCAGTGATGCCATTTATTGAGAACATGTGCAGCTCTTCCTCTCCAGCACACATCAATCTATAGCGGTATAAAGCGAGACTCAAACCAGCCTGACAGCTTTGAGTAACTCCATGAAGTGGCATGTGAATGCTAATTAAGTTACTAGAAATTTTTCCCCTGAGGCCAAACATTTTCTGAAATGGCCTTCTTGTAGCAGACACATCCAAAAACAATCCTTTCAAGTGCATGATTCATGTTCTGTGCTCACAGCCCAAACAGAGCTCCAAGCACAGAAATCTTTTTACAGAACTAGGTAGCCAGAAAAAGGGACAAAGCACAGAACAGAGAAGAAACTGGATTTTCTATTTGATAAGCACATATTTAGGATCTAACATACATTGTATCTGTACAGAAATTCTCTTTGCAACTAAGTTAAAGAAACTCTGCCAGGATTTTAGGCTACATTTTTAAGTAGGGTTTAAGTCATGAGACAACACACCAAGCAACAGCTTCTGTCTGCATTCCCGTCACGTCACTTCAGTCTTCAAGCTATAAAAATATTGTATAAATGTCAAACACCAGTTAACTGGGTGACACTATTGTATCCAGACTTGTCTGGCTTGTCTCCCAACCACAAACCCCTCACTGCACCAACAGCACCTTCCCTCCAGTCCTGCAGCTGCTTGGCCAGCGATACACCTGCTCTGCAGCCTCAAACCCCCTCCAGAGCCAGCGCAGACCCCCCAGTGCAGGTAACCAGCAGTGAAGAACAGCCCAAGAGCACTGATGTTACTGCCATGGCACCTGGCTCCGGTTTAGGTCAAATGGTGGCACGATGTGGCACGGCAAAGCTTGGTCACCGTTCATGTTTAGCATTATGGGAGCAGCACAGGTACAGAAGATTGTGTGCATTTTCCTTGTAGAGTTGTATACAAAAAAATATAACAAATATATTTTAATGACAGGAAGAAGTGGCACATGCAGCAAGTGGAAAATGAGGATGAAATAATGATTCCAGAGCTTTAACAAAACAGGCCTTACTGAAAAAGAAATGTACCAAAGTAAATGTGCTTCCATAGTGGTAACATTCAAGGATATCACACAAAACAGAACAAAACTTTCCCTGCAACTTCTAACCTTCCCCATTTCACGCATGAGCAAAGCGATCCGAGATGCTGCTGATGCAGGAATTAAGTTCTGGAACCCTAACCCAAATAACGGCCTGTGTAGTTTTTAAGATGCACTTTCCTGTAGTGGCACAAACCACCCGCAAGGCACACAAACACTAATGTGCAGGGCTCAGTCATGCCCAAATCTGTATCACACACAGATGTAGCTTTAAAATACCACCCTACAACAACCATCACAGGGGTCAAAACGCTGCATCCTACAAAGGAGACAACATGCTTAATGTAATTATAATGCTAACCTGATTCCTTACCTGCTTCTCTCTTTACCCATAAATGCTTTCTCTATTTCCTGCTAGAAGCTGCGATTTGAGCACCATTTTTCACCCATTACTGATGCCTTGAGCAATATCTCCCTTCTGCTGCAAGTATTACACTTCCAGTTACCTTGTCAGCGGAACTGAGTTCTTCCCTAGTCACCCCACTACCCTTTTGTTAGAACCATTATTCCTCACCTCTTTTCAACATACAAACTGACAGTCTATTAGGTGTTCTGGTGGCAGCCCCTTAAGAGATTGAGGCCTTTTGTGTGTCAGCCCCCTGCCACACAATCTACATGTGGCAGGCAGGTGACAGACACAAAGAATCTCTTAAAAATGAGAGATAACAAGAGAAAGATTCGCACAAAGTGAAACAGCTCTGAAAACGGTGCTGTCGGTGCTCACAGGCCCAGGCAGCTGTTTGGATTGGCCACACAATTAGCACATCAGGCAGTTCGGGGGGGAAGGATCTAAAACAGGGGTGGAAGAATTTTAACTTTAAAGGTCCTTCTTGTGTCTGAAGACATTAACATTGTGACAAGAGTTCCCTGTCATTTTCACACATATATATATATTTCATCAATATATTCCAGATATTTCACTTACCTGATTCCTCCAGCCATTATTTTTAATTAATGTTTCTATACATTTATACAAAAGCTGTCAATATCTGTGATTGCTGACTATTACGTAAGACTTCTTTGTCAGCATACAGCCCATTTTATAAAGTTATCATTTCACTGGTTAAGTACCCCATTCATCTTGTCTCTCTATTAAACTCTGCCATTTTGAGCACATCTCCCATCTCCAACCAAAACACGTCCAAAAAACCTGTTGAATTCATCCAGTTCTTCCATAGATACAAAGACCATTAAGTGGATCTCTCCCCTTAGTTCTGCACTATGGCAAATGAAGGGATACTGCATTCTCCAGAAACACCTGAGGTTTTGAATCAGGAGCCACAGTTGTGTTCTCTTACATGCTTACGTTACTACCTCTCCCTTAGTTTCCCTGCCTCTGAGATAAGGTAGTGTATAGATATTGAATGAAACTTTTAGTACTACTGCATTTCATCATTAGCCAACAGTTTTTGGTGGTTTGGGGTATTTCATTGTTTTTAAAAAGACAACCTTGTCTGCAGGGCAATGTCAGTTTTGCTGGTTGGATTTAACTGCAGCATTACACACTTTACCTTGGATTGGTAGATGGGATCTCTACATTTACACGTGTGTTTTCTACCTGTGGTCACTCAATCAAGTGGTCTGATTTAAGACAGTGGAGAGGTTGCCAGTCCTTGGCTGGTTTGTGGAACCAGCTCACACATCCACTGAATATTGTGTGGGCATGCAAATCAAATAGTGTCATTTCACATTTATATTGTGCTCACTTTAGTAAGCCCTGAACACCATGCAGTCTTCTCCTTTAAACCATAACTCTATTTTCACATTAAAGTTAACACTTCAAAACCAGTGTTCTCACTCAATATGAACACTTCATAATTACATTTTTCTAAAAAGCTGTAATAAACTTTATTTAAGCAAGTGCTTCCCGTTTTACTGCCAACCCCAAACATTGTTCATTTGCAAGCACAAAGTGTCCTCTTGACACGATAATGAAAGTGCATTCATACATGTCAGCTGGAGCAATTATGTACTTCAGATTTATCCGCAACAAGTATTATTCGGTCTTTTCTGCTGACATTTTCAAACATGACGTGCATATTAAAATTAACACCTAAAGTGTGAACATGGTTCACTTCAACTGCAGATTTCCCAAATCTCACAGAAATCTGAGCAACAAGACAATAGGCAAAATCTTTTTATAAAGAGGCCATGTGTTTCTATAACATATTTAGACAGATTTGCTCTTGTTCAATGGCCTACGCAGTACCTAATACAGGAAGAAACAAAGAAAAAGAATCAGAAAAGAGCCCTGGGCCAGTATTAAGATCTATCAGTGTCTCCAGCAGTCTCACAGTGCAGTGGGCACACGGGGTGAGGCTGGGTTCCTTCCACTTGAGCAATCTCCATTTACAGCGGCGTTGAGCCCGGTCCTCAGCAAGGCGCAGAGGCCGGTCCTCAGCAAGGCGCAGAGGCCGGTCCTCAGCAAGGCGCAGAGCCTGGCTTTGCAGCCCCACCAGTGCAGGCTTGGCCTGAAGCTGCTGCACAATTCTGGAAGAACTGCATCCTACCACTGGGAGCACAGAGTTTGCTGGAATCATGGTGATCCATTGAAAGGAAGAAAAAAGATTACTTCAAAAGTGGATTTTAAAGGACCCTTTTCCATACACCCCTTTGAAATGACCTTGACCTGATATGGAGATGACACACTTAGAAAAGAGAGTGAAAAATGTTCTCTCTTAGAGCTCAGCACTTCAACCCTGCTTTTTTGGTTTTGTGGGTTTTTGGTTGGTTGTTAAAAACACCACCGCGCACAGACAAAATAAAACACCGCACACCAAAAGCACCACAAGCACCACAACAGCAGTGCCAGGCTATACCAAGAAATATACATGACACGTTTGTGATTGGAAGCATTTTTCACCAGGGTCATAGATTTGTCATTAATTTTGTGATTTTCACTGTGCTGGAGACTCCTGACAGTATCATCTTTTCAATTAAGATTGTTTTTTCAGGTGTATTGCTTCCCTGGCCAGTCTACCTGTAGAGGTACAGTCAGGCCAGTGGGAGGTCTTACATTTTTGCCAATATCTTCCGATTTCATTTGAAAAACTAAAATCAAAAGTATACCAATAAAAGAATCTTTACTGTGCAGATCTAAAATAACTATGTCAGATACCCTAATCTAACAGCTAAACTGAGAAAGGTTGTCTTTTCTCCCATACAGATTAACACTTTACAGGATCCAGCAAGCCACTAGCTTTATATAATATATGAGAACATTCACTTTGAAGCACAGTGGAACCTTAAATTATTGTTCATAAAATAACTCAAGATGCCCTAGACATAAATTCATGCTTCTGCACTATGCAGAATATGGCCAATGAAGCCTATGAATCTATGATCTACCATGCACGTGCAGTGCAGGTAAACAACAGGTTCGCTCCAGCCCAAGAGGAACGGCTTTGCAGCAAAGCGAGCGGTGGGGCTGCAGGGCGTGCTCAGGGCACAGCACCTACTGCCCATGGACAACACAAGGTACTCGGCAGAAATTCAGCAACTCCAAGATTTCCAGACTTCCCCAACCTACAGGCACAGAAACCAGCACGGACCGTGCTGCCAGACTCTCGGAAATCCCGGGCAATATTGGCAAACAGAAAATCCCCTGCTGGCATGATTCCTCACATGGCCAGGAAAGCCAGGAGTACAGCAGCTTTGTCCAGGCCTATTAGTCAGAACTAATAAAGTCAACACAAGACAATAGAAAACATAGGACAAATAATCCAAAACAAACTACTGCATGCAATTCTGCCACTAACATAATAAACCTCCTGACACAATCACACTACCATCATATCATAATTGAATACCATCACAACCTGCCATCAAGCAACAATCTAAAGATGGGAAACGCAGATGAACTGGAGCAGAGACGTTTCCCTTCCTCCAAGAGGCCAAGTTGTAATGGACCATACACAATAAAACTACAATGGGATTAAAACATCCATGGAGCTGTTCAGATCATCAGCAAAAGCTTCAGAGTTCTCCACTCAGATAGAACAAGTATAGATAATTATTTTGTTATGCAGACTAGTTCCCATATAAGTGCCATCTGTCTGTTAAATTAAGGCATTCAGATTTTAAATTAAAGCTGTGATGTAAAACAGAAGACAGAATGCAAGGAATTCAGCAACAATTGCATTAATACAATTTAATTGTCTTGATAATGTCAAAATTTACAAAGCTTTTGAGTCACACATTCAGAAGTGACCAAACATCTACATATTTGCTTAACTTTATCATCCCTAATTCATTCCAGTATAATTTCTTCACATTCCATCAAATGGCATGAAAAGCAGCAAAAAGAAGACAGACCTTTTGAGTGATCTCCTCTAGGATACAGGGGTTTTTAGGTGATTTGTCCCTGAAGAAATCCTTCCATTTTCTTTCCCTCACTCCCTTTTCAAAATCCTTTCTTCTCAGCTCAGTAAAGGGCAAAGCATCACTGATTAGAGCAAAACTGCTGTAGTTGTATGGAAGGTGCCGATGGTAAAATACGGTTCACTTGTTGAAGTATATTGAGATGGGACAGCAGGAAATGAGAAACGTTCCACCTGTCTGTTTCCCGAATCACTTGGCTCTTCACAAAGCTTTCTTCGTGACTTCTTTATTATGTTGCTCTTTTTCACTTTGTATTCCCCAGTGGGGAGACATTTCTAGGTTCATTTCAGTAGCATCAGAATAATTGAATCAAAACCAAGAACAAAGTATTACAAGAGCAGAGACTTGACAAATTTATTATTAGAGTAATTGATAAGAGTTCTTAAATTTCCCAATAGACTCCTCAAGCTCAAAAACCAAGCGAAAGGCATATAGAAAAACACACACAATAATATTCACACTGTCTTCACCTTTCCTAAGCACTCACCCTTACCATGTATCTACACAGAAGAGATGAGAGCAGATGCTCATTGTTTTACGCTGTTACTGAGTCAATTATTCTCCCCTACAGTATGGTTTCAACCATCACAAATCAGAAGCGATGCCACTAAAAAACAACATTGCCATGGTCATACGAAACTGAGAACGGAGAAATAGGGCTCCCGGCCTGGAGAAAGTTAAAGTGCAATATGTATATACGGTACTAAAATTGCATTGTTTCATGTAGTTTGATTTCACAAAAGCTAAGGAGAGTCCAATTGCAGATCTGCTGGCAAAAACTCATGCAGAACATTATATAGACAATAGTACTCTGATAAAATGTTGGCCTTACAGATGGAATGAGGAAACTCATTGCCCATTTCAGCAGCTACAGGGAAACAGAGGAACATTTAAAGTTTATCTGTGCACTTGAATATATTTACTTTTAAACCTTATAATATCTGCGAAATTCAAGATGGATAATGAGATCCCATTCTCAGCTATTTGCTAAAAATAGCAAAAGGAGAACACAAGGTTCCCTCTGTAATTCAGTGTCACACATCACAAGTCTTGTAGAAATTTCTCTGACACGCTCCTGTACTGAGACAATATAAGTTCATGGTTACGTCAAATGAATTAGTTACACAGGGTCAAAATAGCCAATGTCAGTAGTCTAAATTTAGGATATTGGCCTGTAGCAGATTTTAGTTAAAATAAATGCTCTATAAGATTCTGTCTTTGCAAGATAATTGTGGATGAAGAGCCCAAGACTTACATGATTCACCTTCTAGGAGAAGATTGTCTTTAGCTGCCTAGTACAGTATTTCTAAGGCAGACAGCAAAACTCTACTTAGAGTATTAGGAAAAGCATTGCACTTTGAAAGACATACGCTCACAATATTTGAAATGAATACTCACATTTTATTTCATCAAAGTTGGATGGAAGAAAATTTTTTTAGCTCTTTAACTACTTTTCTGCATAATGGCTTATTAATTTGGGACTTAACGCATGCAGCTGTATTCATATTACCCACTATACTATCACTTTGAGAGAGTTTATAGAGGGGTGTAAGAGCGCAGCCTGGCTTCTCAGCTGGAGCAGGGTCAGCAGCAGCACGTCCAAGGCAAGCTGCACAGCCTCATGGCACCGACAATTTATGCCCGCTCCTATTTTCATGATTTTTTCTGGGTTCTCTACAACATACAGTGCTTTATAGCACTTTTTGAAAGAAGGAGTAGAAGTAGTAAAAATAAATAAAGGAAAAATGCGATAAAATGCTGGCCGTATTTATGGAAATACATCACATGGATGACAGGAATTCCCAACAGATTCTGTGTTAAGGGAGTGGATTCTGTAGTTATGGGAGATCCTTACTCCAGGCTCTCACAAAGGCATCTGAAATTCAGCTGTTAGTATGGTGCTACGACAAAAAAATGCAAGCGTAATTCTAAAATACATTAGGAGATCCATTCCCAATGCAGACAGAAAAAGACTGAGATTAACACACTAAGCATGGATGAAACTATATTTGAAATACCAGACTGGCTACCAAGACTGAAGCAAGAAAACCCAAAACTGGAACAGAGTTATAATACCTGCCCTAAGAGAGGAAAGCAAAACAGCTGGTAAAAAACCCCAAGCTTCCCTTCTTAGCTCAGTTTATGTTTCTTTACACATACAAGTACAGAGACCCGGTTGTAATCTGAAAAAGTCATTTTAAATTGAACAACACGAGAACTGTTGCTCTAGATAAATGGTTTATTATAAAAAAGGGTTCCTAAAAGGTGGGATGAAGCTGCTTAAATTATAGTCCTTTTATCACGCAGAATTTAAAGCTTTGTTTCTTTAATTTCAACCTGATTGTAAATGTATCATCTGGAGACTGCACTCTCTGCTTTGGGGCTTATTGAATTCTGACACTTCATTTCTCATAGGAACCCAGCATTCATGGCACATCTCGACTTTACCCCTTCTCTTTAATTACAAAATGGTACTCGGCATTGCCTTTTGCAAACCATCATCTTTTCTACATCTCCTTCAGAATTGTAACCAACTTTCCAGCCCCTCGGCTGACAACAACAGCACAGGCCTGTCAGGTTTCTGGTGATAATGTCTTATTCCACAATGCCAATATAAAAGCTGTCCTCCGAGGATCAGGAATGTACAATACGCACTGCTTCAATGTGTAAAGGTAAGATTAAACTACAAGGAAGGCAATTAAATGCTTAGATCATATTAATAAAAGCATTTCCCGTGTTTACCCTGGTGTTATCATTGCCTACAACATGGAGCGGTGTTTGTTTTACCAACTCAAACATGAGCTGAAAACTCAAGGATGGATTAAGGAGCTGTTTTTCAAAGAATACAGCCCAAACTACTTTTGTTCCGTATTTTTTCACCCTAATGTAATGAAAAATTCAGCACTTTGAGGGCCAGATCTCTGCACAGAAGAAAGGTCGATCCACTTCAGAAAAAAATCAACATGGATTAAGTTCCTTTCAACTCTGGTTTGTGATAAAAACTGCAACTCATTTTATAGCACTAATCGTTTCTTATTTCTCTTCATAAAATCATTTTAACTTATAAATGTAAATCGTATTTATTTACCTTCATTTGGCCATCACATCCTATAATGAACCAAGTGACACTGTTCAATGGAAATCAGAATATCTCCAAGTTCAATAATTTTGTTTAGTAAAAGCAAAGTAAATGTATATAACTGCCTAGAGGCCATAATCAGAAATGGGGCTATAACATACTTGTACTACTCGAACACAGAGTCTGTTATGGGGGGTTTGAAAGGATTCAGGGAATCTTTTTGGTCACCAGTACCTGTGATGTCAGCCATGTAGCTTCCAAAGCAATAGAGGCAAGGAAGTAGTTGGAAATATCTCTTTGTTTCAGGTAAAAGTCTGAAGGTTTTTTACTTAGTAGCCATGGGCATGTTACCCAGCAATATTTCAGAAAAGAAATGAGAGAGACTAGGAAAAAAAACACAATTCAATATACTGGGGAGAATAATATCCAGAAGAGTGGCAACAAACCTAGAAGGCTTGCGTACTGTTGCACAGAGCTACCCAACCCTCATTTCATCCTGCGCAAAGATGGTGGCAAAGCAGAGCGAAGTCAGCAGCCGGCTGATATCTCCTTGTTCCATATTATCACATTGACTGGTACAACAAGCCCTATGACCGTGCAAATAATACCAAGAATAATTAATAACCACAACTGACTTATTTACTAAATATTTACGCCTGTAAATTAGCTTCAGAGGAAAGTGTGGTCCACTGTTTGAGATATTTAAAGGTAGAATGCATGAAACACAAGAAAATGTCCTGTGTGGAATAAACCTATATTTACAAGAACATCAACTAGATTATATATTAAGGCTGTTCCATGCCCAGTAAATGAATCAGTTTACATGCAAGTTAAAAATGAGACATTTACTCCGTTTTAGAGTGTTTTCTATTTCCGCTGCACTGTTAATACTGTTTCCTAGCAGAAACAGGTTTGAGAGTTTTGTTCTTCCTTTAAATAAAGGAAAAAGAACATTGAATGTTAGAAAGCCTATAGTGAATTTATTTGTGTGAAACAAGGTAAGAGAAAGGAAAAAGATTATGGGTCAAAACATCCCATTCCTGGAAGGCAATATTTAGTTTTGGCAAACACTTAAAAGTGTCTAATAGACATAACTATCACACACACAATATGTATGTACAATTGTATTCAATGTGAGAGAAAATGGATACTACCTTGTGAAACATGCAGGTGTAATGATGCCAAATTACAGAGATGCCTGCCTATTAAAATCTAGACCTTAAGAGAAAGAACTCCTGTTTGTTGTTCGGATAAACCAAAGACAAACACAACATAGTGTTCTTTCATCAAGCAATGTAATTAAAGCTTGGACATGCCCTGTGTAAGCAACCAGCACACTCACTTGGACGTTTGCAACATTTTTAAATCAGAATTCTACCTGGTTTTCTACGCTTGCTGCAACTTGTAACGTTTTCCTCTGTCTTTTCCCCGACTTGGGGAGCAGGGTTTCCTAAGCAGTCACCTACTGACGAGCAATTAACACCAATCGTCTAATAGCAGAAACCTGGAAGAGCGTTGCTCTATGAAAAGAAAGATTTCAAATTGTTGGCTTTGTCACAAGATTTTTAATATGTCGCACACAAATCCATATACGCAATTACGGCCACAGTGCGGCCACATGCTAACTTGATTAAAACCTTGATTAAAGGAATTAAACCACTCAGGCTTTACAATGAGAAGCACTGCAAGGAATGCCTTCATCAAAGCTCCATTTCCGTGTGTCAGGCAGCTTTAGCACCGGAGCCCAGCTAAGGACACGCAGTTCTATAACACACTGACACTATCTCTACTGGAATTAACATCTTCAAACTGCATTATGCAGCAGCATCCATTTCCACAGCAAGGAAATGAGATTTCCTTGGTGAGCTGCAGCACATGCTGGTGTCCCTCTAGCGAGGATAATACATTACCTTCCAGAGACCGGGATAGGTGGTAGGATGAATAAAACTCCCTCCTGCTTTGCAGGGACTCACCTTCCACGACGTGCAGACAACGAATGGAATAATTACAGCATCATTCCTCCAAGCCCACCTCCATTTTTATTGCGTTACTATGCTGCAAACACACAGATCCCTGTCACGGTACCACTTTGGCAACTGGGCAAGAACTTGCTGCGCTTCTGAAATGAACTAACATCGACCACTTTGAAATCCCAGCTCTCTAAAGCTTAAATGGGCTCCCAGTTATGTAAATGAAGAGCCATAACAAGTGGATTAGTTAATTAACGCTTGCTCAGAGGAGAAATAGTTACATATTCCTTTACATTTAATACAGACTGTATTAGACCAAAATCAGTTGGAGAAAAACAGGGCACAGATAAAAGTCTCTTGATGTTGAGCAGAAAAAAACATCAGAATGGATATTATTTTAAACCATATAAACATAAAGAAACTTTTAAATAAACCTGGAGCCCTTAACCTACAAGATAGAGAACAGTCCAATAAGTTTCATGAGCTGGAAAGCCAAACAAGGCCATAGAATTTGTAATTGCTAATGTGCCTTCTGGGAGAGCGGAGAGGGGGGAAAACAAAACAAAACCCCTGCATCTTTGAATAAGTCCGGTGCTTCTGCTCACCCAGACTCTTTTGGCACAGTTTACTTGCAAAAACACATTTGTTTTGTCCTGGGAATTGTGCAAAAACAAAACCCAAACTCCAAACCAAAAAACCAACACACACACACACACGTATATATATGTATATATACACATGACACCTACTGGAGAACCACTGTACGTGCAGCATGCTCTGCCAGCTAAGATCCTATTCAGAATCCTTAAGTGGCTCAAAGTGAACACAGCAAATCTAATTCCTTAGTTTGGTCCCATGCAAAAGAGCAATACAATGACCTATATCAAAGACTGGCATTGCTGGTCAATAGCTGCTAGTGGCTTTAAATTGCTTTGTTACACGTATCATATTTAACAACCATCTCCTTGTTCTATACGTACATAAAAAGAGCCCTGGAATTTCTAAACCAGTCATTAACGGAGCTAAACCTGACATGGATTAGCACAGAATACTGAGAGGAAGCAGCCTTGCTTTTCTTCTGCCACAAATTTGCATAATCTTAATGCCCTCTTCCGATATCGAGGGAACATATTTCAGATATTTAAGATGTTTCAACTCGCACCACACAGCGAATGCAAGACTTAGACCTGTGCTGAGGTACCTAAAATCAGTTCCAGGAGCAGAAAGAGCTCACTGCCTGGGGCTTTTCTTGACAGAAAGTGCATTTCCTGCAGTTTGCTCAAGAAACCTGAATGCTTGCAGAAGATTAGCCATGGACACAAAAGGGAAATCCAAGTGTTTGGATCATGCAACATAGCACAGAGTCCTCCGCTCCCCCTCGGAGCTCAGCAAGCCCATAGCTATGGGTTCCCCAGTTTCTGGAATGCTTTTAAAAGCTATTGCTCCTCCCAGCTTTATTTTGTCAGAAAGGATAATAGTTTAGTGCATTCCAGTTTTCATTCGGAGACCAACTTCAAACTGGAAATTTCTCACAGGCCCAGATTAGTTCTCCTGAAAATTATTGCTTATTCACGGTTTCTCTGGCTCCCTGTAAGGATGCTTATTCAATTGGGAGGATGGAGGTTAACAAATAATCTTCAGTGCATCTCCTCAGCATTTAAAGGTCATTTGAGAATGTCTGTTTGGAATGATTGTAACTGAGATTAGTCCTCAGCTGACAAGAAACCAAATGAAAAGGGCACGTTGCTCAGGAATATAAAGGAGACATACCAGAGAGTATTTGCCTTGTTTCTACATAAAGCAGCACATACCCTCCTAGGCACTGATGTAGTGACTCTCTGAGAATTATTATAGGAAACAATAGCTTTTCGATCAATTCTGCTCTCATTCACAACTTACATTCAAGATCAGGGCTTGTTCCGCCGCTTTTAAAAGTGTTTTATTTAGAAATTTTAAAAGTGGCTGCACATACAAACCTCTTGAAAAGAAAGATTTGTATCAGTAATTCCAGTCACCAGCTTGGAAATTTCCCCCCATGAGGAAACGTGAATGCGCATGATGTAATATATGGCTACTTTTATATACTATAGAGCCTGAACAACTAAGTTGTTAATTTTGTTAATTTTTCTCTTGCTTCCATTTTTTGTGGCGAGGCAAATGTTCTGTCAGCCATTATCTTGAGAAAAATTGTAACTGATAGGTTCATTTTCATTTATGCCCAAGGAATTTTCACATTATTGTAAGCCGGAAAATATTAGATAATTAACATTGGTGATAAAACTGCATTCATACTGATTACCCTGTTCCACATATATGCTTAATTGTCAACATTGCAATAGCTTTAACTGCAAATAGACATCGTCCATTAGCCAACCAGACTGTTCAGCGAGAAAAACACAGACATTTTAGCTGTTATTTGGAGGATGAGAAGAGTATAATTATCATTTAAATAGGCAGTTTTACTTTTCTTATCCACTTGGAATCCCACCCCCCCCAAAAAAAACCAACTTGTCTTCAATATTTGGGGACAAAGCAACAGTGTTGCTTACAATGACATTGATAATGAAATCTCCTAATGCACCGTCCATCCAGAGCCACCCCAGTGTTTTGCAAAGATAGAGCTATTTTCAGTTTTTGAAAGGAGGAAATGAACACAACAATGAGAAACAACGTGACTGGCAGTGTGTATCCTGAGTTACTGGACAAGCCTTACGAGGACACCTGAAAGAGAAAACACACTCCCCAGATTCACATGCAAAATAAACCTTTCCTGTGTAGGTCACACCTATTTAAAGCAGAATAGGGAGCTGGGGGTCTCCCTACCGCACTGTTCCTTCTGCTTTGGATCCTAGTTACTAATACCAAAGAAAAAATAAGACCTATAGAGTTCCCTGTGATCCCTTTGTGTGCAAATTTTCTGATAGGACTTGATATCCCCTGTGCCAATAAGGTGAGTGCCAAATAAAGGGAAGCTCTTGGAAGAGGGACAGATGAAAGAAGCCCATCTTTGGTGCGTGTTTCTATGGGCTCTCCCTCCGCCCAATTTCTGACAGCACTTCTTCCTTCACTGTGGAACCTCCTTCAAACCTCAGCAGCCTGACGTGACTCCAACGACCTGAACAGTCTCAACAGAAGCTGAATTAGTCTCCTAAATGCAAAGCATTTTCACCCCAGTGCATTCAGTCCTCATCCCTCTGCAGGTTCGGTTTAATGACAGAATTATATTCCAAGCTATTGAGCATTTGTGTTCACTCAGTCCAGTGTTCCAGCCTGCTCTATCTATCACTGGTGTTATTTCCCTGGATGGTTGTTTCATATTTTATTAGAAATGACAGCTCTATTATTACCAAGAAAAAAAATGTAGCATGAAAGAAAAAACACAAGCACTAGCTTTAAGACTCAGGTGCTGAAGGATGCAAAAGTTATACCTGGTGACACACAGGAAGCGTCTGCATCTGTAAAATATTTTCTACTCAAATGCTTTATTAAAACTGACACCAGCACAACAATTACTACCAATTATTTTATTGGAGTGTCTATTCCATTCAAAGTGAGAAAGTTAGTACGAAAAAAAATACCTAAAAGTAGATAAAGACCATTGCAGTAGGGGTCACTTGATTGCTCAAGGGTTTGTTAAGTATACAAGAAGAATCCTCTCTCCAGATTACTCGTTCAAACCCATACCTGATACCAATCACAGAAGCAAATACCAGCAGGTATTTTATGGTAGCTTGCATGACATTATTCATAGGCCAGATGTCCCTATCAAAAAAAAATCATTATAATGGGTACTTCAGAGCAGGTTACACTACCTGCTTCCCAAGCCAAAGAGTAACCCTTCAGGAAACTGTGCAGTCGCATAAGGTAGAAGCTCATTCTCCCAATCAGACTGTATACGTAACTGTTTTTTTCTTTCTATTAGAAGTCATAAAAATAAATTTACAATATGTCTTAATTGTAAAGTTACCGTAAACATAACCCTAACTCAATTTGCATATGCATGGAGAACCCTCACCTTTTGGTTTGAGATCCTCAGATCAAAGGGGTGCAGAAAATCAAGGCTGCTCTGCAGAATGAATATGATGAGCAGCTTTCAAGCAGCATTAACCTTACTGCGTATCTGTGCTGGGCATAGCAGCAATGCCCGATCTACAGTCTGCAAAGGAATTAATCATGATTCAGTTTCCTACAGGATTTCCCAGGCTGAAATGCCTGATCCTAATATCTAATGACACAACATATGCACATCAAGATTTAACTACCCAAGAGGTTCCACTTCAATATGAGAAGAAACTTGTTCCTGGTGAGGGTGTCAGAGCCTGGCCCAGGCTGCCCAGGGAGGTTGTGGAGTCTCCTTCTCTGCAGACATTCAAACCTGCCTGGACCCCTTCCTGTGGAACCTCAGCTGGGTGTTCCTGCTCCATGGGGGATTGCACTGGATGAGCTTTCCAGGGCCCTTCAACCCCTGACACTCTGGGATGCACTAGAACTATCGCACTGGTGCTGTCCTGCTTCCCTTCATTAGCTCCAACAAATCATATTACGTCAGACTGAATAAAAACCTGAAAACCCTCAACAAGTTAGAATAGTTCCTCATGTTTTGCTCGTACAAAATATCTATGCAGAAATGATGAGGATGTCCAGCAAAACAAAAGATACAGTAAACGTATCACACAGCAAGACTTACTTCCATAATGAAATGGGCATAATCATACATACAAAATTACTAACACTGACAGAGCTTCCCTTTGGGAAGCATTCAGAATTCATCTTCATAATTCAGAAGTGTGTGTTCACATGAGCTATATGAGCATAACTACAGCAGTACAGCCATAATAATGGAGTAATGTCAATGACTCCTCATCTAGTTAGCTGCGCTAATGGGCGAGAAAGCACTATTAAAACATAGCAATTCAAATATTATTTCATATCCTGCCTGTTCTTACGTCAAAGTAGACCAACACAAGAGGAAAAACTTCAACACAATTCACAGTAGTTTTAACCTGCGTGATGACATAAATTGTGTCACTCTGTTTTTCCTTTTAGTGGCAAACATGCTGTGTTTGGGCAAGAAGAGCTGTACTTCCATTTGAACTTTCCCAATTGCTTCCTAGGTGCAAAGACTGTAAAAGGATCAACCATCCTTTGCAAACTGTAAGATTCTAATTTAATTTACCAAAGCAGCTTCTGTATTTCTAAATATATTTATTAATTTCAGGCCTCCTGATAATACAGGGACTGCATTTGGGGTAAAACCCCCAAAACTCTTTTTATCCCAATGAGTTAACAAGCAATGAACCCAAAAGGGTTACAACTATATGATGCACCAGCTAATAAAGCCTTTGGTGCCACAAGTTACATTTTGTACTTGGGTCAAGGCCATTGTGTCTGTTAAGGGTCTCAGATGCCTCCTGTATGGACCACCAGGGCCCCAAGGAAATAGCAAAAGCCAGGTTTTCTGCACTGAGCCAAATCACTTATATATGGTTAAAGCGGGATTTTCGGTCTTGCTTTGGAATTATCAATGGAGAATCCACTACACCCCAGAGCTTCCACTGCCCGTTCTGACTGTTAACAGCCCACCTACCCCCTCCCACTATGTACTTTAAATTTAGCACCCAACCTGAATCTGTCTACTTTCAGCTCTCCATCACACATTGTTTCACCAGTTTCTGCTGGATTAAAACCATTTTTTACTCATGGAGAAATTGTATATTGCAACTAAGGTATCTTGAGATTAAATCTCTAATGTTATAGCATTTTCTTTATTCCTCAAATAGTTTTAACTGAAGGGAAAAAGATACATTACAAAAACTTTTGACTACCACCAGAAATGAGCACATTTTCGAATGCTGTTTGTAGAAAAAGTCATTCTATTTTCCTCTCTACCTAAAAACAGTCCCAATGAAACAAGCTTAAATTATCTCCATTCTGACAAAAGCAGGCAGCCAAAGATCATATGATATACATATGGTTTTGAATTGTTACTTATCCACTACACAACAGATTCAGGTATTCGAGCATTTGATTATGTCAAACTGCGCTCGTAATTTTACACGTAGTGAATAGGAATGTATGTGTTCCTCAGACTAGCTGAAACCAGTTTCATAAAGTCAAATAAGGAAGATGGTACTTGATTAGGAAGAAGAAAAATAGAAAATAAGCTACAGCTACGGAAAAACACACAGAAGGGCAAAGGAAATGCTGGAAAGAAGGAAACAAGCAAAGCAAGGGATAAAATTAAAAAGCCTGAGACTAGTTTTTAAGGACAGGGCTTGAGAAGGACATTAAATCAAGGCCACAATCACATCAGCATTCAACATCTCCGCTTACTCTTGGGAACGTCCTCGAGACCAAACAAACAAGGTTCCGCAGGCACGCAATCAAAACGCAGATGTTTGCCTTGACCACAAAGCCACGACCACGAGTGACATGCTAATCCTTTAAAACACTGACACCAACCGGAAACAACATTGTGCAGGTCCAGATTGTATTTTTATAAATACTATCATCTGAAAAAAATTCATAAAAGAAGAAACAATGGAAGCTTATTTCAAAGTAGATGATCAGAACTTTAAAAATGCACTCTTATGAAATATCAGTCAGGCTTCATTCACATAAGCTGAGCTTGGAAAGCCTTAAAAAGCCAAGTAGCATTGTAGAGAACAGGGCTAAACTCCAGGTTACAGGACAGTCGCAATCAGGTTGTTGCCACAGCTAAAGCAACCAGTCTGAATTAATTGCTTCTGGGAGGCTCATCCAGGTCACCCTCCAGCCTACTAAGGAACACCACCAACACCCCACTAACTGCAAGGAAAATCACCTGAAGTATGAATAAGATTAATAGATGGTGCTAGACAGAACATAATAATGCAACATCTTAACATAAACATTCTTTCCAAAGAAATAAATACATCCTTACAAAACCAGGAACAATTTAACAGACCCTAGCATTTGATCAACACATCCAAAGTCTCAAAATGTGCCTAAATTCATACTTTTTAAATGAATATGATGCGAAACCAAAGCATTTCTACTCAGCAATGCAAAACTTGACAGGGCAGCAAACCTATCATTTCTTTTAACCACACATCTGCATTTCCTTCTTCCCTTTCTTTCACAGTCTGCATTTATATCATGACAGTCCTCCTGTGAGCAGTTTGATGCAACACCCCGTATTGTTACTGCTGCCATTCAAAAGCTAGAAGCTCCCCACTGTACATCAACTGATAAATATTATCTAATGCTGCAAACATCCACGCTCATTTGCATCACAAGAGAACTATTTTCTCTTTAGAAAAACATGCTTATTTGGAGTTGGAGGGCAGAATGACAACATCGGTAATCTTATTGGAGTCTTTTATAGGATTCCATAAACCTAGAGCATCATTTTTATATATATATCTGTATGACTTTATCTTAGATTTTAACTGCACTTTGAACTCTGCCACCATCCTGTTAAAATGAGTCTTCTAAAGCAAAGGTGATAGCAGAAGAACTTATTGCTGATTAAATCTCTGCTTAGCCATTCTCCCAGCGGGTGCAGATAGGAGCACTTCCGAGTTATTCTTGTGCACATTAGGATTTCTCAGGCCTGGAAGTTCAATGCAAAAAGAAGTGGTATGTTCTCATGGCTCAACCCCTAATTTAGTTTGCATATGAATGCAATTCGCCTTTTTGGAAATTTAAAGTAACAATCTAGTGACTAATGCATGCGGAAGAAATTCAAAGCACTGACTCCTGTAGATCAGGATTTCAGAAGCATTTTTATAAGACTGAAGCTAACAAAGTCCAACCACACAGGCATTCGGTAAAAGCAACATTAGTCTAAATTGCCCGTGTGCATCATCCTTCGGAAATACTGCATGTGCTGTGCATGGCCGGCATCCCAGAGCAGCCTTAGTCTTTGGCAGGGCTCGCAGCCTTTCCGGAGGATACAAACCACCAAGTATTTAGAAGCATTCATTTAACTTCAGTGTCTTGTCTATTGGTTGCTCAACTCAGGAGATCTTGTAACCGATTTGCTGAAGTGGCTCAGACCTTATCTCTTGAGAGATGGTGAGGGATTGCCTGTGACAGGGATCACCACACCTTTCTGATCTCGCTAGGTCCCCTCACAGGTAGTGTCCTACCCGCTGTATCCCAGAGCCACGTTCCTCTGTGAGAAATCTGAGGGAGACTTTGTGCTGGATATTAAGGCTTGACATACATAGGTTTTGTCCTCCAAGAAGTTCTCTTAGGGACACATCTCCCCAGGTTTTAACAGAACTGCTCTCTCAAGTGTATCTGGAGCAAATAAACATGCTTCCAGTTTGCAGCAGAACACCTTTCTAAATTACTTCATGATAGGTCAGCCGGTTTATCAAACAGGTTAAGGTCCCTGTCTCTGCTAAATTCACCCTAATGGAAACACATTATGGAGCACAACCATACAAAGACTTGCAGGCAGTTTTGAGGAGGCAGCAGAGGGATGTGATGATCACCCAGGTGCAGTAACTTTCTTCCCCACATAATTCTTTGAGCACACCATGGAAGATGGTTTGAGCTAATGAAGCCAGCATTGATTACCGCATATTAAGGCACTTTTCCCACCTATGCTATGAAAACAAACATATTCAACGGCTCCAGGCAGACCTGGACAAAGATGTATGGCTGCAGTCTAACTGTATCTGCCCATCCTGCCACGATGGTTTCAGTTTATAACCACTGGACATCGTAGTGTGATTTCTGCACCATTCCACTTTTTCTGTGACTTCTCAGCTGGCCCTGTGCACTTGTACAGGTGCCCCCCGCTCCCTTACAACATCGACCCTCACCCTGCAAGGCTGCTGTCCTCATGCTTCCCAGACATCCTGCCATAGGACCTTGACAGTACTGAATTTGAGCACTGTCCTGATGAGCTGCTGATATTATTTGGAGAACAAGACAGATACGTGACAGTACACTAAAATATAAGCTTTAAAAAAGAAAACAGTAATCGGGTGCCTATAATTTCACTGATTACAGAACACAGCTTGCAGCTCTCCAAATTATGGTTTACAGAGATCATATCCCAAATCTTTAAATGCCCGTGCTTCCTTCTAAGCATCCACATATATGACTTCTCCTTCCACAGCAGAACATGAATTTCGCAGTACTGGCTTTATGTAATATGAGAGAAGCTGTCATACAGTCTTGAACTAAACAGAAAAGCATGTTCTTACGGTAGATCGCTCTCTATGGGAGGCTCAGCCAGTTCCAGTCTGGCAGAGCCATACACTGTTCTTCTATCTCGGGTTTAGTCAGATTTATCTCATGAATCTAGTAACTCTCATGCAAAAATAGTTGGTGCCTTACAACAGTATAAGCTTAATAATATTGTCCAATTATTAAGAAGATACTAGCAAAAGGTGAACAACAGTGCATTTGGTCACACCTATAGCAGAGTTAAAAACAAAGTCAAGGAATCCAACCTGTATTTCCTTATACAAAGCATGAAATACAGCACTATACTAAGGTTATTCTCCACATGCTCTTGATAAAAATATTTTACAAGGTACAGCACCTAGGACTCTTTCAACATCTTCTTTTTCAGTAGAAAATGAGAATTCTCCATCCCTTACCATTTTAGGGTTTCCTCTTAAAATTTGTTGTACCAGAGCTCCCCAGATAACAAAGTTCAATTAAGATTAGATGCATTATTTCAGTTTCAAGGCTCAGTCTCTAGGCTCAATTGAGTCCTTGTTTTTCCCACTGAGAGCCATTTAAGAGTTTTCAAATTATTTTACCACAATCTCCTAAATACATCCCCAAACTCATTATGACAAGAAAATCAAACAAGGATAAGATTTTCATAAAACACTCAAAGAAAAAATATCTTACATGCTGGTAAATTACTGCATCCCAAGTAGCACCACATACCAGCAACACAACGAGGCAGAGCCCTGGTGGGTGGGTGGTTAGTCGGTCTGTCTGTCTGTCCCAGGACTCCCTTTGCTTCTGATACAGAGGCAGAACCACTCCCACCACCCATCTGCTTATTAAACACACTCATTAACTCCACATCTGTAGCTTGTTAACACAGCTCCCGCTCCAACAGCAAAGCAGGTTCTTGTTGTTAAGTATCCAAGATTTTAACTTGGTTTAAGCCAATGATTGAGCAGAAGAAATAGCGGCAGCTGTAGAAAATTTCATAGTGTCACTTACTGAAGCAGCTGATCCACAGCATTTCGGGGATGTCTTGGAAGATAGAAACCATGCTGGTTATAATGATCTCCTCTTATTATACTGTTTATGACTTAAAATTTGAGTGGGGTTTTTTTCCGCTTTATCAAAAGGTGTGTTTACCCAAACAGTTTTCAACCACTCACGTTGTTACACAAACTTTTGGTTTTTAAAACGGCTATTTAATATCACCCCAAATTATAAAGATTTATAACCATTATGTTTAATAAATCTAAATATTAAAATAAAAACTTAAAAATCTTTAAATGTTTTTAAAGGTACTAATGAACAAAATACGGGCTTTGTTTTGAAGGTGTCAAAAAAGCTGTGTAATCAGAACCTTTTTCTAGGACTGTTCTTGGACTGAAGCATCAAACAAATTAACCTGACTTTTTAGTAAAAATATCAGCCAAAAATACACGTGTGGTCATTTCTATGATACAGAGCGGGTATCTTGAAGTAGCAAAACAGACCGAATGACTTCACACATCTTTTATGGTATTGAAGTAATTATGTTGTGCATTAACTTGCGTTCTACTGCACTGCTTTCTGTTGACCCAAGCTCAAAACAAAGTTCAAACAAAGGCCACATTTCTGGGGAAAAGCAAAGGACAACAGAGCCACTGACATTGTCTATAATATCTGCTTCTGTCAGGGAGATGGGTTCATTCAGCTCTTAGTGTTTGCTTATCACTCATATCAGTGCTAATGAGTGTAAGAAGCCCCTCTGGAGGAGGAAGCAGCTCTTTTACTTTCGTTAGTCTACGAGATCTTAAAGAAAAGCATTAGAAGTTTTAATTAATCGAATGTTTAAACACAGGTGTACACAAATAGTTCTAATAGGTTATTTTATGGTTTTCCACTTTTTTTAAAATTATAAATAGCTCAATATGTGCTAATACGCAACAGTAATCTGTTTGTGGCTGGTGATGAGTTGTATCATATATTGGAACTCATTTCCCTCCACACCCGCTGCCTGTGTCACAAGGCCACTGGTTCTCATTTCTGTCACTGCTGCACCACCCTTGCCGCTTTGCCCAGTCACTGGGCCACAGAGAGCTGAACATTTACTGCGGCACCAATATCCGAACTCAGGTCAATTTGGGTGTTTCACTTGCTTCCTGGATTTTTTTCAAAGGCTTTTACTTGCAAAAAATATCAATTAGCTTTTTGGTATCCTAGATGCCTTCCCAAAGAGGTATGAGAAGCAGAGGAAAGAAGCCATTTTAGTAAGATAGCGTTCTTTAAGAGCACTTGGTATTTTTCATAGTGATTGGTCCACCAAGGATACACATATTCCAACAGTTCATCAACGTGTTGGTCACCAAGAACACCAGCAAGAACTGTCCCCTTGCACTTAGTGCCACTTCCACTGAATCACACTAGCAGAGGTCTAGTAACTCTGCATGTTAATAGCTTCTATGTAACTATAATGTTAGGTGAATTCATGTTAACTAATAATATCAATAATTTGTTAAAATTAGCCTAATTAGCATTTCAGAATGCATCCGCCACTGAGGGACACCTGTCCATGCAAAATCATCAGAAATACAAATACAGTACTTCCAAGTTCGCTGTTCTTCGCCCGAAGTCCCCCGAGCTGGTAGGCATCTAGACAAGCACACAACGGGGTCATAGCTAGAAGCCTCCACACACACCTCTCATATGGTTTCTGCTTTAAATCAGAGCATTTTTCCCCAAGACGCCAGAAACCAGCACTATAGTCATTCACCAGAAGAGTTCTTTACACAGAAATGTCCCGTAAAACAACAGAAATATCAACCAGTACTTACTGAACTGATGCTCCAGCTCCTCCAAGCCTTCTGTTGTGAGGGCAACCCTGGACTCACCACTAAACTTGACTTTTGAATTTCGTTCACAGAGGAATAGCATCCTATCCAGAGTTGTCTGACACCCCAGATTTTGTAAGGGTCATCACAACAGTCATATTGTAGGACCTCTCAACTTTGGTGTTTTTTTCCCTCTCTCCATATTTAAAATGTCACCTTTTTTGTAACGTGGTTGTGGCAGGTGGGCAGCTCTGTGTTTGGAGGTCTTACCAGGAATATCTGAAGCTGTGATGAGAAGCATCTAGCTCTTCATAGCAGCAAAATACAGCTAGAGAATTCCCAGACCTCTGGTTTATATTCATCTTATCTTACCAATGCAATACAATCCAGTATCTCCGCAGGTGAACAAACTGCAGTTGCTGGACCATACGCCTCGCAGTGCTTGCTCCAGGTACTTCTCCAGGATGCAGCTGTACCTGTCCAGCTGACATTGGGATGATACTGCAGACCTGAAAAACAAAGATGGATAACATTCCTTAGCAGGACCACTGCTGGCAATGAAGGAGGTGGGGAACAGCTACAGGCAGGATGGCAAACAGAGAAAGGTGGAATTATAGGATTAGCTGTGCGGGAGTTCTGGAGCCGTGTCCCACAACGCGCAGCTACGCTGCAGCGAGGTTGCACAGTTACCTAACCAGAAATCGTGCAGGGCTTACAGGCCCATGCTGAGTTTATTGGTATGAAAGGATATCATGTACAAAGCTGAACAAGCACTTAATGATTGCCGTAAGCATATTTCCTAAAGAACGAGGAGCAGTAGGGAGATCAGTCAAGCTGATGCTCTTAAGCAGATACTGCTGTATTCATGCACCTTCAGACTAGTATGAGCATGAAACAGATTCATATGAAGAAAAAAATCCATAGAATCACAATGTTTGTCTAGAATACAAGTTTTTACATAGACTATGTATACATCTGTATAGTATTACCTACATTCTTTCCTTCCATCCTTCCTTACATCACCTGGTTGTAACTCATTACATTACCTTCTACTTCTAGAGGGTTCAACGGTGTCATTGAAATGACGTGGCATTGCTATAGTTTAGAACTGTCTATGTACCAGATTAATTACTAACAAAAAGTTCTATGATTCCCACTGCAATCTGTTTGATGTGGCAAAATAATGAATATGTGATTCTTCAGACACTTCATATTGTTAGAAGTCAAACTCAAGATGAATTGATACTTTCTAATGGTTTCATACATGTGTCAGCAGAGCTTAGCCTAAAAAACGTTATTATCTTTATTAGCACTTGGTAAGATTTCGCTTGTAGGACAGATCTGCTGTAGCATTGGACAATGGGCTCTGAGCTGGAACTCCTCACTAATACATTTGAAGAAGCTATTAAATAAGCCATGTTGGCAGGCTGTGCATTCATCTTCATCAATTACATTTTTCTTTTATGGTATTTTTAGGCTTAGTTTAGTCAGTATGACAACACAGAACACACATTTAGATGCAACATAATTAACTGAAGACATGCTGTTGCGCAAGAAGGATGTCAGTTGACCTGGCTTTAACCTCTCATGCCTTCGAAGGCTAAATTAGTTCTGTGAAATTTGTTGAAGGCAGAGCGTCGTAATCATGCTTGACTTGGAAATTAGCCAGATATCCTCCACAACTTCACAGCAGTTTAGAATAAAAGTGTGACCCAATTTCACATGACTGGGTAACAATACAAGGATTACACAAAACAACAGCCATTTTTAATGTAACGGTGAAGGGATTTAAGCAAGATCTGGTTTGTTTCAAATCCAAAACAACCCACGATGTCTTAAAGTTTTCCTTCTTTCTTCAACTAAATCCAGTATTTTAATGAAAGACATCATACCTGCCTGAAAACTTAACTAGACAAAGGCAGAAGGAAAGCAAAGCAAAGCTCTGGGCACCTTCTAGAAGAAAATTTGAAGCGTTAAATATCTCAGGCAGCAACTTTCCCGAGGAGACAGTGAAGTCAGGACATGGCCTTAGTACAAGCGGTCCTGGCTGCCTCTACCCCATACGGTCCAGGGGATGACAGAGAACTGGGCGCTGGCCTAACGCACCCAGACGGCCAGACTCAGAAACTAAGGTTTCAAGCTACAAACATGTTGGAACAAAATGTTCTTAAGTGGTTTTTCTGGAGTTCTAGCATGGTTTAATTTAACAGATATAGCTGACTTTGTATTCAAAAGATTTTAAAAAGTGAGGTTTAGATTTGTTCCCGTAAAGTCACAAATCCTTTTTATAGGACCTCATGACTATCCCTCAGTCACTTCAGTGTGCATATACCCTCCACTTTTTCTATGGAAAGAGGAATCGTTCCTTTCTACAGATATAAAACTGAGGCACAGAGAGATGCAGTAACTTGCCCAGAAGAACAGAAAAATCCCTTTACAACCACGCTGCACAGCGCCTTAAACACAACCCCCTTCTCTGCAGACCTGTTGCCTTACTTCTGAGTACAATTAGGGAGATGAACTACCACTGCTATACTGAGAACACATCTTCAGTTTGAATTTTTAACTTATTTGTTGCAGTTTACACATATAATATGTTCAATAATACACAATAAACAAACTTTTATACAGTTAACGATGGCTTTGCTCCTGTCACATGCTGATCCTTCACTAGTGTTAAGCTGACCTGTAATATCCAATAAAGAATAAGCCAGCAAGCGCAAGGTCGCATTGTGCAGATCTGCTGAAGTCACGGAGTGTCTTAGACAGGCCTATTATTAACAATTAGCCACTTATTGTAAATTCTAGCTGACACATCTCATTCAATATAGGCCAAAATAGACTTTGGTGATCGAACCTCATTTTTAACAGCTTTTCCCAGCATTCTGCCAATTGTTGTCAGGAAGCTGAAAATTACTCCTACCACTAGGATGCCCACTTTATTCCTGCTGACTGCTGAGACATTTCAAAAGGCCGGCCTGCCCCCTCTGTGCCAGATAAAGGGTAAAACCCAGCCATGTGCTCAGGGTGGTGATGGGCATTTAAAAACCTCTCAGCAGTCAGCGTGAAGGGAAGAGGAGTAAGGGGTACAAGGAAAAACATTTTCCATTGTTGTTTTTTCTACATAAGAGCCCAGAGTGGCTTATGGCGCTAACTGCCCCCTTCTAACACCCAATTTGATGCGCAGAGTGGGACTGAACAGCTGGTCTAGTATCCAGAATCTAAATGGCAACTTATTGTTGAACTGTCTGCAATTACTTTACACCTCCACAACCAACCAAAAAAAAACCCTAAATAAATGAATGAAAGTCGATTTTTCATAAATACCAAACTTATCCAAATATGCTTTCTTACACCAGGTTTTTTTTTCTCTTTTTTCTTGCCCAAAGCCAGTTTCCCACGCAGAGCAGGATGCTGGCTATGTTCAAACGGAAAGCAGCCACTGCATGGTCAGCTATGAGCTCAGACCAGGGTGCGCAGTCAGGTGTTTGAAAACCCCCAAGGAATCCACACAATCTGTGACCATGCGGACTTCCACGCAACCCATTCCAATGAGTGACTGTCCACAAAGTGAAAAGGTTTTTCCTTGTGTCCGGATAAAAATCCACCTGTTTCAATGAGGCAGATGTACACAAACCATCTGAAAACAGCCCGACGAAGCAGGTAGGTATCTGAACAGTCCACATGACCAAGCTGCTGGCTGAAATACAAAGATTTATAGGCACAATTTTACACAACTTACCAAAGTTTGATTATAAAGTTCCAATGTCCTCTGCCTCTCATTCTTGACAGTTTATAATTATTGTCTCTGTAGTCCCCACTCGGGCTAATAATGCACTACATTGTCTTATCTTCAAAATGTGCTATTTTGACTCATTTGGCCAATACACTCGGTGAGCAAAGCTTTTTTAGGTCCTGTATCCTCCCAAGTGTTTGGGAAACACTTCTGGATACATAAAATTGAAACACAAATATAAATGCATTAATAAGCATGGGTTGGGTTTTTTGGTTTGCTTGGGTTTTTTTTCCAGTTAGGATACAACCACATTTAAAAAACCAAATAATCTTGAGAGAGAATTGAAATGTCTGCAAGCCAGTCCACTAAATGGAGAAATTAGGAATAAAGCTTCAGAAACCTCACAGTTTCCTTCATAAGTATTTGGGTGTGAAAGTGGAGTCACTGATCTAGGTTCCCGTAGCCTTGATTCAGCGAAGACCTTTTAATGATGTGTTTAATTTTAAAGAGGTACATGCGACCTTCTCAGGGGAACCTTCCTTTACAATCATTCTTCAGTAATCTAATGAAACTCTCTCTCTCCTATCTAAACAGAAAATATTCTGATCAGGAAATCTACAACACAGATTGGCTATTAGAGAATTTCCAGGTTTTCTCTGGGATACATTTCCTGCAAAGATTCCTGCTTTTTAGGTGACATTTTGGTGTTTGAGACCAAACACTGTGTCTTCACTCTATTTCCTGACCATCCTTGAGACAGCCACGAGTAGTTTCTGTCAATAAAAATGGGAATAGCCACTTATTTTTAAATTACCATATTGAATTAGTTTCCTGTAATGACACTTGAGGATACGGCTTTTTTTTGATTCTCAGCTTTAGAACCAGAAACGGTAACATTAGCAGAGGCGTGTTACATCCCACACAAAGCATTCTAATGTCCGGCCAATGCAAAATGTTCTTTGTTTGTCCTGTTTTGCTTTTTCTATATCTATCCCAAAAGAGAAAGAGTTCTAAAAATCCTTTTCTTTCTTCTCCAGCCATGTATCCTACAAGGAAAAATGAACCCTTCAGTTCGGTTCTGCCCCTATAAGGAGGGTCTTGCACCCTGCCTGGTGTGTGGTGCGACCATCACTACCAAACAGCTCCCACCCATGTGCCTGTGCAGGAAAGAAAGTGAAGAAAAATCATGTTAATTCAGTTTGGTTTCCTCTATTTCATTGGATTCTGGAAAATAAGACTCCTGAGGTGGGCCATGATTTTTCTTTTAAATATATATTTTTGCAGAAAATGAAGAATTTCGAGAAAACCTGTCTAACTTTACTGGAAAACAAACCCAGACATTCAGCCATATGGAAAGATCCTCAAATTCTCTAATCTGATTCACATGGGCTATTTAGGTAATTAACTAAAGCTGTTTAAAGGAAGGTAAAGAGGGAATTATTAGGAAAGGAAGCCAAGCAGATCTTCACAAATACAGCAGCTACATCATGTCTCCTACAATCACCAAAGGAGACATTATGGGAACGATCATCATGGTAGCAGCTGGGTGGAGCTCAGGGGCTGAAAGAAACCGCTGTTTTAACATTGTGGTGAGCTCTGAAACAGAGGGAAGGCTACAGGACCTTTCCTGCAACCTTTGGAGACAGCTCCTCATCTCCATGAAGCTCTGCTGTGTATGAGCTGAGGAACCCACCACCACCGCCCGGACCATGGCTGAAGCAGGATGGCACTCCCTTGTGTAGAATAGCCCATTTTGGCTAGAAAGGACCACTCACTGCCTCAAAAGGGCTTCCTGGCCCTGCTTATCAAACAAACTGCTGACACCTGCAGCCAGAAACACTTGCAAGAACTGATTGCCATCCGCAGTCTACAGGAGTCTCAAAGGATAAGGAGAAACTGCGTACTGAATTTGAAAATAAGTACCTTAAATGACTATATTCTTCTTGATGGGACGATGTCTGGGGCCATGCCAAGCTGAGAGAATCAAAAAGACCTTCAGACTAAGCACTAATTAGCAGAAGTCATGTACAATACTGTTTCCTTCAATTTAAAAAAGGTCTTGCTCAGCCTTCCAAAGCTCCATCAGCAGAGCCCTATATGTGCTATTGTTCTCTGAACAAGGAAGTGGACAAGGCTTCTAATTTCTTGACTAACTTCATTTAAAGAAAGAATGAGATTGGTGCCAAAAAGCAATCACTGGATCCCCAGTCAAACAAAACACTTAAGGTCATGATTTGAATCCAGTCACTCATGTATTTAGTGTTACAAATGTGTTTAAGTGTCTTGCTGGATGACAGCCCACTAACCTCTTTTTTGGACGACAGTCTAGCTAAATCCAACAAATAAATGGGGTTATACTTGAGAACTGAAAGGTTTTTTCAAGGATAAACTCCAAAATCCTGATTTCCTCTTTCTTTGCAGCCAGAAACATCATCTCGAAAAGTGTCCCTCTTCCATAATGATATTTGGAATAACCTCTTCAGAAAACAGCCTGGGTTCACCTTTCTAGAAATGACCAAAAATCTTGTGATACTGGGAGATCTATCATCAGGAGTTCTAACAATAAGTCAATATCAAATTGGGGCCTGAGTAAACTAATACAATTTTCTAACATCTTAGGTAAGAGAGAGAAGTGAAGAAAAAGGCCTTTCAAGTGTTGGCATTGCATGGGTGTGCAGCAGTATGAAAGTAACCAGTACAATTAAAGTAATAGTTCACACCTTTCCGACCTGCTTCAGGCTCTATCTACCAGTGTAAGCTGCGTTCAACTGGGAGCAGGACTTTAAAGTGACTGGACACTGTCCCATCTCTCTGAGAGTAAGTTCACATTTAACAGTCTATTCCTGTAAAACGCTCTTCCCATTTTTCCAAAATTCAGCAGATTTCACAGAGTTTGAGGGATGGATCAGTGAACTAACTGCACGTGATTTGAAGTCTGAGGCTTCCAAAACCAATTTCTATAAAAAGACAAAGTTCACCTTTGCATGGGTGTGTGTGCTTATCAGCACATGTGTCTGTACATTCATACACTGACTTTCAAACGCATCCGTCATAGGATCTAACCCCCTCATGGAAGGATGTTTTGAATGCAACATTTAGCATGAAATTCAACTCATTCATTTGCAACACGGAAGCGAGAAGGGAGTTATCAGCCTTCGTCCTTTCTCCCTTAAATACTTACCTTCCTGCCCACTGGTTTGTGGAAAAGGCTCCTTCTGGTATCCCAGCAGCACACCAGAACATCTCCTTCCTTCCATCTCTTGGCATTTACTCAACCTTCAGCAGCTTGTAAGACATTGAATTACTAACGGGATCTTTCTGAGTATTATATTATACTGCAGATGAAATCTGGGGGTTTCACTTGCTAAAATAAAATTCAAGTGCTGTACCTTCAGATATTCAATGGTGACATGAATATAATGTACAATGAACGCGGAGCCAGCACAGCGAGAGCCAGAGCCGGCGAGGTTCAGCCGACTACGAGGTTTAGCCGAGATTAGGAAGCTCAGAGGGAAACGTACAGGGACAGCGTGATTCCTGGGGGTCCTGAGCCCCCAGAAGCCCCAGCAGCCATTGCGAGAGAACGGCTGACGTGGTGGGGGGCGTTCCCACGGTGACGGCGACCAAACCCCCTCCCCTTGCCTTGAAAAAGCCTTTGGGAGGCTTAGTCACTGCCCACCAGGTGCAGAGAGGAGCCACCAGCTTGTGTAGCAGGGTGCAGAGAGCACTTGTTGCTTGTCGTTCCCTCCGACTTATTGCCAGTGTCCCAGACTGCTGATGGCCACGGTCGCCTCCAGAAGGAGAGCTTGGCTCAAAAAGGCTGTGGCAACGCGGACTGAGGTTCTGTCCCGACCGGTGGCTGTTCAGGTCTCCGGCTGCAGGGAGTGCCAGAGCCTGCTGCTGCCGGGGGAGGGAGGCCAGCACTCTACTTGTGTGAGGTGTGAGCAGGTGCAAGATCTGCTCGACATGGTTGTGAAACTTAAGGAGGAGGTTGAGACGCTGAGGTCCATCAGGGAGTGCAAAAGGGAGATCGACTGGTGGAGTAACACCCTGATGTGCCAGTCGGAAAGGCCCCAGGGAGGTACCCCCAAAAGGAGATGGACCTCCTGCCCTCTCGGACAGAGGCGGAGGTCCTGAGACAGCCCCACCCTTGTCACTCTCAGGCAGAGGTAAATGACCTAAAAGAAGATGAGGGTTGGAAGCTTATTCCAGTTCGGCATCACGGGCAGCCCCCCTCCCTGCCTGCTTCGCCTCCCCAGGTCCCCCTCCGTAATAGGTTTGAGGCCCTGGATCTTGAAGAAGAGGTAGGTGAGGAGGTGGTGCCAAGCCTGCCTACAAGATCACATAGGAAGAGGCGGTTGGCTACACAACTTAAGACTGCCTCCGATAAGAAAGAAAGAAGGGCAATTGTAATAGGAAATTCCCTTCTGAAAGGAACAGAGGACCCAATATGCAGGGTTGACCCTCATCTTAGGGAAGTCTGTAGTCTACCTGGAGCCCGGATCAAGGATATTGCTAGAGAGCTCCCCAGACTGGTGCACCCGACAGACTACTACCTGCTGCTGGTCTTCCAGACAGATGGGAGGAAGCTGCTTCCCATAGTCTGAGGGGAATGAAGAACGATTTCAAGGTCTTGGGAAGGATGGTGAAAGACTCAGGGGCTCAAGTGATCTTCTCTTCACTCCTTCCCTCTTCAAGTGACGATGTGGGGTGGAATGGGAAAATTCAATCTCTAAATGGTTGGCTCCAAGACTGGTGCTACAGGCAGGACTTTGGCTTTTTTGATAATGGCTGGTTTTATAAGACTCCAGTCCGGACAGTGTTATGCGGGAAAGGTTTATCTCGCAGGGGCAAAAGGATGCTGGGGCAGGAATTAGCTGGGCTTGTTTGGAGAGCTTTAAACTGGGCTCGAAGGGGGATGGGGTTGTAGCTGGGCTTGCCCCAGTGGGGCAGCATTCTAAAACAGATGAGGACCGGGTGGCCTCCTGTGCCCCCAGGGAGAAATTGGTGTGCTCTGCTCGCTCCCTGAAATGCCTGTGCACCAATGCGCGCAGCAGGGGGAATAAGCAGGAGGAGTTAGAATCCTGTGTTCAGTCGGGAGATTATGATCTGGTGGCAATCACAGAAACGTGGTGGGACAGTTCACATAACTGGAATGTGGTCATGGGTGGCTACGCCCTTCCAATCCCAAACATACTGTGATACTGTGATATGATAGAATATGTATGTTCTCTAAGCATGGCCAGATGCACAGAAACAGAGAAACCCAATGAGGTGAGCCAGGAGTACACAGCCCCAAAAGATGGGTGTATACCAGGAGTAGGATGTGATGTAAAATTTGGTTACTAAACAAAGAAACTAATGGCCAATTAATTATTGCCACTCATGATTGGCACAGAGCTCATGGTACCAACATAGAAGAGCAACCCTTTCAGTGTCAATGACTTCTAAAATGCTGAAGGATTCATGGAAAAGGAAGATGAACTAAAGGAAGAAGATAATGAACTTGCTAGAAGAAGCAATGATTGATGGCAAGGATGGAGGTGAAGGGAGATCTGTCAGTTGTTACTCATATACTTTCCCTTATTGAAACAAGACAGTAATTACTCTATGAAGACTGAAGGACTAGAATGTGAATTTGGTGTCTAATGATTTCCGGTTGGCATTTGGATCCTGCAAATGTTTCAATATATGACTAAATTGATATACTAGAGTAACAAAAGGGCCAGACTGAGCAAACTTGTGCCAAGACAGAATCTGAGAGCCACATACATAATCAAACTCAAAGATTCATCTCGGCAGTCAAATTTCCCTGGCATTACCATTTGTTACAAACAGTATTATTCTGGCTAATGTTTTTAAGCATTGTATTTATCAATAGAGATGGAGGCATTCTGCCAAGTGTTTCAGATGTTGTTTTAAGAATAATAGTACTTAGCAACAGTAATAGGGAACAAAAAGTTATCCCACTCAATTCCAAAGAAGGATTGTATCTCTTTAGAAGTGACACAAAAAGTTAGTTTCCTTTCAAAATAACAGAACAAGACTAGTCAAGAGCTGAACAATTGAGCCCTTCATTGAACAAGAAAGATGCTGTCAGATTCATTGAGTCCACAACAATTACATCATTTAAGATTCTTTTTTTGTAAGGATGACCTACGCAATTTTCCCTCCACCCTGTGATCTTTTTTTAATTTTTTCCTCATCTTTCTTATTCTATTTAATTATAGTCTGCAGTGACAATACATATAATGTAAAGCAGATTATCATATATAAACCTGTGTTTAATTTAGCCACATTCTGCCCAAAAGCATGAATGACATCATAATCAATTACACTACTTTCAACTTTCTTCAATACTGTAACCTAAGTTCACATTTTTGACAAACGCTTAGGCAAGTTTACCATGTTTTCTATCGGCCTGGCCAACAGACTGAGAGCTGTCAACCCCACCAGCTGTTACTGCTCTCCTCACTCCATCTCCCGCTAGCATCTCAGTCTGAAGATATCACAAACACAGTAATTAACAGTATCATAGGCCTTTCAAAGTATCACTTTGCATCTTTAAAGCAACTTAAAACATGGAATCCTGAGAAACTAAAGCAACATAGCACATGCAATGCTGAGAAACTACCTCTTGTAGATGTTTTGGCTAAGCAACTCTTAGAATAATTATTTGTAGTTGAAGGAGGTTAAAAGGAAAAAAAGGAGACAGGCAAATAGTAATGACTTAGTAGTGTCTGGTAACAGTCAAAGAAATCAGCTATCAGCCTTTATAAAACAGTTTGAAACAAAAATATCAGTTTCCAGTGTTCACAGGGGACACAACTAAAAGCCACCTCTTATGTATGGAAGGGTATTTTAGTTTGCTTAGGTTTTTTACGAGCTTCCTTTTAGTACAGGAATCACACAGGATTTTTTATTACTACTACTACTACTACTAGTTGAAAGCAAGTTCCAAGTGAGATTTGACTTTGTATCTGTCTTTCAAGATCTACTGTATATAATACACACTAAAAACTTCACCTAGTTTGGCCTCATTCTATCTTTCTTCAACGAGTCTTAATAAAAAGACTGTGTTCTAACGTGATACATATTAATTGCTTTTCAAGAAGAGACGCTTAAAGCACTATAGACATCTCAATTAGGGAGGTATTTCAACGTAAATAGAAAATTTAAGCCTCTTGTGATTGCCAAAAGATTGACTTAGAGTTAAACATGGTGAACTGATGCACCAAGTCTCTAAATCTATTTTGTACCTAGCTAGTAAGGCAAAGTATTTCTATATTAGATTGATTTAATGCTGCTGAAGACTAAAGCCAGACTACATCTTGAGTGCGTGAAAGGCTGTCACAGAGGGAAAGCTTAATTTATCAATTTGCCGGCTTCTTAGGGGAAGCCATTAACGACAACAGCATGAGACTGCCTTTTAGCAGGACTCATTGGACTTATTTTCCTAACTTTAAAAAAATTCTAACTTTTTCCCCTGTAAAACACCAGATCTGTCAGACACACAAAAGGAGGTCAGGACAGGCAGCTCTAAGTGCAGAGAGCACCCTCTATGCATCTCCCAGCTCCTGTTTCTATTCACAACTCCGAGCTGCAGAAACACAGTGTGTTTAGAAAACAAAATTAAAAACCTCAAGATCCTCACAAACCCACCCTACAAAAGATGATACACTCACAGTGCACGTCATAAGAGATGGTGTCTCTTAAATAACATGGCTTACACCCGTAGTTGAGTGCGTCAGTAACTACTTTCTGTAAGTATCATGGAGCATTCTAGTAACAACTATTCCATTCAGCTCAAGCGCTTTAAAATAAAACAATTTTTAGTGCCTAACTCAGGGTGCCTTTAAGGCAATTACAAGAATCTGTGTAGCATGAGCAGAAGAAAAACCTCAGTTGTATATACAGCTCAAGCCCAGAAAAACATCTTAAAGTACATCTGAATCTGTGTGTAATAAATAGTTAGACCTATGAAACATGCTAAAATTATGCATAGCATCTATGAGCTCCACCACTACTGTCCATTGGTTCTGTTCCACCACAGAAGTCTAGAAAATGCTTAATAATAAATAGTCTCTGAGGAAATAAGCTTTACAATGATACAGTTTTCTGCCTCTTAATCAGAGTTTGTAGCTTGTTGAATTAGCATAGTTTTAATTAAAGTATCTGGTCAGCTGCACTAGCAGCAGAGCTATTTTCCCAATGAGAAGGGGTGAAAGCTGGGCCTCACTCGGGCACTCCAAAGCAAGGTCTCCTTTCTGCTTTGTGCTTCTGCAGGTGTGCCAAGTGTCCTGGTCTCACGGCGGGCACAGGAAGCCGTGCTGCTCTGCCTATTTCTCCCTGTTGCTGCACTTGGAGCTTGCTTGGCGCCCCTCCAACCCCGTGCTCCCTACCTTTGATCGCACAGCAGGTTTAGAGGAAGAAAGTCTGACACCACTCACTGGAAAAGAGAAAGCAAATGTTTTTCTTTCCTTGCAGAGACAGAAGAACTGACAAAGGACACACTTCCCAGCATTTCTCCCCCTCCTTGGGTGGCAGGATGAAGCAGCATACCCGTATTTAAACTTCTCACCATTGCAAAGGATTCACTGGGTTGCTCCAAGCATTGTTAACTCTGAGAAAGGTGAAGAAAAAGGATACTGTCACCTATGAGAATTATCCACTTTTACCAGGAAACTCTGCAGTCATTTTGATCACAATTTTTGTGTTTAACCCATGGGCAGAGATGACCTATGTAATACGTTTGCACCTGGAATATTAATTGCCCCATTGGAACTGAAGATAAATCAAAAAACATTGAGGACAGAGGAAAGCCTTCAAACACCTTTTTAATCAAGTAACAGCGTAATGTCCTTCTTTGACCTATTTAGGCAGACAGCAGCAATCACAGAGAGAAACCTTATGGGAATGAAGCGCCATGCAAGCACCGACAGACATACTGATTTGCAGAAGACAGGCACTTGCTACTGGAACACAAACACCCCTATATAACAGTGTTCAAGACAGACATCAGCTGTTCTCTGAGGCTCTGAACTCTTCTATTGATACATACGGAAAATTCAAACCTTAATACTCAAGAGCGTGTTACGAAACTGAGACTCAAAACCACTGCAGCCTGCTAATGAGTGGTATTTTAATGACATCCATACAAATACCAGAAAGACATTAAAGGCACTACTGCAGAGTAACCATTGAATATTCCAGCACCAACACATTACCGGTTGTATGTTATTTACATGTGACTGGAACACACTGACACTTGAAGCAGTCAGGGTAACTGGGGGGTTTGTTTGGTTGGTGGGGTGTTGGTTTTTTTTAGGGAAAAGTGAAGGTTTTCCATGCTCCTCACCGGGTGCCTCACTCACTGTGATTCTCAGCCTGTGAACAAAAGAATAAAGGAACAATAAGCCCTGAGAGAGGGTGCTTAGTGTTCTGTGTAAGATCCCATTTGTGTTTATAACTGCTCAGTCTCTACTCTGTGGGGAAGGCAGACTTGTTGGCCCATGGAAGCTGGCGTTTCATCTCACAGGAAGACAGGACCTGTTACCCATCTAGATTTACAGATCTGGAAACACAGGGCTACAGTAACCAATCTCCCTTCTTTCAAACCCACCTCCACAGGTGTGTCCTGATGCACAGCTGTGCTGATAGCCCACCGTCTATTTTGAAATCAGTAAGATTTGTGCAAGTTTTGTACTTCTTATGCTGGAACCTGCACTGGAAAACTTGAAATTTTGTCTCAAATACCATAGTGAGAATTGGTGTCCCAGTGGTAGTTTGTGATTTAACTTCGCTGCCCATTCTCCAGGCAACTAGAGCTTACACAGCTGTTCTCCATTGGAGCTGGATCGGCATCAAACCATTCTGACTTCTCCAGAGCCACTGGCAGAGTTTGTTGCCAGCCAGTTTTTAACTGAACTGATCTTGGGTTTCCTCAGAGATCGAGGGATGTGTGAAGAGGCTCTCCAGCCACAGATCAGCCTTGGAGAGCTGTGATCTGCAGGGAAGCAGCGAGCAATTGCTTTGCCTTCATGATCCATTTGATTAGCACATGTTCCTTTTTCTCTGCCAATGGAAAATCAATTATCTCTTGAAACCCATTATCCTTTACCATTTTTTTAACCTTTTAAACCTCAAATCTGACGATAATTCACTGAGTAGTGAGAAGCAGAGTAGAGGTCAGATTTTCATCCAGTGTCACTCCAGTCATTTTAAAAGGATTTCGATTAGCCCCCAGTGTCTACAGCTCCTGTCTGATTCCAGAATAGACAAAATCTCCCTCAACTAAATAGTCTCTAAGGTACTCTGAGGATTTATCATAGGGGCAATGCCTGCAGAAGCTCAGATTCCTTTTGAATGCAAGGTGAGCGTAATTGTTCCGGCAGGTGAGGCTAAAGAGGAACACAGATATTTGCACCCATGTGCCTTCTCGTTCGTAACAGCCATGTAATCCCAGTCTTCCTTTTGCACACAAAGAAAGGGGGGAAAAAAATCAAACAAAAAAAACCCCACAAACAACAACAAAACCCAGAAACAAACAAAACCCCCCCCAACATCACGCACCAAAACCAGCTCTCTTGCAAGCTAGCTAGAAAATGCAAATTTAAACCCTCTTTGCCCAGTACAGAATGTGTCTGAATTCCATCTGTATCACACTGCTACATGCCAATTACCTTAATTAGGGTGAGATCCAAGACCTGCATGACGAAGTTGGTAGTGCAATTAAAAAATAGTTTTTCTCCTCAGTGCTTTTTTTTCATCTTCTTTGCTCATTTTCCTACTTCCCTCCCACCCTTTCTCCATTCACGGAGTTTCTCATTCTCATTCTTTAGTCATTTTGGCACCAGCGTTGTTGTACTTACACCTTCGGGCAGGCATGAAAGCCAAAAAGCTGGTTGCTCTAATGCTTCCAAGATAAGGTGTAAGGAATGAAAAGCAAAGAAACGTAAGTGGAAGGATTGATACTGTTCTGGAGCGCAGTTTGGTGCAGCGTGGCACGGCGCTTTGAAGCACATCTATGAACAGCAATGGCACATTCTGCCAAGAAATGGCACTGCTCAGCGTTCAGGGAGCTGGGTAATTCCACACAAGCACAACAAATGTACTCCACAATGAATGGAAGACTGATGAGGTTGTGTAGATGTTCTGCAGGACCTATAATCAGCATGATAATACTGAATGAATCAATGAAATGAGTGTTGCCTTTACAATATCAGCAAAAGTCATAGAGCTGTCAAAGTTTGTTCCAACATCAATTTTCATTTTAAGAGCTACCAAGTGTCAGCCTGATTTTCAGTTGGGAAGGATTAACGACAACAGTGGGCAGCTTTTAACAGCTCCTACGTCAGACGGTAGTCAATGCTATTTATTTCCCACTCCCAATACTTCAAACCAGAAGGTATCAGAATTTGTCTGATACAAATTCCCGTGTAAAACTCTTTGTCTGTAACAAAATCCCTTCTGGGAGCTTCTCTGGGTTGTCAGTATTACACAAATTAATCACAAGGCTGGTTCTAAGGTATTCACTGGATTCATTCATCACATCTTACTTCATCTATAAATCTTTCCTTGTCTGGCAATAGAGAAAAGCCAAGCTAAGTGTTATTTCTAAAATGTACCATATTTTGGAAGTGTTTTAAATCACCATGAGATACTACGATGTCTCTTTGTGGATCGATGTATAGCTTGTCTTTTGTTTTAGTTCAGGTCTAAGAGCTGGGTACACTCCACTAGCCAAGAAGGTGTCCCCATTTAGAAAATGTTACCACAAACCGATTTAGAATCAGGTGCTAACAACAAACTAACACAACTTAAAGCTTGGCAGGTAAACTATGTTACAAATGTAGATTCCAGAATTTGAGACATCTATTTTTTAATCTCATCTACATGCAGGTTCTTCATCATACATTAACGTTAGCACAGTCAGACTGATGGTCAAACTGAAGTGACATTCAATGCAAAATTTTGTCCACCATTACAGCTGTAACAAGATATGCACTTCATTCAATCACAAAACTTTCATAAAGTTGCTGTACCACTGCATCTGAAACTGAGCTGGAGTCTTGTTGAAAATTCAGTCATTAAGAGCTTGACATTCAGGTGTCTGCTGGCAATAGGAATATCATCATTGACCAAAGAGATTAGCATGGTAACAACATCTGCTTTTAGAATTATATCAAATAATTTTGGAATAAACAATTCTTTGCTTCTGTGCTAAATCTGAATATAAATTTGTCTTTGTTTGTTTGTTTTCAATGGAGAAAGTAGGTTAATGGAATTTTACAGAATCAGCGCCAACTAGGAAATAAGTTTGTTCTTTAAGCAGAAGGGGATAGATTCTTAGCCAGGATAAATTATGGAAACACTGAATTATGTCAAATGAGAACTGGCCCCTGCCTCATTCGAATGATTCAATGCTCTCTCTTGTATTGACTAGACTGACTTCATCTAGAGCCAGATCAGATTATAGATGCTTTAAAAGCGGAATGTGTCAGTGTGAGCTAAACACATTCAAAGCCAACGTAGTTACAGCATGCAAAACCCTCAGTGGGACACCCAGTCACTTCTGAAGGACTCTTCTCTTTGTTTAACTAGAACTTATTTCCAGTTCATTGCAGCTAAACTGAGAGAAAATTAAATAAGGATCTTCCATACTTGGATTTACATCAACCCAGTGTTGGAAGTTTACGGTCAAACGTTGCTTTGCTGAGCACCTCTCAAACACAGGCGAAGCCCCACCACTGCAGACAATGCACAGTTGTAAGAGCAGCTTCACAACCCTCGGATATATGTACTTCTAAATAATCAGGCAAACAGACATACAAGAAAGTGAAGGCCACACTTAGGATCAGCTATAATGACATTATTTACCTTTCCAGAATCATGTATATACAAAGTTTTCTTCCACTGTACCACGATACAGTAAATACATTGTTGTATAATTAGCATTTAAATGGAAATAAGTAAAACATGCAAGGTTTTCCTTGAAATTGTTGTTCAATTTCTCTAAGTTTTCTTTAGTTTGAGTTATTATCCAGATAAGTAGAATTTTCTCCAGAAATATCAGTACTAAAAACCAATCTGCACTGTGGAACAGAAGCAGTGACTCGATACTCAGTTCTGAGTCCCACGTGCCCTATCATTAGTGGCAGACTGATTGTTTCCTACATTTCAGCAGAACACACTGGACTAATTATAATTCCACCAACACTAGCATTGAAGAACACAGATTAATGATCAGCAATTAAAACATCAACAACATCACAAACAATAATGTTTCATACTGTTAATTTCTGTTGCCTGAAGCCACACTATTTCTCTTTGGGCATGAAAAACATAATACAATCATTACTTCAAACATGAATAGAATGATATCAAATTACACGCTGAGATTCATACAGTGTAGCTACCTTACGGTGCCTAGGAAGGAATGTGCACTTGATGTATTTTGCATATGCAATAAGAAGCTAAATCAGTGTAAGATCTGAAATATTAGAAGTCAGACATTTGCTTTATCCAAACATGCGCAGCACCAAAACCAGATTTTAAACCATAAGCTTGGTGTAAAAGTGCATCAGACTAGAGTCTTTACGTCCAAAGGTTTTCCTCGCAGAGCAATGCCGTCAGGTTCAGCTGACAGAGGTACAGCCTTGTCTTTTGTGCTACATGTTTTCGCAGAACCTCTAACATCATTTTAATCCTTTCTGTTTGGTGCATCATCCAATTTAATCAAGTGTCTAGCACAAGGCTCATCTGATGTCATCTCTCGTTTGTGCACTAGGAGTCAATGGATGCAGCTGCTCGGCGCTGCAGTAGGTGACCACAGCTTGTCCTTGCACTGTGCCTGGGGAGCTTACAGAGGCTGCCACCCCATAGTTGGCAACGAGGGAAGAAAAACCAGCCCTTTGTCAGCACATTTGCGAGGGCATCCCATTAGCCATGGTACTAGTGATCTTGTGATTTCTGTTGCTGTAACACTGTTCCTGCTATGCTCAATATTCTCTGCTATCTTTTCCACTTACTGAAATGTTTGCACCTTGAGATGTTGGTAGATGCACTCAGTAAACTGGAAACCAAACGAATGTATTATCCCTGTTGAATGTCACCACCTTTATGTGATCTGAAACATGAAAAAGCAAGCTGGGGACAGCTTTGTTAGGAAAGAATGGTGCGTGGTGGCAGGAACACAGGAGGAATGAAAACAAACACATGAATGGCATTAGTCATTTTCAGAACGGGCATATTCCATTCACTCAGATGCAGGATAGCGGTGGAAACTGAAACTGATAACAAACCCAGAGTCATTCGTGAATTAGTGTTTGCTACATTTAAAGTTTTCCCTATATAACTCAACAGGATAAAGCAAGATGCCAGCACTTGATGTATTATTTATTAATTATTTATCAAGGAACAGCTAAGTGGCCTCTCACCAACACTACAGATACTCCCAATGACTACAGAAGCGCTAGCCTGAGATGGAATAAAACATCCCAAGAGGAGGAAGTATATAACCTGACGTCGTCAAGACCAGGTATGTACCGAAGCTGGCACAGATGCAGAACTGCAATGGACATGGATAAATAACTCACCCATCAGCTCACAGGGATGATCTGCCTGGTACAGCAAACATCAGATCATTAGGGCTGTCACAGAAGGACATGGAAGGGGAGGTCAGGTGCTTTATTTCTCTGCAAAAACTTTCCGATTATTTTCTAGCTTTCCGTGTCTGTGGCTCCTTTCTAAGCAGCTGGAATTAAAGCTATTTAGCTGCCACTCGTGAAAAAAAGTAAGATTCTGCCACACTGATTTTCTGCAACAGTATTTCACAACTGTCATTAAAACCAGCTGGTGTCTTTATGAAAGAAAATGTTACTTTGTGAAAAGCTTGGCAGAATTTTTCCCAAATACATTAACAGCCCTGGAGGCGTCGTCACAGAGCTGTGGAAAGTCAGAGAAAGATTTGCGTTCAGTTCCCACCTCAGATCCCCAGGATCAGCAGGGATTACAGCATGAAAATTCTTTAGTGGTTGCAAGAGACTTTCCTTATGTCACTTACTGGGCTGCCCTCCGGCCAGATGAACGGACTCGCCAGGTTCTGAATGCAGCCAGATTGAAATGCGAAGTATTTCTTCCCGTGATACAGAGAAGCAAGGATGCTTCCCCCTGACGCCCCAGACATGGCATATGGTCAGGTATTACAAGTGATAAACAGATCGTCTGTCACCATGTTTCAAACAGGAGAACTGATGGCTAAGGGCCCAATTTAAGACAATTCCCCTTCATAGATTCAAACAAGAGGTAGAATAGAATTAACATCACATTCATAAGATATTTTATGGGCTTTGTCAGATTCTCAGACAATGGGGCTGATAAGCTTGGCTGCTCTGCTTGCATATGCAATAGTTTGGATACGTACTTTATCCACATTCCAAAAACACATAACCACAATTCACAAGTAGTTCTGCCAGTGGGAGGACAGCTGAAGAGCTCTGCATGGGATTCAGATACCAACTCAGGGAAAGAGTTTCCTCTTTGTTGTAGAACTTTCTCTTTACTTTGTTCATTAACCTTTCCTCGAGCATTGAAGTATTCATCACCATTTCTTGTGCAGTATGTCTATGCTGCATTATTTTTGATCGTACGCCTTCTCAGTGTGGTGGCATCCAGTTAAGATAATCTTCAAAACGGCCAACAGAAAGTGAAGCAGCCTGGAGCTTAGTGTGCTGCAGCTGCCGGAGAGGCTGTGAGTGCTACTGTGTGCAGAGCCAGCTTCCTATTCACCCTATACCCACCAGCAGAGGAATTTTACTTGACAGAAGTTGTTCTTAAACATATTTTCTTCATTTTGCTTTTTTGTCGTTCCACAAACTTTTATAGGCCTTGAACTCTATATACAGGGATCCTAGTGCACACGCACAGGTGTTAAAAAGATGTGATGCTGATGATTCGTCACCTAATTGTGCTGCACTATCATAACCAACAGCTCCTATCTGAAAGCAGCCGTAAGACACATCCAAATCCTGCAGAAAACCACGGCGTTTTTTCTTCTAAATATTATTTCCTCCGATACGTAATTGGAAGACAGCAGATTGTAAGAAGAATCAGTTTCAGAGGAAATCTCTCCGGAGGTCTGTGTTTGAGAGGTTTAGAGCACCTGTATAGCTTGACCTGTTGTCCATGACATCAGCAAGTACTCAGTTCCAGACCTGGATCTAATGCAGTCACACAAGCCAATGCATCGACTACATTTTCACTTAGCATAACCTTAACAGAAACACCAAAGACCTCCCCCAGGCACTCTGCCTTCACTTTTTAGTCTTACCACAAAGCCAGACTCCAGACCATGGAACGAAATCACGTCCCATTGCATTATTCAGTTTGGATGTAAACTTTCCCTGGCAGATGTCACCAAAGGATTTCAGAAATACAGAAAGGTATTCTTACATGGCTTTCAGCAGCAAATAATTAGGTATTTGCTCTCAGAATATTACAGTGGATCTTCTGAGAAATATGTAAGTATAAAGGAAGATTTATGCAGCAGTTTCACAGTCAGCAAATCAAACAGACCTCTTCAAAATGTGACCTATTCAAATGGCAAGTGATGTAGTTAAGAAAGACCATCTTTTAGCTGAGTACGCCTTAAACTCAGCAAAACTGTCAAAGCCCTTTAAGGCAAACAGCCCATTACAGACCATGAACATGGTAAACTATTAGCACTGCCAAGGTAAAGTGAGATAATTCCTGTGGAACTGAGAAACTGGCGTGTTGTCATTTGACTTTTCCCCAGCAATGTACAGATAGATGCCCTGTGCAGGTGACACACTGAGCAGCAGGAAGGGGCTCTCCCTTCTCAGCACAGCTAACATGAAACAGGTGATGGGCAAGAATGTATAGAATGCTGACGTTCCAGCAGCAAGAAAAAATACAGCAACAAAATCTCGTAAGAATTCCGTAACTGTGTGCTGCTCTATTGTACGAAAGCCTAGAAAAATCAACTGGAAGGCTGGCAGAAATCAGGATGCTGATTTCTCTGTTAAGAGTAGGGAATTGACCCCCAGCAGTAGAGCACACAATCCCCAGGGAAAGCATAAGTTTACATGATTAAACTGCGACCATTTAAGTTACGAGGGAGTTGATCAATATCTCTTCTATCACACAAGAAAGAACACAAACTGCTTTGGGAAATGCTAATGGACACCCTAAGTCAAATGTGCCTTATACGATCATCTCCCTGTGTTTGTACACTAGAGGGATCTAAACCAGTAAAAGTGCTGCAGGAAATCATACAGAGGATATATAGAGATAACAATACAAAATATCTCTTAATTATAATAGGTAACCATGAGGGAAAAAAGGTTTCCCAAGCATATATGACTTTTAGAAAGCCAATACAAGAGCCTGAGCTCCTTCAGTAAGAAAGAGCAGCAGATCATCCACTGTACCTATCAGAAGAGGTATTTTGTACTCTTCCCACACGCCAGTTTGACCCTGGCAGAGTGTCAATGACACCTTTAGAATAATTACTGATTTGGTGTGGCATGAATCAAGCCTTAACCACATAATCACCTTATAACAGATGCAAATAGATTACAAAACCAAATAGGTATCCCATAGGAAACAAACAGAACGTGAGCATCTAATGGAAAACAAATATTACTTTAGACTTTCAAATGACAGTTCTGATATAAAACACTGCAAGAAATCAAATAATCTGGCACTTTCAGAGATTTTACCACCAGTATTACCAACCACATCTCATGGAGCTCTCACTGGTTTGATAGCTCAACAGCCCTGACGAAAAACAGTTAAAGGAAACAGAGACTGAGTTTACTGTGTTCAAGAGGCTGAAAACAGATGTTTTGTCGCACTGGAGTTTTAAATGATATAAGAGTTTTAAAGACCATAGACCACAAAGTCATTTTAGATCATTGACTGAGTACCATATTATAGAGCACAGTTTTTCCAAGCGACAGCGCAGAGCTGTAGATACTGTTGAGCATCAATAACAGCCCCAGAAAAGTAGTAAAGATTTTGTACAACTTTTTTTAGCAATGTAGTTGCCCCCTCTTATGCCAATCAACAGAACCCACTAAAGTCTTCAGCTACAGAAAGTGGAGCTCACTGCATAACGATGCATGGGTTTAGCTGTGAAGTTCAGCCTTTTCAGACTTCAATTAATTTGGAATAAATCCACTCATTGAACAGTGACTGAAAAAGTGCATGTCAGTCCAAAAAATACAAAAGAGGGAAATTCCAAAACAACGCTGAACGCTGATTTCTAACATTTCCAAATAGATTTTTTTTTTGCTTTTAAATGTGTTACCCATTCCAAGCAAAACATCTCGTATTTGTGTTTCTTACAGAACTGACCTGAGTTGATTTTCAGTTGCCCCCACCAAAAGTTTGATTTATTTTTATTAAAAAACAAGCACACACACACCACACGGGGTAATGCCTGTCTTAGATCAACTCCCGCATGTGTTTCCCACCTGCTTTCCAGTGCTTCCAAGTACCAAATAATTCCACAATTCACACTGCTCAATTCCTTCACAATGATTTTATTTAAATTCCATATAGCTCCTAAAATACTCTTAACCACACAAACGCCAGCAGTTTCTGCATCAAGGTACAATTCCAGTCATCCTTACTTTGAACTTATTAGCAGAACCTCTGGCTGAATTTCATGCAGATCAAGTTTGGTTTGAGATTCAGATTCAAGACTTATAAAAAAGATTTGTTGAAAGCCACCGTATTCAAAGGTTTTCTGCCCAAAGGAGCCCCTTTAACTTTCAAACTCTACTTACTGTTTGTATTCACGTGAGCCTGGGGTAACCCAAACTCTCCTCGCACAGCAGCATTTTGTTGACTGGCACCTTTTCTCCATATCTTGGAATTTTCTCCAGCTGAACTCATTCACCCATTGTCTGGCAACCCCCATGTTCTCTTGGGATTGCTAAAAGAGCCGGCGAACACTGCAAGAGGCAAAAGAAAAAAAGGTTTTGAAATTTTAAATACATTTGTCTTTATCACGTTTACTTCTTTCTTGTATTTGCTTTACATGAATATTCATTTGAGTGAGTTTCATCAGCATGAAGGAACACAGAAAGGGACTTTTTAATTTGCTTCTTCCAAGCATTCATACCAGAAACCAGACAGGTTAGACATCTCCAGATAACGAGAAGAAATACAGGTTTATTAGTGAGAACTGAATAAAAAGCATGCATCTTCATGCTTCGAGACATTATGAAAATAAGCCCAGAACGGATACCCTTTAGCTCTATAAATAACATCTGACAGAGATTAAGGAGAAGCTTTTCCTTCCCAAATTTGTTCCGTCATTGTTTGCTGGTACAATATTCTGAAGCGAGTTTATCAGAGGCAGCAGACACGTGCACACTTCGCTGCAGAGGAGGCCAAGTCTCATCAGCCAGCCTGTTGTAACTCTTCATGCTTTTAGCTCAAAAAACAGTGACGTTGCTTATCCCTCAGTGAAAAAAACGCAATCTACCTTGTATTTTCTGTTGGGTGTATCAGGACATGGACATGCACAAGGCTGTTTCACGTATAGCAAACCAACCAAAAATGATCTCAGAGTGATTTGCTTGTGCACTCAAACACTACGCTAAAAGGAGGTCTTCCCGCCCTGCACAAAACAGCCATTCAGACCACACAAACAGCTCTTAAATAAAACACACTTGATCTGTGAAAGTCACAGCTCTTAGAAGATATTTCACTAAGAAAAAGGTGAAATTCATCAAGTAAATTATTCATTGTGATTTATCAGCAATAACCATTGATAGATGTCTACAAACTTGCAAATGGATCAATTTTCAACATGTTTTTCAGGCGACTGTTTAGAATACCGTGGCATTTGAACAAAATGTGATGAGGTGACATCTTGGTATGCTATTTAATAATTCATATGGCCACGGAAACTTCCCTCCTCCTGCCCAACAGCTGGCAGTTCCACGTTAAATAATCAGTCTGGCAGTTCAGAGTTATGAGTCAAGAATGGAAAACTAAGCATGCAGAAGAGACGGGGAATGCTATGAACTTCACGTGCTTCTTTTTGCACTGCCAGCTATGGGAAGTCATCAGTTCACAGCACATCACACCTTTCAGGCACGTACTGAGAAGCAGAAAGGAACACCTCATTTTATGGTGAAACTATCAAAGGCTACAGATAGAAAAAAAGAGACAGCCCCAAAATTTTTACATTCAAACGACATTTTTAATGTAAATTATATAGAAAAAAAAATTATTGACCATAAACTTCTTTAAAAATAGTTTTTGTGGATAATGACCTTTTTCACAGATAATTTGATTTAGTGCCTTTGATACAGTAAATGCCGCAGTAATCTTTTTTATTACAAATAATTGCAAATAAATTACAGAATGCACCCTATGTCGTTTCTTAAGGTGTTTCTTCACATAGCCATCCCAGACCAGTGTTATTCTGACAGAGGGGCGGGAAACAAAACCAAACACAACACCCCCCCACAACACAGGCCACATACAACACCGCCCTGAGGGACAGACTTCACCTAATCCTGCTACAGTTTCCTAGGAGATCTAGAACTTGTCACCACTGCCACTTGATATTAAAGCTCAATCACTTTAATGAAGAAAACTGCAGCATTTTCACTGTTGCGGTCTGCATGACATTAAATTATACGATGGACTCTCCTAAATGACAAACATTATGAAACACTTTATGGTGCATATGTGCTCTCCATGCTCTGCTAACATCCTTCCCCAGTTCCAACTTCTTCTTCCACAAGTAATAAATATCACCAAATGTCTTCAGCCCTTTACAAAAGCATAATATATCTATAATATTGGAAAAAATTATAATTGACAATGCTTCCTTTTCAGTCTTTATCTTCTTTAAGGGACTTGTATTGAAAGTAGAAGAACTACAAAATATACAGCTGCAGAAAGAGACAGAAAAAACCTTTCCTGGCAGAATATTATTCAGTTAGAGTTGAAGTACTGCCCCTATTAAAGATCCTGTTTTCGATCACACCAATGATAAAGCTCAGATCATCTGTGTCATATGTCTGACTTGGCTTGAATTTTCCTGGAAAATTTCAGTCAAAGTCCTGCAGCTGTTCCCAAGAAAGAGGCCAGAGGAAATAACGTTCTTTTAGAATGTTAAAAGATTCAGAAGACCTTTCTTTAAGGAATCCTACGCTTTAGAATAAGGACTTGCAAGTTGGCAGAGATCTTGTGCTTTTTGCACTCTCAATGAAAAGCCACTCAAAACCGCCCAATGTGGGAGCCTTGTGGTCTGTGCACAGCCAGAGCTCCCTGGGCTCCCAAGCTCTGTCTGCACTGGCCGCGCTCCAGGGGCCTGAGAAGGTCTTTCTCTGCAACCACAGCTTAGTGCCAAATCTGAGTCTAACACTCTAAACTAAGGCCAGAGGTCTTAGCTGCGGTTTCAATACTCCGCTTACCAAGTCCAAGCAATACACAAGAGGCAGCTCTCAAACTAAGCCCTTCAGGGAACACACTGAGGAGCCTGAGGAATGAAATGGAAACTGGAAAAGGCTGGGAAAAGGGAGATTGAGGCTCAGAACAAAGAAGGTGGAGAGCAAATGGAACTAGGTTTACTCAGAATCGAGTGGGCTGCTGAGCAGAGACTAGGGGAGAATCCAGGAGAGGTGAAGGGGAGGCAAAGTGCTGTTGAAGAACAGCTCCCAGTTATACGATATCTGGGAATGAGGACGGAGAAGTGAGAGACAAAGTGAAGATATGGAAGTCAGACACTGTAGCCAGGTAAATAAACTGGGTCTAATAAAATATGGACAAGGTAATGCACGTGAAAAATCTGCTTTGTGAAGACTAAGACTGTCTTAATCAGCCAAAAGCATAAGGCAATGGAGGGAAAAGCCAAGACTGGGCAGGTCGGGGTGGTGCGGTTACTCCAAGAGGATAGAACGGAACCAAAGATTTCCAGGTCTCATCAATCTTCGTTGATGGCAAGTGAAACTCATCGGAAAATTATCTACGTCCTTGAAAACAGAAAATATATGCCCAGAGATTTTGTTCAACATTGAACAAAACCTCCAATACAAAACTAGCCACAGAACCTTCATCTCCTGATTCCCAGCCCTGATAATCATAACACAAGCAACCCTCCAAGTCCAAAAATGTCTCGCATGTCAAATGTTCACAAGTTAATCAATGGAATTTCCTGAAGAATCATTAGAATAAAAGATTCTGATGAGAAAATGTTCTTTGAACCATTAAAAAAATAGCACAAAGCTTTCTTTAGTATTTTTCATTCTATCCATTGCTTCTGGCACTCATCAGAAGAGCTCTGACAGCTGCATTTCAGTTTTCATATTTCAATATTGTGTTTGATAGGTGTTAGGCTTTGTACACATCTGGCTTATTTCTGAGACTTATTCTTCTAAAATTCACTGCTCAGCTGGATCGTTTTCGCTGTCAATGGCCTGAACAAGACGATCACTCCATGTGAAAGGGCCCATGAAGGAGTACGGGAGAACGACACCTCACAGTGTCAAATTCCACAGGATTGTTCTGTATTGCTTAAGTTGATGTGACTGAATCATAGTCTGGAAAACCTAATTTTGGAACTCAGTACTAAGTTTTGGAATACAGTTCTTAATTGAAAAGTTGATTTCTAATGGAAGCATGAAGTGGTGAAAGGTTGGACTAGCAGACTAGATCATTTGAGTCTTTATTAATAACATGAGTTCATTTTAATTCAGTGAAGCACATAATTGGCATCAAGCTTTTCAAGATCAGCTCTTCTGTGACCGGAATCCATAATATTTTAAAATTTTTTAAATGTTATGGTAGATGTTTTTATTATTTGCATGTTTAAATTAGGTTACTGTTAGATAGTTCAGACTAATTATAAGCTTGTTGATTTTATTGAGCCCAATGATATCCACTAGCTGGTGACAAATCTTTATAAGTCTAAATCTGAATTCCTTGTAATTAATCTGCAGCCATCTAGCACAATGGTACAGAGATGAACGGATCCCCCTGAGATTACTCCACCTTGAATAACCAGAAGAGGGCAATGGGGTCAATTACTGTTTCAGTTTACAGCTGCTGCATGTAAATCAGATTACCAGAAGCTCAGAAAGTGCTTTAATAACATTTATTTCAATGCCTTTATCTCTGCAATTCCAGGCATTCTTGATGTGGCACAATGAAATTTAGGAGTAAGAATACACTGAAGACAATGGAAATGGTCTTAGTCACTTAGAACACAAAGTACGAGTCTGCAAGTACAGAAACTGTCTAACGTTTGCTATAATGATATAATCCATTTTATTGGGGTACTTGTCTACGGAAGAGATATACTGAAAAAGACGTGTGTAATACAGATCGTTTGGTCACAGGTACCATTCCATTGGATATGAGCTTTGAGCCAAGAAGGTGCTCAGTACTTCTGCACTCAGCGTTAACAATGCTGGGATTTCCTGAATAACTGAAGGTTTCTTGCAAATCCAGCCCGATTTTTAGTTCATCTTTTCAAAAGAACCTGTGAATCAAAAGTCTAAATTATATTCCATTGGTCTTTCATGCGCTAACAAACTTTGCCTCAAAACAACTGACAATAATCTTTGGATAAGTGATTGCCAATTAAATTATTGTTATTTTACATTACATAAGCTGGTTATTTTAGTTACTACAAACTGGGAGTCTGCAGGTCTAATTTTTTAGAAAGAAATGAGGCTTAGTACACAGGTAAAGACAGAAGCAATTTCAAACTGCCAGTGGGTATTTGAAATTACCATCATGCATCCCAGCACAGGTTTACAGCCCTCATTACCTGAATCTTCTGCTTTAAGCAGAAGTAACGTATTGGAACAGTCTAACTAAAAGTGCTCAGTGGTCTTTTTAGGAGGTTTTTCAGAAGCATAAATGAGAACTAGCTACCCGTTTAGCAATGGAAAACCATCATCTTTGACTTTTCAGAAAGCCTAAATTCGCTGTGGTTGAACAATAGGGTGAGATTTTCCTCATATTAAGTTGATAAAGCTGGTGTAGGTGGCAAGAGACAGATACAGCAAGGCTGATGTAAGCAACGACTTGTGGCTCTCGGTTGTGCCAGGACTGAACAGTAACCCTCATGGCTCTGCAGCATTTTCTCGGCTCCAAATACAACGCAGTCCTCAAACAGCAACAGAAGCTGAACCCTGCAGAGCCTGGGAAGGCGTAAGGTCTCTGAAACTAAGACTGTCCTTTGTGGAACGGCATCTTACCAGAGCAGAGGCTTAGCTGGATTCCTCCCCATCCATATTCTCCAGAACAGAGCACGGAAGAGTGTCAAACAGAAGACCTGACGGAACTTTCTCAAGATGAACATTCAGACTAAAGTATTTTCATTGCATACATATTTACGCCTTTTTAAATAATTCATAAATACAAGATAACTTAGATTCAGCCGATGTCCTTCAAAAGCCTAAAGGGAGAAGCCAGAAGGAAGTACCAAAAGGAGAGACAATATCTTAGCACAGAACCCCATGAGGAGTCCTTTAGCCAGTTTCTCAGGTTCTCAAGGTTCAAAGTCATAACCAATCGTGCTACTTTTACTTCAGCATCCTTTCTTATCCGTTAAAAGCACTTCATGAGAAATCGATTGCAAAATTTAAACCCCCATATTTTTCCAACATTCAGACAATGGAGATACATTTCTTTTATCAGTTGAAATAAGTCCACAATTTACTTTCAAATAACCTGAAGAAATAATGCCAGACTGTTTCCTGCCATCCTTTCAAAAACACAATTTTTAAAGTGCTGACACAGTGTTTTCCTTCTAATGAACTAAAAAGCACCATTAAAGATTTTCTACTAAATTGTTTTCTGTTGCTTGATGACTTCACCCCTCTCGCTGTGCCAGCAGCTCTCACACTGTGCGGCGCTGCTTTAGAGAACGTGTCTGCAGATCAGACTGCGTGTTCCACTTAAGAAGCAAAGGGATGTCTGCTCAGGGCAACGCATTCCGCTGTGATAGTCGAAGCTTTGAAGCTTGGTCCAGCTTCTGGTACCTGCAATGCGCTTTGCTTTCTTGGGCAAGAACCTCAGCCCCACCAGCACTGTGCCCTTCTTATTCATCACTTCTAGAACAGCCTCTAGAGCAGATGCCCTTCAATCTTCCATTTCAAAACCTTCCAGAATCTTGGGAGACCCCTGGGTGGCTGTTAAACACGAAGAACAGTTTATGAAGCAATGTCGGCTGTGTGCCAGCTCCAAGAACGCACAATGGGAAATGGACCAATTCTGGCTGACCACCAGTGAAAAATACTGTTATCAGCATCCCAAGCAGAAAAGGACACGCAGCTATGAAGCCACTCGGTCTTCATAGGATGAGAAGCTTTGTTGGAAGGCAGCTAAGGACCCATGCGAACACCACCTATGCTGTAACTTCTTAATACATTCTCTCTCACCTGTCCATGCACACTGAGGACGGCAACACGTAGAATCAAGTCATTGCAGTGCACTACAATTAAATTCAGCTCAAACTAGGCCCCTCAGTCACTCCAAGCTCAAATACACTGCAAGTGAGTAAGTAGGCAGAAAAACACACAAAGTTCCAACAGATGATTGATAACATACTTAAAGACGATGCAAAAATAACCTTTATTATGTATTTCCTTCATAAAAAATGAGTTATACCGTGTCAAATAAAAGGCAGAGCAATACACATCTAGAAATGTAAAGACGACTGGAAACAAAGCTAATAATTGTTTCAAAGAGGAAGGAAGGGGTTGGGAGTTGTGAGGAAATTTGTTCTCCTTTGAACTGCCACACCAAGATAAGGTGTCTGCCCTTAGTGAGTTATCTGGTCTATTCACCATTACTAGCCTCATTATTATGTCTCTTGCATTTATGTCATTTTAAATACTGCAATCTATCATCAAGGTTATACTTCAATACTAAATAAGCAATTAGCAGTCAGACACTAATATTAAGCTGACATTTCATAAAGATTTAAGATCTTCTGGACCTAAAGTTCAGCCTGTATATCCATTAACTGTGTGCACTATTTTTTCAGTAATGCCATCTTTTGCAGCTAATTCATGATGTGATATCAAAATTTTAGTTTTGACTAAATACATCATTTGCAGAAGACTGTCCTCCCTGTTAATTCCAATGACAAAGTAAAATACCCAAAGACACTTTTGTGAGAGAAAGTCCATAAGTTTAAGTTTTCTGCCTGGGGACACCTCCACCTTCCTCATGAGTACATGGGGACAATGAAGTTCCAGCAACAGGAAAGAACAGGTTTATCTGTTGCTACTGGAGCAAGAGATTTTGACAAACAAAAGCAGCATTACGTTATTCTACTATAGTAGTTGTACAGATAACAGCCAATAACATAGCAGGAATATAACTTATAGCTATTTTAATTGCAATATGACTTTGAATGTGTGTCATAAAACGTAAACAAGTTCATCATAGCGAAGTCCCCAGTTTCATATTGTGGAATTGCAGGCATTTCTGAGGTTACATGACATCAATCTTGCAGGTATTCACATGATGAAGCAATCATTCTTAATGCGAATACACCACCATATAATTAAGGGTCCACTCGAGCAAAGGTCCATTGTGTCTTTACTAGTGTGCTTTCCTCTTCCTGTGCGATCAAACGCTACTCAGTAAACAGCGAGTGTGAACCACACTGCGCAGCAGCCGAAACCGGAGAGTAACAAAACCGAAACCGAGATCTGAGAGCAGCCGACAGCTCTTAGATCACCACGCTTTCCCACAGGGACTGGATCCAATATTTCTGCCATGGCACCGAGTTTTTTTGATGGAGATATTATCATTTACATTTTCAACGTTGCATGGGATTTAGCCACAGGAGTTATGCAGCTAAATCTTGTTCGTGCAATGCCTGGAAGACTTAAATGCAGGTGATTAATTATTGCCTTTTAGCACCATCTTCTGCATAAAGAATTTAGAGTTCAGGAGCAGTCCTTCAGGAAAATACCCCCTAACACTTGTCCCTCAGTGCTGTATAATAAAAAGTTCATTGCAATGATTTTTCACAGATGAAAGTTTTTGGATTTTTCCTTTTGTTCTCCTTATCTGAACACTCTTTGTCTAATCCTTTTCATTTCTTTTTTTTTCCTTAAGGGTTGAAGAGATCATTTCCACCAAGTTCTTTAGCACTGATTGTAATTAACAATGACAGCCTGAGCTACATTATTGACTTGCTGGGAGTCTGGCATTTTTCCTGCAATCAGGGACTGAAGGTGACACTGACACTGGAAAAAAAGCCAGAAAAATAAGAGGTCTTATTGTTCTTTTTTGTTGTTGTTTTTATTTTACAAATATTCAGAAATCACATTATTAATTTGGGAGACACCAGGCTGTTCTGGGTAAACTAATAAAAACACTCATTTTCATTGCCTTGCTCCCTTCTCCCCCAACAAGGTAATAAGCAATTTCAGATTACATCTAAGACTCTGCCTGTAGCAACTCCTAGGATTCGGGTGAAATTTAAATAAGTTAACGTTCTTCCTTTATGTGTGTTGACACAGTTTTTGCAGGGCATTCCCCAAACCGTGATTACGTAGTCACAGCATTATCTAGGAAATCACTCAGATGGCCAGAGAACCATTCTCCAAAATAGCGTTACAAAAGCCTGCTCTAGATCGTGTTGATAAAAATAACACCTAGTTTGTGAAATAAAAAGAAATTAGAGTGGTGTCAGCGGAACAGCTCGGAGCTGATTTCACATTATGAAGTCCCACATAGAAGATGTCTTACTACCAGAAAAGACTAAGGTTAATGCTTAGCAAGAAGATTACCAGGGTGTAATACAGATCATGACACAGGGCGTCAAACCTCCAAGCAGCTGAGGGAAGAGACTGAGAATTTGGAATGCAGGAACTAGCTTCATTAACTGGATGAGTGTCTAGATACATAGAGCTTCTAACTTGTATGTCATATGTTGGAATATTTCTGAATATTGTATCCACTCCAATAACTGCATAAAAGGGGTGGGGTGGAGAGGGGATATGAGCATCAAAAGTTGATCTCCCCACTTCACATTCTGCCCTGTTACAGAGGTGCAAGGGGAAAGCCATCGGCACATAGTACCTGGCTTAAGAGAGAGAACTTGGGTTACAAAGGCATGAGTTAGCTCACAAAGCCAAATGGATAAAATAGATTCAACAAAGAGCTGAGGAGAGGTTTTCTGCTCAGTTACACCCACGTGCCGCATTCTTATTTATGCAGGAGAGGTGAGCATTGTAAAACATTGCACTCAGCCACGTCTCCAGCTGATATTGATCATCCAGTCCACTGACTTCTGCGACCCTTCAGGCTTGACCAAGCAATTCCATCAGGAGACAGTGAGCTGGAGACAGCGCTCTGCACGTCCAAAAACCCTGTGACCTCCCGGAACACCACGCCACCCAATTCCTTCAAAAGGAGACTTCTTCTACATAATGTGCGTAAAGCTAAAAGCAGACAAATGTGAGAGACATGACGTGGGCAGGCACATTAACAGCCTGAGCAGCTGTAGTAAGGGAAACTGCCACTATGACTAATGACCGCAGCAGAATTTAGGCTCCTGCTGAAAAAAGCAGTGCCAGTGACATTTATCTATATGTACAATATTACTGCTTGATTCATATTTTAAATTCCTAAATGAGCCATTATTTCGGTATCCTGAAAGAAAGCGTTACCTGAGCACTTCAGGTTTTGGATTCAGAGCCTAGGATCATTCTGTTCAGATAAGTAAGAGGTATTGGAAGACATCCAAGAACTGGTGGCAAATGGGAATCTGTGATGCCGCAGGGTGTTCCCCTCCTACAGAGAGAGCAACACCCTGAGGATATGCCAAGTACAAAGGAATTCAGCTAAAAACAGTAACCTTCTAGAAAACTGCACGGCCAGGTCTCAAGGGAAACCACACAAGCTGCAAGCACAAAAGTGATATAAACAAAAAATACTTAAAATCAAACCAATCATTTTCAAATTTAAACAACAGCAACCAAAAAAAATCCACAAAACCTGCACTCGGCTCAAAAGGAGATGCGATAGTTCCCTGGAACTGTAACTTTTAATCTGCACAATAGATTTTCACTTGTGGGCTCCAAGCTGCCCTGTAACAGTAGTGGAGTGAATTGAACAGTAATATCGGATTAGGCAGAGAAAAGCACATAGCAGAGTTTTTTATCATTGTTTCTTATTTTTTTTAAAGAGCTGCTGTAAGGTTTATTCACTGACCAACTCCCCTAAAGCCTGGGGAAGTATAGAGATGTGAAGGCAAAAATGCCATTATGAAGATGTCTTATAAACAATTCTGACAGAGTGAACTCAATATACATTTCACTGAGTATTGTTAAAATAATATATTATGACAACCCACATTACAAATCCAAGCATTGCATTTCTGATGGACAACGGATAATTAGAAATCCTGAAAGAAAAAACCCTAAAAAAATGGGAAAATTCTGAGATGAACTTTCTGTTAGGAAAGAGTTAACATCTACGTCTGTTTGTGGATATTCTTAATCGCCGAGTTCTGCATTACATTTGTAAAAGACTTAATTGCAGTATGTTGCGTTCCACTGCAAATGGTATTGCTGCGTTAGCATCAAAACCGAAGCACAGAGCATGGGCAGTGGATAGGCAAAAGCTATAAATCATTTTGCAGCAATAGCGGGGAGAGCTGCCTGATTAGTTTGAGCTACAATGGTGACTGCAGCTACAAGCCTTTGTTGCTATGAGACAAAAAAAATGGCCAAACCAAGACGTTCCACTGACTTCAACAGGAATTCATTCAGCCCAGAAAATCTTTAGTGAAATACACAAGCGTTTTGTGATATTTGACAGTCTTGCAGATTATTTCAACACAACATGAGCAGGATCTATTTTTCCTGTTTGTCTTCTCAGCCAGGCTGTTTTTCCAGGCTCTCTTCTTCCAGCATCTCATATACTGCAATACCACCTTTCCCCTCCGAAAAACAAAACCAAAACAAAACGGGCATGGAAGATGCAGCTGCATTCTCAGCTAGTCACACTGCCCATGTAATTGTACTTCTGCCTTTCTCATCTTGTGCTGTGCTTTGGGAGGTCTCTTCTACCTTCAGTGAGGAATGTTATCTTCCTGTATCCGCCCATCCAATTTGAAATGAAGCAGCTGTGGACTTTGCCCTTCTCTGACAGAAGAGGTTCTCACGACCACCACAGAAATCGAGTGATACCATTGTTTTCCTCCCAGTCCCTCCCTGAACACCTCGCTGGGTGCAGAATGATGTGTGATGGTCAGGCTAAGGGTGAACTACACCAACTGACCTAGCAGACTGACTACAATTGTCTCTTTTCTTTGCAGGCCTATAGTCTGATGGCTCATATTATAGAATAGAAATAGGATAGGATAGGATAGGATAGGATAGGATAGGATAGGATAGGATAGGATAGGATAGGATAGGATAGGATAGGATAGGATAGAATAGAATAGAATAGAATAGAATAGAATAGAATAGAATAGAATAGAACAGAACAGAACAGAACAGAACAGAATAGAATAGAATAGAATAGAATAGAATAGAATAGAATAGAATAGAATAGGACTATTTCAGTTGGAAGGGACCTACAACCATCCTACTGCCTAGAACAATTCGGTGCGGACCAAGATGAACCATAGCATTAACAGCATTGTCCATATGCCGCAAACAGGCTTGGGGCACTGACCACCTCTCTAGGGAGCCTGTTCCAGTGTTTGACCACCCTCTCAGGAAAGAGATGTCCAGTCTGAACCTCCCCAGACTCAGCTTTGAACCATTCCCACATTTCCTATCACTGGATAGCAGGGAGAAGAGCTCAGCACCTCCCTCTCCAATACTGCTCCTTGGGAAGTTGTGAAGAACAATGAGGTTGCCCCTCAGCATCTTTTTGTCTGAAGTAGACAAGCCCTAAATCCTTAGCTGCTCCTCCGAGGAGATTCCTCCCGGCCCTTTCACATTTCACTGTAATGCTAAGCTCTTCCCACATAAAGAATGGGGGGCAGGTGGGGTGGGGTGTGTTCATGTAAGTGTCTACTGTACTTGTATCCTGATTCGGGCCTCTCAATAATGCCAAAGATTGATGATAAACAACAAAGCAGGGAAGCGCCACTGCTGAATTAAAATGTTTCAATACATACAATACATCCTTAGATACTTACATGGCAAGGAAATGGGAGATTTATATGACTTGAAATACATTGTGTTTCTTACACAACAAAACTTAGAGTTTGTGACTTGCAGGTCACACATTAAAGCCATCTAAGAATATCTTGAATATTCTGTTAGGGGCTATAGGCTTACTCACCCTAGGCTCCCTTCGTAATCAATAGAAATCTAGTTAAAAATCAATGGAGTCTGGTAATTAATTTAATCCTAAAGTAAACATTTAGTGTAGATGAGAGGAATCATTTCTTCAGTGCATCTCTAAACACAGAAACTGACCTCACAGCCCCAGGATTTGCCTGGAACGAGGAAACCTGGGTTAAAGAGTTTTAAACAAGGCAGAAATGAAAGGGTTTGATCCCAGCACCTGTATCTGAGCATCCGAACTGGAAATGCCCTGCCCAGCCTGCCCTGCGGTCCACTGCTTCGCTCTGCTTTCCACCAAAAGCTGCGCTGTGGGTTCAAGAAACTCTTCTGGAAAAAGACAACTTATTGCCAAGAACCTTAGTTTGAAACAAACACTACTTCCTAATGAGATTTTTGAAACATCAAAAATGAAGGTACAGATCTGCTGTTACAAGGTGTTTCTTGAGCCACGGGAAGGGAAGCCTGACTGCAGCAGCCCCGGCATCCTCAGCAGTGGAAAACAGCGGATTTCTCAAGTTCGAGATATTCTCAGAGCATTCATTTCGCTGAACCAAAGCCGGTTTAAAAAAGAAAGCTGTATTTACTGAAACACAAACCAATCCACAGCACGTGCTTTCACTTCCATTTTTCTAGGCCTTTGCCCAAATTAAACAATCGCACACACAAACAGGGAAAAACCTGGCGGCTTTTCAACGGCTTTGTTTTGAACACAAAGGAATATCAACACATTCGCTCTAAAATTTTTGCCCAAAGCCATAAGATTTTAAAGTATTGGATATTGTATCATCTGAACTCACTTTTCATCAAAATATGTAGCAATTTTTTCAAGTATTTCTAGCTTCAAATACAGAAATGACTGCGCTTCCTTCAGATGCCTCCCCCAGCGTACCCTGTAAAAACCGGCTGTGCTCGGGGACAGAAAGTAAAGCAGAAACACATTCATTTTGGCAGGGAAATACTGCACTTCCAGCACGCACAGACAGTGGAGTTAGTATAGCAATATGGAAAAAACTGTAAAATTCATTTCCTACTTATTTTGCATTCTGAAAATTGGACTCTGGAAATGAATGTTTAATTCTTAATCACAACCACTATTGTTTCTGTTACATAGGGGATAACCAGGAACAGAACTGGGAGGTAGAAAAGCCCTTTTACTACAAATCAGCAGATATAGAGTACAAGAGCGGAATCTTTGTATTCTACATATATAAACCTGGCCTCCATATTTGGACAATATTTACGTGAGTCTCAGCCTTGACACTCACATGCAGAGAACTGCCATGAAATGAATCTGTTAGTATCTTCCCATTCCGGGTTTGTTTGTTTGTTCTTGGTTTGGGGTGGTGGTTTTGTTTTCCGTATTTTGGACTTGCCAATTTCTATTTACTAAAAGCTTAACTGGGCAAACATTTCATGAGTTAACGCTGGCTTACCCCACTGCGGAGCTATTTCCATAGCTGGTGTCTGATCTCAGAAAAGATACCCTTCTATTGATCAAACCTATTAAAGTGTTTGTTGATTGCCCAGATCTGCCGGATATATGACTGCCTCATATGGGAGCCTAATACAAAGCAATCACCAAACAGCAATTAAACAAATATGTTGAATGTAAGTGAAGTAGTCCTGGGACTTTTGGGGTCCAAGTGTGGCACAAACCCCCAGAGCATCGTCTGCAGTGGGCCATCCAGATCCTAAAACAGCAGGAGCAGACTCAACTATGAGTGTGACTTACAATATAGGAATTGCACTGAGCATATATATGCCCTTCTGGACCCAGAAATGCAGGCTTGCACAAAACAGGCATAATAGCTAAACATCACTCTTCAGCTTTAAACACTCCTTACCCTGGGGCTCTTGTTAGTGTTTCCTTTCTCCAGTATCAATAAACATTATAGCAATAGCGCTGAACAAGAATAGAGCTCTGGTTTTGCATGCTAAAACACTAGATGAAAGCATAAATACATTTTGTTAAGCACATGTACCCAAGGATTCCTTACATGGTTTATAGATTAGTATAGAAAAAAAGGTATGACATCAGTAGAAGGATGTAAAACTTGACCTTCATCTAGACAGTGATTGGCATTGACTGTAATTCTTCAGGAGATGCCACATCATCAACATGCTGAGGCCTGTGGGCAGAGTACACAATCAGTTGCTCTTGATCAGAGACCACCTTGCTTGAGAAAACAACCCAGCACTGGCTTCAAAAGTGTAAGGTCTGTAACAATCCTAACTGGAAACTGAAGTCACAGGGAAAATAGCAAAGGGAAGGTGGAAATTTGTTTAATTTGGATTTGAACAATAAAATATGAAACTGCAAGTTTTATAGACTTCAGATCAAGAAGACATTATTGACTTTATCAGCTGGTTTAGTCTATGGATGTTGGTTGCAAACTCACTGCATATATACAAGGTTGTCTCTTCCCTACTGACTCTCTTTGTTTTATTCAGCAGTTACTGGAGACCCCACAAATGTGGTGTAAGAGCTAAAGACAGACGTGAGCTCCAGATGGCCTAAGTCACACTGGGAGCAGACCAGTACAGCTCCTTCTACAGCAGCCATTAAATAAATACATAAAACTATACCCCAATTGAAAAGATACCTACTTACTAATCCTGTTAAAGAAGGAGTTTACATCCTTGTGATGATATTATCAATTATTCTGCATTAGATACATATACTCTTAGTTATGATGCACATCAACAGAAGTTACCTATGTTACCAAAACTTGGGTATTGCCTAACTGTACAATTGCACATGGAAATTCAGTGATTGCACATAAACAGTTAATAATTGACTTAGATCAGGCAATTCTGTGCTATTCATGTGCATTTCCAATGACTGCACAGACAAACATGAGTACACAAAGTAGGATGACACCTGGGTCTCATTAAAAACATGGCAATCACTCCAATGAAATAGAATTTTTAGGGCCAAAGAATGAGAAGTGTCACCGAGTTGAGTGAATTCCTACTACAAACAACACCACCTTGTACCTTTCCTGGGAACTAAGTTCCAGTATTGGTAGTTAAGGGGAAACAGAATTAAAAGGAGTTTTTAGCGCTGAGCAGTTACAATTGGAATTTCCCCTTCAATGGGTGAGAGTTTCAGGGCCTTCTGGAACAGCAGCTCAGCAAAGGAAGAAAGCCGGTGGTTGTTCCAGCTGTTCAGACTAACTTCCAGCTCAGCAGCGCTCAGTTTTATGAAGACCACAGATGCTATGGACACACCTCAACACCCACAGGGCAAGCTCAGGATCAGCAATAGGAAAGCTTTACAATGATATACCAAAGTTTGTGACCACCTTAAATACAGAAGTCAGCTGAGTACGAGATTCAGTACAAATTGGTGACAAACCCCATCTCAGAAGAAATTGTGTCAATCAAAATAACGTTCCTCAGTAACAATACATATTCTTTAGGATACGTTTGATATATATAAAAAAAATATTTAAATGCCTAGCTCACTGTACCTGCAACATGCATTGGCTTTGTGAAACAGTTAATCAGGTCATTAAAAACCAGGAAGAGTTGTTCTTTACACAGCTGTTAAACCATAAAGGAAGACAACTGTCAATTCCCATTCAAATGTACCTTATCTGGTCAAACAGGAGCTGTCAATCAATATCTGTTGAACTCCTAACAGATTCAAGCCCTTTACAATTTATTTGCTGCTGTAATCATACACGTGCGTACGTGCATTTAAAAAATTCTGTGTCCATTTCCTCTCCAGTATAAAAGAAATATGACTTGCTTCATGTTAAAAGGTCTCTTAACCAAGTAAACGTTCTCAAATAATTAAATTAAAACCAAACCAACCAAACAAAAAAAGTACTAAAATTCAAGAGGAACTTCCACTTTATTTTATACTTCAGTATAAAGCCCATTTCCAGCCCTGAGGTGTAACACCTTCATATTCCCCAAGCGGAAGGTCCCTGGGAAGCAGACGTCTGTCCAGCTGCTTCGACAGTGACAGCGTCCGGTCCCAGCTCCCCCTGTTTACAGCAGCATCCACAGCCCGCACCTTTGTACAAGTCCCTAAATACCTGCCCTGGGTTTCTAGCTCAAATACGGATATGCCTGTATTAATACAACACTTTGGATAAGAATTCCTGTGCTGAATGTGTAAACAGAAGCAACTTAGAAAATACTGTGAAATTGTGCACCTTTGCAAGGAAGAATAACATTCCATCTTCCTTGGTTATACACACATGTGTACATATATATAGGGGAAAAAAAAGACATTTCAGCCGGACCTTTTTTAAATTATTCATTGTAGCGCACAGAGATTTTTAGTACTAGAAAAGGTCACTCTTCTTCTGATTCTACAGCGCTTTCTGTGGAGTAAAAAGTGTCCCATGAATATGCAGACACACACCCCTGTAACACTTCAGTCACTGTGCATTAATGTGTGCTCTTTGTATATTTCAAAGTCAAACAAATAATACCTGTCATGAACATGAATTTCTAATATCTTCTATATTTCATTTTAAATGAAATGTCAAAATGATGGAAAATATTTTCCAGAAAGTTTGCAGAGGGCAGTGTCTAGTAAAGAGCTGTGATATGTAATGCTGCACTGGTGCAAAACACCATTAAAGGGACACTGCCACAGCCTAAATCAGCTTTTTAAAAATCATTATTTTGCTCCTGTCAATGCTTACAGAGTGTAAACTGACAACAGAAGTCCGTAATCCTGATTTGTCGTTCTCCAATTACAATAGCCGGTGAGATTTCCTTGCAGCTGAGAAAATGGATGCCAGTATATTCCTTTTCCTTTGTTATGCAGTATCGTGTTGACATAATATTCACAAAGCACACTGAGCTGGAAGCCAAGTTTGCACGAGTGGTGTCCGCAAAAGACTGATTCTCCTGCCTGTGTCACCTGGCATGTAGAGAAGTGCTTTTATACATTCAGTCACCAACATTGGTTCAGCTTATTAAGCACCAAGGAAGTCTTAATCAGTTTATGTGAGTATTCCAGTTGTTCATATTCAAAACATAAGCTGCCTTTTTCAGCAGCAAGTCGGGCCCAGCAGCTCTCCTCGGCTCCTTGACTTGACGTCTTCCTCCTGTCCTCAGCAACCTCCCTTCCCACAGCACACGTCGTATTCTTTTGTAGTCGCTCCACAGGCTGCTGCTTCTGTGCTTTCCCCTGTCTTGCAGTTGGCAGCTTCTGATGCTCAAGGAGGCCAATGTTTGGCTATCCTATACACCCAAGTCCTTACTGAACACGTCAGAACTGTTCTTACCCATTTCCTAGGCCAAAGCAATTGTGTTTTCCCATCCTCTACTTCTCTCTCCCCAAACTCTCCAGCCCCATCTCTCTACCAACAGGTGCTTAAGTCCACTCAGCTCCACCCCGGTTTTCCTACCCTTCACTTCCCACTAACTCAGATTACGGTCAGTCTACCTTGCCCAGGGGAGCAGAGCTAATCAGGGCACTCCCTAGATGCACCATGACGAGACTGCAAATGCACAATTCTTCCCAGCACATACAAAAATATTTAGCCTGAACTAGCACCAAAAGGTAGGCTGCTGCAGCGCTTCGCTCATTCTCCTTAGGGTGAATCCTACAATAAGTAGCTACACTTGCCTTTAATATCCCCCAGGTACAAGTTTTATCTCTTAGTCAGCCCTTCAAGGCCACGGACAGGTCTGGTCTCTCCCCCCTCAAAGCAACAGTTTCTAATTAAAAACACTGGACTGAAACTTTAGCAGGTACAATCGACAGCAACACCATTAATTCAAAGGATCTATGTTCATTTATGCCCACAAAGGTTGTTGACAAATACCTAGCTAATAATGCTGCTGTACCTAATCTAAAAGTAGCAAAATCATTTAATTTTGGAAGAAATTTTGTAGACCGAGTCAGATTTCCTTCTTTTTTATTTGAATAAACATTTTGCCCTAACTACCAAATCCTTCTGTACGCAACCCTTTTGATCTTCAAGCATTTCCAAAAGATCTGGGTCTCCAAGATTGCTCCAACTAGAACTACGTGATCAGCTGTTGAATATTGCACCTGTTTACTAGAAGGAGTGTAAATAGACTTGGTGTTCCTGAGCACACTGTAAACTGAGCAGCAATACAACTTCCTCAGTCACTGTTCTGAGCCTTTTGGCAGCTGCAACTTGCCAAGATGCAAACTCCCACTCGGTTTTTTCCACGGTTGCTCTGCAAACGCTTTTCTAACCATATGTACAATTCCTTCAGAATCACACATTGGAGATCTTGCCTCTCTCAGTTCACCACCCCCACACAGCCCCCTTCACCCAAGGAATGATACTTGACCCCTTCAGCTCTACAATAAAACATTCTTAGGCTACATAGCACAGATTCCAGACAACCCAAACACCTTTTCCTTACGCAAGGACTGTCAGTGATCCCCGTTTAGTTCTCACAACAGAACTTAGGTGGTACTGCTTAGGAGATTAGAATAGGTGTGTTTTCTTAGTGGGGAGTGTTTTTCTCTGAAGTGAATCATGGCATTCAACCCCCGTGTTCCAGGTCACACTGCGTGTTTGGTTTGTGTGCCGTGAGCCTCTGTTAACCCAGTAAGCAGCTATGTTCATAAAAACACAATCAGCCGTAAAGCCAAGTGACATAATTTTGTCATTACCTAAGGAATACAGGGGAGTGAGGTTTCAGGGGATTTATTCTTGGTTGCGTTTTTTGTTTGATTTTGTGTTTTGGGGGTTCACTGTGTTCGTTTGGGTTTTGGTTTGTGTGTTTTTATGGGGTATTTGTTTGGGGTTTTTTTTTGGGGGGTAGACAATATTTCAGACTTGTGATCCGTCCAAACACGGTTCACACAGATGAGAAGGTGAATCTTCCCAAAAAGAGAAAGCATTGATTTTCAGGCAGCAAAGGAATCTCTGATGTCCACACTACCTGCACTGTGATCTCCTGCAGATAAATTATTAATGCAAGTGTATGAACATCATTTTGTTGTGATTAGATTTCACTTAAATTTTAATTTAACAGAAGTCACAGGGGATTGAAGAAGCGGTCACATAAGATAAGCAAGTCAGTCAAAGTTTTATTTTTCATGTTTGTGTGCTGGGATTATCTAGAATCTTATCATTCATGCAGCAAATTACCAAGAACTACATTAAAAATGTGTACAGCCATTTTCATTTTTGAAAGATTCAAGACTATAAATAATTAAATGGGTGAGACATCTGTTATTTATGAGCTGAAATGACAGTTTTAATTTAGTTCTTCATTTAGCTGAGCCTGAGGTATTGAGACCAAGTGAAAGAAAACATAGGAAGTATTTCAAAATGACATCTCGCAGAGTTTGGACCTTCCAATGGTGCAAATCAACCACTGCTGGTTTCTTCGCTTGTTTTGTTTTCCTTCAAGGCCAATCAGAAAACACTTTGAATCTGTGACCAATATTACATGACGTGTGGGTTCTGCTGACAAGGTGGAGCAACCACAGTGGCTTCACTAAATAACTCAGCCACGTTACTTCTTTGCGGACATTCTGAAGAGACAAATTATTCAGTAGACGGATAGCAGTCAGACGTTGCTCAACCCACCGTGCTCAAACCCCAGCACTTATGGAGTGGGTATTTCCCACACTCTCCTCATTCCTTTTCTCTCTATGGCTGCACTCCTGCACTTCTCCATCTCAAATATTACACTGACCTTTTTCGGTGAACATGTGAAATTCACAGACTTTCTTTCTCCCAGGACAAACAGGAACTTGGTTCAATTAACAGATAAAAGGGAACATATGCAGTGAAACATATACCCTCCTGAGGCAAGTTGTATTGCTGTCTATAGAAATATTCCATGCGAGAAAATAAGGGACTCCAGAACCTCTGTAACACGGCTTCCATAGAGCTGGATAGATCCCTATCTGCACCTTGCCAATTTGCACACTGAAACTTGTGCTCTGGGTTGGGAAGGAGGGGTTGGCTTTTTCTAAAACAACTGCTTTTCTTTCTCTCTCTTTTCCTTTTTTTGTTACAAAAAAAACCCAAGTCCACCATAAAATGATTCTTTAGGAGCACTCCTTTAAGCAAACACGCTCTTAAACACAAAGGAGCCCAACTCCACGCATTTTTCTCTGGCCATGGCTCAGTGCTGGTTTGTAACGGGAACAGAAGCACTTGCCAGGCGGCCGGGCACACTGGAACTCTGCCTTGCCAGCCACCAGCCCCGTGGCCTTCGCTTCTCCAGCCCCGCTACCTCAAGACTCAGAGCTGGGAACCTGGTGCTGTTGATACCGACTGCTTCACCGCTTGGCAGACTTCTTCCGCAAGTCTTGGGGAAAAGCAATGATGGCACTGATTAAAGGACAGATGGGTGATGTTTGCTGGCACATCACAGCCCAAGGCCAGCAACAGATGAAAAGAGTTTTGATACTGAGCCTAAGGCAATGAAAATTGAACATAAGACCATGGTCAGATCAGTAAGAAAATGTTGCCATCACGGAAGGTAGGGACTGACCAAGAGGAAACGCAAAGTAATAGGCACACAGGTGCTAAAACCAAGATCTGCTCTATAGACAGGTTTAGCTTGGTATCTGAAGAAGGTGCTCTTGGCTTATTACCATTCTGAACAAGGCGTGTGTCATACCAGAGATTCACACAGGTTCCTTCCCTTACTTGACTACCACACTATTCTTCCAGAAGAGGGTCTGGGCATTACGGAAATCATTGCCAGACTTAAGAACAGGTGTATTTATTACATACGAATACAATATATATTAACAACATCAAAAATATGTTGAAGACGAATGAAAGATTTTAATTTACTGCAAGCCCACTTTCTCACACACACACACAAATCTATAATAATTTACATGGCATTAATTTTAAAGTAGATGAGTGGAATAATCCATTACTGTCATCAACACTGCTGTCAGGTGAAAAATAAAGGGAGAGTATGTTAAAAATCAATCAACCCTTCACTTGTATTCTTCCCAATGTAGCACTGAAAGAGCTTAATACTAGTGTGGCAGATCAGACCTTTGAGGAGTCCAAGGGTTATGAATTCTGTAGCTATACTGTGGGTAAAACAGCTCCAACAAGCTACAGAATACTTATTTTCTCCACCTTAGTTCCACATCAAAAGAAGTCAGAACTGAAAAATTCCCCAAATTAGGGTAAATCTGGACAATAAATGCCACTTCAGAAACAAACTCGAAGTTTAATAGGAAATATAGTCTTTTCTGAAAATAGTTGGCTCAAAATTCTGGAATATTAGGAGGTAGCACGAAGGGTTTTGAGGACAGCTTTGCCTCTTGCTCATGGAGTGCTCAGTTTCTATTTCTCCATCAGATGTCAAAACATCAGATTTTGTCCTTACAAATACAAGTGTGAGATCCTGATTTTAATGACAGGATTTCTCGGTGAGTGAAAATTAAAGAAAACCCCAGCTTGTCCGTTTGTCAGGAGCCGTCAGTACCAGGACACAGTGTATCCCAGTACAGTACAGTAAGGTAAATCTCCTCCTGTGCCAACACCACTGAGTTCATAAGATGCCACAACAAAGTGACAAATATTTTACAAAACGTATTGGAACAAAATTTAATTTTTAAAAATTCCTATTGAAGGGAGGAGGAATCAAGAGATGTTTCTTTGAAGCTCATGTGATTTCATGACAAAAAAATACATTTAGTTGGCAATTGAATGCTGCTTCAAATGAAATTCAAACATAAGTGTCTTTTTGTGTCGACTGACAGTGTCCTCAAGAGTTACAATCATAACTAGGTACAGTCTAGGAAAAAACAGCTGAATGCCTTTCTAACACACCCATACAACAGAAAGAACAAACTCTTTGCCATTCTATAATAATGCTCCTAACATGTGGGAAAAATAAGTTAATAGCATTTTAGGGTAGTTTAGTTTGAAGTTATGATACAAAGAAGCAGAATCCAGCTTTAAGCTTTGCAAAGACGAACAGCTCTGCATGTGCAAATTGTGTTTCACCACAGTTTAAGCACATATGTAACTATTTTCAAGGTATTATGTGCAAAACAAAAATAATGGAAATTTTGTATTCTCCTCCCACTTGTACAATAGCTGACTGCATTTAATTGAAACCTTCCTCAAAACCTGTGAGCTGAGACTAAGGATGGCAGTTTTGAGACAGCAGAATTTTTCAGGAATGTAGTTGGTGGGGTAAAAAGAGAGTTATAATCAAAGTCTCTCTGCAACATTAACTAGAGCGTTTACTGGTGCAGAAACACCAGAAATGATCAGCATACATCTTTGCTCAGGGAGGCTGCAGGTAAAACTCACATGGCAAAAAGGGAGATTCTTCACTGGATCTCTACAGGTACAAGGTTTAGTATCCCAAAAGCTTAGTGCGAAAGAGGAAAAAATATTAACTTGGATTTTTCCAAGCCACTTGCCTGAGTTCCCCGTGGCAGAGAAAACTGCTTGCAGATGTACAACAAAACGTCAAGGGCAGATCTTGAACAAATAAGAACGACGTTAGCAGTTCTCGTGTGACTTGTTCCAGTCATTGTTCACGCATGAAATACAGGTTTTGTTGATCACGGTGACAAGCAGCGATAGTTCAGTGTAGTGTATCAGAAACAAACATTTCTGTCATTGATCACTTTATAAAGATATTTCTAGCCGTATCTTGGAAAAAAGAGATATTGGATGTAAAGAAACCCTTTCTCTGCAATAATTCAGTAGTCTCTAAGCTAAGGTAAAAGGTAGTGAAGTCTAAGAGACTGCAACATATCCCAGTGCATATAAATGTATTATTTATAGGAGACGGAGGGCTAGATGCAGTAAAGGACATAAGCTCAAAAGCCAGACTTTGACTTAGTACATAAGTTGATAGTGGCCTAACAGCCTTCTGTTTTACTGAATGTGCTGATGGCAGGACACACGGACACCCAGATGCTCGCCTCCTGGTCAGAGTCTCCCCAAAACAGAACTAAAGCATCCCTCTGTCTTAGAAAGCCATCAGATGAGCAAGTGTTTAAAGTTAGGGCTCTGTTTCTATTAAGGTTTCATGATGGAGATTTTTACAGAAGCATGTTCTGTGTGCATATTTTCTAGCTGTACAAATAGCACAGCCAATACTTGCAAAAGTAGATGTGGTATTCTTGGGTGGGTTCTCAAATAGACCCGAGAAAGCCAGATCATGAGCTCTTGTCTGGTGTAAGACGGAGCCAACAGACAGGATCAGCAGCTTCAACACCAAACCAGCCCACACCAGCACGCTGCAGGGAATGACCTGGGCTTCAGATATCAAAAATGGCACTAAAGGAAAAGAGGCACTTTCCCCACTTTCCCCACATCAAAGTTTTCCTTAGGTATTTAAGAGAAACAAAAAACAAAACCAAAAAAGCCCCCACAAAACTAAAACAAAGGAAAAAAAAAAAAAAAGAAACGCTGCCATTTCACTGCCTATGAATAAACCACACACAGAAATATCCGTCACCGTCAAGCTCCTTTCCTTGGATTTCTTGCACTGAAAATCCAATTTAGAGGTATAGTTCTGTAATGCAATGGTGCTCGTTCACCTATTAATTTAGTCAGTGGTATTTGTTCCCTCTGGGTGCTTTTGAAAAATTCTTTTAATCCAACTTTTCTTTTCAGGACAGCATTCCAAACTGGAGGCAAAACATTATTAATTCTGATTGTACCAACTGCATGACTCAGCACCCAATGCTACAAATTCAGCTGTGGGAAGGCACAGAGTCCTCACAAACACCCGACAAGCCCTGCTCTTCTTGCTTGCCAAGCTGAGTAGCTGAGAAATTTCTTAATGGGCTTGTAGCAGCGAGGAACAGGAAGCTAAGGATACGATTGTATGGGTGGACAGTCAGTCTTGAGGTGGTGCAAACAGTTCTGCGTAGTACAGCCCGGCACCCTCTGCAAGAGAACAGTGGTGCAGCACAGCACCCACGGGCAGGCCCTGCTGCGCAATGGGAGCGTGCACCACCCCCACTGCTTCCCACTGCAAACGGGGCCGACTTGGTGTAGTGCTAGAATATCTGTCCAGCTTTGTTAAAGGGTATAAAAATGCCAACCCAGCTCCTGGGCCTTGGCATGATGGGATGTGGTAAAATAGTGCACCGCCCAGAATTTCTGTCACAATACCTCCTGCTTTTGGTGCACTGGGCCACACAGGGCTCAGCTTGGTTCCTTACATGTATCCTCACAACAATGCAGAGAAAGCTGTAATTGCAGTAGCCTGCCATACCTATATAGTGAGCAAACTTCAGGTTTCATCTTCTTTATCCATCTCTCTCACACATTCCCCCCCCACACTTATCACTTGTTTCTCCTCTATTCTTTCAGTGCTGATGACCATGAGCAAGAGCAATCCAATCCAATTCAATTCAGCGATGTTCCACCATCAGCTGAACAAGGACTGGGCATCCCCAAAGGTAGGAAACTATCTAAGTTTATTTTGCAATAAATACCAGGGAGTAAGTTATTACACCAGAGACAATTCTAGCCAAATCACAATAGCTGTCTACTTCGAATTAGATTAGTCTATCTTTATCTTGACATATGCATGCCCACACATTGAGGATGATATTGTCATTAGAATTAAGTGAGCTGGTTCACCACACAAAGTAATACAGTTCTTTCTGAAATAACTTGGTAAATAAAACCAAGAGCTCAAAGAGAAAGGGATTTTGTTACTGTACACATCCTCCTCTAACGTCGTTAGATGTTGCTGATCTGGTGCTACACTCAAATTCTTAGGTTTTCTCATCTTTTCCTCATGTTAATACACGTTTGATTTACATATAATTTCTACCTTAATACAGCATAACAAGTCATGACCAATGGGACAACAAGAAGATAAAACTGAGCATAATGAGGTTAACAAGTGACAGGAGAACACCTGAAATTGCGGGAAGGTTGTACCACTGATATCAGCAGCTTGTGCTGACACCTGGATATTGAAAAAAAAACCACCACAAAACAAAAAAAACCCACACACAACAACAACCACCCCACCACACAACAGGAGGAAGGGCACGGAGCTTGTATCCATACATCTGTCACCATACAGAGCGGGTAAAACTGCTATAGATTGGCGCTGAGGTGAGTCTCAGAGCACGGGTCCAGTCCCCCAGGCCTGACTGCACCTACTTGCTGCAGTGATAATCGGGCTCAGTTAATGCTCTGCTTCTGTGTTTATGTTTAAAGCTTTTCTCATATAGTCTATGCCTCATTTGGTCTACTTACTAAATACGGTTTAACAGTGACATGTTCAGTGTGCCTTTTCCCACAGGGACCGGAGGTGGCCAAGGACTCAGCACCCTGGATGTGGGGTTTAGCCAAGGGATCCTGCTGCTGCCACCTCATTGGCACTGCTGACAGTCTCCAAAGGAACAAACTGTCAGCCTCGTTGCTGCTGAGTTAGGCTCATGTGAACTACACAATTCAGCAGAGACATATTGCTAGTAGATGTTCTTGCATTTTTGGTCATGAGACTATCAAGAAATTAAAGCTGAGAAACACTTTACTGCAATATCCTTAGACTGCCAAAACACAACCACTTACAAATTCACAGACAGCTTTCAGTGCATAATCTTATATTTTCCAATATCACTGCAGATGTCAGAGTGATGAACTCACCAATGTAGAAACACAGTTTGTCAACCCACTTGCTAACCACCGAACCAAAGCAGCTCATTGTGAAACGTTCATACTAAAGCAAGAAGTCATGAAAGTTGGCCCATTTTTAGGTTTTGCGATAGGCTTAGAACTCAGGTCACAGTACGCTAAATCTTCTGATGCTCCAAGTTTGTTGTGAAATGAACTACAGGAGAATTACAGCTTTGTAGTAACATCACAAGCAAGAGACCGTTTCACATGATTTTAGTGCAATGCAGGAGAAGAGCGGAAGTTCCAAGTTTCACTCAATTCTGGGGATAAAGGTGGATGTGTGAGCAAGTAAAATCAATTAAATTAAGCGTCTCTAAAAAGCAAGAACATCTCTTTACACACATCTAAATCACTGAGAAAGCCACTCCATCCCAAACTCAACAAGACTTCTAAGGAGAAAAGCCTTCATAAACACTGCTCAAACATTTCAGAAAAACTCCTGGAACTTGCTAATATAGACTCACATTCACTATATTCCATAATGCGGCGTCTTCGAGAAAGGAACAGATAAAGAATGCTTCCCCAAATTAAAAAGCTGCCTAAGCGTACACAGACATCTCGGTCTTTGTATTGCCCAAAGCTTCATCATATTGCAGATACTAACACCCTAAGCTGTGAAAATCGGGATTACCGCTGAAGTCTCACACTATAGTTTATTGTAGTAAATGCCAGCTCACTGGGGAAACTATTACCCAGGAAAATATTTCCGTGACACTGAGAAGTATGATCTGCTACCTATACTCTGAGAATATGTCTTGAGGTAAGCCCCAAAAGGCCCAAATGATGGAACGTCACTAGGCTTAGAAGTTAGGTACCAGACTGCCTTACTTTATCAAGAACACGGAGCCAAAAGCATGACCAAGGGTGCCTAAAATATTACCGAGAAAAACTGAATTCCTCTGGGCTTCTGGCAGGCTGTTCCAAGCTTGGGAAGCAAACGAGGTATTTAAGGACTGCAGTTTTAAACTGGGCTGCTTTTATGTATCCAGTTTGTTATCTTATTTTCCTTAGTCCTATTTCCCAATACCATCTGGTTATGAAAGTTCCCAGTGTCCTTTCACGGGGGTCCAATACCTGCTCAGTGCTACCACACTCAGCTAAGGCAGCCTACACCCCTGCAAAGGCTTGGAATTACAACTGTCCTTTTCTATACATAATTGATTCCACTAACAGAGCTGCAGTAATTCCTTAATGCAATAAATTAAATTTTCAATTCTTGCTCTGTGAGTTAAAGAATTGCCTAAACAATTGTTCTATGCAAATTCCCTGGGGAAGGGAGGCAGCGGGATATATTGCCGTCTCATCTGAACAAGCAAGTTCAGCTCATACAAACAAGAGCCTCACTGCAGAGCTGCAGTCCCCCCTCCCCTAGACACTAAAAGCAAAATACCTGCCATATTCATAAATCCCAGGTAGCCTGTGAAGTCCCACAAGCTGCTCTGAAATGAGTTTCCACCTTCACGGGAACTACATTATTCAAAGGACCTTGCACTTCTAATTTGTCATTGTAATGTGTTCTTCAATACCTTGCACTGACATTGTGTAATTTGACAATGTTACATGAATTGGTCTCTGAGGACAAGTTATCCAGTAATATTCCCAGTGCTGTTAGTTTCACTGCTGAACACCGCCGCTTTCACAGAAAGGACAGAGGATTTAGTTATTGCAGAATAATTATTTCCATATTGGTTAATTTTGTTACAGAGAGTAGAAGTGGCCTCACTAAAGCTTGTACAACTTCTACCACCCTCTTTCTCTGATAGTCTCTTAAAAGGAAGCTGAATGTGCTGAGATAGCAGAGATCAGAATGCATCATGTTCTGCAACAAGATGTTCTATTGCTTGAAAGTCTTTGGGGATGACACTACTCTTCTTCATAAAATAGCACCTAAAAGACTCTGTGCAGTAACTCAGACTAAAATACGCACTTAAACGCATGCGCTAGCACCAGATCACCAACCACCGGCAGCACTCGGCACACGGCTGGGCTGTGCTGTGCTGTGCTGTGCTGTGCTGTGCGAGACGGGGCGAGGAAAGGACAGTTCTGGGGCCGGTAGAGGAAGAGAAGTGATGCCAGAACTACATACCAAGTTGGGTACATCAAGGGATGTGCTCCTTATCCAGAGCATACTGTACTCTCCATTCACATTTCTCTTCAAATAACACACTGTTCTAACAAAAAGAACTTTCTTTTTACAGCTGTTATCCATACATTACTCTGATAGTGACTACACAAACAATGTTATCACACATACATCCCTTAAAGCATATTTTAACATAGTTTAATTAAGAATTAAAGAACAGCTATCACTGCAATCAGTGGAAAGTGCAACTCATTAGACCAGACTATTATGGATGTGGAAAAAAAAATCCTTATAAAACAGGCACTCAGCTATTTGATTATGTTAAAAAATACCAAACCAATGATTATATGAAAATTACTGATAGCAAATTTGGCAGAAAGATATGTTGACATTTCAAAAGAACACCAGTCAGAACAAATAAGTGTGTCTTCTAAGCAAAGTAATAGGAATTTTCAGCTTTGCATATAGCTTTGCTAAACGAGGGGTTGCAAAGGAACAGCTCTGTTCCCAATAACCCAGTATACTTCTCCCTCTGCTGGAAAACTCGTCCTATTACACCAGCCAAAAATACATCCAGATGAAGTGTTATTGTAACGTGCTTTTCTAACTTGTCCTGCTGGGAGAGGTCAAGACTTTGACCTAAACAAGCTCAGCGCTTTTAGAAGAAATGCTGCACTGCCTCAAAACTTTATTAAATTTCATTTTGGGTAGCAGCTTCATTTTTGGGAGCGACTCGCAATCTGGAGTCAAGGGATTATAAGAGTTACCAGTTAAACTCTTAGTTGATGACAATATTAAAAATGAACATGCTTGAATTTTAAGGATTAATGCACACATTGTCTCCTACCAGGTACTTTTTTCCAGAAAGTAAGGAACGCTGTATATGAACAAAATTCTAGAACCCCATTGTTTCTCAAAGTGGAGAAAAAAAAATGAGTTGGCATGCAATCACTTTCTGAGAACTCACACACATTGATGCATGCAGGGTACATTCCTGATTTTAGGTTACAGAGGTGCTGGAATTAATGCTTACGCACAAACTGGTGGTTGGAACCAGTAACAGCGTAGCGAGTAACCAGGCTAATTTGGAGAAAACCATCCACTAAGGTGAAGAACTGGTGGAATTAGTTGCTCTGTAGGAATATTTCACAACTAGCATAGCTCATGCCGTTGTTTAACATTGCAAAGAGGATTAAGGAGGTTCTAGGGTAAGCATGTGCAAGCAAACCTCTATACAAAGGAAATACATATAGAGCCATTAACTTGTTGAGACGCAGCCATGCTACTGGAAGTACCTCATGCCCAAATGCAACTGACAGCCAGTGATACATTTTGGTTGGATACCTATCCAGGTTTGAACCACTTCCATGTTTCCAAGAACCAATTACCAAAATCCCACTCAAGTCATCGGAAGAAAAATCAGAAAAGGAACAAAACACATCCAAAAGCAATTTCTTAAATGTGGCATTTCTTTTGCTTAATAGCTACATCATCCACTTTAAGATGACAGTCTTCAACTTAGTTATCTAAATTGCATCATGATTGAACCCATTTTCTGAAAAGAACAAAATGTAACGAGTTTTGCAAAACAGTAGCCTACTTGAAAAAAAAGAAAATCTTAGTAAATGGCAAAGTAGTACCCATGAAAACCTGAGAACTGGTTTCAATCGGCAAGGCCTGATTCAGACACCCTCCTGTGCTGTGTTTCCTCTTGTGAAAGAAAAGAAATGAAAAGTGTATTATTCTTCTACAGCACTTTAAACGATTTGGTTTGCACCCAGGTGTAGCTGGTAGGCAGCCAGCTGAGAGAAAAGGCACCATCTGGCAAGTTTGTTCTGGGAGGCTAAAAAGGCACAAGCACCTTACTATGAGTCTTTTGTTCCTATGGCCCTAAGACACAAACACTTTCAAGTACGATGCAAAAATGTTCATCTTCCCCTGGACTCAATACTGTCTACTCCAAAAAAAAAAGATGGACACAAATTCAAGGTGAATCAACACAACTCTTGTGACAATCCCGCATCCCTGGGCTGGGGATGATCCAAAAAGCTTACCCACATCAAGTGCATTTGGATCATCAGATGCAAAATCGTCCCATATCTGTTGACATCAGAAGCAGTTCATCCACTAGCAGAATTAGAACGCAAAAGAATTTGGCACAGTTGTCCATTTAGGATAAACTTTCATCTACAGCAAATACTATTATAATGCAACCATTAACAATACCAATAAAACTGTCATACTTCGGGAGCCCAAATCTTCATGTTGCCCACCCTCTTGAGATTGTCAAAAACATTAAAATCCTTTCGTTGCTGTGCTGTCTTACCATAACAAGAACTGGACACAGTCATTCCATTGACTTTTTCTTCATGGGATGTCTGAGCCCACCTGTGATGCACGGCACTTTTTTAAAAGATGAATTAAAATCAAGTTGATCAAGTCAGATTTCCTTTTTTGATAACTGGTTCCCATATACTGCTCCAAAGTCTTGTCATTAAAAAAAAAGAAATAAAATCAATTTTATGAATCTTCTCCTTCAAATCAATCTTTTTCAGATTGCATAAATAGACCTGCTCCCAAGGAATCTGACCATTATCCATAGATGACCTTTTGTTAAAGGGTTTTACCTTAAAGCGAGGCCAGGGGACCACCAAATGAAAAGGGATGATCTCCTTTGACTTGGGCTCTTTCCCCAAGGATTTTTCTACTTGTAGGACATAACCCAGCCAGCAGTTATTAGCAGTTCAATCCAGCTCAGCTAAGTACTCTATTTATTACAAGTACAATTCTTTTCAAGGGAATGTTATAGTGGCAGTCCTTCCATTCAGACAGGTAATACTCCATTCAAATAGTGTATTTCAGTTATGGCTTTCATAAAACAATATTTCTAAAGCTTTTAATAATTTCTGGGGTGGTGCCAGAAATTGAAGTCTAAAACACATAGTCCTACCAAATGAGTAATCAATCCTTTATTTAAATATGCTTTGGATCAAGCTTCAATATTCAAAGGTTGGTGACCTATTTCCTAGTACCATTGTAAAATGTGTTAGACTGTGCCAGAAAATACGTCCTGTTAATGAATTTTGTCCTATTGATAAGTGCTTTACAACAGATTCAGTAAATATTTTACAATACATAGATGACAAACTATTTACTAAATCTATGTTATCTAATAGCAGAATATTTATAAAAGCTACCTTAATTGCAAGAGCCATCATTTTGTTTCCTATGCTACATTTTCAAACATGGAAATATTTTTCCCCATAAAAGTACGTGTGCACTGAGCTCCCCCTCCCACACCAGGTAAATCTCTGACCACCCGCCTCTCTAAACCTCATCACTTTAATGCCATGCCCAGAAGAGCCTCAGACCCCGCCGCAGGGCTCACTGCGTGACCATCAGCTCCAGCAGGATTGTGGCTGCACTAACAGCTTTGCATTTTTTTTAAAAAAACTACTTCACCACGAAACCCTAATATTTCTTAAAAATATATGTATCAACCTGTAATTTTGCAACTAATCATGCTGATTCATTTTGAGAAATATATATTAAATGTAAAGAAATACTTGAGCAGTCTCTGGCGGGGGCTTATGTTTGGAAACAGTTTCTGTTCATCTAAAATTAGAGCTATTACTGTTTGCAATAAATAAATACTTTGACATCCAGCCCATTCTTCTTTTCCTGAAGTGTTCATGTTGAATATTTTTAATTTGAGCAACTATGAACTGTGAATGATGAATGTATATTTGCATGAATACACATGAGCCAACAGGCTCATCAAGGACCGTGTGCTTCTCATTCTTCCCCTTTTACTCTGGTGTAATTGTTATCTAACTTGCCCCTTGATAGTATGATTTATTCTTTTGAATTCAGAAGCATAATTAGAAAAATAGTTTCAAATAACAGATAAGAAAACCACATTCCATGCACTTAGGTGTTTTTTCTTCTTTCAAGAAGGACTGGAAACTCCTGTGTCCAAAGGCAGGAATAACAAATGTAAATGCCCTATATAAGACCAAATCAAACAGGTGTTTACAATGCAAGTGAACTTGAGAAGACTTTGGTGTATTGGTTGCAATGCAGAATGACTCCACCCATTTATTTACATACCACATTTCTCATATGCATAATTTTCAGAAACATATACCCTGGGATGGAAATTTTTCAGATGTTCTCCCTATTCAAAAATGAACAGTTAAAAAAAAACCAAAACACACACACAAACAACTGTATGCCACTCAGATGTGTTTCTCTTTTAAATAGTATGTGAATGTTGCAGAGTAGTTGTTGAAGAAGCCTACTTCTCCTAGCAGTTGCTCCTCATCACACCGATATTCCTGTATTTCATACCATTGGCTTCTGCATGTGCAGATTCAGTCTCCTAAAGTCTCTTCTATCCACATTCCATTCTTCCAAATAGCTGAACCCAGCCAAGAATTTTCAATACATCTCCTTAGCTGTACGTTATTCATTCAAAAGTAGGAGAAATTCAAATTCCCTTGTCAGTTTATTGAAAATGTTCTTATCAGTCATTATTTGAGAAGGGAAATGCTCTTATGTAGAGAGATTAAAATCTGACTTAAACTTAGAAGGTGCACACACAATCAGGCAGAGCAAACCATGTTATTTCGTGAATGGAGATAACTCCATGCTACCTGATCTGACCGCTGTGCTCCAGCCCAAGCTCTGCCTTCTATCTATACTGTCTTGGTACAAACCTGTACTCAAACACTGGATAAGCCCACAAAGCTGGTGGGACTCCACGTATCCTTACACTCTTCTAGGGATGCCAAGTGAACAACAGCAGGCATACATTTCATTTAGAAAGTCCTTCCTTGAAAGACTTGTCACTAAAGCAGATGGGATTTGTACACAAGCAGAACACAGATGGTCTTTGTAACACTGAGAAATGTCACACCGAGCAACTAAAGTCCTATAGCTGTCACTGTGAAGCATCACTTCTTCATCTTGCTGAGGTATGCAGGCATATTGTTACACTTTATCTCTCACTTGATCTTCTTCCATTCACTTATCTTGATGCAGTCTCCCACACACCACCATCTCTGCCACTAGAATTCCCATTGTGCAAAGGAGTCCTCCCATTGAGGAGCTAAATGCTAGTACCTAAAGTCGTGTCTGTGTGAAAGAAACATGCCTCGTCACAACTGTGTTAATGCTGTCCCACTGGAACACACATGCTGCACCTTCACAAGTTCAGCCGATACCAGCTTGACTTCATCTGGCAGCAAAACAAAACACATTGTGCAACTCCACCAGGACGAATTGCTAAAACACAGAATAGGCTGAAGATAATGAGTTTTTAGAGTTCGGAGGTGACTGTCTGTGACTCTCTATCAAGCTTCATAGCCTAGTTGAATATATGCTCAGTATTTTAAATGTAAGAGAAGGTTAAATAAGTCATTCTCCTTCAGAATATTCTTAAATCCAGTCTCCTCAAGAAGGTTGCCTCCCAACATCCACAACATGAGACATATCAGGTAGCACAAAGAACTCTAAGTTATAATTTTAATTTTGTATTGCGAAGTTTAGTTAACAGGAATAGATGCTGTTCCTTTTCTCTGTGCATGTTTCTCTCTGTGGTATTTAGAAAGTACAGGCTGAGTTTACTGCTCTGTAAGTAACTATGAATCTGACGCCTTTTATTCTAGCATTATTTTTCTCATTCCATCTTGAGTGGCACTGTCAGAGCACAGCAATCTGCAGAGCAATCTCCATGCTCATGATTAAATAGCTCCTTATGGCATTATTCATTTCTCTGGGAGATACGATATATATAGTCTGTGGTTATAAAGGCATGTGTCTGAAAAAAACATGATATTTGAATATTTCAGCTCAAGTCTTGATAAATAAGACAGATATAAGAAAAATGAATCCCACACTGGTCTCACTTCAATTTCATGGATTCTCCTCTGCAGTCACAAAGCGGAGTACTAGCCAATCTGAATGGAATTATTACCTTCTCTAAACTGGTCAATATTATACAGAAATGGACAGTAAAGGCTACAGACACTACGTGCTCAAGAGAGAAACTTTGAGGGCTGGGCAGCCTGTTCCAGTGTTCTGTCACTGTGTTCCTCTCAAATTTAAGTGGAACTTCCTGTGTTCCAGTTTGTACCCATTACCCCTTGTCCTACCATTGGTTGTCACCAAGAAGAGCCTGGCTCCATCCTCCTGACACTCCCCCTTTCTATATCTGTAAACATGAATGAGGTCACCCCTCAGTCTCCTCTTCTCCAGCTCCAGAGCCCCAGCTCCCTCAGCCTTTCCTCCCACGGGAGATGCTCCACTCCCTTCAGCATCTTGGTGGCTGCGCTGGACTCTCTGCAGCAGTTCCCTGTCCTTCTGGAACTGAGGGGCCACAACTGGACACAAGATTCCAGGTGTGGTCTCCCCAGGGCAGAGCAGAGGGGCAGGAGAACCTCTCTGACCTACTGACCACCCCCTTCTAACCCACCCCAGGTACCATTGGCTTCCTGGCCACAAGGGCCCAGTGCTGGCTCATGGTCACCCTGCTGTCCCCAGGACCCCCAGGTCCCTTTCCCCTACACTGCTCTCTAATAGGTCATTCCCCAACTTACACTGGAACCTGGGGTTGTTCCTGCCCAGATGCAAGACTCTACACTTGCCATTGTTATATTTCATGACATTTTTCCCTGCCCAACTCTCCAGTTTAAGTCCACCAACCCAAGCACCCGCACACTGCACTGGCCTGTCTCCCATTGAAAAAAAAGCACCACCAAAACCAACACACACCAAATCATAACAAAGTCACCAGGCTTTAGTATTCTCATGTTCAAAAACCAGGATACACCAATGTCACCATTTTACAAATGAAGACCACACACACATAGAACTACAACTTCCCCACATATGTGTAAAAATCAATCCTAAGAAACTTACTAGTCCAAAATCCTCCCTGCCTCCAGCAGCAGGCTTTGCTTGTGAATGAGGCAACAGTTGACATAGTAAAAAGATAAACAGTTTGACCCCTAGCTTCAAAACACTTTGCAAACATTAAACAATTCTTCAATGTATTTGCAAAACAACAAATCAAGTCCTAGCGAAACAAGCAAGGTACAAAGGGGAATGACAGCAGTGTAAAGTAGGAAACCCAGCTTTCTGTACAGAGGCACCTAAGCCATAGCAGAAGAAAAAAAATGTTAACACAGCATACTAATTAAAAAAAATGAAATAAGGAGGGGAGGTAGGGAAGAGAAAGAAAATAAGAAGGAAAAGGAGCCCATTCCTTACAGCACAAGAACACTTTCCGCATTGTCATTAGGTCTGGTATAACGTGAGAACCATTTCAAAACAAGTCTGAAGTGCCTTTTTTCTCTCCATTCCCTTTGGTTAAGCTCATTCAAATTAGTAAGCCTAAAGTACAGACGATATATACCTGCCAAAGGCACACAGACCTCGGTTTGACACGAGTCCTCTGAGCTCCAGTGTTTATAAGGAAAAAGGCTTAGAATAAATTTTCTAATGTATATTAGTCCATAACCAAAAATAACCACTGGGTGTCACTAATGTTTTATAAAAATGGCAGCAAGTTACTGCATCTTACATGAATTTCATCATGCTTTGGCAACCCCCACGCCTTCATGAAATACCTACATACATAAGGGCAGCATTAAATATAAACATATGAATAAGCTGGAGTACAGAATCACAGCAGTTCTGCGAGTTTTCCCCAGAATCAATACTGTCTCTGCCTCAACTCCAACTGAATACGATTCAATTTAGCAAGCAAAGAAATCCTGTCAAAGAATAGCAACACATGAAAGCAACTGTTTCTATGCAGTCGTTCTGAGAACAGATCAACCTAATTAGTTGGTGTCAAATAGAACAAAAAAGCCAACGTGCTCCTATGGTAAAAATCAACAGATGCTTTGTTATCATTGTTTATCAACTGACACTAAAATCCAGCGCTGACAAGAACGTTTCAGAGTGCTTTGTGTGCCTGTGTGGCTGATCTGGGAGGGAGGTTTAGAGGTGAGATGCTATAATCCTGTTCTCTTTTTGCCCCCAGTAAATTAGCTTTCCACAAGCAACGCTCTATTCCAGCCTGAATAAAGCAAATGAATGAAAAGGATTTTCAGGTTTAGGGGAGCGGTTTGTCAAGTGTCAGCCTGTCAGCCTTCTAATCACTTAACAAAAGATACACAAAACAACACTCAGGACAGAATCAACCTTTTCACAGTGGTTTCACACTAAAACAAGGTATAGTTTCTGCCAGAGTAGAACAATATTCGATATTTAGTTTTCTAAGTCCAGTACCTAAAATAGTTCTTTTGATCTCGTATTGGAAGGATCAGCTGTGAAAATAACACCTTAAATCTAAAACTACTGCGATCAAGTTTATCTCTGCAGTTTAGGTACTTTTCTTATTAGTAATTCTAATTTTTATCTTCTGATATTTTAGTCAGTAGAAAGTAGAGTATCCCCCACTCCCTTGATTCCTGAAAACTGGTTATTATTCAAAAAGAATTTTAGACTTCTTTTTCACAATCTTGCTCGAATACTTTAAGAGTAAGGAATACAAAATTGCTGTATTAATACCAGCACCACTCTATAAAGTTTTATAGCATCACCAGTGGTCCCATTTCTTTCATACATCATGCCAAACTCATCATGTTCTACTTAATAAAAGCTTCCCTTTGTGAAAAGCGTGTGCTGACTGACAGAAGACAGAATGTTTGCTTCCCTTTCCTCTACTATTGTGATCTCATTTTAACGGCAGATACCCAACATGCAAATCTACAGGGTCCTATGTAATGTATACGTACACAATATATGTATGTTACTGCTTCCCTTCCCCCAGTGCTATGCCACTTTAACATTCAGCACGTGTCACTCCCTCCTACTAATCACTAGCAAGGAGGGACAGATTTGAAACTTGGAATGCTAAACTAGAAACCGAACTGTAAATGTTTGAAAACAGCATAACTGAAAATGAAACTATACAAAGGTATATTTTTTTGGCTAGCATGGATCACTGGAATACCCCTTTGCAGATCTTGTCCCCAGTGAGTTATTTGAAGAAAAGAATCCAGCATTGTTCCGGCCTTCCTGCAGCCCTTCTTGGTTCTTCTACCAGATCCCATTCCTGGGATAATCTGCCCACTGCTTGTTCCAAAACGGAGAGGAGATAATTTAATGATAGTGAACATTCATTTCTCCTTCAATCAGACATTGTAAACACAAGGTAAAGGAAAAATTCGTGAATAATTGTGATATTTTTGAGTAGTTATTACAGGTTTTTGAAGTAGCAAATTTAAGGTCTGATGAACCCTGAGATGGAGCTAAATGCAAAAAAATATTACAATTGCATCTTGCTGGGCAAAGTAGGCAGGCTGGAAAGGAGTGTCATACGAAGTTTCCTTTATGCTGAGTGTCACATCTGGTGAGACCAATGGCAGTTTTGTACCATTACTGCACCAACAAGTTTGAAACTCCTCAGTTGCCATGACAAACATTTCAGCAAATGAATCACAGAACTTTCCCATAGCTAACACCATCTGGCAGAGTTCTGAAAGCTGCTGGTTGCATTACCTTATGGATGCAACCCTTTCTAAATACAGTCTCGCTATTTCCCTTCCCACTACACCCAGGTAGCAACTGAAGACATTTTAGAGGTTTGGACAAACAACACTTAAAACTTACTTGTATATTTTTACCGCCTTTTCTGCAGTATGCGCACTGTCCTCCCAAATTAAAAACAGAACAACAACAAAAACTACAAAAAAAGAACCACAACAAATTAATCACACTGTCTGCACTGGCGTGTCAGTTTTTCTCCCACTCCCATCTGTTCAGCTTCTCTCAGCTGGAAACAAGAGAAAAATCCAGCAACTTTAACCACCCTGTTATCTGGAAGTTGGAACAGTCAAGAGACCAAAGTTTAAAAATGGACCCATATCATAGATATGTGTTTTTAAATGCATTGCAATGTATGTTGCATACATGTCTTTTACCATCAAAAAATACAAATTGTATAGCCAGGTCAACACGACTCTAAACCGACTGAACAAAAGTGCGGATAACAAGATAATTCCCTTAGGGCCTATATAGCAAAATACAGAGATCCTCTCACCTCTTTTTCCCATTTAAAAAATAAAAATAAAATGAAATAAGAAAAACCAAACCTTTCAGTTGCTATGGTTAGAACCAGCTCCCCAGTTTCCCACATTAGTCACCTGGGGGAGCCATGGTGAAATCACACCTTAAGCAGCTCAGTGTCTGATACTCCCAAATACTTCAAAGAATTATTACTTCAACATTGGAGTTTTTAATTTCTGCTTCATAGTAGTTCTGGTTTATATTTTTTCAATAAAATGTTTCAGATTTTTCTCCAGAACGGGGATTCTGGTCAATGGCCAGCTCTACAAACTAACAGGATTTCATTAGTACAAGTGCACACATGGAGAGTTTATACTGGTGCTAGAGGTCTAAGCACCCAAGCATCAAATCAAGCTGTATAAACCATAATAAATGACTATGTAGCTACATTGCAAAGTAGATTATCTGTTTCTATGTAATTTCTTGGTCATGGCAGGACCAAATAATCCAGTCATTTGCAATGCTGAACCGTCTCTCCTAGGTATATCTTCTTTTCAACGTTTTATTTACTTAGAACCAAGACATAAAGAGAATAATTAATTATTGTGCTGGCACTGAGCCCAGTTCAAGAGCCAAATGGAGAGTACTTGGCTGCTCTTGAGCCTGACACCGTTACTTCAGCTCTGTGATACAAAGCAGGCCAAATTCAAGGCTGACAACTCACTGCTCGCAGCAACAGCTGAGCTGGTCTGTGGTGCTACTGGTAAAAAGCAGTTGGATAATGCAGAAGTTCAGGCTGGATGTCTCCTGCTCCAGGGATCCTCAGAGATGAGAGGCAGAAGGTAAGAGGTAGCAACTCTTGTTCTCATCACCAGCAAAACACTGACAGATTCTCCAGCTAAGTGAAAGCTGATGACTCCAGAACAGGTGAATGAGGTACAAAGAGATTGGGACAGAGAAAACTGGAGACCGTTTGAACATCAGAATATACAGCTCACAGATCCCCTATGCTGTACCTCAGATCTTTTAGTACAGTTCAGTAACGCAGCACAGCTGATGTCCAACAGTTATTTGCAGATGGGAAAATAGTCAAAGGTACTGAATGGTCCTACTCATACTTGCTATTACACAGCTGGTCCTCTTAATAAAAACTTGTATTTAAGACCAGATAAGGTTACCTCCATAATATAGTATCTGATACTAAAGGCTAGTAGCCTGAGATCCTAAAACAAACAGAGCACCCCACAGGCTTGCTTGGGCTGCCCAGTCAGCAGTCTTTTAAATAGATTATTTGGCCAAAAATAATGGCAAACACCCATCAGTAGCAAATGTGGCAACAATTGTGATTATTCTATTTGATGTGCTTAACTCTAAAAAATCAAAATATAGACTGCCTGATAACTATGACTACAAGGTCATTGTGAAATGATCCCTTTTGGGTACATTACCAATAAGGTATAAAAAAACCCCGTATGATCCACATAGACTGATTGTCCTGCTGGCTTAATTACTGGGTTTATATATTTGCTGGAAGAGCAAAGAAAACAAAAAAGAAATGTTGATCAGATGCAGGAGACAAATATTATTTATGTAACTAAGGCTCCTTAAATTTATAACATCCATAGAAATTTCATATTAAGAATAAAGGAACTTGACCTGAATTCAGAGAAAATAAATAACAAAACAAAATCAACCCCCCACACAGACACAAACCAAACAAAAACCAAGCACAAAAGCAAGCTTTTCCACAGCTTTAACATAAGGAAAATGATACCATTTTCTGCTCATGTCAGTGCAGCAAACCTTGGTGAACAGATGGCAGCAGATCTGTGTGATGCAGTGGGCAGCATTTCCATATTACGCTGCTGGCAAATATCACCACCACTTCACTCGTTTAGTCCTGTGCGCACCCTCAGAACACACGTCCACGTCCATCACTGACCTGTCAGAGGTGTTCAGCACACACCACTTGACTCAATGGTAGTGAGCGCTCAGTACTAGCTTCTCCTTACATTGTACACAACGAACCGCTAGCTTTTTCATCACTCCTTTAGCCACTACAAAATTAACAATTGTCTTCATTTTTCAGGCAAAACCAGATAGCTCAAATTCCCCCATTCTAGTCTAGCCAAAAGAAACGGAAGCCAAGACAGGTCAAGATGCCAGCTGCCACACACATTTGGCTGGTAGCGCTAGAGGAACCTTTTTCTGCGAGATGAGTTGTCACATAGCAGTGGATCAAATGAAGCTGCCAGCTCCTCAGTCCCCTTCTTACTGCCCTGCAATGTCCCCTGGGACATCAACCTTCTCTTTGACACCATCACTTCCTCCCTCTAAGTGAAGGTACCAACAACCACTTTCATCTTATGCTAAACAAGACCAAACTATCAGCCTCTCGCTGCAGTTTTTCCATCCGGGGCCTAATTAAAGTCTCTCTTTGTCAGTTTCCAAAACATGTACAAGGGACTTTAGCACTTGAGTTAGGGAATTCTAAAGTTTGGGAGATGGAGGTAGAAAAAACTGACAGGAAAGGGAAAACCATGGGGAAGGAACCCAAATAAATATATACAAATTAGAGAAAACATGATATGCTTTTCCCACCAAGTCACTTTCAAAACTTATTTGCTTATTTAGGCCCAAATTTCACCTTTTATGTTTACTTAATTTAAGGTGTATGACTGGAGAGCCAGAGCGCGCTTTCAGTGAATTCGTTGCATAGCATAATTGCTCATGGCAAGCATTCAGGTCATTTCTCATATCCTGTTTGCAGTTGTAGGAAGCGAGAGGATGTTTTCCATAAGCATACATCTTTATTACAATCTCAGAATTGTCTGCAAGATCAGAACACACAGTTCACATCCCAAAATAATCCCAGAGATTCTCAATGCTATATAAGGAGTTAAGCAAATTTCACTTTGACACATACTGCAGCATTCTGCCGATCAGTCTGTAGTCTGGCATAAAATCCACGTGTTCCTTACTGATAATGTTGACATAGGAATCAGCAATCTCTGCATTGAGAATCTCCACACTTAGAAACCTGTACAGACCTCTCACATTCTTTGGAGAGAAGGTACAAATAACCAAGTTGTTCCATATATAATTCTGTGGGAAAGTCTTCCTCAGCCTTCACTGCACAATTGTTCCTGTTGTGCTTGTAAAAGGGTTGGTGTTGAAGATCTGGTCTGTGCCTGACAACTCTGTCATCAGAGGTTCACAACAGGAATCATCTTCTGGTGTCCTCCAGTTGCTGGATATGAGCCTGTGCTGTAAATAACCCCATGCAACACCTTTCATTGCCTCCTTAAGGACAGAAGTGTCTGCCTTTGGGAGAATTGAAATCTTGCTGCAGAACATGACTCAGTATGAATCTGAGGTTTGTTTTGATTGCCCCCCCGCCCCCCAAAAGCTGGTGAGGGGAAACTCTCAGATCATCTTTCATGTATGTCTAGTGCTAGCAGAGCACTTACTATGATACGGAATGCTTGTTTATATGTCAGGAAAGTTATATGTGTGCAATTGACAATGACATTTGCCATTCTACAAAATCATCACTTAGAGTGCAAATTAAAGAACACAGAATTAATCCTACATGGTCATTCATGACATTGCTAGGGGGATTATATTTTCTGGATGCTAGAAAGACATATAGAAAGGCAAGAGACAGAGATGATCAGAACTGCAAAAGTACAAAGTATTAATTCTTCTGTCTGAAGAAGAGTATTTGTATTAAACCAACAGTGTCTTTTACTGTTTATTAGGATCCAGACACTAAATTCATTCAGATTGGAAGTGTGAGTAATTACTTTACAGGACAGTCGGGGTCCAGACAGGGGGAAGTGTTTAGACACCTATGCACTGCCAAAAGTGTTCAGCATTTAGATACCTCTGGGGAAGCAAGATTGTTTCCATGAGCTTTTAAAAATATCTGAGCAAAAACTGTGCTGTAGCAAGGTCTTTTTAGGAGTATAGAAGAGGACACCATCCTTTACAGGGGAATGCCTTGAAGGTCTTCTGCAGAAATACACAATGAACAACAGTTCACAAATTAGGATCTTTATTGGGGCAATCTTGTTCTATGAGTCATAACAAAGGTAGTATGAAACCCCCCACATTACAGTTCAGAAATTAATAGCAGAGAACAGGTGTTGCATCTTAGGATTGAAACAATTTTCTCCAAGCTAAGTTAACAGCTGAATTTGACTTCTTGAGAAAAACGGCAAGCAGCTTTTCTTCAGGAAAAAATACAAGTTATTCAAGAATACAGTCAAGATTTGAATCATGAAGAAAATATTCACAGAATCATAAAAGCATTGTGCCTGGAAGTTCTCAATTTCTTGTGGAAGGGTAAAGGCCTTCAAGAGCACAGAAAACTGGCCAGAGTGCTTGAAACAGGGTGTGTTCTGCAGGTTTTGAGATACCAAGGCTGAAGTGCAGCATTTCAGCTTTGAAATAAAAGGTACTTCTCTTGCATGAGACCTCTGAAGAGTCTTGCTTTCCCTAGGCTATATGCAGCATATTTCTTTTGCATGTGCTTCAGGATTGCTTCCCTATGCACATTTAACAGTGTAGTCTTTTGCATCTTCTGCATTATTGTTGCTTCATGTTCTTGGACATAGAAATAACTACTACATGCACTGAAAATTATTTTAATGGGCGGTATTTGAGTCACTAGTAAAGAAGAATTAAGGTAAATAAAACAATCTGTCAGCAGAACTTGCGTGAAAACACTTGTTTTCAGGAAAAAATGTGAAGGCCTTATCTGCAGATACTTGCAGAATGATTCTTGCTCAAAGCACCACGCACAGAGCTGACCATGTCTATAGGTTTCCACAGCCACAGAGTATTTTACTATTAAGCCTGTAACTTGGCATTATTTTTCCTTGAAAGCTGAACTTTACCTGCTTCAGGATAACATGCATTCTCTGTCCCACCACAAAGCTTCAGTGGAGTTAGAGCACCATGCAAGTCGAACACTGAAAGGTTTCTTACCAACCCAAGCAATAAGATGGAAGTCTGTCCCACAGTTGGCATGCCCCAGATTATTGGCAGCCTTCCTCTGATTAGGTAACAGGAGACTGGGCTGAAAACCAAAACTCTCCATCATGTCTGTTACACAAGATGATTGAACTGATCCTGCAAGTACTCCGCTTTCACTGAGGACTTTTTGTCATCAAAACCACAGAGCTCTAGTGCACCTACGAAAGGAAAACGCTTTCCTTTAGATCACAGTTTTCCTACCATACTATTTAATATTATGACTGGCTGTGCCTATTCAAAAGCCAGTTGTCCTTTCAGACATTACTTGGACTTTGTTCCACTGATTTAAAAACAGACAAACAACCAACACATGACAGTGCTTTTATCTCCAAGTCTTCTTACAAACAATATGTAACTATATCAACTGAAGATCAAAATGTTGTTTTTCCCCCTTTCGCCCCAGCTAGAGATACTGTTCCCTTTAAAAAGAAATTGCCTTTACTAAGGGCAGGAGTAAACAAAAATCTTAATTGTTATGATAACAATGGTGGGTTTTTTTCCCCATTCAAAGGTGACTTTACTATGTCTTCATTTAATTCAACATTCTGAGTAAACTCACTTATTTAGTAGGAAATGCACACTTTCAAGAAGCAGTATAGTGTGAGAGAAATCTTGCAGTCTTGACTCCGGCAAAAATGCCATAAACTGTAAAAGAGATTGAGTGTTGCAGCTTCAATCACTATCATCAGCAGTACAACTGCAACACTAACATATTGACCTAGTACAAGAAAATAGAGAATTTTCTTTATATCATGACCATTGTATACAGGATGGGGTTTTTTTCCCTTCAGAGTTTAGAACCCCTGACGATCAATTTTCAGGAGCCAGCATTCTTCACACCTCCGAGAAGGATAAGGATAGGCACACTGAAAGGCTTGTTTTCAACAATGTTTGGCAGTTATTACAAATAAAGCAGCAAAGGGCTCACCATAGTTTCTGTGAGGTCACATAACGTGCATAGAACACAACCAAACACCTCAATCAAACAAGAACTGGTCATTTTCTCATCCACCTCCCGTAAATGGTTATTTACAAGGACCCTAAAACATCGTTTGTTTCTCACTGATACCAAACAGTTCTGACTTGTAACGCCGGCCCTTCTCGTGAATCAATAACTAAGAGCGGCCCCTGAGGCTCGGACTCGCTGCCCAGCCCGCACCCCGAGCGGCTGCTGCGAGCTCCGTGTGCCGGCTGCGAGCGGCACCACCGCCCGCCGGACGGACGCTCAGGGATTCCCAAGAGCTTCACCGGCTCCCCAAGACACAACCAAACGTGAGGATCCTTAATAAAAAGCCGCAAACGTTCCTCAGAAGCACTCTGTATAGAGGCCCAAGTGCGCGACCCGCAGCACGCTGCCCCGGGCCAGCCGAGGACACCCCTCACCGCCCGCAGCCAGCGAGGCGCTGCCCAGCCGCTCCTCCGGCGGGCGGCACTTCCCTCTCGGCACGCTTATCGCTCCTGATTCGGGGGACACGCCTCCCCAGCCCGCCTCACGGCCGGAACGCTGCTGCGGCAGCTGATAAACCCCCCCAGCTCCTCTTTCTCCTCCCTCCCGCCCGCCCCCGTGAGGCGCCCTGCCACCGTCTCACCTCGAGGCGCCAGCCAAGCGCACCGCATCCCCCGCTCCTTGCCCGCGTCTCCCTTCTCTCTTTTAAACCTCGCGCTCTCCTCTCACCCCGCTACCCCGCCCGCCTCGGGCTGCGGGACCTGCGGCTCCAGCCCCGCACCGCGGGCCTCGCACCTACGGACCGCGCTGCGCGCGCCTCCCCCCCCACGGCCCTTTAAGCGCCTCGCAGGCGCGCGCCCAACGGCCGCCGCTCACGCAGGGGCGGTGCCTGCGCGCGCCACACCTGATCCAGGCGCTGCCCGCGCGTGCGCGGCCCCCTCCACCCGCCCGCCCCCCCGCAGGCTCCTCGAGAGCGCGCTCGCGGCGGCCGCGCGCAGCGCCTGGGCCCGGGAGTCGGGCGCGCGGAGCCATCCGGGTCTCGGCCGCTCGGTGGCGGCGGAGGCGGAGGCGGCGGCCGCGGTGCTGGCGGCCCCGGGAGAGCGGGGGGCGGGCCGCGATGCATCTGCACCAGGTGCTCACGGGCGCCGTCAACCCCGGGGACAACTGCTACTCGGTGGGCAGCGTAGAGGACATCCCCTTCACGGTAATGGTGGCGGGGCGAGGGGCGGGGGGGGCGCCCGGCTGCGGTGGGGGAAGGGGAGGGTGAGTTGTAGGCCTGAGGAGGGCGGTGGGAGGGGCTGCAGGGGATTAACCTGCCGGGGCGGCTTGCGGGCCCTTGCACCGCGGCAGGTGGGGCGGGGATTACCAGCGGGGGCGTCGGGGTGGTGCGGGGAAGGCGCTTGGGCGGGAGCCGGCAGGGCGATAGGGAGCGCTCATCGCTCCGCTGGGGCATCGCGCTGCTCCCGGACACTGCGGGCCCGGAGGCGGCAGGCGTGACCCCGGCGCGGAGCGTCGCCCCCGCTCCGGCCGCCGGGAGGGGTCTCGCTGCTCGCTCTTGCCGAGGTGCCGCTGCAGATGGAGACCGGGATCCGCGGTGGGACCGTCACCTCGGGATTCGAGTGGCGGGCCAGGGAAACACCCAAATTGTGCGTCCCCAAATGTTGCTGGGCGCACTAGGCTGCTTAAGAAGCGTTTGGCTTCAGTTACTATGGTTAAAAAACAGGTATTTGTGAAATGTACCTCTTGAACTAGAGGAGGAAAGAAATTGACAGAGATAAGTCAATTTCAAAGAGTCCTGTAGTTTACATAATAAAGACTGTTCATCATCCACAGGCCATTTTTGTGTATTCTAATGTCAATTTCCACTCTTTCAGCTTACTTCTCTGACTTTAATGAATGATCAGCTTCTGCAGTGTTTTGCATACTATCATCTAATCAGTATTTGGGAATAAATTGTCTCATTAGATTTTATATTAACACAAGATTATATCCCAGGCACAAACCACTTCCAAGCTAAATGATACAGAGCATAATTTTTAGTCTAGGATAACTGTCAGCAGACTTGTCAAGCATTTAAAGCTTCCTTTAGGTTGTCACAGATGTCTAATTTCAGTAATGAATGCTTGAAAGCCTTAAGAAATAAAAGGTACCATGTCTGTCTTTATTTTCCTTGTTCTGCTGCTATGTAGCCATACTGCTATTAAAGGGACCTCTTACTTTTGGTATTTATATAAGTGGTTGTTTACTTATATTTATATTCTAATGTGTTTCTTGTTACTGTGATGATTTGAAACATCGATCAGCTGGTTTTATAAAAGACATTTTGCTAATTCTTATAATAGTTTTGATAACATCAAAAATGTATAATGATATATATTACTGTTTATACAAGAATTTGACAATAACTAGGCTTGTTTTACATAAAATGCCAAATCATTTGGTCGCATGTTAACTATGGAACTGCAGATAACAGATCCCATCCTCTTCTCTGGCTGCTGCATCCAATTCTTTGTAATATAGTGAAGAAGGAACTAAAGGGCCGTGTGTTTTAATAAAGGTATCTTCTGGACTTCTACAACCATAGCTTTCTTCTTCCCTTTTCCTCCTTTCTCTGAATTTGTGGCATTATTTCCTGCTCTTCTAGACCTTGATCCTATAGTAAACTGCATGGTTTAAAACATCTGTTTGCACACAGCTTCAGGTCTTATATCCATATTCTTAGGAAATTAGTCACCTGTGTGACTCTCAGTAGCATCATAGTCTACTATGCACTGCAGGTGTCACTTTTGATAGCGCCCAACTTTAAAGTCTGTTGGTCAACATCAATAACACTGTGTTGACATAGATCTGTCACCCCAAACCATTTACTTGTTTGGAGTCATAACTTTAACTCAGACCTTGAAGCAGGATTTGCAATTTAGGCAAGAGATCATTTGTATTGTTGGCAGAGCCTGACTCTAGACATACTCTTAGAGCCCAATACCTGTCAGCCCCTAAAGCACAGCAGAAGCAAAGCAGTAAGAGGCAGGAGGTCACAAGAGATCTGCATAGTATGTGCTGTACTATATGAATGCATATGAAGTCAGGCTGTGGCCGAGGAGCCATTGTTTGCATGTGCTCCCTTGTGCTTTGGTTGGTGTTAAGGCATTTGTTTTAAATGTGTGAGAACTAGTTCAAAATTGCTACAACTGATTCATCACAGGGACTTGAAAAATGTCTTTTTTTGTAGGCAGAAATGAGTCACTCATGTTAAAGTTACTCCACTTAACAGTAGAATAACAGCTTGGGTATGTGTATAGCTGTATTCACTAGTTTGTGGCTTTGGAGCTATTTCACACTTTTATTAAGGAGGAGGAGGAAGAGAAATGTCCTCTTTAGATGCCTAACTCCAGCAGTCTTAGGATCCTGAGAGAAGGAACATGTTTTGTTCTCACCTGAGGATGGACATTGCCGTTCTCATGTTCTTCATTCTTCCTTTTCTCTGTGGTTTGCTCTTGGATTGTTTCCGTGACTTCTTCCTGGGGCTGAAGGTAGGCTTTTCATTTCCAAATCACTGTAGCTAAAAGATGATAACATGTTCTGTCTCAGCTGTACTATTTTAAAGCTTTGGTGAAAGTCATCTAGTTATTCTGAGAATAAGAAAAGGAAAAGAAATAATTTTGCCATTAATTTTTCTTTAGTTGCAAAAACCCAAGTATTAGTGACTCCATAAAGCAAAACAAATCCAAAGAAACAGAGCTAGGATAAGACAGAGGCTGGCAACAAAGGCTTTGTGCATCCTTTATCTGAAATGCACATAGTATTCTTTCCTCCCTATGCTCCTACATCTGCCTGCAGCAATCCTGGCTTATATCTGGCATTCCCCAACTGTATGTTACCAATCTGACTTTCTGTGATGTGGAGTAAGGTGGTTTCAGATAAAGGTGACAAGCTGTTCTCATTCTGTTTATATGCCGCCTTCTCTTTGTACAAGCTCAGGGTTGTTCCCCCCCCCCCGCCCCGCAAACTCTGAAAATAATGTGGCTGTTTCTAAGGTCAGTCTGGGATTAAAACCAAAACCAAACAAATGCATGGTATGTCAATTACCTAAACACTAGATTCTGTAAGTACAAAAATTCCAAGCCCTAGCTAGTGTTCCACAAACACAAGATAATGAATATTTGGTTCTTGTAAGAAGTGTTATGAAGTGCATTAAATAGAGATGTGTAAATATTTTCAAGGGAAAAAAAAAATATCGGATTTTAAGGGTATCTGTACCTAAGAACTTTTCCGATAAAAGTGAAAAAAAATCAATGTATTATTTGTCATGTTTGAAAAAGACAAGCTTCTTGGCATGGTCAGTGCCAATACTGCCACTTGGCCTTGAACTGTGTGTAACAGATTTCAGCAGCTGTTGCAGATGAAAGTCTCTCAAACCCATGTAAATGTTTTTCACCTCATTGAAAATGGCAAAATCTTCATCCACACCATTATGTCCACAAGATCCCGCCACTGAGAATCGGTTTTTCTGCTCTGCAGGGTTCTCCTCTACCTTATTTACTTACTAAAACCATTCTTTTCAATTCCCTCTCAGTTATTACTACTTGCATATATCTCTATGTTCTCCTCTGTGTCATGTTTATGAGAACTAGATTACAGATGCTTAACATCCGAATCCTTACTATGTTCTTCTTTTTCTCTGAAGCTCTGTCTGTAAGCGTATCGTAAAGTATTTAATTAGAAATTCGTCTCAGATATAAATTTAGGAACACTTGTTCTGCAGGCTAGTAGTGGGTTGAAGGTTTTTTCAGTTATTTTGCTAGTTTGCATTAAGTGTATGTAATTCTACCAGTACTTAACCAGGGGAAAGTGTAAATGGCGTGTCTGTTGCTGAGGATTTGGAAATGCTTCAGAAGTCAGGTGTGGTGACTGGGAGGTGGAGGAATTTCTGCATTTTATATGTTTACTACCCATAGCCAAAAACTTCAGGGTAAGTGTTGTACTGGAGGAGTACCGTAAAGCTAATACAGGCTTTAATTCAGGTTTTAATACAGATTTTAATGGATTTATGTTATTTTAGATGTTTATGAACTTTTTTTTTTAATACCACTGTGGGCTGATTCTGTTTCTTCCCCATTGTTTCCCATCTTGAAGCGCCTCTGTACCCCTAATGGTACACACTGGAGCTTGAGAACTTCCAGTCTATTTCGCTTACCCCAAATTTGTAAAGAGTTGCAGATTATAGAAAGAATCATTTTTTACACAGAGGAAATATAAACAAGAAGAGAATGTGAAGGAATATTGTTTCCCTGTCTGTTAGTTCCAGTGTTCAACATTAAAATTAGAGAACCAAACAAGAAAACATGGGTAGCTGAAAAAGAGAGATGCATGTGCTGCTTTCCTATTACCTGAAAACTGAGGATATAGCATAAACTGTTAAGGCAGGACAGAACGGCCTACTTCTGTCTGGTGCTCCTGCATTCAATTAGAGCTTTGTTATTGTTCATTTATGTGGTTCCAGATCTTGACAGTTAGAGCAGACATTGGCAGACTACAGCTTATTAGTTGCTTGTGGATCCTGCAAGTCATCCTTGCATTATCACAGCTTTGCAACGCCATTTAATTTTCTCTTTGAAGTTATCAGTGACATTAGAAATGGAGGTTGGCAGATAGTCCATGTGGGTGGTTTTTACTGCACTTGCTTCATTCAGTGACTGCTTAGAATTCTGTTTCTCTAAGACCTGTGTGCTGCTCTCGTCCATTACAGTATCTCAGCATCTCATTTTCCATCTTTCCTTTTTGGATGGCTTACCGATTCTCCATTCCTTTTATCATGCTATGCAGATTGTTAGTATGTTGCCACAAATATTATAGCCACTGTTATTCTGGCCGGAGAGACCTGTGGTGGTGTGAATGACCCTGAAGGTGATGTCAGCTGAATCCTCAAGAAGGAACTACTGATGATAGATATTACGACACTTCCATTTTCTTTGCCAATATAGGGTGCTTCTGCTTTGTTACCAGTTTAAGGAGTGAAAGGACAAAGTGAAAAGAGGATTTAACAGAAATGTGTTCTGTTCAAGTATAAACATGTTGATATATTGAGTATATTAGAAAAGTAATCAAATGGAAAACCTGTATTTAGACTTATAATGTAAAATGTGGAGATATCTTTCAGTACAGAGAAATATATTGACCTTTTCTGTTTTGAGAAATTTGGAGGCTATAAATGTGAAAAAGTGAACACTTGTTTTAAAATGAGGGGACACCTTTTCTCAAAGGAGGGGTTATAATAAATGTACTTCTTAAAGTAAATTTAAGATTTCAGGTAAATATACCTTAATATGATTTCAAAAAATGAAAGACATTCTCAGAATAAATATCTACACTGAGAAAATGACCCCAGAACCAAGAGACAGCGCTTACTCCAAGAACCTAGAGCTGAAGGCTGATACCCCCTGTTGGGAAGCTGTTCCAGCTGAGGTGTCTAATGGACTGAATGCTCTCTGCTGGCACGGGACACTCAGCTGTGCAGTGCCAAACACGGAAAAGAGCAGGAAGGGTATGAGTGACAGTAACAAGGTTTCACTTGGGGAAGAGACCTCTACATCCTGATGATTCTTTAAGAAACAAAAATACATCTTCTACTGTAACCCACCCTTTTAATTCACAACCACCTTGCACTTAACTTCATAAGAGAACTTGCACACTGCCTAATTCAGCTGTTCTAAAATCTTTGCCTATTGCATTGGAATTTGTGGAAAACTTACTTCAAGAAAAGAGACTTCTAACTAGAACTGTTTATAAAGGTTTATTGGTAGATTGATGGGAGGGGATTTCTATGCATGAATGTGGGAACTCAGTGGAACAGATCATCTGGAGCGATTAAGGCTTTTAGAATATTCTGGCACACTAGGAGAGGTGAAAGCTTGGCAGACACATATATATATTTGTCCTGCCAATAAAAAGTGCTGAAGTGATCATTGTTCTATAACTTATTCTTAAACAAATTGTTTAGACTGTAGTGTGTAGTACACAAGATGCACTATAACCAAGACCAATTTTTGTTGGTTTACAGTGGTGTAGTAATTTGCATTTCTTAAAATTCAGAAAAGTCCAGAAATTTCATTCTTATTAAAAAAAAAAGAATCACTTCATATTACTTAAAAACAAAAAAGAGTGGGGGGACATGAGACACAGATATTGAAGAGGTTTATATGCACACTCAGGAAGAGTTGTACCTGAATAGGAAAAAAAACCAAACCACCAACTACAACCTCAAACAACCTAAAACAACTGCACACAACAATCAAAAGTGAAAGCACACACAGCTAGAATAAGTTGAGGAGTTGGTTTGGGGGCTTTTTTTTTTACTGTTCCTGTTTGCTGTGATTTAAACTCTAGAAGATTTAAGGTCTCCTTTGCTGCTTTGTTGCTTATTCTGCTGGTGCTTCTGAATTGGCAAAGAATAAACCCGCTACTTAGTAACATCTTCTTTCAGTGGAGATTATCACGGATCTCTCAAAACCATAAGTAATCTAATAAGTATTCAGTTAGTTTTTAAAATCAGTATTCAATTGTATTTCTTCTAAAAAATATTTCAGGCGTATGGCTCTGGTTGTGACATTGTTATTCTGGCAAATGACTTTGAATGTGTGCAAATCATTCCCGGTGCTAAACACGGAAACATCCAGGTGAGCTGTGTGGAGTGCTCCCAGCGACAAGGCAGGGTAAGAATTTTCATACATCTGCAATACTCAAAATAAGCAGCAACATAGTACATCATAATACATTAATGGTGTTAATGAGTTAATTTCATGACAAAGATCAGTTTTTACTGATTTGTTACTTTCCGAGTAATACCTCTTGTGTTAATCCGAGAATTGTTTTAATTTAATAGCAATTTCTTCTTTAAATGGAGGGAAGGGGAAACAGGAGGCATCTTGTAATAATGGTTTTAATTCCTTTTCAGGACCTGTAATAACAGGTCTCACAAAATGGGGAGATATGTATTGGTTACAGTATAGTATCAGAACTGGATTGGTACTCAAATTGTTGTTATTGTCTCCATTTTTGTATACGTTTATCTAGCTAAAGTATACATGGCTAAATCATTCACATATACGTATATATACACATATGTGTGCTTATGTGGCATGCAAAGCAATAAATTAGAAATACTTTAATTTTCAGAAAAGCTTAGGCGTGTTTAATGTGTTTAGAAGTGCTACAGTGTGAACCACCATAACTGCATGGCCCTTTGACTGGCTATGTGGGTTTCTTTTTAATCCCTAAACAATGTTAAAGAGACAGCATAAATTGCTAAGAAAAAAAAAAAAAAAGAAAAACTACTTTCTATGAGTTGTGGTAGCACACTAAGAACATTTTGTCATTTGTTACTGCCTACTGATATGAGCTATGTCAGCTAGTTAAAAATTGGTTGCAGTATTGAGAAAGCCCTAGTTAGCATTTGGGCACGGTCTGTTCTTTTCTTGGGAGTGTGCTGTTGCAACCTTCTCTCGCCCCACCTCCCCAAAGAGGAAATATGATTTCATAATAAATGTTGTGCAACTTTTATATCATTTCAGTATTGAGGAAACCAGATCCTGAATGCTAAGAACTGAAACGGTTTTTCTTATAAAAATATTTTAAGGAAGAAAAAGTATTAGACGCATGACCAGATAAATTCCTAATAAAGACCATCTTGCATATGGAGGTTTCTGTGCAACAAGTGGGTGAAAGAAATAGAGGGGTTCAGTGGTATATGTACTTCATTTTTCCCATTTGCCTCCCCTCAAAATGTATTTAAGTGTTCAAATAGACTTGCTCAAAATTATTATTTAGTGGTACAAACTGGAATCTGGGAACGTGACGAGACCAGACACTAATCATTAATGTATTAGTTACATGTGAAGTGGACGGAACGTGAGCAGAAGTAGTGAAGGCATCATGTTTCCCTTATGTATTAACAGTTGTTACCCTGGAAGAATATATTAGATCTGATTGACAGTGCTTGTTCCACTAAACAAGATGTCTTCCCTACTTAGAGTTCAAATTGTAAAGACAGGCTTGTTCAGAACTATGTATTTCTCAACTTACTTAGGGAAGTATACATTAATTAATGACATTCGTATTCATTTTCTTGAACGATGGCACATAGAAGAGGTATTGGAAATTCTTTAGCTGTTTGGGAATACTGAGGAGCTGTAACACTCAGCTCCTTACCTCACATTTTGAATGTATTTCTGTTTTCTTTTACAGATTGCAGCATCATATGGAAATGCTGTTTGCATTTTTGAACCTCTTGGTATAAATTCTCATAAAAGAAATTGTGTACGTATATATTTAATGATTGTAATTCAGTTTAGGTTCTTAGAAGAGGCAAAAGTCTGTCAGCCAGTTATTATTATTTTATTACATCGGCACACACAAGACTAATGGATAAACATTTCCCACCATCAATAATAAGATCATATGGGTAGAATCTTCCACTGCGTGAATCAAACAGGGGACGGCACTCTGCCTAAGTTCACAGCATCTTGTTCCTTCATCTCATCCTAGAGTGACAAGGTGACATTTTGGTGTTTGTGTTGAAGGGATCATCAGATCTGTGGTACAGAAACATGACTTAGACTTCTCTATGTGCACCCAGGCTTATTCTAACAGTACAGCCATGGCCGAGCACTCAAGCATTAAGTATGCACTCAAGCATTAAGTATGTACTCAAGCAGGTTTCACAATCTTTGTTGCATCTATACTGCCATCCCCTATGTTGTTATAAACGTATGACCTAACTAGTTTAAAGTAAACTACAGATAGATTTGTATGCGTGACAGGTCCAGATCTCATTCGCAGGGTACTCTGTGACGCATTTAATTTTTATAAAACAATTAAATTGTTAAAATTAGATTCAGCAATTTGCCACTGGATCCTGAATGTTTTTGCAACAGGCTTAATAGCAATTTCATAGAGAAAGAAATACCGGTACCTTTGTATTTTGCTGTTGATGTGAGAATTAATCTTTTACTGTTTTCAAACTACAGCAACTGAAGTGTCAGTGGCTTAAAACTGGGCAATTCTTCCTCAGTTCTATGACTTACAATCTGGCCTGGGATCCTCAAGGTAATGTAAACTTTGTGAAGTATTTGCTCAACATTTATGTTTAGGAGAACTTGAAGAATACAAATTATTTTTATTGTAAAAGTGAGAGCATTAATATGGATATTTTAGATTATCTGTTCTCACCAGTGTTACTTAAAATGTGAAGGTGCTGTACCAAGTGTTTGAGTCTCCTACACAAGAACTTAGTTTGGGAAATAGAACGTTAAGTTGCTAACTGAGTCAAATTACCACCAATAATCATTTAAGCAGAATTTTATTACAATTGAAATCAGTAATGTAGCCAGACACAAATATTTTTAAGACATCTAACAATGTGTATTTATTTGAGATACGAATGAGTATTTAGCATCTGCAACATTCATTATTAAATATGATTTATCATTTGAAGTTGCCAAAAACCCATTGATGCTCTTTTAAAAGATGTTTTAAATTCAAAATGTTTTAATAAATATATAAATATATAGCTGTATAATGATTGCATACCCTATCGTATTTAGAATGGACTTGATAAAGTTGAGGTTTCAACCTGTTTTGAATAATTCTCAGCAAAATATGATGTTAGGCTTAATCTTTCAATATATATGCATCATCTTGGTTTCACAGCTGTGATATTACTGACTTGCAGGTAATAGGCTGCTGACAGCAACTGACTTTTTGCAATTGTGGGCCCCTCCATCTAGTGACCTCCTAGAAGAAGATGAAGATGATGATCCTGACAATCAGATCAAAGATGATAAAGTTCTCCCAGTTTTAAATGACTGGAAATGTGTCTGGCAGTGCAAGTGAGTGAGATAATTTGTATTTTAAGACAAATTGCAATATCACCTCATATATCAACCCTATCTTCTTTCCAAAGCTGTATTTTAAAATGTGCTTTTAAATCACCTTAGAACACCATCACATTTAAAAAGTAAGTTACTCCAAATAAAAATTCCTCACTTTTTTAAGTGACCTACCACCAGAAAACCTCGTCGAAGGCCCACCCAAACCATAGCACTGCCAGGGGATCAAAATTGTCCCCATTTTCTCATCTTTGAAAGTAGTGCTGAGGTATGGGATGAGAGTGAGCAGAGGAGCAGCAGCAGGCAGATGCACTACACTGAGGAAGATGAGGGCCGCTTCCTCAGTCTTAGGAAGAGGGTCTTGAAACTCTTTCTACCCAGTTCTATTTGAGATCCCTGTTACAGAAATGCTTCATGATCAGCTATTTCTATACATATGCAGACTTGGGAAGCAGCTGCCTATGAACCTGTTTTCTTTTGACTTTTTGGAAGCCATTTTAGATTTTGGGTCCATAAAGCACTGTATAGGCTGCTTTGCTCTTTCAGGCAGCTGACCCATCACAGATTATCTGCAACTTTGTTTTTTTCCTACTATTTATCTTGGCTTCATGGGGAGTAGAAGAGCAGGTGGGACAAACTCCCCTTCTGTGATTTGATCTGATCTAGCCTAGGCTTGCCATACTTAATTTATTTAATGGGCTGTTTTCTTGTAAAACTGTGAAAATACTAAATATTCTATTTCATAGTAGCAAATATGTCTTATGCTTCTGCTATTTCTAAAATATGCTTAAAGCAACAACGGTAAAATACAAATATATTTTATTTAAATAATGAACAGTAATACTTAATCAACTGAATGCATATGGAATAATACTATAGAATAAATAGACTTTACTTAGAACTTTACTCTTGTGTTCTTTAGGACTGCAGTGTCAGTACATTTGATGTCATGGTCTCCTGATGGTGAATACTTTGCAACAGCTGGGAAGGTAAGGACAAAAAGAAAATTAAATCAGTTTTTGCTATGGTTTGTATTTGTTTCAGTAAAGTAAATAAGTAATACAGATTAGTCCTGGACCACAAACTCTATTGTAGTCTGAGCTACAATACACCCAGCTGAGGTTCCACAGGAAGGCGTCCAGGCGGGTTTGAATGTCTCCAGGGCAGGAGACTCCACACCCCCCCTGGGCAGCCTGGGCCAGGCTCTGCCACCCTCACCGGGAAGAAGTTTCTTCTCAAATTTAAGTGGAACCTCTTGTTTTCCAGTTTGTACCCGTTGCCCCTTGTCCTACCATTGGTTGTCACCGAGAAGAGCCTGGCTCCATCCTCCTGACACTCACCCTTTATATATCTGTAAACATGAATGAGGTCACCCCTCAGTCTCCTCTTCTCCAGCTCCAGAGCCCCAGCTCCCTCAGCCTTTCCTCACACGGGAGATGCTCCACTCCCTCCAGCATCTTGGTGGCTGCGCTGGACTCTCTCCAGCAGTTCCCTGTCCTTCTGGAACTGAGGGGCCACAACTGGACACAAGATTCCAGGGGTGGTCTCCCCAGGGCAGAGCAGAGGGGCAGGAGAACCTCTCTGACCTACTGACCACCCTCTTCTAATCCACCCCAGGATGCCATTGGCCTAGATCAAGTTTTCGTGAAAGATACCAGAACAGCAGTTGTCTTATTATTTGGGATTTCTCTTTTGTGACATTTTCAATTATAGCTAGCTAACCCCATGGGGTGTTTTATTGCTTTACCCAGGATGACTGCCTCCTAAAAGTCTGGTATCCTATGACCGGTTGGAAGTCATCTCTTCTGCCCCAAGAGAATGAAGAAAAGAAAAAATGTCCAGGCATTGTCCACTTCTCATTTGTTTATTTGGCGCATCCTCGAGCAGTGACAGGATTTTCATGGCGTAACATTAGCAAGTACATGCCCAGGTTCGAAAGTTTTCTTTTTTAAAAAACCAAACCTTTGACCAAGTTTTTTCACACTCTGCTTAAAGTTTGGCCATCAAGAACATGATTAGATTTCTCTGCTTATGCTTTCAAGAAATAAAACATATGAACATCTTCCCATAAGTTTCCGGATTACCTAGTACGACAGTGACAGTCATGTTAATAGGTGGGATTTATTCTAAAATATACTTTAAACTTCAGTGCTTTCTCAAGTTATGGCAAGAAGCACGGCTGTAGGGCTTTGTCTTCACCAAATGGTGCTGTAACTCTGGAAAGAAAACATTTGTCTAAATGATTAGCATTTAGTAAGCTATTTTCTGCACTTTGTCATATATACTGATGTTTAATTAGTTGTTTAATTTCTCTTTTCATTATTTAGTAAAATTTATGCATGCTTTGCATAGTCCTGTAAGTTTAGGCAGTTTCATAACTGCAGTTTTATAATAACTGCTGTATTTATCAAATAATAACTCGTGTACTTTTGCCAAGAGTCCATGGGTTTATCAGCATGCCAAGAATCACTACTGATACAAACCCTTTAGTTAGGGGAGAGGCAGAAATGTGCATGAAACAGTAACTACTAAATACTTCTAAGTTTCCCTAATTTCTGTCATGTCCATAACGCTTATTTAATTTCATTGGGCAACCTTGCTCTGTCTGTTCTCAGGGGTTTGGTCTGTAATGTGTTACTCACATCGTGTCTTGACGGCATCTGTCGGCTGTGGGCAGAGACGCTGTTGCCAGAAGACACGCTTCTCGGGGAGCAGATCTGTGAAACCAGCACCTCCAGCATCAGCAGCTCTGTCTCTCAGTCTGGAAAGCAAAAGGACAAAATACAGCATGCACTAGAGGTACAAGTAAATACTTATTTGGTCAGCTTTTTATTCCAAGATTCTTAAAGCTTAAATATTTAAAGGATTTGATATGAAGAATGTGTATTATCTGGTTCTTATAAGCATAGTGTGAGTTATATAAGTTTTGGAAGTCTATTACTAAACACCGACAAAGTCAGAGACTTCGGATCTCTGCAGCCAAGCTCCATGTTCTTATAACTTAATCTGCTCCTATCTATAGCTAACTAACAGCATTGGGAAGAGACAATGTTTCATATGGAGCAGTAAGTGATGGTTTCATTCTGATTGGGTCTGAAAGTCTGTAAATACAAAAACAGTAGAAGCAGTAACTAAACTCTTTGAATTTTTAGTTATCAGATTTGATAATTGCATTTCCAAAAGGCGTTATTGTGGGGCACTAAATTTCAGTGGTGGTCATATCAAGTCTATTAAGTTTACAATAAGAGAAAACCTTATAAAAACAAGAAAACAAAGCAAAAAAAACCAACCACCCCACCACTCGTTTGTAGACAATTACAATCAGACCAAGTTTTTACTTCTTACGCATCATGACCATCAACAAAAAGGGAAAGCAGAAGCAAGCGTGCTATGGGCTGTTGAACCAGTTGTGCTCTCCATGTGCTCTCAGCAAGTTTCAGTTACACAGAAGTGATTCATTATAAAATAATATTGCAAAGGTTACTGCTCTGAGATTGTTGTAATCTTGTTTATGTGTGTTACACAAAATAGTGTGGTTTTTTGTGTTGTCATTGGAACAGATATCAAAAGGAACTTTCAGAAGACTATTAGAAGAGCTTTGCTTTTGGCCAGAACTGATGTACACAAGTTTCACTATTCTTTGTTCAATCTGCTCAGAATAATCCTTTTGAAAATAGTCTTCACTTCTTAGGTAGAAGGAAATTTAGAAGCTTTAGGCTTTATATAAGTGTGAATTTTTATCTTACAATTTTTTAAGTATTTCTTAATTTGTTTTTTATAACTATACCAGACAATTCACCATTTGAAAAATATGAGAAAAGGACAAAGGAGATCTTCAGTTCTTGTTACCCACACAGATGTATTGCCAGATCAACAGGGTACTCACGAAGTTCAGCGTCACATTTCACATCATGCAAATGCACTTGGTCACTTTCACATAGCAGCAAGCATCAACCCTACTACAGGTGAAATACAACCATTTATTGAACTGTAATACTGTACTTGCACAAAATGAAAAAATAAAAGGGGCTGAGATGCACGTTCTTTGCTTTGCCTAATTGAATACAGCAAATTTGTAGGAAGACTTATTTCACAAGTCTCTTACTGGCCTAGAGTTTTGTAAGACAAATGAGGTTGAATTTATTCTGAACACTTTCAGCATTTTTAAAAGCCAATTAAATTTATCTTTGCACATCAGAAAGCAAAAGAAACCTAAATTTCACATCCACTTAGCATTTGATTGTTGGGTTTTGGGGGGCAATGGTATATAATCAATAGAGTATTTGCATCCTACAGAGTATACAGTGAATGAAAAAAAGCTGTACCAGATTTTTTGGCAGGAAACCAGCTGCTTTTTATGAAATAGAATATAGAATATTTTAAACAAGGAGAAGTTTAAAGAGTAATTATATGCCTTGCCTAAAACCTGTACATGAAATGGCAAGACTGCAGTGTACAAAGCAAAGCAATTAGAACTGTTGGGTGTTATTTATCAATCATATAGGAATCGTTTTCATTTAAATTTATTGATGTTGAAATCTCTTTACTTTTTAAAATTAAATTGCATGTAGAAACTTGATCTGCATCTTACCTTCTCTAATCTTACAGGTGCAAGTTATGGTCTACCTAAAATAAGTTAAATGTCTTAATTAAGAATTTTGTGTATATACGTGTTTGTATATATATACACACAAAAGATTGGCAGTTTAATATATACCTTTTTTATTTGTTTAAAATTTTCCACAGATATTCCATCAGGTTTGGCTGGAACAGCTTTTAATATGGATGAAGGAAATGGAGGCTTCGTTGTTCACTGGTTGAATAATAAAGAATTTAATTTTACATCCTCTATTGAAGTATTTATGCAGCATCTAAGAAAAATTTCTGAACAACAGCTGGAACAAGATTTGGATGTTGAGGTTGAGGAGGAAGAAGAAATGGAAGAAAAAGAGAGAGGTTTACATATGAAATTAGATCATGGTTAGTTATATTGTGATATGTAGCACTTATTTTGAAGCACATTAATGCAATAATGCAACTACTTAGCACAAGAATTGTAAGTGCTAACATTTTATCACTAATGTTAAAGAAATAGACATTTACAGCTGTAGTTTTGGCTGCTGTAATTGTAGGCATGAAAAATTTGATGCTGTACTCTCTGTTGGAAGGCAAAGGTAGCTTTTGTCTTTTGTTTCCATTTTCTGTCTACAGAAACCAGTAAGACCAATTAGTGACAGTAAAATGATGATAAATTGTGTCATTTATAATGCTTAGGTTCTTCAAATCTAGATGACCAGTGCAGTAAAGGGTGTGATAATTCTTACTGAACATACAATACATACTACTTCATCAAGGATCACATACCATCTATTTCATTATTACCTTCTAAATATAAACAGACCCCACTCATATGAAATATGTGGGGTTTTTTTAGTTGACCAGAAAAATCTTAGGTTCTAAGTATCTGGATTTTTATGATTATATTTATTGTTACTTGTATTGCATAGTTAGGAGCAATAGCCAAGGGCCAGAGCCTCATCTTTTTGTACAGACAGCCCAAAGAAAGATGCTTCTACCCTCAATTTGCATGAGTGTGCTTATCCAATAGTACTAGTAACAGATTTAAAAATACTGGGTTGTTTTGAATAGAAACCCATAGGGAACTCTTTGCAATGGATAAAATGGCACATTTCTTTTCTGTTGCAGATTTGTCTATAGATAGGGAATCAGAGACAGGGACTGGTACAGGCTCTTCGGAACATGAAGATGGAGAAAGAGAGGGAAGCCCCAAAACATCTCTGCTAGCAGGCCCACGCATGCCTCTTCCAACAGTTTTGTTAGATCGGAAAATCGAGTTGCTTCTAACTGAATGGAACAGAAATCCAGATATGCTTTTTACTATCCATCCTATTGATGGTACCTTTTTGGTGTGGCATGTGAAATATTTAGATGAATACACTCCAGGCATCTTTCGACAAGTTCAGGTATTGTATATCTGACTTTTAAAAAATATTTATTATCTTAGTCAACAATCATTGTGTCCTCTATTTTCTATCTAAACATCAGTATGAGTTTATTTTAAGTACTTCCTGTGAAACAGCTAACATTGATTTGGACTTAAGCTGGGTTGTTATATTCTAATTTTTTTTTTTCTTTCTTTCTTTTTAGGTTTCATTTTCTTCTAAGATCCCTGTTGCATTTCCATCAGGAGATGCTAGTTCCCTTAGCAAAAATATTATGATGTATGCTTGCCCTGTCTTTGTAAAAGATAACAGTAATACCGTATATCAGAAGACAATGGACTTCCCAGATAAGGCTCTAGAAAATAAAAGAACAAGCTTTGCCCAGGATAGTGCAAACATGAATATAATCTCTCCCATAGTAATGATGATTTCCAAACATATAGATGGTTCTCTCAATCAGTGGGCAGTTACTTTTGCTGATAAATCAGCTTTCACTACTGTGCTAACTGTATCACATAAATTTAGGTACTGCGGTCACCGTTTTCACCTCAATGATCTAGCTTGCCATTCTGTTTTACCATTACTGCTGACTTCTTCTCATCATAATGCTCTGTTAACTCCTGAATCAGACAGTTCCTGGGACTCTGAGAGGATAAACAGAATAATGGATCCTATTAAACATGTGAAAGGTTCTTCTAGGCAGCAACTTAAAAATGCAGCAACCCGTACATTTCATGACCCAAATGCAATCTATAGTGAGCTGATTCTGTGGCGCGTAGACCCTATAGGACCTTTGTCATACACTGGAGGAGTGTCTGAATTGGCTCGAATTAACTCTCTTCATACCTCCGCTTTCTCTAACGTAGCCTGGCTTCCAACGCTTATTCCCAGTTATTGCCTTGGTGAGTCTACTTAGTATGTTTCCATATAGTGTTAACACTGTGAGTCATAGAATTAATTTGTTAAAATAAATTACTATTGTATGTGGAGTATATTTTGATTAACTTTTTAGCAGTTTCCTTGTATTATGCAAATGAAGCGTTTTCATTTCATGTGAGGCTAAGCTACTTCAACTATTTCATGTGGTCTGAGTGTGTCTAGTTACTGCAGATCATCTGACATTCAGTAACTTCCTTGTGTGAGTAAGCAATCATCACTCTCACAAAGAACAATATGATCCCTTTCCTTGGTGTTTTAGGCAGCTTCACTGAGTTCTCTGCCTTGACATGGTTCTCAATAATACAGGTGTTCTAATGACTCGGGTGTCTGGGTTGTTGGCCACATACAGACACAGGAGGCAGTGGGTTAAACAGAACTAGTATTTGGACCACTTGAACATCTGAGCTATTGAGAACGATTTTCAGCCAAAATTTGCAGTATCAACTCTTTTGACATGCTGGCTAAGAACGCTGCTTAGAAGATCCTGAAACAATACTGAAATTCTTCAGACCAGTAGCGGTTTATAAAAGCCCAGTTAGAACACAAAGTATTTTTAAAGAAATAGACTACATTAACTTTACGGAACTGCAGGGAATACTTTCTCAGAGGTCGGGCAGTACAACATCCCATGTAATGCCCTAGGACAATTCTTCAGCTTTTGTCTTTAATTTTAGGGCTTTCTCTTACAGTTAGGAAAATTGTCTCTAAAAACGTTACTCTATTCAGCTGCTCAGACAGTTATTTTTGAATTATCAAAAAGATGCTGTTTTGGTAGTTTTCATCTTGGTATATATAGTACTAAAAATGCAATTTGTCCTGTGGATGTAACATTCAATTTTATACTAATAGTGCCAGGATCTTTTACTATGCTAAGGCCAGCCTGACCTTTGCAATGATTAAACAGGTGTCAGAGATGTTGTGCAACCTTAAAAATTCTAAATGTGCTTAATAAATGCATAACATATCTTTAAGAGAAATCAATTTTCTGTGCTCACATAGTAACATTCTGTGCTGTCTGAATCCCACAGAGTCTTCTAAACACAAATAACAAGGTGATTCCCTCTTATGACGTAAGAGAAAACCACACATCAGCACAGAAAAGCTTCTATGAAGCCTGTTCTATATAATGTAGAGAAGCCATAAAGACACTCTGTGACAGTTTTTCCTACATTATGCACTACTGCAGATACATTTTTCCCTCCACTTCTATATGTGCACTTTTAACTGGATGGTAGAAGAGAATATTTATAGAGGTTGATTTTATCCAAAAGCCTGGAGACAGTAACCAAGGGAAAACGCTGCAGCATTCTGAACAGCTCACCTTAGGCTCCTACTCAGAGATGTCTGAGAAGCTGGGGAAGCTGGAGCTGGCCCTCCTGAGTATAATGGTGTTTTAATGCACACATTAGCTTAGACCTTTGTGCTTCAGTACTTCATGAAAACTATGTTAGAAATATATTGTGTGAATTGGATTGTAACAGACTACCTGATGCCATTTGACTGCCATTTTTTTCTTTAACTAGAATATTTTTGTTTTCTCTTAGGTACATACTGCAACTCCGCTAGCGCTTGCTTTGTTGCCTCCGATGGCAAAAACCTGAGACTCTATCAAGCTGTTGTAGATGCACGAAAACTTCTGGATGAGTTATCTGACCCTGAATCATCTGTAAGTTTATGTAGTTTGAAAGTATTAAAATAAAATTAAGGTTTGGGTGGTTTTTGACCTCCAGAGGCCTGTCTGTCTTAGGTTCTGCATATTTTTTATATAATAAGCAGACGGACATACAGCTATTATTACTAAAAGTGGCTGGACTGAAAATTTCTCTGACATCTTTCATTTCTGTGACTTCAAGCAAAGCCTCACCTTGCATGTTATTATATAAAGAAGCACATTTTTCATTTTTTTCCGTTCTTCTGTTCTTTTATAAGATAACCAGCAAGACAGAGCCTTTCAGTATTCAGATTAGTCTGAGGAATCTGTTCTAGGAGCAATAATTGGGGCATTCCAGCAAAAATCAATAAAGCATTTAGTTTACATAGAAGCTGAGGACCATCAGGGAGTGTGAAAAGGAGATCAACTGGTGGAGTAACTCCCTGGTGCCACTCAGAGAGGCTCCAGGGGGATACCCCCAAAAGGTGATGAACCCCTTGCCCTGTCGGGCAGAGGTTAGAAGACCTGAGACAGCCCCTGCCCCGTCGCTCTTGGGCAGAGGTAGGGGACAGAAAAGATGACGAGGGTTGGAAGCAGGTTCTGGTACGGGGCCGTGGGCAATCCCCCTCCCTACCTGCTTTGCTTCCCCAGGTGCCCCTCTGTAATAGGTTTGAGGCCCTGGATCTTGAAGAGGAGGTAGGTGAGGATGTGCTGCAAGGCCCACCTACAAGGTCACATAGAAAGAGGCAGTTGACCCCACGCCTCAAGACTGCCAGGGCAACAAAGATGCTGGAGGGAGTGGAGCATCTCCCGTGTGAGGAAAGGCTGAGGGAGCTGGGGCTCTGGAGCTGGAGAAGAGGAGACTGAGGGGGGACTCATTCATGTTTACAGATATAGAAAGGGGGAGTGTCAGGAGGATGGAGCCAGGCTCTTCTTGGTGACAACCAATGGTAGGACAAGGGGTAGTGGGTTCAAACTGGAACACAGGAGGTTCCACTTAAATTTGAGAAGAAACAAAAGTGAGGCGGAATATTTGCATTTCTCATGCACAGATACTAAGTTATGCTATGAAAGGATAAATCTTTAAATAAGCAACATATTGTTTCCGTAAAAACTGGTGCCTTATCCTGCTGAATAGCTTCAGATTCACAACAGCACAAATCTCTTGATAAACACATTATTCATAAATGCAAAATGACAACAGAAAGAAGTCTGCTATGGTTTATGCCAACAAGGAAAACTAAGGCATCAGTTTATTGTAAATGACTACAGTTTCCTTCTGTCTGAAGGAAAAATATATTAACTCTTTTCTCTCTTTCAGAAACTTATTGGAGAAGTGTTTAACATTGTGAGCCAACAATCCACTGCTCGACCAGGATGCATTATTGAACTTGATGCAATAACTAACAAAGTAAATAAATGGTTAACGCTTTAAGGGTATCACATAAACGTGTTTAATAGCTTTGTCTTTTAATTACCCTAATCTGTTGAAAAGAGGTAAAAGAGGTGACATTCCTCCATGATAACTGCCTTGAATTTATGTGAATATTGAGATATCTTGAATGTTTTAGTCAGACAGCTTTTGTTTAGCTGCTAGGAGCTCAAAGCCTGTTGTTAGTACAACAGTATTTTCTAAACATATATCTTTATTAAAACAAAGCTAAAGACTGCTTTACAAACCATCATAACTCAAAGAAAATAACATTCTCCTCAAACTCAAACACAAAGATGAACAACGCTAAAAAATCCCAAACCTAAAGACCAGCCAGAACTAGTCCAAAGTGTAGCAATCATAGCCATATATGAACATTTTGCCTGTCTTGTAAGACAAATTTTTCTGTGTTAACCAACACAGTGGTCCATTTCAAACAATGAGAAGGTAGTATTATTACACCTTGGTCTTACTCACAGTTACTTTGATCATACGTGTTTCAGTGCTGTTTTCTGGTAGGAAGCAGCCAATTCTCCATCTGTCAATAAATTTCCATGTCTTTTAAGTATTAATCATACAGGATCTTCAGATTTACAAAATATTTTTCTAGCATGTTTATAGATGAGTACAGGGAACACTCTCCGTGTTTCTCTGGAAAAAGAGGGTGTTTTGCAACTTGAAAACTTTGCCATGGCTGTCTTTGTGCGACGTCTTTTCCTTGCCTGCAGGAAAGGGTTTCAGTGCCAGCAGCCTCCTTTGTAGAGAGGTGGAGGTACCGCAAAGACGTGTTGCTGTCGGGAAGGACAGCTCTTGAGGTATCAGAGAGAAAGAAAACCTGCAGTTCATTCCCTTGTTTAGATTTCCCAAGCAATACACTGCAGACAGCGTCTTCCCGCTGAGAAGGGATGAAGTCTAAGAGTTTTAGCCACTGTCATTTATTCAACAGCTAAAGAAATCAAATCCAATCAGATCCTAAGTCATCTGTCAATAACTGCAGCAGAAATGTTATTATAGAATTTGTCTAGCGTGGTAGATCCAGTTAAATTATTTGAATGTACAAACAATAGGTTCTAGAATATGTTCTTCTCAATATAAGAGGAAAATGTTTAGTTTTTCTGATGCATTAAAATAATTTTCAAAATTATAAAAGAAAGTGATCGTCATCAGTAGCTAGACTGCACTGAAGAAATTACGGCATTGGTACCAAATGTTGCTATACTGTTCTGGACGTATAACTATTGCTTAATATTTCAGTGTGGCTCAAACACACAGTTGCTTCATGTCTTTCAAGAAGACTTCATTTTGGGATACAAACCACATAAGGAAGATGTGGAAGGGAAGGAAACTGAGATATTTTTCCAGCCATCACAAGGTATAGCATCAAAATAACTAATATGAATGAAGTAGGTAGCAAAAATGTTCTTAAAGAATATTGCAATCTAGCTGGCATATGCTTAACGAGAATCTGTAGAATTCAGTAAAACAGCTGTTCCATGTTCCTCATATTAATTGTTGTTTACATGGTAACAGTATTAAAGACATTCTGATTTCCTCAGTGAAACATTTTAACTCATATGACAAAGTCCATTTTTCAAAATGCTATATGTTATAAATTAAAATGTGTATATAAAAAGGCTTTTTTAGTATCAGTTTTTAGAGAGTCTTCTGTCATTGCAAATTATTTCCATTGAACATCAACTTCATGATAGCGATAATACGCTTAAATTACAGGGTATCGTCCACCACCTTTCTCAGAAAAGTTCTACCTAGTAGTAATTGAAAAAGACAGCAATGGCTGCTCTGTTCTTCAGATGTGGCATCTTCATCTCAAATCTGTGCAAGCCTGTTTAGGTGAGTGACTGTAATGTTCTTAGAGACAGACGTTTATTTTAAATCACATGAAAGACAACTTAAACCATGGTGGTTTATTTTAAAACAAATTGTGTCACCTTTGTCAAGCAGAAGCCTCAAAGTCAGGAACCTTTGAAATAATTTATCAATGCTATATAAGCAGTCAGGTTCCTTACAAACATTGGTTGCATTCTATGCCAATTGCAATACAAAAATTTGTTGATAGGATGAGTAACGTCCTAAATCACCGGTTTCATTTTAAACTATCCATATTTCAGAATGTTATGGATATCTCAAAATGAAGACTCATAAGGCGCAATAAAACCAATGGAGTCTGCATGTCATATAATTATTTTCTGTGTAACTTAAGCGCTGCTTAGAAAAATAAAACCAATTATAGGCTATTCATGCCTTGTCCTTACTTATAAACTTTTTTTTAACACTGTTGACCACTTTTTTATAGCAAAACCAACTGAAGCTACTTCATCAGAGAATAAACTTAGCGTACCTGAGCAAAAGACTGTGGATTCTTCTCCAGATGTATCACCCGGCATAAGTCCCCTTCCACGATCTTCATCAATTGCAAATCTTCAGACTGCGAGTAAACTCATTCTGAGCTCCAGACTTGTGTACAGCCAACCTCTGGATCTTCCTCTTGGTGTAGAAGTAATAAGAGCAACTCCTTCAGCAGGTAAACCTAACACTTTTTTCTATACAGTTGGTCCATGAGTTTACTTCTTGATTTATACAATTCTAGATATATAGAGATATCGTCAGCCTATCACATTCTGATTTACTGAAACAGGGAACACAGGACTTTTTAAAAAGGCTCTCTCGAACGAATCATTTTGTCCATGTCGTGCTACCTTTTCATAAATGTATTGAGTTCCCACAGCAAAGCTGTTCCTGAAACTCACTGCTCTAGCCGTTGGAAACTTCTAGTCTTAATTTGTTAATGAACAATTTATACCCACTTGTTGACCTGCCAGCACTAATATGTTGGGTATATAGTGGGGTTTTTTACCTGATGCACTTAGCCCTTCCTCTGGTTGTCTGTCTGTGTCTCTCCTCTCTTTATTCGGTTTCATTTTGATAAGCTACATGCACCTAATCTTAATATCCTTAATGTCTTCTGGTTAAATCTTTGTATTCTTCTCATTATTCCAGCAACCCTTCTTCTGAATTAGTTCAATTCAAGCTTATCTTCTTTGAATAGTGACTGGCACTGGAGCTGATTAGTGATGTTCAAGCTGCAGTACTGTTATCAGTGTTAATACATTTGCCCTTACTCGATTCCAAATTAGAAAAAGAATACTAGCTTGTAAAGTTCTCTATCAGTAGTCAGCCGGTGCTGTGTCTGCCTCATTCATACAGACATTCTACTTCATATTACTAAAAGTAAATGTTTGTTCTAACTTCAGGTCACTTGAGTTCTTCATCGATATACCCAGTCTGCCTTGCACCTTATTTGATAGTAACAGCGTGTTCGGACAACAGAGTGCGGTTCTGGAGATGTACGGTAGAGACAGACCTGAACGGCAAAAATGGAGAAGAAAGGGAAACATATCATTGGAGAAAATGGCCTTTAATGAATGATGAAGGAGAAGACAACAGCAGTACAGTGAGCATAGTAGGAAGGCCAGTTGCCGTGAGCTGTTCTTATACGGGACGTCTTGCAGTAGCATACAAACAACCCATACAGCATAACGGTTTTGTTTCCAAAGAATTTTCCATGCATGTTTGTATACTTGAATGTGAGTCTACAGGAGGATCAGAATGGGTTTTGGAACAGACAATTCATCTGGATGATTTAGTTAAGGTTGGAAGTGTACTTGATTCAAGGATCAGTGTAGATAGTAATTTATTTGTTTACAGTAAATCAGATGCTTTTTTGAATAAAGATGAATACCTGGTGCCCAGTATCAAGCATTTGGTGCATTTGGACTGGGTATCAAAAGAAGATGGCTCACATATATTGACAGTTGGAGTTGGTGCCAACATCTTCATGTATGGAAGACTTTCGGGAATTGTAACAGATCAAACGAGCAGTAAAGAGGGAGTAGCTGTCATTACTTTACCACTAGGTGGTAGCATAAAACAAGGTATAAAGTCGAAGTGGGTGTTGCTTAGATCAATTGATTTGGTATCATCTGTAGATGGCACTCCTTCCCTGCCTGTGTCTCTGTCCTGGGTGAGAGATGGCATCCTGGTAGTGGGAATGGACTGTGAAATGCATGTTTATGCCCAGTGGAAACACACTGTCAAGTTTGGTGATGCAGAAAGTGATGTTTTTACTACTGAAGACTCAGCAACGCAAGATCCACTCAAAACAAGCTTGATAGCAAAGAAGACCAGTGTAATTGATGGGGCAGGTATTGTGGATGATGTTTTTGGCACTCCAACTGTAATTCAGGATGGTGGCCTTTTTGAAGCTGCTCATGTTCTTTCACCTACTCTCCCTCAGTATCATCCAACCCAGTTATTAGAACTTATGGACCTGGGTAAAGTTCGCCGAGCCAAAGCCATTCTATCACATTTAGTTAAATGTATTGCGGGAGAAGTTGCAATAGTGAAAGACACAGAAGCTGGAGAAGGAACTGGTCCCAAACGCCATCTTTCTCGCACCATTAGTGTAAGTGGTAGTACTGCGAAGGATACCATCACAGCTGGAAAAGATGGTACCCGAGACTACACAGAGATAGACTCAATTCCCCCGCTGCCACTGTATGCGCTGCTTGCTGCAGATCAAGATGCTACTTATGTTTCTGAAGAAACTTCTAAAATACCTCAGGGCTCTGAAGACCACGCTAAGAGAAAAACAGAGGATCAGTACTCAGATCTATTCCAGATTCAGCCTGTTACAACTGATGACTTTATTGATTTTGAGCCTGAAAAGAGGGAGAGTAAATCCAAAGTTATTAATCTCTCACAGTACGGTCCAACTTACTTTGGCCGAGAACATGCGAGTGTCCTTTCAAGCCACCTGATGCACTCAAGTCTGCCAGGCCTCACTCGACTGGAGCAGATGTTCCTGGTGGCTTTGGCAGACACTGTGGCCACAACAAGCACTGAGCTAGATGAGAACAGAGATAAGAATTACTCAGGTTAGTAACTGACATATTATTGAATTAACACTCTTGTTCTTCTCAGCAAAGGTAATCGTTGTCCTTGGGTGTTTTGGGATAACAAAGCTGAAAACTAGCATCAGTTATTCAGATTATAGTAAAAGAAAAAACACTTAAATATAAATCTCTGCTTATATTTCACACATAATAAATAACTTGTAGTTCAGGTTCTCAGAAAGCTAAGAAACATACATTCCTCACACGCTGCATATGACAGGTTGTCTATATGCCTCCTGTAGTCACCTGCATGTTTGACAGTCAATATTTTGTATTTCACAGGAAGAGATACCTTGGATGAATGTGGCTTACGGTATTTGTTGGCTATGCGCTTGCACACCTGCCTTCTGACATCACTTCCACCTCTGTATCGAGTTCAGCTACTTCACCAAGGTAATTCTTAGAGCAAAGTGTTGCTTTCATTTGATCCATTTGAGCTAACAGGATCTGGTTATATTTGATTTATAATATTATGGTATTTCCATTATCTGCATATTAATTCTAGATTATTCTGTTGAAGCCCTTATCTTGCAAAGGCTTAGTACATGCTTCCCTCCATGCACTGTGAATAGCAAAAAAGTGTAGTTCTAGAACAGAATAAGATTCTGCCCCATTCAATTTGAGGCAGGAGTAAGTTCCCCAACAAGAAAACATAGAGATTATATATATATATATTTCATTGTTTCTGCTGGAGGAATGAAGATGCTGCTTTACATGAGCATGCCTTTATCTTAGAGATTATTTTCTTATTTTCATCACAGCAGTTTTTTCCCCTTGCTCAGTTGGAGTAAATGCTGTTGTGAAATACAGGAAAGAAGATCAAGTTGCCACCTAACAGCAGACAGGAAGGTTTCTGGCCCAGAACGGGTCTGCCTCCAAGGCAATAGAATATTTCTCCTTCAGCCTTTCACCATATAACTCTAGTACGTATGTAAGTGGGATACTGGAAAAGGACAGAAGCACTGAAGAGAGGACATCCCTAGAGAGCAAAAAGATATTCATGCTGAGCGAAGGAGCCTGTGTCAGGTCTACGTGAATCTTCAGCTGGAGATCACACTTCGCATGTCTGATGTAGTCCATTTACCTATTAACAAGTTTTAATCTTCTAAATTTTCTTATGTTATTGTTTAGGCCTGTCTACTTGCCATTTTGCATGGGCTTTTCATTCTGAGGCTGAGGAGGAGTTGATCAATATGATCCCAGCTATCCAAAGGGGAGACCCACAGTGGTCTGAATTAAGAGCCATGGGTATTGGCTGGTGGGTCAGGAATATCAACACCCTCCGAAGATGCATTGAGAAGGTACTTGGCATTGCTTGCAGGCTGTAGTTCCGTGCTGTCAGGTGTGCCTCAACAGATACACACGGTGACCTGCGGCTGGCACATTTCTTTGTACTCCAGCCCACCCAGGAGTGTGCACACCTGATGTTGGTACTCCTGCCTTACAAATGTTGTTATTCAATAGTAAGATATAATACAACTGGACCTAGGGAACAAGCCATTTCTGCAGCACCTAATTGCTCCCCTGCTGCATATCTAACAGTATGTTGAAAATCATATTAAGTACCCTATTTTAAGAAGAGTCTTGTTTTCAGGTATGACTATACATCTACAGATGAAAGAGGGAATTATGCTTTGAGTTCAGTAGAGGGTTTTATTTAAGAAATAAATATATCTAAAATATTACTCAATAAAAACTATATAAAGGGTCTCTTTGCAAATTTTGTATTTTTTATAACAGAGTACTATAGAACATAAAAGATCTGAAATGCAAATAAATTCAGGTCTTACTCATCTGAAGAGTCACAAAAATTACAGTTTGATGGAAATATGCACCTATATTATGTAAAACCAAAATAACACAACTAATTTCCATGCGGAGTTTTCTTATGGGAGGTCTAACAATGGATAAAATGCAATATATTTCTGAGATAATATTTAAAACTATTTCCCATAGGTACCATTGAGATTTAAGTCCTTACTAAAGTAAGAATTTCAGCTTTATTGTAACTCGAAGTTTGATGGATTTGAATCATCACGAGTTTTTGCTTTGAGTTACAGCAAATAATGCAGTCTCTGAGGAACAGAAGTGCTTGCTAGTGTACTACATTTCCAAGTCATCTCTTGTAAAAGTACATTTTAAAAACTTACAGGGTACTCAGAGAATCCAGGAGTGAAGCTTAATCATCCAGGTACTCCAAATCAAATGCAATTACATCACTGACTCCTATACAAGATAAAGTGTCCATTACAGAAATACTTGTGTTAGCTTAAGCATGTTGAAATTATGGATTGCAAGAGGAATTTCACACAATAGTACGCGTTACTGTCCCGCTGTGTTGAGAGGGGTTAATAGCTGCAGTAGTGCTGCTTTTCTGACTCTTAAGAACATTTGCAGTGCAATGAGAGCTGTCACATGTAAATAAAACATTCTGACAGAAATTACTGTAGCTTTGTAGAAATAATAGAATCACCTGACTGTCCTCCCTGACAGAGGGAGTTAGGGAAAAGCAGTATTTTGAGTATTATTTTCAGTAATTAAAGTAGGTTTTATTTACTACAGGTTGCAAAAGCTTCATTCCAGAGGAACAACGATGCCTTAGATGCTGCACTTTTTTACCTTGCTATGAAGAAAAAGGCAGTGGTGTGGGGTCTCTTCAGGTGAGTTCTGTTAACTGTAAGTTTGATTAAATCTTAACTGAACCAGGAATGCAAAGCAGAACTCATTCAAGATGAGAGTTTAATTTAAAGTGATGTTGTTAAAGTGGTTGTATGCTAAGGTTACATAATAAATAGTTGTGTACATTGCATTTCTTTATGCAGATCCCAGCATGATGAAAAGATGACTGCCTTTTTCAGCCACAACTTTAGTGAAGATAGATGGCGCAAAGCTGCTTTAAAAAATGCTTTTGCTTTGTTGGGAAAACAACGCTTTGAACAATCAGCTGCATTTTTCTTGCTAGCAGGTTCACTGAAAGATGCTATAGAGGTATCCACTTTTCCACTTTTGAGAATTAAGTTTCAGTTACTAATTTGAACTATGTAAGTGTATCCTTACAAGCTGTTCCCTGATGGTCTTTTCACAAATCGTGGCAGCACAAATGATATGGTATGTGTACGCATGATCTCTCTGTGCCCTGCAGACATACCATTTACCTCCACACCACCGTGAAAAGCAGCTTGGGAGCTGATCTGAAGGCCTGAATAATTGTTCAGATGTTATATATCAGTCCTCAGGAAGCGCTCTTGGGAATACCAGTCATGACCCTTCTGGCAAAGCTGCCTGTTTGATCAGCACAGTTAAGCTGTAGCAGCCTGTTCAGCCTTCAGCTATTCTGCATGACCTTGTTACAACATTAAGTTAAAAAAGAAGTCAGAGTTCTCTTCTGAAGCAGCCCTAGGATCCCTTCTTAGTGAGCTGTGATGTTGCCTTGCCACAAGGGAGGTGAGACCTGTAAGCAGGATCATAACCTAAGCAGCACCTCTCAGGAGAGAATGGGAATTAGAGAACTCTAGTTGTCCCACCTGTTTATATGCATTATGTTTGTCTTTACCTGAAAAGACAAAGATTCTGCAGATGAGGCTGTGTGAAGAATATCTTACCAGGAACGTATTAACTTTAAATTTGGAAGTTAATCTGTATCTTCTGCCATAATAATTTTTGACATGCTGATATACTGCTACACATATTATACCTCCTGAAATAGAAAGTACACCTCTTTCCAAACATGCAATAAATATCTTACTTACATATATATCACTTACCACATTTTTGACCCAAAGATTAATATATACTTTAAAGAACAGATATAAGAAGTTAGCTGTTCTGTAAACATAAATTGCTATTCACTTCATTGTATTTTAAAGAACAGTCTTCCTTAATAAAGCAACCTTTTCCCCACTTCTTATAGGTGTGCCTTGAGAAAATGGAAGACATCCAGTTGGCTATGGTTATTGCTCGCTTATATGAATCTGAGTTTGAGACCTCTGTCACGTACACCTCCATTCTTTATGAAAAGATTTTGGGTTGCTGTAAGGATGGAGCTGGGTTCAACTGTACTAAATTGCATTCGGATCCATTTCTGAGAAGCATTGCATACTGGATAATGAAGGATTACACTAGAGCACTGGACACGTTATTGGAACAAACACCTAAAGATGATGATGAAAACCCAGGTAAGGGAAAATCATTGGTCTGATAGGATGAACTTATGAAGACAAAGTAGAGGAGGAGAAATACTTTCTCTGTATGTATCTCTGTATGTATCTCCTGAGATGCCATTATGTCAAAATAATTAATTGGCTTATCTCTAACACTAGCCCACTCAATAATTTCTTCTTCTTAAACATAAATATATAAATCTTTTTCCAATTTCTTCCAGGGCCTTGTCTCCGACTGCCCAATATTAAATTTAGTTCTGCTGTCAGATAAGCTCAGGAGAGCCTTCTTTGGGACTTCCCTGCATACCTCTCCACTGCTAATTGTTGGCTAGTCTTTATTCTGATGGAGTAAATTTTCATTCTTGCTTCTAGAAACGAGCAATGTTCTGGCAGGATTTCCTATTCTGTCTTCGAGATTAACGCAGTTTCTGTGGCATACTCCCTCCCTTGGGGAAATCTCTACCTGGCTGATCATCCCGGCTCTTTTTAGGCATAGCTGAGTAGAATGTAACACTCAGGCAAATGAGAGAATTTAGTATCTTTCTACTTATCCAGCTCATTCTTTTAATCTTTTTGTGGGGAATAAGTAATTATTTCACTTTGTTTTGGCAACTAGACCCAAAACTGTCTTTGTTTTTGTGTTCTGACAAATCTCTGTAATGCAGGAAACATTGCAAACCAGATTAATACCATTTTATAGCCATTTTAATAGATGTTGTATCTGTTTAATCCCTCAGTTATTGTCAAGTCATGCAATCCTGTGGTATTCAGTTTTTACAATTATCTTCGGACCCACCCTTTGCTCATCCGAAGATACTTCGGCTCACCAGAAGGGACTTTGGCCACCTTAGGTTTGAAAACTGAGAAAAGCTTTGTTGATAAAATTAATCTTATAGAAAGAAAACTGTTCTTCACTACTGCGAATGCTCATTTTAAAGTGGGCTGTCCTGTACTAGCACTTGAAGTCCTTTCCAAAATTCCAAAAGTAAGAAAAAAGCCTACTGTAGCTGCTGAGAAGGACTCATCTAGTCCTCCAATACAGGCTGGTGTTTCAGATTCCAAAGCCTTGATGGATGGTGCTGGAAGTGGTGGTATAGACTGGTCACAGCCAATTTCCACTTCCCTTGCTTTGGAGAATACTCTTGAGTCTTCAGCACAGTTTGACTGGAGTCAACCAGCAGTAAAATTTGATGATGAGCCCCTTACTCTTGATTGGGGTGAAGACAAAAATGGATCAGATGAAGAGGACAAGGATGTTGGGATAATGATGAAAAGCTCACAGTCTGAATCTAAGAGTGGAGAAGATGATGAGCCAACCTCAGACACCAACATCTCACAAACACTGCATGAGGAGGTTTCTGATGCAGGAGAAACTGAGGTTGATGTTATTGCTGAACAACTGAAGTTTAGAGCCTGTTTGAAGATCCTTATGACTGAACTGCGGACTTTGGCTACAGGTTATGAAGTAGATGGAGGAAAGCTCAGATTTCAGCTGTACAACTGGCTTGAAAAAGAGATTGCTGCTATGCATGAAATCTGCAACCATGATGCAGGGGGCAAAGACTATTGCAAAACATATACCAAAGTAAACGGGGATCTACTTGATCACGATGATATTATAGATAAGCCAGACATTGGTTCATATGAAAGGCACCAGATAGAAAGACGTAGGTTACAAGCAAAACGTGAACATGCTGAAAGGCGGAAGTGGTGGCTGCAGAAGAACCAAGCTCTTCTGAGAGTTTTTCTAAGTTACTGTAGTCTTCATGGGGCACAAGGTGGTGGTTTGGCATCTGTAAGAATGGAGCTGAAGTTCTTGCTGCAAGAGTCACAGCAGGTAAAACAAATTCAACTCATTTGACACGTGTGAACAGTTCTGGACTGTCGGTTTTGTCAAATGCTAAAGTTTGTGCCTAAATAGATGCTTCTTATGTTCTGCAAGTCTAATGGTCAAGATCATTTTAATGTTCTCAGGGAAAGAACTTGGTATTTAGCTCTGCTGTTTTCCACATCCTGATTATTTGGTTCTTAAGAATCTGTTAGATGACACTGAGGATTAGGCTACCTATAATTATGGAATATAAATGTTGATGTTTATGTTACAGCTGCAGCATTATAGTTGTGTTCCAATTAAACTATAATTTCGACCTTAATATTCGGGGTATCACAGTATCACAGTATCACAGTATCACAGTATGTTTGGGATTGGAAGGGACCTCAAAAGATCATCTAGTCCAATCCCCCTGCTGGAGCAGGAACGCCTAGGTGAGGTCGCACAGGAATGTGTCCAGGCGGGCTTTGAATGTCTCCAGGGAAGGAGACTCCACAACCTCCCTGGGTAGCCTGTTCCAGTGCTCTGTTACCCTCACTGAGAAGAAGTTCTTTCTCAAATTTAAGTGGAACCTCTTGTGTTCCAGCTTGATCCCATTGCCCCTTGTCCTATCATTGTTTGCCACTGAGAAGAGCCTGACTCCATCCTCATGGCACTCACCCTTTATATATTTATAAACATTAATAAGGTCACCCCTCAGTCTCCTCTTCTCCAAACTAAAGAGATCCAGCTCCCTCAGCCTTTCTTCATAAGGGAGATGCTCCACTCCCTTAATCATCTTTGTTGCCCTACGCTGGACCCTCTCCAGCAGTTCCCTGTCCTTCTGGAACTGAGGGGCCCAGAACTGAACACAATATTCTAGATGGGGTCTCACCAGGGTGGAGTAGAGGGGAAGGAGGACCTCTCTCGATCTACTGACCACCCCCCTTGTAATACACCCAAGGATGCCATTAGCCTTCCTGGCCACAAGGGCACAGTGCTGGCTCATGATCATCCTGTTGTCCACCAGGATCCCCAGGTCCCTTTCCCCTACACTGCTCTCTAATAGGTCATGCCCCAACCTATACTGGAACTTGGGATTGTTCCTGCCCAGATGCAGGACTCTACACTTTCCCTTGTTAAATTCCATCAGATTATCCCCCGCCCAACTCTCCAGCCTGTCCAGGTACCCATATAATAAATCAAATTCACAATTGCTGAAATATGACAATCTCATTCCCTGTGCCTCTGCAGATCATGCAAGGGAGCTACAAGGAATGGGATCTTAGCTGCAAGGCTCAACAAATAATACCAAATTAGACAGGGCAGTGCTCCCTTGTACTGTATTATGGCATTGTCTACATTTATTTCATACAAAAAGAGATATTTTCCAACAAATGTTAATGACTAAACTGAGCTACAGCAGATAATCTCATACTGGGCAGGTCATTTAACTTGCTCTAGTCCCACATTTTTCACATCTCGAATAGGAGCAGTAGGCAAATGTTTGGTGGTACAAGGCTTAGCACACTCTTTTCAGAAGAAAGAAAAAAACTTGTTCATTTCCACTTGAGAAACTCAGATTGGTGCCAATTTAACTACTGCTATTGAACTCAGACTAGTGAGTATTATATCAGCTCATGCTACAGCGAGTGCATTTTAGTTAGTGTCTCTTAATAGTCAATCCAAACACTTCCTAATGAACTACATAAAAATACTCTTCCTGCACTAAATCAAAAAGTGTTCCAGCAAACTTGGCTATCAGGTCTGATATTTGTTGTTATAGTAATTAAGAATTTGGTTTTGACATCAGTGACAGTAAAAATCTTGTCTGTACTGAGTAGACAGTACAAGAAAATGAATAACTGAAAAAATATTTAAGATAGAAAATTATCCTTTTTTTTAAACTTTTTTCCTCAAAGCAATGATTTTAAATACAATGTTTTCTTTTAAACAGGAAACTACTGTAAAACAACTTCAGTCTCCACTTCCATTACCCACAACCCTACCGTTGCTTTCTGCAAGCATAGCATCCACAAAAACGGTGATCGCCAATCCCGTGCTGTATTTAAACAACCACATCCACGATATTCTTTACACTATTGTGCAGATGAAATCACCACCACATCCTAACGTTGAAGATGTCAAGGTAATGAAAAGCTTTCAGGAAACGCTAAATGTTTTTTTATGGAGTGAGCATGGAAAATAAAATGTGGTGTTTGAGGTAACTGTTCAACACTTACCCTTTGACAGCACTGACCTCCTCCCTTTAAGTAAACCGCTAGTTAACCACTTGCTTTCTGACACCCTTTTGAATCTGGTTAGTTGCCTTTCATCCCAATTCTGGTCATTCTCAGGAAACTATTCCAAATGTGGACATATACTAAACCACTGAATTCTTGGCTCTTAAATAACGTGATCGTATAAGTTAACTGATTATCATTATGGTCAAATGCTGTAGGGAGATTAATGAAAGCAGAGGTAGGAGACTGACATTGTAACTTTCTATTAATATAGATATTACATAACTTACTCTAGCGTGGATTTCCTTGAGCGTGCTGGTTTTTAAAGGAATTGTGGTGAACTGCTTAATCTAAGCCATATTCTGGGGTGAATACATTCTGTTCAGATTCAGTAAATAGAGGGGGAAAAAACCAAAGAGTCTGAAACTATGACACAGTGTTATGACTATGACACTCATTAAAATTTGAATTCCTGTTGAATAAATGAAGTAGGGAAAAATTGGGAAAGGAAATGAGTTGTCCCACTGCGAGGCAGTTAAGCTTCTAAAACTGTAGCCAAAGCTTGTTTACGTCTCGGTCTGTCTCTTATATCAGTGAACTCCTTTTGCATTATGCTATAGCAAGCTTCTTTCTTACTCTAAAACTCCTGCTTCACATGCATTTGCTTTTAAAAGAGAATTCAGAAAGAAGAGCTGACACTGCCTAACTGCAAAACGACTTTAGATAATTCATAGCTTAATCTGAGGTCTAGCATGTGAGGAAATGGAAAGAGAGGAAGAGGAGATGGAAATGAACACAGAGTGAGTTTCAAGTCCACCTTTTTAACAGTTTACCATTTTCTTCACGCTGTGGATTGCATCGGACTTTCCAAGAAACCCTTGCATTTCCCCTGTTTTAAGAACTGGAGTATTTCTGTTGTATTGTCAGGCAATAACAGGCTATTATTCTTGTTACTCCTGGAGACTTCCGGAAATTTGTGATCACATAGTTGAGGTACAAAAGAGATGATATATAAAAGAATCATACCATTATTACACAAAGTTTTCTATTTCATGCATATTGAGCAACTACTACTGTATTAAACTGCATTGTTATATATTAAGGCTTCCAGGAATCACTCTATCAAATTAATTATTGTAACAGGACATACTTTAGCACTCCTTCAGTATACTCATTCATTGTGGCAGTTCTCTGTCTGAATAAAGTTAATTATCTTGACATAGCATTAGAGGGTTTTGACTGCAATCCAGTGATCTTGAAGTAGCAGTTGTGATTTTCTAAATACTGTGCTCTAAACTTAAAGTAACACTCAGATACTATTTCCCGCACTTGATTTAAAACTAGGAGCAATTTCCAGTGCTGTTTAGAAAGAATTGTGGTTTACTCACCGTTTATGTATAACTTATGTATAGCTTATTGGCTCTTTTTATTTTAGGTGTACACACTTCATTCTTTAGCAGCTTCGCTTTCTGCATCCATTTATCAAGCACTATGTGACAGCCACAGCTACAGGTAAACCCACAAGTTTTCTTACAGTCCTGCATTGGAGTAATCTTGAGTATCTGAGGTGGAAATTCTTCCTGCCTATGTCTAAAAAAGGGATTAAATATCTGTGTATGGGTATAGATACTTATACAGTTTACACATTGCTAGCTTTGATATGCCAGATCAGGTTTCCATGGATAAAATAACAGAAATCATTCAGATTTTTTCAATAAGTAACAGGAAAATTTAGTGTCACTCTCACTTAGGATGATTCTGAAAAACATTTGACTGCTGTGTTCCACAGCACAGTTATTGCTGAACAGGGCTGCAGGGGAAACATCTGAGCCTAACTGAAGTCAGGACTCATGCAGTGTAATTTCCAAACTGGAACTGGAAGAGAAATCTGTAAAAACGTTTAAAAGATATTATTCAGAACAAATATATTACTAAAATATTTGGAAAAGACTTTTTCATGTCTGGAGCTCTGCATATAACATATTCAAATTGATAATGCCACATGGCAGCAATCCAAGTTTCAATTGAAAATTTGTTTTCTGTACCATGAAATTATAAAATTCTTGACAGTCCTATAGAATTTAAAATATTGCATTTTCTGATTAAATAAGAAGCTCGTATATATAACTACACTTTGTTATGAAAAATATTCTGAAATCCTTTCTCATGAGAAAAATCTTCATTTGTATTTAGCAGTCAAACAGAAGCGAATCAGTTTACAGGGATGGTTTATCAAGGACTGCTCTTGAGCGATCGACGCAGACTGAGGACAGAAAGTATCGAAGAGCACGCAACTCCCAACTCAGCCCCTGCTCAGTGGCCTGGTGAGACAAAGCCCACGTTACTCTTAGCACCACATCTGAAATGTGATCTCACTGTCCTGTAATACGATGGATGAAATGGTGGATGATCAGAAATGGATAAGTGTTTCTGATTCTGTTCTTGAATTAATAAAAGCATTTAACTTTTTCACATATCAAAACAAATAAGAATAAACGTTGTATATGGTAAACATCTTGCTTGAAGAAGAGACCATGATCTTTAGGATAAACTCAATAAGCTGATAATTTGTCATCCTAAAATGTTTTCCTCCAGTCTGCCTCACCCCCAGCAAAGCTCCTTCTGTTAGTGGTTTCTCTAGCACTGTCTTACCCCCGTGCTTTACCTGGTATAGCTACCAAAACAGCTACTCCCAGCACCCAAGCATCGCTTTAGTGCTTGGAGGTCAACTGGGGAAAGAGTGCAGGAATTCCACAGGCAAGCTGAACTGCCCGTAGTATGTTTCAGCTGAATAGAAGTATCGTGTGGCTATTAGTATGTGTTTAACATGAAAGAGAGAGGCGAAACATTTCCCTTTTTTCCATTTGTACTCCTACTCATTGAATACAGAACTTTTCCTCTTTTCTCTCTGCAGGTGTGAGTTCGCTTATAAATCTCTTAAGTTCAGCTCAGGATGAAGATCAACCAAAGTTAAACATCCTGCTCTGCGAAGCTGTTGTAGCTGTCTACCTGAGTCTCCTTATACACGCCCTTGCAACCAATTCATGTAACGAATTATTTCGACTAGCAGCCCATCCTTTGAACAGCCGAATGTGGGCTGCTGTTTTTGGTGGAGGGGTGAAACTCCTTGTGAAACCTCGACGGCAGTCAGAAAACATTCCAGGTACCTTGTTCTCTAAGGGGCATACTAACGATTTGCCTTTTATACCTTCCTTCCTTTTAAAAACTAACAGCAAGAAAGCAGAATTTAAGTATCTACCGGCAAGAAAACTGTTACATTAATTAAAAAGCAGAAAAATTATTAGTCTTTGTGGTTGTCCCTTGTGGTGGCACCCAGCACATTTTGAATTTGGCATAAAAACTGTACAGTTATTGTATTGCTAATATTACTAGTAGATGCTTACTTAGAACAACTTTGGGGGACTTTATGTCATTATTTTTAGTGAAAAAACAGGTGGTATGAATCGGTGTTAATACCTATGGTTTTCTGTATGTGAGAGATGAACGTTATTGTTTAACGACTGCGGTAACTTGGAAACAGTATTTCTGAAACCAATTTCTATTGCAAGATATGATTTCACCTTGCACAAGTCCACAGAGAAGAAATATTGGCTTCATCTGTCAGAAAAATACTTGATGTGTCTGTAAACTCCAACTAAAACCAGAGATTTTGCAACGAGAGATGAGCATGTTTTAATATATTGCATGAGGAAAAGCAGAAATGGAGATTGAATTCCGGCTCTGGAGACAAGGGCAAATACAACCATTTGTCATAGGCTTCACACTGCAACAATGCTGAAAATCATGTCACATAGGCTTTCAAAACAGTGATAAGCTTGAAACCTGTGCTAAAATTAGATATTTCATATCTGAAATATTAAACAAAATAGTAACGAGGCAATGCACCGTTCTCAGGATGCACAGCAGATATTTGTCATTCGTGGAGTAACTTAAAACTTATTTAGGGAAGTTATTTTCACAAGATGCTACTGTGAATAACTTCTGTGAGTCATTCCTCTTCATTTGAGATGTATTCTGTTTCCCTTTAACCTGCAAGCTGCTCCAGCTTCCGATGTTTCAGAGGATGGTAATGGAGGTTTGTAAAGACTTGCAGTATAGATGAGTGTTAGTAGTGGCTTGAAATAAAAAGTTTTTCAAATATATAGCTCCTTTGTAATAAAGTAAGTGTGATCTTCACTGTTGCCTGGCCAGTAACACTTTGAAAAACAAATTCTGTGTTAATGGGTTGATAACTATTACAACATTTTAAATCATAACACTTTGAAATAGACTTCAGTTGCCAAAAATCCTCTCTTCTCTATTCAAATTCTCTTTGCTGTCTTAAGAGTTCTTTGGCTTATATTTTCAATAACTACTGCTGCTTGTGCAGTTTAGTTTAGTGACATTTTCTCTATTTTATTTCTCAACAAAACGTTTTCATTCTTTTCTGGAGAACAGATTTCAGCTAATAGCTTTTTATTGAAAAGCTACATCTCCTGAAAACTTAATCCAGATAATAAAATGTATTTCTCATTATATATCTGATGTATAAATGCCACTGTTAGTGAACTTATCATAAGTGAACTCTTTGTATGATCACACTTACTTTATTTAGGCTGGCTTTGATTTCTGAATCAGTAGAAATTAGTACCAATAGCGATGGTTTTAGTTGCTTCAATTATAAAATACCTCCACTTCTGAAGATGCAATATTAATATCAGCTTTTCAAATTACCTGAATTTAGCACCACCTCTTCCATCAGAAGAAATGGACAAACATCGTCGTCGGTTCAATATGAGAATGCTAGTGCCGGGAAGGCCAGTAAAAGACAGCTCTGTCCCACCGCCTGTACCCGCAGAAAGACCCTCGTACAAAGAAAAGTTTATTCCTCCAGAGCTCAGCATGTGGGACTATTTTATGGCAAAGGTAATTTAAAATGGAACATGTATGTTACTGTTCATAAAAGCATATTTTTTCTCTGTTAAGTTTTAAAGGACAAAAATAATGTGAAGATTTTGAGTGCCCTTCATAGTAAGCTGCAGAATATGATCCTCGTAAAAAAAGATGAAGAGCCTACAAGCCTATTTCTTAACTTTCAAAGCATGTTTCTTGTCAATAATAGAGATTAACACTTTTCTCCTTGCTACTTGTTTATGCTTTAGGGAAACCTATTTCTCGGTTAGGCTGTTGTCATTTAAACTCTGACAGTGATAACTAAAATAAGAGTTGAATATTAAGAGATCGGAAAGTTGCTTTTCTAGCAGACTTTTATTTTGCATTGCAGCCATTTCTTCCTTTATCAGACAGCGGTGTTATATATGATTCAGATGAAAGCATTCACAGTGATGAAGAAGAAGATGATGCTTTCCTCTCTGATGTACAGATCCAGGAACACAAAGATGCCAATTCTTACAGGTTAGCAGGAGCTGCCGCTATTTTAGAATCATTGTGTCATGTGCGTACCTTTTCTTCCTGACTACAGAGAATGCAGATCCTCTGCACTTTCCAGTTGAAGTCAAATAATTTCAGTGCTGTGGATAGGCTTATCTGGAGCAATAGGATTACAGAAGTGACAAATTCGCACCACAGTAACGGTTCCTCACTTACTTGCCTAGAAAAAACGGATTAGGAAGTCAAAGCTGTGTGGCTTGTGTTTTGTTTGATTTGTCTTTTCTGTATTCATCATGATTTCCAAATGGAGAATTTCAGGAGGTGTTTTAGGGCACTTGTACTTAATTCTCAGTCTTGTAGAGGCTCGTGCATGCCCACCCTTTTACCTGCGGGAAGAGTAAAATAACGTGGGAGCTGTACCAGAGGGAAGGGGAACAGTCTGTTCCAGAGAGGTGCTCTCGGAGCCACCCTTGTGTTGCATGGCTGATAAATAAGTATTTCTCTACCTGTCGGGTAAACCTCAGTCAACCATCTACACAGTTTTTCTGATCTGTGTATTTGGTAGGAGGTGAAAAATATTCTGCAGATAACTATGTTAATCTTGTTATAACACAACTAAATCTATTCTTTTGATACAGCTGGGCTCTTCTTCATCTGACCATGGTAAAATTAGTTCTGCACAATGTTAAGAACTTCTTTCCCATTGCTGGTCTGGAATTCACTGGTATGTTAAATGCTGCTTTACACTTCTGCTTTCTGTACAATGGCCTTCTGTCAGACTTTGCTTTTTAACTTTCAGTTTTAAAATTAAATAATTTAATGTGTTATTTTTTTTACAATTGCCAACAAGTACATTTCCTGACAAGATTTGGTTTTTGATGGTTGTATTATCTAGTATTTTTATACACACTGTAACTTAAGTGTGGGTTTTTTTTGCTAAGCCTTAATTTATTAATATTTCTGTTTAGATCTGCCGGTGACATCACCACTGGGCATTGCTGTGATAAAAAATTTGGAACACTGGGAACAGATTCTTCAGGACAGAATGGACCAATTTGAAGGCCCGCCGCCAAACTACATCAGTACTTACCCTAGTGACCTTGGCGCAGGGGCAGGACCAGCTGTCCTCCGCAATAAAGCAATGGTTGAACCTGAGAATACACCGTTCAAGTAAGTATTTTTGTCCTAGCAACACCACATTCTTTGATCATAGAACTCCTAAAGAGCATTTCCACCTGAAGTTAAAGAGCCAAATGAAGGCTGGCTAGATCTTAGCAAGTCAGCAGACTAAACTGTAGTACTTGGAAGTTAGTAATATATTGCGGTTTTTTAAAAAATACAAGGAAATAAAGTATCTCTCGATATTTGCCTTGAAGAAATTAGACATTAAACTTTGTTTTTGTTCAAATTGAAATTTCATCTAAAGTCATTCACTGAGTATTTTTTTGTCCACTCTTAATTACATTACAGCTTTCTCTTTTGGTTTTTTATTTCCCTCCCATGTCATCCAGATCCAAGGATTCTTCAGCTCTTCCAGCAAAAAGGCTCTGGCATTTTCTTGTGAAGCAAGAGCTGCTTCAGGAGACTTTCATAAGATACATATTCACAAAGAAAAGGAAACAAAGTGAGGTAAACAAAGGATGTAACGTTTTTTTCCACGAAAGCTCTATTCTAACTGTTCCTCGGTCTCCTCGGTATTTTTTCTTTCCATTTTTGTTGGCGTTTCAGTTTCCTTTCTTTCATTTAAGAGCGTTGGGATTTGTTTTAAATCAACATGACTGTCATGTTGTTTATTGAAATACCAACTGAACTGAATGTCGTTAGACAAGACGTATCTGACCTTACCTTTAGGTGTTCGAACACTGTCCAAATAAAGAACCAGAACATTTGCAATAAGGGTCATAAGTAAATAAATTTGAGGTTTCATGTAATATTTTTTGTGTGTCACATTGAAAAAGAGATCTAAATAAGCTATTATTTTATGTATATGTATATATGCATGAGTAATATATACATATAAAATTAATATTATATAGCAATATATAATATGGGGCTTTATGAATTTTACAACTGTAATGAGTTGTAACTGAAAATTTAAACCAAGACACAAGTACCATGGGAAATAAGTATACTGGGTAATATCTTTAAGACTTCCTGTAAGTACGGACTTTGTGTGTGTATTACTCCTCCATTTATTTACTATATCATACATTTTGTGTTCATCTAGGAGGCATTACATTTTAAGTGAGTTTGTTTAGATTCCTGTCTTAGTTTCTGTGCCTTTTATAAAAATTTAAAAATACATTTGTCATCATTTACTGACAGAGTGGCCTTTAAAATCTAGTTTGGAATGTTTCATTCTTTTTTTATATTTGTTTGTGCATGTGTTTTGTGTTTGTGACTGTGTGATGTTATGTAGTCTGTAGAAGATCGTGTGGAGCAGGTCAAACAAAACTGCGTAGCAGAAGATCACAAAGCCAAGGTAGTATCCCTTCTCCCAAACCTCTAGCACATTCTTAAAAGTTCTGTGGAACTGGCTTTTCTTTCTCTAACGTGACTAACAGAAGCTGTATGTTCTGTGGAGTCTGTGTGTCAGGCTTTTAATCACTGAATTAACTTTGGATGTCCTGATAATTGGGATGAGTGAACACCTCGTAAATAGTATTGCACACACAGCTTTGTGTTTCTCACACTTAAATATAACGTATTGGCTTCTAGAACACCAAAGAGTATGAGAAGTCTAAAGTTTAGCTTCCTAATCAATGCTGAGGCCACTGAACTTTTCTTGCATGAAATTTGTATGGATTTTTGCAGTCTGAATGTACCTCTACAAAATGGATTTTCAGGAGAATTGAAATTCCTTATAAATGTTTTGTAGGTTGAAGCAGATCTTGGCTACCCTGGAGGAAAAGCAAAAATAATTCACAAAGAATCAGATATGATAATGGCATTTGCAGTTAATAAGGTAAGCCTCAAATATTACAATAAGTTTAAAAATAATCTTAATGACAGTTAGTATAAATTTTCTATTTGTGCTGCACAGGCAAACAGCAATGAAATTGTTTTGGCATCTACACATGATGTTCAGGAGCTCGACATTTCAGCTCTACTGGCTGCTCAGTCGTTTATATGGATTGGGGAAGAATATGACAGGGAGTCCAAAAGGTAGGATTGTTTCTTTGTGTTTATATTGAGAGTATTGGTTAACTGTGAGTCTGCATGGATAATACCTGTGTGAGCACAAGCAGATCATACCAAAAAAACGTTAATTACTCTTCTTCAGTAGGTTCCAGATTGCTCTACAATAAAAGAGTTAGGGAAGGCCAAAGAATATTACTGTCTTTGCTTTACACGTGGAGAAACTAAGGTTTTGAGGGGTGTGAGCGTTTGGGGCACATCTGCACTGCTCGGTGATGTAAAGTCCCATGCTGCATAAGCTAATAAAGGAAATGCTACCTTACAAAAGCTGCAGTTGCGTCATTGCAACATCAAGCAGCTGTGGGGGCCGAGCCCGGCTGTGTAATGCAACAGCCTCAGTTCCTGTCTCCTCCGTTACTGCGCGGAGAACTGTGGATGTATCAGCTGCAACAAGCACTCATCTGTACCGCACTCCATTGCACGGAATAGATATACATCTAGACATGCAGGTCAGGAGTATGCCAACAATTTTCTTCTCAAAAGAGCCTACAGTCCCATCATCTATCTGCCACAGTTAGGATCAACTGTTGAGGTTAAACACCAAAAGCTTTGGAGCATGTTGAAAGCATTTGTACAACGTAAGTGCAGGAATTATCAATTCATTGTCTCGCTTCCTCTACCCACTACCACTAGGCTCTTACAATGAGATAAGCTGACAGCATTGGCAGCAAAGAAACATTTGTTTATAGCAGAACAATGCTGTTCTTTTACAGTTCTGATGATATTGACTTTCGTGGTTCTACCACCACGCTAACTCAGTCAACTGCACCGTCTTTTGGAGTGAGTCAGATACAACCGTCTTCATCGATGCCATGGTTAGGCAGTGGTCAAACTAGCACCGGAGCTGGGGTGGTAAGTACTTCTGCTGCGTGCAGCTCGAGAGACTGTTAGCTTTTTAGTGGATTATTTACTTGAGAGACCTAGTTTGCATTAGTCATACTGTTAATTCAATATTGACATTAAAGGCCTACAATGACCAAGACCTGGCCACAAAGGAGGCCAAACTAAGCATATTGTGGCATAGATTTATTGTGACATAGAAAATATTCAGACAGTCAGGTTTTTCTCTTTCTTATAGGAGTTTTCAGGTAGGACCTGGAGTTTCTGGGAACAAAATAAAGGAACAAACAAACGAACAAAGCCAACCAAAACCAGAACAATCCCAAACTTTCAGTTCTTGCATGGGGACTAATATCAAAAGAATGCACATCAGCACGTGCTTAAGTTCTTTGTATAGTAGAATATTAATACTATTTGAACTTTCATGTCTAAAACAGCTCTCAGAAATAGGCTTTATATACCATACTGCAACTGGACGCAGTTAGATGCAAATGATGTTAGATTAACAAGCTGGGGGACACTCACCATGTAGTAGTCTAAACAAAACTGAAGAGTGCGTTGATGTCTTTTCTTCAAAACTATTTTTTTATTTCTTTTATATGAAGCTCATTAAAAGAAATCTGAATAATGTCAAGAGAATGGCCTCACATCCAGTCCATCAGTATTGTAAGTGACTCACACTTAGTAGCATAGAAGAGATAACGTTCTGTGAAATACTATAGTATTAATGAACATCTGTCTTGTAACCTCAGATCTCACAGGAGCACAGGATGGTAGCGTTCGAATGTTTGAGTGGACAAGGCCGCAGCAGTTGGTTTGCTTCCGGCAGGCTGGGAATGCCAGGGTTACAAGAATGTATTTCAATTCCCAGGGCAATAAGGTAAGTACAACATTTAGGGTGTTTCCTTTTTTCCTTCCTTCACAAGGAAACATACGGTTGTGCTGTGACCTGTAAAACAGTTTTAACTGGTGACACACAAAACCGTTAAGATGTCCTAGAATGATGGCATCAGGAGTATCATTTCATTCACTTTGGCTGCATATGGAAGCTTTGTAATAAACACTCACTCCTATTCTCCTTTCTTTTCCTTCACACTGCTATCTTATATCCCATTTGCTGCATTTGCAGCCTGTTTGTTCTCCCCGTTCTGAAATCTCTCTTCCCGTGTGGTGACCTTTTAAAATTAACATTTGAAAGTGATATTGAGCTTACTTATTTTGTAGAAGCAAACTTGTATCAATCTAGGCACAGGTCTTCAAGAAGTGCTTCACACTTTGCATTCTGGCCAAGAATGACCCTAAAGATATATAAATAAGACAGCTATTAGTTGAAGAATGTAAGTATACTCCAGTACAGTGGAGAGCAGAGAGCACAAAGGAGCCATACACTTTGGCCAGAAATGACTCTGTGAGGTTTACGAGATGCAGAAAACAGAGTGGACAAATAAAGAGACTGGGAGGAATACCCACCTTCTCAGTTTTTCGTCTTGCCCATTCTGTTCCTTTAGCGGGTCTTGTCTGCACTTGACTGAGAAACTGTTTAACTTCAGTAGAGTTACAAGACATAAAAAGTGAATTAAAGGAGTTTGGACAGGACTGTACGATAGCTATAAACCAGCAAAAGCTCAACATCTAGGAATAGCTGGAAATACAAACTATCTTCCAGCACACCTATTTTCAGGTAGCATAAAAACTCATTTAAACTTTTTTTTTAAATTTTTAAATAGTGGTTTGATTATGTTTTGAGATACTGCAATCACAGCATCTCATGAGAATCAGTTTTAACTGAGAAATTAAGAGTACTGGTTGTCCCCACTGCTTCACACAGAGGTCACTCCGGTGGGACTCCTGAAATGTGACTAAAAGGAGAAAATACAAAAAGTCATTCTTAATATTTCTAAAACATTTTCTGAAATGTTTATAGTTATAGAATATGCTGTATAGAATATACAGTATTGTTATGCATTTTGGTGAACAAATTTAACTCAGTTTACCATTCATGGCATCGTAGAATCCTTCCACAACTGTTCTTACAATGCTTCTATGGCACGCTGTCGTGCTGCTTACTTTACTAAACATTTCCAAGAAGAGTAATGATGCCTCTGTAAGCTTCAGCATTTAAAATGAGGATTTGAAAGATAAGCTTCCAAAGCCTCCATTTCCAGAAAAGAGTTAGGTATGTAGGAGAGCAATCTTTAAATAATCATTAAGCAATCAGCAATGAACTCGTTTAGCTTCTAAACTACTTTTCTGTACCTGACAATCGTTGTTGATATTTAATGTGCAGGCAATGGTTGGGTGGTGTAGGTGTTTTTTCCCTGAAGTCAGCTGTTGACTGTCATGAAGTAAGCACCCAGTAACCAGCACATTGTGCCTAATAAATACTGTTCCATCTTTGCAGTGTGGAGTTGCTGATGGCGAAGGATTTCTAAGTATTTGGCAAGTAAACCAAACCACCTCAAACCCTAAGCCCTATTTGGTAAGTACACAGAATCCTTGTTGGGTTTTGGGGTTTTTTTTCCTTTCTAAAGAGGAAACTTAAGTCTTTGAGACTTCAGACACATCAATAGCACCAGAGTTTCACAGACACATTTTTGATATTGCTGCTTTTTTATTGGCACACTTTATGAAAACAACTGTAGAGCTTCATTGATACATCTTTGGAAAACTAGTTATACAATAACCATAAGCTGCAATGTAATTACAAATACTACTTTAGCATTTACCCTTGATTAAATTAAAAGTCAGAGCTGACAGTAGTGATTTGTCATCCCCAAGACTTAGTAAAAATACGCTCTTCAATTATTTTTACTGCTGCTTAACAGTACATGAAGACCATGCTTAATTTGAAATTCAGGCTGTTTTGATACACTATATTTGGATTTGCTGTAGTTCACTTATTTTAGTGTATTTTTATTTTATAATGGATTTTTAATCCATTGTTCCATTCTCTGATGTTTCAAACTGTGTTGTCCGTCCGTTTCTAAACGTTGCGTAACCAACTGTTTGTATTATGCTATGGGTGACACCAGACTGATGGTAACTTTTGATGCAGACTACAGCTGGTAAGATTGCATCTTCTTTGGTTTGTTTTTAATAGAGTTGGCAGTGCCACAGTAAAACCACAAGTGACTTTGCGTTTATAACCTCTTCAAGTCTGGTTGCTACGTCGGGACAGTCCAATGATAACAGGTGTGTTTAATGAAACAACGAGGAATTTCACCAAAGCTGCCTGTTCATCTCCCTTAACTTGCTACTCTTGTGCATTAATGTGTGGCTGACATTTTAAGGCTCAGTGTTGTAAGCTTCCTTGAGTTGCTTGTTTCCCAAATTTAGTTTTTGTGAGGAGTGGTCAACAACAGTTAAGCAGCTTTTTCAAGGTGAGGCCCAAATGCAACTCATTTGACATAATGCTGTTGCTGGGGGGAGAAATATTTTTAGCAAAGGCAAGATAATTCTTTGAAAAGAACAACTTCCAGAATTTCTTGGTACAACCTAGGACTAGTACACAGCTTAAAGGTAGAAAGTATTGTTCCACTAAGAATTCTGAAAGAGCACAGAAAGAATTAAAGCTCTTAACTCTTTGCATATGCTCTCCAATGACTGCAGAGAGTCAAGGGCTCCTTGTTCGGTTCTACCTTCTAAGTTTTGACATAAAATGTGAACACTTCCCAAGTCGTGTCACCCTGTGAGTCACTCAGCCACAATGACTTCTTGTTTTTTCCCCTCAGAAACGTGTGCCTCTGGGACACCCTGGTTTCATCTGGTAACAGTCTCATACACGGTAAGCACTGCAGTGGAAATTAAACCTCTGCTTCTTATTGACTAAGGAAGCAGAACATGGGTGTGCTTTTGGCTAAGGGGAAAAATTTGCACCGGGAACTGGTGTAAGTATGCGTTGCACACTACTGCACACACCAGAACTGCCACTGTGTAGTCTCTAGCTCCATGTAGAAAAGTATGAAGCAAGAATGTCATGCACAAAGCTGGTTTTGTGACAGTATTGAGGTCTGAAATATTAGCATACGGTCCTGAAAAAAAAATTAACAGCTAACTAATGAAGGCTGTATTATTGAACTCTCACATGTATGTAGGCTTTTACTTAAACTGGCCCTTAATATATCCAGTACTCTGGTGAAGGACAGAGGAGAAGACAACTGTAGGTAATAGAAGCAATTCATTCTGTCTGCTGGCCTTGTCTCTCAGCACTTGGACTGGATTCTTAAAAGACGTTTGTGTCTGTTTGACCACGTTCAATAATTTCATCTTTATGTAACAAACTAAATCAAAATCCAGTCATGTTGTGCTATGAAAGAAAAACACATACAAATGCAAATAGAATATCCTGGGCTTTTTAAAAAAACAAATTCAACCACCATAAACATCTGCAAACAACTGCAGTACTTGAATAAGCCATAGATGCATTCTGAGATTCACATTTCAAAACTAGCAGATTTCACACAAGTTTGGCCTCATTTTAAAGAAATTGAATCAGGGCTCCTATGAAAAATAGGAAATTAGTATATAATAGTACATATCTGTAAGGTAATTAATATTTACCTTAATGTTCAGCTGTAGTATTTTTTAACTCAGGAATCTAATCTAAGTTAATACGGTGAATTTATTACTTTCTTATTTTTTTAATTTGGGTATTCACCTGTATTCTAAAATAAATTAGATTACATACCATGCTTTCTCGTGCATTAGATCTATATAGCTCTTCTGAGAGCAAAAAGCTGCCAGCTGCTGTGACATTACCCATGTGAAATAATGTTAACTGTCAAGTTAGAAAAATATTCAGATAACGATTTCGAGAAGAAATGCATTTTTACATTGAAAGCTACTTACGATTTCAAATCTATTACATTCTGACATCTCGCTCCTTCAGCCTTCACTTGTCACGATCACGGGGCCACGGTCCTTCAGTATGCACCCAAACACCAGCTGCTGATCTCCGGCGGCAGGAAGGGATACGTCTGCATCTTTGACATCAGACAGAGGCAGATCCTTTCCAGCTTCCAAGCACACGAATCAGCCGTGAAGGCCCTTGCCCTGGATCCTTCTGAGGACTATTTTGTTACAGGCTCAGCAGAAGGCAACATGAAGGTAAGATAGGGGAGGACTGAGTTGTGTAGGAGAGTATTTAGCACTGTAAATAGACAGGTGAATGTGGCAACAACAAAAACAAAGCCCCAAACCTACATATGGGGTAGAGCATGCTTGCCTTACGTTAATAACGTAAAGGGAACTATGTCCTTCTAAAGCAAGTAGGTTTTGTTCTCTACTAAAGAAGATAGAACAGTTTTTCTTTAAGCTGTGTGACTGAATTTCAGGTTGATAAAGTGTATGATTCTGAAATCTTGGCTTATTTTTCTCTCTTAAAAATGTTCTGGTTTTACCTTTGGATATTTTTCTAATACAGGGGGCGTTCAGTAAGCTCAACATCCTGTAAAGTTTGTGTAACCCCAAGTTCTGGTATTTTGCTCGATGCTGCAGCCCCAGACGGCTGCTGAGGTGCCACAAGCAGTGAGAAACAACCAACAGTAAAAAACCCCACAAACCAGGAATACAGTCCCTGTTTTAAAGGGCTTGGTTCCTGAATAGGAAAGGAGGGAAATACAAGACCATGGTAAAGAGAAGGAGAAAGCAGTTTCTTTCCTTACAGCTGGACCTCTTGGACTTGTTGTAATTGTTGCTAATAAGGAACAAAAAATACCCTTTATCATTGCTGAATAGGGTTTAAAACAGGAATCTGAAACAACAGGGAAAAGATACAAATCCTCATTTTAATCTCCTTTTGTCATTTGTTATTCTTTTGATACAGGTGTGGAGACTGACTGGCTATAATTTAATTCATTCGTTTAAAAATGAACATGCTAAGCAGTCCATTTTCAGAAACATTGGTGCTGGAGTCACCCAGATTGAAACTGTGCAAGGCAATCGGATCTTCTCCTGTGGAGCGGACGGCACGCTGAAAATGAGGGTTCTTCCCAGTGCTTTCAACATACCCTCCGGCATTTTCGACATTCTGTAGTGGTGTGGGAGCTAGTCCTGGCTTTATATAATGTCCCTTTAAGTGGCTAAAATCACGGTGGTATGCACTGTGGAAAGGAAACATGCGGTTTCCTTTCAAGGCAGTTACTGCAGCATCAAGTATTATGGGGAAAAAGATTACAAAAAAACCTTTAAAAAATAATAAAAGCAAACCTCAACACTTTTCAGCAGGTGTATTTTGAGTATGCCCATAAGGATCACTGGGGTGGAAATGCAGGTACTGTATTGTAAAAGTAAAGAATGACACCCAGTACAGCCTACAGTCAGAGGAGGGGTTATTGCTCAGTTATTGCTCAGTAACCCCCAAGCTGCATTGACTAAGTGTATTGTAGAGATTCTGACAGTCGTCAGTCACGTAACAAGCACTGTGGCTTTACAAGCCAGTACGCATTTCTGATGTGATTCCCGTTCTTTTTATTCCAGTTATTCCCACTAATTGAAGCATGTGTACAACTTCTCATTGTAAAATAGTTCCGTTTTAATTAAGGGTACTCAGTGTATTTGATTTTTGCGAGAAAGTGTAATGGATGCAATGCCGTGGAAAATGTGCAATCAAGAACGTGCTGTGTAACACGTATCATTTTATGCTGAGGGGTTTTTCCCAGTTGGTATTAATACACCGTTGATACTGCAACTTGCACATCAACACACTTCTAAATGTGATGGGTTTAATTTGCACACTCTCTTCCTTTCTTTGACAGCTGTGTTTTCTATTGGTCACCTGCCTTTACTTTAGGAATGTATTGTAAGCACTAAATGTTCGTAGTGAAGACACCCATGATTCTAGTCAGCTTTTAGTTTTGAAATTCATTTGTCCAGAATATACTTCATCAAATGAAGCTGTTAAGAGAATACCAATGGAACATATAATGCCACAATTCAGATGAATGTCAGGCTTTATGTGGCCATCTAGTAAATAGTGGATAAAACTGGTAATTAAATTATTACCACAGTATATTGTATAAACTATGCAGAGTTCAATATCGTTTGCTTGTAATATAACTAGCTACTGTCGTCAGATGTATTTTTCTGTTGTAAACAAACCCACGTTCTTACGAGACTGGAACGATGTCTGCGTATTTAAATGTTCACACACTGTCTTATTCCTCCAATGAAGATTTTGATGTCTGTGCTGTATTGTAAAATATACTAGAATAAAAAGCACCTTTCTCCAAAGGTGATTTTAAATTGCAGGCTGTGAAGTACAGGAGGTATGAAAAGAAAGAAGAGTAAATGTCACCGTTTAGTTTTCCCTTTGTAAGTTAAATAAATTACTTTTATTTCATGGAACAGTCCATCCCAGAACTCTTCCTTATATTTAAATCCATTTAACTAACATCTGGTGGATTGAGTAGATAGCGCCTGAGCCTCAGCCTGGACCGAGATAAAACGGAGTAGCTGTTTGCATGGTATTGTCCTAGAAAACCATAAGATTAACAGAATTTAGTTCTTCATGACCAAAGGCAGCTGCAGGAAACACAGCTGGTTCTGGGTTTTTTTCAGCCAAAAGGTATTTAAGTGATACTTTGCTTCTAAATATTTGAATGAGCTTTAGGAACTTTAACCAATATACACAAGCAGCTTAGAAATACAGGTAGGGCTTTCCTAGGAGCATGACTTTGAACACAGATACAGTAAGAAACAGTAGGGATTTATGTTTCAATGTTAAATTTAGAAATATTAAATACCAGAACAAAATTAAAACTTCCCATTACTTCTCCCCTCCAGCTCTGAAATATTTGAATGATAGCGGGCACTCTCGGAATGAAGTTTAATCCCAGATTAAGTCACTGAGCACTATGATGAATACATGCATTCCTGCTCCGGGTATTTTATTTTTCTAAGAATATCAGCAAAAAAACTATACCCCGCATTTTGTGATTTCGTTTGTATGGATGAATGTGGGGATGGTTTTTAATCAATATACCTTACTATAGTGAACTATAGTTACAAGCAAGTTATAGCGGCATAATTTACACGGCAGAGAGGGCAAGGAAGAGTCTGCAGCAACACAAGCAACTCAAGCACCGTTAAAAAGGGAATTTTAATCGTATACTTTACTTCCTCTCTTCAATTTTATACCTCGTTACTTTTCTTCCCAAACTCCATTTAGCAAACACAATTTCATGTACATTCAATATTTAATAACCCATTATTCCCATTTTCCTTGTACTTGGGCTGGATTTTGCTTTTATGTAACAGTTCACTGGACTTGCCCAACTTGAAGCTTTCTGATTTTTCTATTTGAACAACCATCTCCATCTCCATTATTTTTAACAGCCGTGTATCTTTGTCCAAGAGGAACGTTCCTCGAGAATCAGTGGCAAGTAGTAAGTGAACATGGCAAAGGGATTTGTACACAAAACTTCGTTATTTAGGGATTTGTACACAAAACTTCGTTATTTAGACATTTATACCAGACCATAATCACGGACTAGAAAATTATTGCAGATAGGGCGATAGCAACTGAAAGTTATAAATACTCTCTGCTGAGCACACGTCCATAGAATAATCAATGTACATTAGATAAAATTATCAGCTGAATAACAGGGGACAAACAAAATCTGTGCTGTGTGCCAGCTGCAATACGGAACAGCTTTTCTTTTAAAAGGATGAGAAGTGCCTGTATAATTGAAGTGTGTTTGTACAAAGGTGCCTGATCTCCCTTTTATGCACACTCAGAAACCACCATGAGTGAACAGAGAATTATACCAAATGAAGAGACCCCCAGGTGTATATCATACAGCTTGAAATCATCTATTTAGTCAAATACGGCTCTCATACATGGTATTCTAAAATACCTTCATCTGCCAAAATGTACAGGATATATCATTAAGCTTCCATTCTCCCACGTATACAAATTCTTATCTCTTAAACTGTACGACAGCATAGCAAGAACAGACTGTGAAGACCGTAACTCAAACCTTGCATCAATCTGCTTCTCTTTCAATAAATCAAACGCAAAACTTACTGTCGTATCCTTCGTATCAGTAACATACATAATGCCACACGCTATGAACGCGTTACCAGCCTTAGACTTGGGATATGTAGTGTTGATGTGCCGAATGACTGAAAATGTTTCTTCATCAACATGTGCTACTATTATATTTTCGTCCGTGCTTGAGGCATATATAATCCAAAGACCCTTCTCATCCACCGCTACGTTGAAATAGGTCTTCGAGTTAGAAAAGAGGTAGTTACGACCATGATATAAGGCATTTTCAATCAGCAGTGTGCTCAACGATGCTTTATCAAGCCCAAATCTGAAATGAGATAAAAAGTATTCGGCATGTTGTGTTAGAAATCTCTTTTCACACACACTTCTTGGTAGAATCAACTCAGAGTGCATCACTAGTGACAGAAGCGTCGTTGAAAATACTTGAGTTCAAGGACCGTTCCGATGTCTTTTAAGATTAAGTCCTCCGCTCAAAGCACCTTCCAAAATATCAGGAGAAAATTCCAAAGTAACAACCAATCTAAAAGATGCACAAGGCCATGAACTTGCTTTGGTAGGTCTCACTTTATTTAGTCTATGAGCTTTATTATCACCAGGATGAAAGAAATAACTAAAAGGAATGGGCATGGAAAAGAATTACATACCGGGTGAAGGCCCAAGGCTGTGAAATGAAGTCTGACAGAGGTTTGTTTGCTTTCTACGAGGTGGGAACTAAGGAGAGAAACTCTGATCGACCAAACCAACCTGAACTCTGGGCAGGTTCACCCAGTCTTCCAGTTCATCTTTGAGAACAGTTCAGATAGTGCAGTGATTTGCCCAAGAAAACATCAAAGGAATGAAAATTCCACTTCTGCAGAGCCAAAATTCTGAGCTGACGCCGGCCCCACCAGCACAGCCTGAATGTCTCGTCTCTGATGTAAGAAATTGGTCTGATTCCCTAAAATTCCTTAAAAGGATGATAATCTGAGGACAGCGGCACTGAGCAGCTAAATTGAGCTCCTCTACCAGTTTAAGAAGGTAACCAGCTACCTTCAAGACACATTTGCAGTTTGTATTTAATTACTGAATACCAGAGTGTTTTAGCAAAGGCAGAGAGCACGCTTTCTCCTTTAGTGTAATGCCCTCTGTAATGATGCACCCGCATTGGCTGAATTCTATCTAAATGTATAGCTCCATTCCTCAAATAGAGAGAAAATCGTCACTCAATACAGGAATTTGCTACAGTTCCACAAGTTTTCTGAAAAGTCAGGCTCAATGACAGGAACATTTCAGATCCAGGAACTTACAAGAGAAGCAAAAATACTGGAAGAATATTTTTGCTGTGGAAGAGGCATTGATAGCAAATGCTGGAAAAATCATCCTAAGAGAAGTCAAGAATTGCTAACTGGATCATTCCCCTCAGCTCTTCTAAAACCTGTGTCCACAGCAGCTCCGTATCCCAGCAGCACCTCTGTGCTATAGAAACAAAAGGCTTCAAGGCTAGAGAAGACTTCTGAGAACGTGTGTCAGCCCCGTTATCTCATCAGTTGCTTCACACTGGTAAATAACCTGTGCAAGGGCTGGGAGGACAGCCCTGAGCAGGAACAGTCACATAGAAATGCAGATTTTCTTCCTTTTTCTTTCTTCCTATGGAGAGACAACTGACACGTTCATTAGAAATGGGCAAGATCTGCAACACAGAACACCCCGTCTCTCCCTCTTTCAGGTGAAAACCCTAAAGGGAGCAGAAAAGTGATGATGACCACTTCATTCCCAAGGTTCTGTTCTGCTCCCCCAGTCAGTGACAACTCCAAATGGTTCCCAAATTCCTCAATCTTCCAGCACCTAGGGGTAAATGGCAGGATATAGTGTCGTATTTCCAACGACCACAAGGAACTAAAGCTACCAACAGTTTCTCGATTGCTAAAATGAAGCCAACTGAAACTAACAGAGGTGGGGAAGCATGTTATGGAAAAAGGAAGACAGGATGAAGCAATCATCACGAAAACACCTGCCAAAGGTCAGCCAAACCTGGTTTCACCAGCTTTTCCAGATGACGGGAAACTCCTTTTAACTACTTTTTTCAACATTTGCAAAGTGAACCCACCGAGGCCTCGCCTGTTCTCTCTGTAGCCAATACAAAAGTCAACACAAAACCTCTCAGAAGCTCTTCTGGAGCCCCAAATCAAGGGGCTTCACTGTCACAGAACTCACAGCCTCATTCAGCCTGTGCTGAAGGTAAATAACCTCAGGGCAGAGAACGGAGCAGCGAGGCCATCTCTCAGCTCTTCTTAGAGAGGCTTTGAGAATTCACACACAGCCCGTGTTCATCTCTACGTGAAGGCATCTCCCAATTAACGGTACACAAGCAAAGCTGATGATCTGTCCTGTCGCTGCGTATTGCTCAGATATGGTCTTTTACAGATGTATAAACAAAAAGCCCTAAAGATCAAGGAGGCTGCCAAAAAGTGGACTTGTCTTTGGCAGAATAAATATTATAGAATCCAAGCAGCTTGCTCACATTCCTTGGCATCCAAATGACTATAGGAAGGCAGCACTCACACCTGCTTGGGAATAGACATCAAAGTATAGCAATGTTCTTGGCTCAAACATCAGAGTCATGTAAGAGAACTTGAAAGCAGATGCAATCTTTCCCTTGCCCTTGGACTGCCTGTCTTTGGCTCTTCCCGCAAGATGAGGTTTTGGTTTTGATTTGTATTGTCTGTCTCTGTCCTGAGCAGAGACTGAAAAACAGAGACGCAATTCCCAGTTCCAGTTCAGGGAGATACACTGGGAGAGTTGCAGGAACTTCTCTTCACAAGGAAACCAAGGAGCGGAGCCGCTCCCCCGCAGCGGGAAGGGCAGCCCAGCAGGTCACCGCGTCCTCAGCCGCTGCGTCCCCTGCACCGCAGCACGGGCTCCGACCCAGCACCGAGCTCGGGAAGCCAGGCTGCACGGGGCTGACGGCCGCACGACCGCCCAGCCGCGTCCCGCACCGCTGCTGAGCCGACCCTGACTCTGGGAGCCGCACAGTTCATTTTTTAAATCAGATATTATTTTCTGACCCCCAAATTTCTCAGTCCGTTCCCGTATCTTTCTCACAATTACAAGCACAGCAAGGAATCCAAGTGCAAGACACCCACGGCAATGCAATGTATCATAGAAACCTGTTGGACCCCAGGGCAGCCAAAAGAAAAATCTGTTGTCACCTCTGCACGTGGCTGCTTCTTCATCTGCAGGCTCAGCTGTCCTGTCAGGCAGTGACTACTCAGGTTACCACTCCTTAAGGAACTGTCACAGCAGAGCAATGGGCCTGGGCTGCCCCCCCTTTCCTTTCCTCCCACAGCACCCACACACAACACACGGGGCCCACATTCTAGTTACAGATTGCAAAGAATCAGTTGTCCTGTTCTGGAAAGAATTCTGAACCATTCCTCCATTCTTCCTATTCTAGATAGGACCAAAAGGAGACATCAAATGCACGAGGAAGCTGTCTGCTTTCTGAGGTTCACTTGTGTCACTCGAACCCATTGCTCCTTCCACACCACCACTGGCCTTAAGCCAACTCCGTCTGACTTACTTCAGAATGACATTGGTTCCTCCCTTTTGATAGTACAGGTGATTGTTTTGTACTGCGTGACCGCATCCATGAAAGAATCCGGTGATGTTCACGATCCTGTAGGTGTCATTCAGCAAGGCATTGGAATTCTCATATTCTTTTATAGAGCTTCCTAAATGAAGGGGAAAACACGAAAAACGGACTGTCGTTTGGTTCATCCGATTTTGAAACCTCTACCCTCAAATTCAGTCTCTACTGAAAGTCAATCTCCATCAAATAACTGACAGACAACAACTGTATTTGTGTTTTCAATTGTGATTCAGCTTGCTGGAATAATAAAAGAATGGAGAGACAAACCAATCTATTAGAGGTGCTGTTCAAGGGCCTGCTTCCCACAGACCTAATTCTGAACAGCTGGTAAATACACAGAAAACGTTCCCTTTTTCCACTCGGTCCTGGAACTTTTCCTGCACTAAATGTAGTTCATGCAGCACCGGATTCATTTTCATGCCCAGCTGGATGGAAAGGCACAACTCCTAGCTACAATTTTGGGAAGTAAAGCCATAGGAAACTGTTCAGAGAAAAGAATAAAAAGGCATGAGCAGCAGGCATTCAAACCTGGATTAGGTATTTAAAAAATAAATCATCAAATAAGCAAAAATACTAAAATCCTCAAGTTTTTTTCAAAATCTGTTTTGGACTCTGAATATGTCTGAAGATACTACAAAAGTCTAAATGTCTACAACCATAGGTATGGCCAAGTATTACACAAGTAAGATGGAAACCATTCTGAAAAAGACGTGGGCAAAACCCCATCATACGTGACTAAAAATATTAGTTTAGCCTGGAGGAATTAAGAAAGCAACGTTAACATAACAACCGATTTTTGATCAGTGGCTACTGCCAGCCTACCTGAAAAATGCATGGTGAGCCAAATCCTTTCATCGCTTACATTTGCGGGTTCCCGCATCCAAGTTCCAAACGTTTGCTGCACCGTGACAAAGTGAACAGGGCTCCCCACAGACGTTATCACACATTCTGCTGGAGAACAAGCACGCGTTGGTTACCTGGGCCATCCCAGCGGGGAGCAGCAGTTACTCGTGCTCTGGAGCAGTTTACCAGCTTTTCTGGAAGGAGCAGGGGTTCTGTCTTCGGCTTTCCCAGCCCGGGTGTCGTCATTCGGTACCGCACACGCCTCCCCCAGGGCTGCGACACAGAGAGGAAAAACATGGCATTTTTCTAGATTGCACATCGGTGACTCCACCAAAATACAGGAATGACAACCCGGATTCTGCTTCATCTGGTGGAAAAACAAACAGCTTAGGTTGGTCTGGTCAAGAAAAGAGCTTAGGAAAGACTGGCTGTGGTTCGTTTCCTTACGGCTGTCAGGCTGACAGTCAATTTGAGGAGTAACCAATTTTGCTCAACAGATTTGATTCCTTCGCTGTGAATTTCTGAGTAGCTGCTCAGAAAGACGGAGCTGCCCCTTTCCTTAGGCACCTTTAGACAACGGAGGTAACCGGCAACTGGCTGATTCAGCACAAATGCCAAAAATGCTCAATTCAACAGCTTCGCACCCAAACCCACACACACCAGCAGAGGGGGTGGATTCTGTACCCAACACCGCAAATTTTGCTTGTGCTGTTAATGCTCGAAATAGTAATAAAGTACTAACACATACACTGAGAACATAATGGATAAGAATGGAGGTCAGCCATCCATGCTATTAAAGGGGCAATATATTATACACTATATTCCTTACACACATAGAGATGGTTCACATCAGAAACAAATAAACACCTGGCAACATTTTTCCCCACCCTTCAATAATTCACAGAGTAACTGGTTGGCTCTTCTCTTAGTTTTTACTATTAAAAAAACACCTGAATGCAAATATTTATGGACAATTTTAAACAGACCTCTTTTGTCTATAAAACAAGGCGATGCATTTCAGCTTGCTTAGAGTCCAAAGCCACAGGGAGCAGTTCTGAGCTCTTTGCTCAGTATCCTGAGCCCACTGCAGCCTTCTGTTCTAATTCCATCCGTACTTCCATCTCCCAACACATCGCACTCTGCTTGGCACACACGCTACAAATTCTTTTGGACATTCATTTTCATTGTTGCCTTCCAGCATCTTTTTGGGATTTACAGGGCTATGATGAAGTTTAAATGAGAAAGACAGTAAAAATATGAAATAGCTGTAAAGTAATGCTGAAAGGGTACTGTGACATTCAGGAAAGAAGGGACAGATTATACTGCATTGTTGTTTTCTCCTTTAGGTTACATCCTCTCTTTGCTCATGCCGAAGGAAACTACTCCAAGACAGATCGAGAACAACACGTATTTCTTCTACACATTTATCTGGGGCATTTGGTGATACGACATCGAAAGGCTCTAAGTGATCACAGCATCTCTCTGAAATAAGGCACAAGAACTGAATCCACCCATGGGAAGATCAGTGCCTATAGCTGGAATCCAGCAATCCCTCTGGATCCCTTTCCAGCCTCTGATCTCAAAATATTGTCAAAGGATCTCAAAAAGGAACTCACTCAGCATCAGGAAATTCTCTTGAGCTGAGTCTAATCCATACAGTTAAATACTGAATGAGCAGTTCCCTATAGAGTAGCTTATCTAAGACTATAGAATAGCCCAGAACCAGGTCAGTGTTCGTAGTGAAGCTGAGTGCACTGTTTGCATTTGACGATATTTGCAGTACTCTGAGGATTTTCAGCTGCATGAAACAGAAAGCAACTACGATTAAATCAGAGACTGTCATTGGAAATTTGCAGTGCTTTTCACACACACACACACACAAATATATATATATATATATAAATATCCCACTGATTCCTATCATAAAATACTCAAGCCAAGAGTTGATGGAGTTTGCAAGATACTAAACCCACTGAGTGGTCTGTCTGGGGATGGTGGGAAAGGCAGAGTAAGGGAGTGGATCAGAACATTTTGTTTCTTTGAGAATTAGCAAACGGTTCCCAGTACCACCGAGAACAAATAAGAACAAATACACCTGAGCTTCCAACTCATTATTCTCTTCTTTTGGAGAAATGAAGTTTTGACCTGATTCAAAATTTAATTTAAAAAAACCATTCTTGTATTCTTATGTAATAAGTTAATTACAGTTGTAAATCGTTATGTGTATTCTCTTCTCTCCAAAGGGATACGAATATTTAATTAAAAAGGCTGTTTTATTTGCTAATGAGATCTCTCAGCCTACGGCCTCACGCAGCACAAAGGCCCCTCGAGGGCGGTCTCCTCTTCGCAGAGTCGGGTAAAGCTCCCGTTTGACACTGGGATGTGAAGACCACCAGAAACCCAGCGGATAACTTCTCCAAAGCACTTCAGTCTGTTTCACCACTCGATAAGAGGCGACCCGAGTATATGTTCCGATTGTATCTTGTACAACAGTTCATCCATTTCTGAATTTCAAATACGATGCAAACCTCCTCCAGCTATCTACTTTCTGTTGTTAAGCGGCTCTTCACACTCTATTCTGATATTCAAAACCCAAAATCTCCTCATTGAGGTTCCTACATGCTACTAAAACTACAATTACATGCTACATTAAAAGAAAGAAGCAGAAATAATTGATATATGTCCCACTCAATACGAAATATTCACTGGTTAATAGCATTTATGATAATATTTTTCATCTCAGCAAACTGCACAGAGCGATGGTGACATAACAACACATCGCTCCGTTAACGGTGAGGCACACAAATTGCTGTTCCGCACTTGGTAAGTGCACGAAGTCCTTGTGCTGCTCCCCTTCGGTACGCCATCAAAAATCTACAGTCCCAATTACAGAATAAACCCCGCTTCACCAAATACTGTCACAGTAACGCTCTTATTCTGCAGAAATGTGACAGATTAGTAACCAAGCCATCCTTTGGTATTATCCTTTATAGGACACTCTCCAGGATCATTCTGACCTCCCTGAGCATGGGCAGCTCAGCCGGGAGGAGAACGACCCCAGAACTGTAGGGCTGGAGCAACCACCTCGAATGCAACACCACCCAGGTCCAGCGTGCGGATCCAAACCCAAACGTTTGCTTCCATTCTCAAGCTGGAGTAAGCTAGGAGTAAGCTGTTCTCTGCTTCTCTTCGCTTTCCATAATCGGCTAATACCTTGAACCAAAATTTACAGCTATCACAGTATCGCAATGTTTGTAGAACCCGAATTCCTGAGCATTCAAACCACCAACTAATATTATTATTATTATTATCATTATTATTATTATTATGGAGAAGGAGGAGAAGGAGGAGAAGGAGGAGAAGGAGGAGAAGGAGGAGAAGGAGGAGAAGGAGGAGAAGGAGGAGAAGGAGGAGAAGGAGGAGAAGGAGGAGAAGGAGGAGAAGGAGGAGAAGGAGGAGAAGGAGGAGAAGGAGGAGAAGGAGGAGAAGGAGGAGAAGGAGGAGAAGGAGGAGAAGGAGGAGAAGGAGGAGAAGGAGGAGAAGGAGGAGAAGGAGGAGAAGGAGGAGAAGGAGGAGAAGGAGGAGAAGGAGGAGAAGGAGGAGAAGGAGGAGAAGGAGGAGAAGGAGGAGAAGGAGGAGAAGGAGGAGAAGGAGGAGAAGGAGGAGAAGGAGGAGAAGGAGGAGAAGGAGGAGAAGGAGGAGAAGGAGGAGAAGGAGGAGAAGGAGGAGAAGGAGGAGAAGGAGGAGAAGGAGGAGAAGGAGGAGAAGGAGGAGAAGGAGGAGAAGGAGGAGAAGGAGGAGAAGGAGGAGAAGGAGGAGAAGGAGGAGAAGGAGGAGAAGGAGGAGAAGGAGGAGAAGGAGAAGCAGTGACTTTAAAAAGTGCAGCAGCTGCTGGACTTCAGCACACGGTCTATGACCTGGCAAGCTGGATACTCGTATTTTGGCTTTAACAGTATCTGCGGTGCAATGTGCAGCCGCAGTTTGAAGGAAATCCACTCCACGTGCCCAGCTTTAACTTCGTGCAGCTTTACTGATGTCGGCAAAATTAAACACTTGCTTCCCGCTTTGTGAGACTTGGAGCAACAGGTTTCATCTTGAGACCGTTTAAATACTGAAAGGAACAGCGGAAGGAACTGACCTGTGGATTTGCTGCTGTACACGTTCTCCTGAAGCTGTGCTTTAGCTTTACGTTTTCCTGGAGGCCCTGGGGGCCCCGGGGGCCCGGGCGGCCCTGCTGGTCCAGGTTCACCTTTTGCACCTGTGTAGGAAGCAGAGAACTGTATGTGTCTACATGATGGGCTTTGAGAGGTTTCTAAACCAGCCTCTCTCTTCTTAAGAGGTTTATGCACACAGAACTATGGTGCAATGAACTCACTGGGATGCTGTTGGTTGGAAGGTAACCGTACAGAACATCACAAGGCAATTGTAGGACACCAAGGCAATTTATCTGCCTGCATTACAGGCGCAATTAAGAGTTATAAAGCTCTGTTGCCTTTTGCTTGCTGTATTGTAAGACCTCAACTTCAGAGGCTACAGCACTATAATTCTACACAGCTTATCTCTGGCTGCTTCATTTATTCCTGAGCAGAAATCTGCCCCCCATTTTCTAACAGAAAAACAAAACTACACCGCAAGGAAGAGCAGGAGGAGGCCAACTGGAAGAGTACTGGAAAGGGCAGAATTCACGTACACATCAACCTCCTAAAGGCCAAGCAGGAAAGTTTTTTGAAGACTTGCATTAAAAAGAGACCAGAATGTCCTGGGCTGAGCAATACTCAACACTTCACTGAGGACAACGTGCTGGTTGGTCCTGCTCTTCCAGATCAACTCATGTTCCCATTCATGAAGCAGAGTATTTCTTTTTCTGCCGAGTACACAGTTACAAGAAAGCTCCTAAGGGCACTTCTTCCTACCTTCCAATATCACATCATTGTTTGCATCCCCCTTTTCGCCCTTTGCTCCTCTTGCGCCCTTTCCTCCTGGCACTCCGTCCTTGCCAGGCAAACCCATTTCTCCGGGTTCTCCTTTCTGTCCCCGATCACCTTTTGGTCCTGGCACACCTAGAAAGAAAGAGCATTTCAGTACCAAGAACTCTGGTCCAGTATGAAGCACCAATCAACTTTTTTTAAGTACAAAACATACTCACTTTAGCTGTCATTTTCACCCATATTTAGCTGGACAACACTGTAACCTAATATGAAGGGGAAAGGTGTACAGTTGTGTGCTGCAAATAATATAATCTTTACTTAGGGACCTCTGAGTTTTGAAGGTGAAATACACAGACCTGGGCCTTGTTAACACTGGCTGGAGAATTTCTGGATAAGCAGGAATACAAAAGAAAGATGTGAACTCATACACTTATTTCACATTTGCAAGGTGCTAGGGAAGGGCATGTTCATGGTCCCTCTAGACTTGATCTTAAAGCAGTTACGTACTAACGTTACAACACAGATTGCACTTTTAATCTTTTCCATTGTCGCACTACAGCAGAGATACAGCCACCTCGTATCATTTTCACACGGCTTCATAAGCCTCATTCTACACCCGTTAGAAGCATGAACAGCCCACATTGCACGTAGTTTTTGCACTTGACCATGTAGTGAAGTAAAATCACAGTAAAATATTCAACAAGATATCCCTTTGTCCTGCATGATTTAGTTCTGCAATAAGGAAAACAACGTGAGTTTGCACAACCAAGACACCAAACACCTGCATCCTCTACTTCTGTGGCAGGTGGTATTTTCCTGCTTTAGGAGAAACACAGTGGTTGTAAAATTGAAATGTCAGTGTTCTTGCAGGCATAGGTTTCAAATAAATTACATTTGTTAGTATTGGAGAAGAAAATGCTTTTTTTTTAAACCTAATTGCTTTACTATTTAAATTTATTTTGTGAAACGGGAATCACAATTTGGGGGTAAAATGTGTCTTTGGCACAATTGCCGCCTGACTTTCTGAAGACTAGTGCATTGCCAATGATTGAATTGACACACCGTGCGGTGTCTGAGGAGACAGAAGACAATTGTTCCAGCCAGCAAGCCCACATGGGCCAGGGGTACAGCTGTCCTCTGTCACCAGTGCTTGCCCGGTCCCATCTGCACACGCGCTGATGAGCTGCACAGCTAAGAAACAACAGCACCCGTGCTGCTGCTTCTCTCCGCTCTTAGTAGAAACACGTCATGGCAAAGCCAATAAGTTAGGCCAAATAGTTTCCTCAGCCACAAAAAAGCTGCCCAAAGACCAGCTAAGTAGAGAATGCAAAAAAGAAGCAAAATATGGAAGCATACTGTTCCTGCCATAGTTATCATGAATCTGGAACCAAAACTGTGGTAACGTGCAACAACAACCAGCCCCATACTCTGGCTTTCTTGTTTTAATACATGTGAAGTCCAAGGGCCATTATGTTGGCAGGTTGAGGGAACTGAAATGTTCTTACAATAACAGTATTTAGTAGGAATTTCAGAATACTGGAAATCAATACAATGTATTCCATAACCTTAATTTGCAATATTCTATGAGTATGTCTAGCACTGTCCTCACGGGACTGAGTCTGAAGGCATCTACCAAAGCTTAGCGTAAGAAAACGAATGCTACGGAATTCTGTGGCGTGCAGCTTCTTTGTAAACTTTGAAGCCCTTGTCCCCGTACAAAGATCTAAAATAAAACAGTAAGAATGGTTTGGCTTGTTTTCAAAACAACTACCAAAAATAAAATCTACATATACATATATATATATACCTATTCTTCCTCTTTTTCCATTTATTCCTGGTTCTCCCTTTTGTCCCGGTGCACCTGGGACCCCATCCGATCCATTGTAGCCAGGCAGGCCATCCAGTCCAGGAGGCCCTGAACAAACCAAACAGTATCATTGAATTTTCACTGTTCAATGCAATTTATCCTTAAATCTACCACATTTACATACAGTATACTTTTATATATATATATATATATATGCACACACACTTTTTTATATATGTATATACATTCTTTAGACACACCAAACCCACAAATTGAGCATTATGTTCTCCATGCCAATAGAGTATCCTCCTCAATAATAATAATTAAAAAACAAAACCAAAAACTCCCAAAGCAAACCAACAAAACCCCACAAAGCCACAACACACAACCCACCACCAAACCAAATACAAACAAAACCCACCCACCCGCAACAAACAAAAAACTATAAAAACAAAGGTAAGCTGCTTGTGATCGGCCTTTCGGATCCCATTTCTAGGACAAGCACAGTGGAACCCGTCCTGTTTCTGAACCTGACGGTGACTGCAGCGTCTTCACAAACCACACAAGCTCCAATGTTGCTTCTGCTGCTGGTCGGACCAATTTAACACAAGAAAAGCATTTCCCTGCTTGTCCAGGGTCCTGTTGTGCCAAACCACAATGGGTCGACACAGGAGACCTCACTCCCTCTTCGTCACTATCTGAACCCCCCCAAACGAAAAGCATCTGACCCTTTCCTCATACAGAGAATTGTTCTAAGCAGACCCACAGCTCGAGCACAGAAAGAGAGCAAGGAACTGTTCTACAGCTCAGCAACCACACGGGTGGTAGCAGAGAGAATTCAATAAGAAAGAAGGAAAAGTTATGGGGGAGGTGGGAGGGTGGAATCAGTAACCAACATTTTTAAAGAGGTGGTTTTTAGTGTTAAATCAGTTTACTCTTTTATATATATATACACATACTCATCTCTACAGCTACATGCTACTTAAACACTCTTAATTCCATATGGTTTTGATAAACTATTGTTTAAATCACCCCAGCCCTCTCAGAAGGGGCACGAGTTGACCTAAATACAAAACCCATGAAGGCAGGCAGGCATTCAACCCTCCCTCATTCTAATCAGCAAAAGAAGACTATTCTATGAAAGATACTTTTCTACCTTTCAACATTTTGTACCAGTAACTGTTTTAATTAATATGACTGCAATTATCCAAGTATCTCACCTGGGGGGCCGGGGGGACCTGCAACAAGAAGCAGCAAAAGAAAACAAGAAAAAAAGAAACTATGAGTTTAAGCCAGCAATAAAACAAACAAACAATTCCAAATTCAATTGATTAGTATTGTTCATAACAGTAAAAGGGGAGGAAAACCTCTCAGCATTCAAAATTAACATATATGGATTTAACTGCTTTGTATTAAAATTAACTATTTGAGCATCAGCAGAAACTCAGAGTTACTGGAAGAAAACCCTTAAAATCAATTACATACACACATGTTGCTTTTTGCAAATATCAGTTGATATAGGTTTGATGAACAAGCACCTCTACAATGTAATCTCACTGGCAGGGGCTTGGGCACCTTCACATGCTTTGCATCCATGGCATTGTAACCACCATTATATTTAACTTATACAAGTGTTCTCCAAGATCCTGCTTCAGTAGAAGAAGAATAGCTTTACAATACTGACGAATGTCACAATTAAAAATCCTGTTGCAAACACACATTAAAAATACATGCTACGCTTCTGTGTCTTACAGACATTTCATTGTAGTTCAGGATTCAGACTGTTTGAATAGGAAGAAGAAAAAAGACTTCTCATTCCTATCAACAATGAGGCTTTTCACATGTAATTGTTCTGCAGACTGGATGCAGCTCCCCACAGAACCCGGTTGCTGTACTAGAAATGGGACTTGCTTCAGTTATTCAGCAGCATGTAATACAATAAAAGGACCTTAACGAGAAGAAAGCACAGCAGGCAAAAGTGAGCAAGAAAACGTCTCTGTAACAAGATCTATCTTATGTGATCCTCTAGAAAGAAAGCACCAAAAGAAACCCCAGCAGCAGGAAAAGCAGGTTAGGAGAATACAAAGAAAGGTGGAAGTTGCAATTAAAGAACCAAATTAGTTCTGTGAATATTTTCCTCCAGCCAACAAAGTACTGTATTGTTTCAACAAAACTCTCTACAACAGAAAATAGCAGTAATTACTACACTTCCCCAAGGAAGACAATTTTCAGGATTAATTAGAAAGCATTATGAGTAAAGTGAAAACCATTTTATAATACCATCACAGCAATTATCCCTTTTCATCAGTACAGGCAGTAACATCAGTTACCATCTTTCTGCCAATTCTCCAGTAAATGACCATTTTTTCCACACTACCATGTTACATCCATTAGTGCATTCAATTACTGCCTCATCTCAAAAACTGAGGGTCTTGATTATCCTTGTATAAGAGAAATGAGAAAGGTCCTGGAAAACCAGCAAACAGAGAGGCCTAGAGCAGAGAAAGCCAGCGAGAGAGACAGAATTTGGTAGCGTCAAGGGAGCAAAAGGTGCAGAAGGCACCAAACAGCGTGAATTCCGAAGTTGGGAACCCAAAGAAACAAACTTTTAGGTTGCCTCTGATACAACTTCGGTTGCCATCAGGACTGATCTAAACTTTCAGAAGCAGCGTTGAACATCTGTGTGTACTGTGGTAATTCTCATTTACGTTGAAATCGGTGGAGCCAAATGGACCTTCCAGCCATTTGAAAATACAAACCAGACAGCAAGTGAAGCGTTTTCTTAAACACATTAATAGTGGCTTACTTCTAGTCTTCTTATTTCCAAAAAGAACGCACGACTCAGTCTGTTAGAGACTTCTAAGCTAGACCACAGCCATTGAATTGGCTGCTACCTGACATAACAAAGAAAATGCGCCCATCACCTCGTCCCAGCCAGCAGCGCCTCCAAGCCCTCACCAGTAACACGTGAAACCCAATGTCCTGCTACTGTGGGCCAAGGCAGGGGGGCAAACACATTTACACAGCAGTTACAGTAACGGAAGGAAGCTTCTACACCCTGTGTGTTCATCCCATGTTAGCCCTGAAGTGTGTGGACGTACACAGAAATACCCACCTCAGAGCTCCATTAGTGTGTTAAACACCCAAGCCTATAAGATTTGCTTATGAAAACGACATGGGAAGGAAATAGCTCCAAGTGACATCAACCGAGCTCTTCAAATTCTGACATTCATACTAAGTCGGTACAGATAAGTCCCAAAGTAGCACCTATTGTCTTTTTTTTTTAATAAATAACCCCATTGATATGTAAATTCTGAGAGAATAAACAGCATAGTTCTTTGACGTAGTCATTGACCTCAAGTTCTTTGAAAATATTGTAACTCTGCATTTCCGAAGTTAACATAGGTGCAATGCTTAAGGCAATAAACATACCTGTTAGGCATATCCCTTTTGTGCTGTTACATAAATCCACCATCACTCGGACCTAATATTGCAAAGAAAGTAAAGTTGAACGCAATGCACACCGTCACAGTAGCTAGTTTGCTTGGCCTACAGAAACAACTCCAAAAACACAGATACAACTGTCTGCTCTGTGCTTGTAAGAATAAGCTGTTCGGAGCTACCTTGACATTGTGACACCATCCATCTGCAAAGCAGGTTTGGTGTCCATCCATTGCCTCTATCAGTGGCGGGCATTAAAGGCCAGCATCAGCCAATAAAGAGTACATTCCATTTTATTTTATATTCATATCAAAGGATAAACACTTTTCCAACATAGCATATCCAGGCAGAAAGATGACCTATGCTCCAAGTGATTTCTTATCTCGGAATAACCAACATCTACAAATGTGGAGTGGACCTTCGTCCATTCAAAATACTTCATCCTAACAATGACAGGCTTTCTAAAAACCAAGCAGTAACTGACACTCATGCCAGTGCTTTTAATCTAGAGTAGACTCAAGTTTGTCGATTAAAAAGTCATCTTTACAAAACACATGGCTTTTGGCTGGGCAAACATTCACAGTTCATGTTCTGCCCCACATGCTGGGAGTCAACACTCATCAAACCACCCAGCAGAAATGAGAATATTATGAACATGGGCACTGGAAGTGTCTCAGGTCTTTACGGGAAAGTCTAATGATTATGCTAAGAAAAATATTATTATTTCAGGGCTGTGCAACCTACAATAATTTACCCAGAGCTGCCGTTGTATTCATCTCGGTGCAATTACCCTATTTGCAAATAGTGGAACGCACTATTCCCAAAAGACAGAAAAAACCAAGTGCAAGTCAATCTGAAAGGCAGACCGACGTTTAATCCCAGCAAGTTTATTTGCTGCTGTCAATCATTATCTTTAAAATCAATGCACCATTAGCTTCAAGTGACAAATCTAACAGACTCAAATAGGAGACAATTATTTTCATGGTAAGTATTCTTTTGCTGCAAAATCAAACTATATTTGACTATGGATTTCAATATATGCTGAGATATATGAGATATGAGATATATGCTGAGAATTTACTGGATTCCAGACTCTACTGGAAGAGCTCTTAGAAATACAAGTTTTAGACTCAATTTAAATTAGCTGGGAAGAGCTAACTGGTTTTGAACACCAGAATTTGCTTTCCTCTTTCCCCTCACACCCCTTGAAAACACTTGGCTTCTACCCTGTAATTTCTAAAATACGTGTTATCCACCTATGTTCTAATTCCAACTGCATTTTAATCCGAATGGTTTTGTTGAGGTTGCTGAAGCGATGACAGCTTGCTCTGCAGCCCTCTAATTATCTCAGCAGCATCATTTTTACCAATCAGTGCCATTCAGGTGACAATTAAAAAACCTGGCACTCAAGAAGTGAGTGTGCTATAGCAAATAGCCTAGAACCTCCAGCTTAGCCATAAAAGACGAGTCCTACGCCAGTGATGCAGTCGGCCAGCATCACCTCTGCCATGGAGAACAGCCGCACACAAAGAAGTATCTTATTTAAATGCTAAAAGATTAGTTTTCTCATGAAAAAAGGGTGAAAAAAGAAAAAGAGACAACCCAAACTACGAAGCAACTACTCAGATCATTAAATATCCATAAGCCACAACTTCCTGCACTGGTTTAAATCTCACTTTTGAACTTAATGCTTACAAACTTATTAGACTGTTACCCTCTCATCAACCTTCCTACAGCAACAGATTCGCCAATTTCCTATTTTGGTTCTCTTACAAAATAAATATATATATTTATAAATGCATAAATAAATAAGAGGCACAGAACCAAAACTATACCCATAGCACAAAAGCTAAAATAGGATTTTTGGTGCCTACAGTTATTTCAAAGCCTTTTGAAGGGTGGCCGCAGCGGATCTCCCCCGTGCAGAGCAGCAAGATACTGACACCTGTAGTCACAATGTGCAGCGATCTGTGCCCCCCTGCACGAGAGATCCCACCGGGCAAAACCTCATTCCACAGGGGCTGGAATGTGGCTCTAGGGCCCTCCCATGTAACAGGGACCATCTCACCAACCCTAAGGAAACTTGTTCAGTGCTACAAAAGCATTCGGGTTTTCACATTGCGTTAATGGGAGTTGGACACAACATATAAAAGCTATGGAGTGGGAGGTGCTTGAAAATTCTTCTAAGGACTTTCTTCCCCTTGGGCATGTGGGTCTGCACAGTTGCCCACCCTTCGGAGTAGCAGCCAGAAGGAGAAATATTTGATGGAAATGTGTAACAACAAAATGGCACAAAAAGTCACCAAGCAGCTCCCTGCGGGACACATACATTTAAACAGAGCACATTGCACACAGCAGTAGTCGCAGTGGTGATTTAAACAGAGAAGCTACACAAGTCTTGCTACATGCTGTTAAAACATACACAATGTCACTCGCTGCTATTTCGAAAGGGCAATACTACTCATTTAATCCATACATGCTGCTTAATGACAGCAGAGTAGCATATTTAGCTGCCACTGTCAAAATTATCTAGACATCCCACTGCCATACATGATTTAAGCCTGAGCACGTAACAATAAATGGGATTAACAGCACTCAATCCCTGTCAGGATTTGAATATTTTCTCCAATGATTTTATATGTGGACCCCTCAGGCTCAGAGAAGCCATTCTTATTGGATGGGACACAACGCGCGGCAGCTGCCAAACACCAAGATGATTTCTTAAAACAAACAGGAAGGAGTTTTGATTAAATGTTGTGATGAAGAGCACAGAAAAATATTTCACGGGAGTAGCAAGTTTTCTAACATCTGGTTAAACAACCAACCAACCAACAAAACAAACGAACAAAGTACCCCTTGCTTTTTTCCTTTTTTTTTTTGTATATGTTTCTAGAAAGCCATTTATGTTTTCAAATTTGAATAAACTACCGGTTCCCCCCTCAGGGCCTCGGGTCTGTGCAAGTCACAGAATCCCAGAATGTGAGGGGCTGGAAGAGACCTGGAAAGCTCATCCAGTGCAATCCCCCATGGAGCAGGAACACCCAGCTGAGGTTCCACAGGAAGGGGTCCAGGCGGGTTTGAATGGCTGCAGAGAAGGAGACTCCACAACCTCCCTGGGCAGCCTGGGCCAGGCTCTGACACCCTCACTGAGAAGTTTCTTCTCAAATTTAAGTGGAACCTCTTGTGTTCCGAGAGACCCCCGGCGCTTCCCTGGCCCCAGCAGGAGCCTTTGGAGGGCGGTGCCCGCCCCCCACCCCGCCGGGCCGGGCGCCCCCGCCCTACCGGCACCATGGAGTAGGTCAGCATCATGAGCATCTCGTCGTTGTCGGCGCGCACGTGTCCGCGGGCGCGCTCCCCGCGGCGGCTCCGCTTGCTGCGGGCGGCGGGGGGCGCCCGGCCGGGGCCGGCGGCGCCCAGCAGGTCCCGCACGGAGCCGTTGGCCGCGCCGGGCCGCGCCGCCTCCAGCTCCCGCAGCGCCGCGTCCAGCTCCCGCCACTGCGCCAGCAGGAACAGCGTCCCGGCGGCGCTGAGCGCCGACAGCAGCCCCACGGCGGCCAGCAGCCAGCGCAGCGCCCGCCCGCCCGCCGCCTCCATCGCCGCGGGGTGGCTGCGGACGGGCGGGCCGCCGGCGGGGAGGGCTTTATGCCCCCCGGCTCCGTGGGCCGCTGGCTGGGCGGAGGGAGTGGCGGCGCGCCGGGAGCCGCCGGAGCGAGGGACGCGGTGCGGAGCGGAGCGGGGCGGGGGACAAGGGGAGGCAGCGCCGCCGAGCAGAGGGACCGCGGCCCGGCCGCCTCCTCCCCGCTCTTCCACCAGCTCTTGGCACGTCGGGGACACGTCGGGAAGCCGGGCACGACGGGGAAGCGCTGTCAGCCGTTTCCAGAGGGGAATGCGCGGACTGCCTGTCTCTGCCCCGGCCTGCAGTCACAGCCGGCTTTGGCACGACTCGAATTGCACACGACTTTTTCCAGCTAGCGAGGTTCTCGTTAACTTCATTCCCCCAAGCTGTGATGCAAGCATAAGTGCTACTGCATTGTAAAAATCCCTCCTTACAAGCACAAGCTCATACAGGCACTTTGCTATTTTCAGAGCATCATACATCACTCACTAATAACACTTTACCTGTTGCTTTACATGTTCAAGCACAGACTTCTCCCAAATAACTCCTGCTAACTCTTTTGTGACATGGGATGTCTTCAATATAACAAATTTTGCTCCTGATTAATTCATAGTAAAGATAAGAAAATTAATTACCCAGAATTACACTGTTGTAAAGCTCAGCAGAGTTTGACTGAATAAGAAGACTTCACTAGTAATATGAAAGTTGCTAAACTCAGAACCAACTCTCCGGGCAACCTGTTCCAGTGTCTTCCTCACCTCTAGGCCTGAATCTCCCCCCTTTTAGTTTAAAACCATCACGCCTTGTCCTATCACAACAGACCCTGCTCAAAAGTCTGTTCCCATCTTTCCCAGCTCTCTGCCTGTCCTCCTAGGAGGCTTGAGAGTCTGCTCTTGTGTGTGCTATGATACGGGATCATGGTGGTCTCTTTGGTAGCTCATACATATTGCAAATAGATATACAAAATGCCTTTTTCACCCTGTATGGCAGATATCTGATGAAAACAAAAAGGTTTCACTGTAAGTCCTTCCCGGCTTATCATCGTTACGCTATCTCAGATCTGTTCTGCTGAGCTTCTGCCACATCACAGGAAGTTTTTCAGCTTTCTATATTTTACAAAACAAGATCAGGAATCTAATGCCTCAACGGGTATTTTCAGAAACGAGGACACTATTTAAAACTTAATTTGGCTATTAAAAAAACCCCAAGCAAACCAATAATATAAACACACTGTCAGAAGTGCAACTTCATTGCCTGATTGTATTTATACTCCCAGTACCAGCCTCCAAGAAATCTTCATCCAAAACCAGAATCTCATTGAATATTACATTGCTTCTTGAGCTCTTAACCATACTGCTGCAGACAATCTAGTGTAAGTAAGTCTACTAACATCATACAGATCACATATTGACATCCTAAGGAACAATAACAAAACCAAATACGTACAAAACTTCCTGAAAAATCATCTCCAAGGCCTGGAGCCTTGGCAGCTGGTCTGAACCTACCACAAAGTTCTACTTCTGTGCAAATAGTCTTTCTGATGCCAATGAAGATTACAAGAATAATTGTTTGCTCTGCAGTTGATGTCCTAGCTTATCATAGAAGCGCATATTTGAATTTTGCTTCTGGTATTAATCTTGTGAAGGAAAAAGAATGACTTTGCATTCAGATTCCCAGAAGACATATCTTAAGCAAGCATAGTTTATAATTTCATAGATATAAAGCTAGTAAGTATCTATCACAACAGCAAACTAAATATTTCTTTCTGAGAACATAAATAGAACTGCACACCAGAGGCCATGTAACATAACAAACAGCAATTCTTCATCTTTATTGTCCATTTCAGAGCATAATGATTGAGTAAAAAGAGTATAATCATCATGAGCTGCCGTTTGGAGAATAACAGAAGCAACACAGCACTCTTGTTTCCCCATCTGTCTAATCTTGCAGGATTTTCTCTGCATTACAATAAAAATAAATCGAGCATTTTTTATTAAATAAAATAAAAGCACGGGCCGTTGGGTCACTGTGAACACCCTACCCAAGGCTCAGCTGGCAGGGTTGCAGGATTCTTCCCCAGGATGCTACTTGCTCCAAAGCTCTTACCTGTAGCACAGATCAGATGGCAGTCTATGCGGTACTGTGGTCATTTTGCCAGGACATAGAGTTTCACTTCTGTCAAGAAATCACCTCCTTTTTGAAAGTCAGGAACCAGTTGACAGCAGTTTTGTGGCAAATGGGTTCCCAAGCTTAGACTGACAGTCCTATTAACAGCCCCAGTGGCAGAAGCAGCTGTCTCTGCCCATACCATATAACCTCCACTTCATCCAAGTATCTCCATATCCTCTCATCCTCTGCCACCACCCTATGTATCCCTCTAGATCTCTTGTCCCTACATAACACACCTGAAACTTTGGTCCATCTGTACAGCACTTGCCATCAACCGCAATGCAGCTGCACACTTCATGGCTTTGTTTGCTCTCCATGACGAAAATCAAAGGTCCCAATGGTAGACTGGTGCTCAGCAAAGCAGAATGGAAGTTTGGGGATGCTGCTGATCAGTTCTGGGAACTTACTCCTATTTCCTTACCAAAAGGACAGAAAAAATATGCTCAGTAGCAATCTACACCAATGTGAGAAAACTGTTATTCCCTATACCCATCACTCTTTTATTATATTTTATTTTATTTTATAGGAATGCGGAATGGCAGCAAGCAGCATTTCAATTATTTCCTGCCTCTTCAGAATTTGGTTCTCTAAAGTATGTCCTAACACAACCATGCATCATAACTGACATGCAGTGAAGTATGGCATACAAAAATCGTGTACATCTGCCCAAGTTATATGGAAAGTAGAACGAAACTATCCATATAAATGTGCAAGCTGTAGATACGACATCACATCTATGTTTTTCATGGTGCCAGCATAGTTGAAATAAAGTGTCAGGGGATAAAACATAGCTTTATCACAAGAGGTATTTTTGTATCCAAATTACACACTATGTGTCTAATAAAGAATATCACTTGATTATTCTGAGGCTGAGAATGTATTCAGATGGTGTCACACTTAAAATAATGTTCCCACTGTTGTTTTACTTTGCAAAGATTGTTATTACTGAAAACTCATCTATTTAGGCAGCTGTCCCACAACAAAGCCCACCAGCGCCTGGCATGCTGTTTTCCCTTGGATAATTCCTGCTCAAGGGTGGACTGAGTTGCTGGGGATGATGCCCTGAGAAGACAGATAACCAGACTTCCTCTGCTGATGCCACTGAAAGACTATACAGATTAAAACCTTTATGAACGCTATTAGAAAGAAGGTAATCTTTTTTCCTGAACTAGTTAAAGTATGCATATATATATATATATATACTAGTAACTAGTATAAAGCTTTCACAACCTCGCATGATAACTTACAGATTTTATTGAATACTGTTCTTCCAAGGAAATGTGATAGAGACTTAATATATTTGTTTTAGGTTTCCAAACCTACTTTAGTTTCCAAACCTGCAAAGCAGAAGGGAAAGATCGTTCTTGGGATTCCCAGACTGATTAACGATTAATGCTTTTCAGTATGTTTCTTGTGCTTTCCTTTGGAGCGGTTGATGCTGGTGACTGTTGGAACCATGTTCAGCCGGGATAGACTCAGGAAGGCCACAGGAAGAGCTATAAATGCCCTTTCTCTCCATCTCTGATCACTGCTCAAACCATGAGACACAGCTGAGCAGCTGCACGGTTCCCCCTTCCAAATCACGCTTGCAGTTCAGGATTGGCACCGAGACCAACATTGTTCCTATAGCAAAGGCTTAGCTTGAAAATGTTAAAAGGCTTCTGACAGCATGCAAAAAGAAAGGCTTGATTTTGAAATTCATATTAGGTCCTAGTCTATTCATGTTCAGAAAAAAAATGGAATACGTAGGTTTGAAATGTCTTTGCAATAACTGTAGGCCAGCTACACCAGCAGAGTTACAGAGGCTCGGGCTGCACTAAGCTCATGGTCACCCTTGCCCAGAGAGCTGCTCCAGCCTCGTCGCAGCGACAGACACCAGAACGCATCCCACTCGCTGTCTGCATGTGCATTCCAGACAGATTATAACACACTGGATACACAGGCTTGTGTTTCAAGAAGGGAGGAAAACAGAAAAATGGAGGGGAAAAAGAGAAAAAAGTGTTTTCAAAGTGAAAGGAAAATATACAGAAAATAGTATAATTCTGATAATTTTGTATCAGAGGTAGTGGGTTTGTGTATCAGCCTTGGGTGAACGGTATTAATAGGAAGATGCGTGGAATTAGTTTTTAATTGCTATACTTTGGCAGGAAGACTTAATCATGAATTCAATTCCAGCAGATGGATGGACCCTAAGCAAATTTATATTATTAGCAAAACAGCAGCCAATTAAAAAAAAAAAAAGTTAAAAAAAAGAAAAAGAAAAAGGTTACAGATTGAATAGTACTGGAATAAGTTAAATTAATGATGCCTACACTTAATTAGATAGGGCATCGTCCTTTCAAGCAACATTTTACAGACAAAAAGTCTGTATGGAAGGAGTTGGAATCGCTGGCCAGTGCTCACCAAATGACTGTGAAAGCTGGAGCTATACCTCAGCCCCCCTGCGCTTCCATCGTGTATTGCGGTGGCACAAGGATATAAAGCTCCTCAAGGAATCAGCAACATATTCCCTAAGAAATACCTCTGATTGCAGGCATTTCCTACTAAATACAGAGTTGCAAGAATAAATACATTTATGCAGAGCAAAGGATGTACTAGCTGATATTTTGAAATATCTGGTGGTAACGTTAGATCATAAATTAAGAACCAATGGAAACCGATTTCTTACTAGGTAAGCCAGGCTGCTGTTTAAAATTCAAAATAAACCCCGTAGACATCTGCAAGTGGCGCAGCACAAAGAGTCCCATTCAATGGCGCCAGCAGAATGTTTCATTGGCTTTGAATGGACATTCAGTAATCCTGGAGGAGGATGCCTTCGAGATTCATCACTGGGGCACTGGCAGCTAAAGAGTTTTTTCCCAGAAAATTGCTCAGAATTCCTCCAACACACGTTAGAAAAAAATGAAAGCTGAATCATAGAGAAAGACGACTTAAGAAGCAAAGTCAAAGAGACCAATTCAAACACTATGGCTACATCCGCCCGTTCATAATTTAAAGTACAGGAACAAAAGCAACTGATCCAAACACATGACAAATGATAAGCGGCTCAACAGATCTGCCACATCTTTGTAACACCATTGGAATCTGAAAATAGTTAATGGAACTGGAGAAATCCATAGGTTTTTCCTTGAAAAATAGTCCTTTCTTTTTGCAATGGATCCTACAGTTCAGGAAGGAATCAGATGCAGAACAGGACACTCCTCAACCACCCCAAAACCAAGCCAGGAATTAAATACTTAATACTCGTTATCAAAGAAATTATCAAACCTGAATTGTCTCTATATTGAGAGTGGTACACACAACAACAAAGAACATTTTTTTGCTGAAGGTATTCCAACAAGACCGGAGAAATTCGGGGTCTGTGCACTATGGGAACTCGACCCACCCTCCAGGAATCTGTCCAAGGGGAAAGTGTGGATGCCTCTGTGGACCAAGGATACCAGACTGGAAGATGAAAAATAGCTGGATATAAAGTAGACCAGCATTAAGGTTGCTGCTCTACTTCAGAAATGTCTCCTCTCCACCTTCTATCACATATATGTTGCATCCGTCACTCTTACAACTACTATTGCCCATAGCGCAATCCAACAAAGAGCCGACTAAGGCTGTGTCTCTTGGTAATTTGCAGTCAGAAAGCATGGAATCTAAACAACTTTCCACCTTGTTTCCCCTCATCTTTCTGTCATTCATTTTATTTACCATCGTGATTCACAGGGAATTAAAACCGTTTTCGCTATTTGAGCACTTTTAACATATTCATTTGGTATATCGCTGTACACACCTTAAATATATCATAAGACTATTTATAAAGCCAAGAGAAAGAAATAGCACTATATCATTGTTCAGCAAATAATACAGGAGATATTTCAAATAATTAATTTACTACAGGCATCTATGAGTTTCAGAAAACCAAACACAATAATAGCCACAAAGAGGCTGCAAAAGAAATGCACCAACTGCACTGAGATAATTTATCGATGGAGGAGGTGGCGATGTGATCTCAGAACATTCACAAGCAAAACACAACTGCTGGTCGTATTAGGTATATTATTATAGACACTACATATCTACTCAAGTCAAAACCATGGACCACGTTCTTGGAGGTTCTGATAGTAAAAGAGGGGCCTTAGAGGAACCTTAAACAGTCTCATCTGTGACACCTCGGTGCCTCTTAAAGACAGGCATGGAACTTAAGTGAACACATGGACTTCTACCTGAGAGCCGCTAACAAAGCAAGTGCAGGACAGGTTTAGACACACCTGTCTGAACTCAAAAACGAGTCATATCCATAGCAGTATTACCACTCGAGGAAGGTGGGTTACTAAGATCGACCTTATTCAGACACATTTCCTAAAAGGTTGTCTCTGTTTCAAAGATTTTACATTCTCGAGTCATCGCACCACCGAAATACAAACCAAGAAAAAAACAATTGAGTCCTTCTATATTAGATTTTTGTTATTAGATGGCAAATTTAAGTGGGCTTTTAATATAAATTATCTAGACGCACAGTTTTCAGGAAAGCTGCTCATGTAACTAAATAATAAAACGCAGTCACATCAAACAGCATTTTTAATATTTTGCCTTATTTAGGGAGACAGCGTGGAAGACACAGAGGTTCTTCCAGTGGGAAGCAGGGGCACATTCCCTCCCCTTCTCCCAAACACCCTCGTTTCTGAGCTGTGTGAGTCCTAATTTACCAAATAGAAAATGTGCAGCTCTGTGCAGTCTCCAAATGGCACACGGCTGTGACACAACATCCAAATTGTTCTGGGAATACAGGATGGAGGGGGCACGCTGGCAGAATACTTAGTTCCTTTACAGGCATTGTAGCTCCAGCCCACATCAACAAGCAAGCGCTTTGGCACGAACCACGTCTGGGAAGAGCCCCATCGTATTGCACTGCCTGAATTTATGTTCCTGGTCTCCACACTCAGGTGTCTGAAGATACCGCAGAAGGACAAGAAATGCCACAAATTATGTCTTAGAAAAAATAGTAATTTTCTTAACAAATAGATCATGTCAGGAAGACTTTAAGGGTAATTTTATCAGACTTTTGAATGTGTAGGACAGATTGGATGCTATAGGATTGCAGTCTCAAAGGTGCTAAGCACCTTCTGCAAACGCAAAGGCAAAGCGCCAAATAACACGGTCATTCTGCTAGCAGCCACCAAGGTGTTTCCTTCAGTGCTGGCTTTAAAGTGTTACTGTGCAGTAATGCCCTAAGCAGGGATGTTGTGAGGCTATTTACAAAAGCTTCATTTAGAGCTGCTACTAATCCTGAGTGTTTCCGGTATTGAAATGGATTGGTTTCCACCAAACACTGAGTGTGCAGACAGGACTTGGCACTGTTTCCATTATGCTGCTGTCTTAGACAAAATCTTCAGCAAACACGTCTCTTCAAGGGAATAAATTTCAGTACTGCTTCTGCAATCTGAGTTTAGCTTGTTAGAACTAGATTTTCAGTAAACACATTGTGTTTGAGTTGTGCAAAGACCCCAGTAATCGTGAGCAATTTTGTAATGGTCAAGTTAAGATTTCATTGTAGGATTGGCGGATAAACATAATGACAGATGATTCAGAAGTTTTACCTGCACAGGCTCTGATAAATTCTGCTTTGTTTGCATTTCATAGCTTATCAGAAAGGACCCAGAATAAGCATAATTACCTCCTATAAAGTCAAAAATCATTTTTTACAGATAATTGGGATTTGGGATATATTCTCTCAGAGCTTGTGAATTCTGAGTTCACAAACAAAGGACAATTTTGGTTGGTTTGGTACAAAATCACATGTAACTATTTTGGTTTTGCCAGCAGCTGCTTCTGCAGAAAATTACCATTATTGCACCGTGTTGTATCACAGTATCACAGTGTGTTTGGGAATGGAAGGGACCTCAAAAGATCATCCAGTCCAATCCCCCTGCTGGAGCAGGAACGCCTAGGAGAGGTCGCACAGGAAGGTGTCCAGGCGGGTTTGAATGTCTCCAGGGAAGGAGACTCCACAACCTCCCTGGGCAGCCTGGGCCAGGCTCTGCCACCCTCACTGAGAAGAAGTTCTTTCTCAAATTTAAGTGGAACCTCTTGTGTTCCAGCTTGATCCCATTGCCCCTTGTCCTATCATTGTTTGCCACTGAGAAGAGCCTGGCTCCATCCTCGTGGCACTCACCCTTTATATATTTATAAACATTAATAAGGTCACCCCTCAGTCTCCTCCAAACTAAAGAGATCCAGCTCCCTCAGTCTTTCTTCATAAGGGAGATGCTCCACTCCCTTAATCATCTTTGTTGCCCTACGCTGGACCCTCTCCAGCAGTTCCCTGTCCTTCTGGAACTAAGGGGCCCAGAACTGGACACAATATTCCAGATGGGGTCTCACCAGGGCGAAGTAGAGGGGAAGGAGAACCTCTCTCGATCTACTGACCACCCCCCTTGTAATACACCCGAGGATGCCATTGGCCTTCCTGGCCACAAGGGCACAGTGCTGGCTCATGGTCACCCTGTTGTCCACCAGGACCCCCAGGTCCCTTTCCCCTACACTGCTCTCTAATATGTAATTTCCCAACCTATACTGGAACCTGGGGTTGTTCCTGCCCAGATGCAGGACTCTACACTTTCCCTTGTTAAATTCCATCAGGTTATCCCCCGCCCAACTCTCCAGCCTGTCCAGGTCTCTGGATGGCAGCACAGCCTTCTGGCGTGTCAGCCACTCCTCCCAGCTTAGTGTCATCAGCAAACTTGCTGATGGTACACTCAATTCCCTCGTCTAAATCGTTAATGAATATATTGAATAATATTGGCCCCAGTACTGACCCCTGAGGCACTCCACTAGGTACTGGCCTCCAACTGGACTCCGCACCATTGACCACCACTCTCTGGCTTCTCTCTTTAAGCCAGTTTGCAACCCACCTCACTACTCTATTGTCCAGACCACACCTCCTCAATTTAGCTGTGAGGATGCTGTGAGGGACTGTGTCAAAGGCTTTACTGAAGTCAAGGTAGACCACATCCACCGCTCTGCCATCATCCATCCACCTTGGTACATTCTCATAAAAGGCTATGAGGTTGGTCAAGCATGACTTACCCTTGGTAAAGCCGTGCTGACTGCCTCTAATGACCCTCTTATCCCTGATGTGCCTTGAGATGACACCAAGGATAAGCTGTTCCATTACTTTCCCAGGGACAGAGGTGAGGCTGACCGGTCTATAATTACCTGGGTAATTACCTCCCCCGGCAGCAGCAGGCCCTGGTGCTCCCTGCAGCCGGAGACCTGAACAGCCACCGGTCGGGACAGAACCTCAGTCCGCGTTGCCACAGCCTTTTTGAGCCAAGCTCTCCTTCTGGAGGTGACCATGGCCATCAGCAGTCTGGGACGCTGGCAATAAGTCGGAGGGAACGACAAGCAACAAGTGCTCTCTGCACCCCGCTGCACAAGCTGGTGGCTCCTCTCTGCACCTGGTGGGCAGCGACTAAGGCTCCCAAAGGCTTTTTCAAGGCAAGGGGAGGGGATGTGGTCGCCGTCACCGTGGGAACGCCCCCCACCACGTCAGCCGCTCTCTCGCAATGGCTACCGGGGCTTCTGGGGGGATGGAATTGTAGCCTTCCACCAAACACTAACATGAGGGGGCCTAAACATACAAGCCGTGTGTTCATACAAAACTGTCAGCCCTTCAAAGACAGAAGTCAATACAGAAACCTCTCTTTTAGATAAGCACTGAGACCCGTGCACAGAAAACCCCTCTGCAAGGCTGCTGTGCCCTGGAGCGGCACAACGGTCAGAACGCAGCTATAGAGAGGCTTCTCTGAGCCCTGGCCACTTCAGAGCTTGTCTTGATGGAGAAATTGGTACCGTTAATAACATCACCAACAACACTTGAAGAAGCAGTTTAGAAGATTGACAACAGCCGTAAGTGGTTAGTAGTGTTTTCATCTGATTGTTGCACACCTTCTTTCCAAGCTCAACTTGAGCATTGTGTTGAGTGGTTATTCCTACTGAAGAAACGCCTGCAGCACCTTTGGCATTGAAAATGTTCTGTTCTGTCAACACTCATCATGACTGCTTTGACTGATTTGGACTATAATGCACTATAGGCTCTAATTCCCTTTTAGCAAGAGCTTAGCGTTTTTGGTTTTAACTTTTGGTGGAAAGCATCCTTACTATTTAAAAAAAATGCCTGAAACATCCCACAATATATCCAAGTAACCATTAGAAATAATTCTATGTGATACATGTGACTCCTGTTCCCACTATAATGGCCAAATAACAGAAATTGGCTTGGGAAAATTAAGTGAATACTGGGGCATTTTTGTGAAAGCAGCACCAATAGACAGCAAGTGTATTCAAGCTGCTGAAGTAAAGTGGTTTAATGGTTCAAGAAAATGCACTCTGCCTCTGTGGCTATGCATTCAGGCACAAGTTCTGTACCACCGCTATTGCAGTCACCACCGAAGAGAATGTTGCACAAGACTTGCAGAGATAGTTACTCGGTGGCAGAAGAACTTAATAAAAGAAAGAGTATTAGCTGTTGAAGCCTGTAGCAATCTGAAGACTCACCCTAAACTACTCTCAATAGCCTGAACGTTTTTCCATGACAAGGAAATAGGTTGTCTCTCAAAGCACCTTTCCATATACCCCAAAGATATGCACTCAAATTAGTCTTATATTCGCAGGCAAAGAGAGAAAATCTGAGATAGTCATCACTAGTCCCTGCACGCCAAGGACACAAAGTCCTCAGACATCCCTTTTTTCTTGCCAGCTGCAATACCAGTTCAGGAAAGAAAAGGAAATATAAACAGGTTGAACAGCTAACAAGCTGAAACTGTAGAGTTCAGATACTTCATACAGAGTTTTAGACAGCATATCCGTGACCTGCTCCTATCATACTTCACTGTAGCCGCTTCTGCCTATGACAAGAACACACTGTCCCCATCTTCAAAATAAGCAGTGCTTCTTGAATTAAGAAGTGTAGTCTACCGTAGTCTGAAGGTTTGAACTAGATGCAGACAGACTAATAGAAGAAAAACATCCGTATTGTTAACTCTTTGCATTTTGACTTTTATTAGGAATTTTTAATGCTGTGCTACCAACCTGATTTGGACAGAATGAGAAGAGTGATTTTGGGGCGACTAACTAAGGAAATACAGCCTAATTTTACTGCAAGGTTTAAATCCTCTTAATAGACAAAAACAATGCAGAATAATAACTAGTGCCTATTCCAAAAGGCGATAGCAACATAATCCTCCCCACATCCCCAAGTATCTCAAAGCCCCATACATCCATTCAGTCCTAGGATCCCTTTGACAATTAGAAAGGGAATAACAACTTTATCAGATATATTTGGAAAACATAGCAGATAAGTGAAATTGTTTTCTAGATAACCATGAATTAGCATGAAGGACAAGTTATTAATACACACCACTAGCATACACTTCAATTCCAAGGTAAGATTTTGAGGGAAAAATAGGCAGAGATAAGCCAAGCCTTAACAATCAAACTTCAAAAACTGTATACTGCGCCTTACCTTATCATCTCTGTGTATACTTCAAAGGACACCTTATCCTACTCCCGCCGAAGGAAGGATGAAAATCCCATTGTTTCAAGTGAACTTTACTGTCTTTTTAATGCTCCTCTGAGTATATAGGCTTTTATATTCTATACAGGGAAAACTAACTTCAGAGCCAACAGCATTATACCCTACATATGCCTTAGTGCAGAGATCCTTTTTACTACATCCTTCAGTCATATGTTTTACATGACTTTACTGGGAGAACTCCCCACACAACTACATTTTACTTTAAAATACATGCATTTTCTAAAAGTTTGGGACTTTTGGAAGATACCCTAGAAGACGAGTTGTGAAAATTTAAGAACAGCATTGCCACACCCATCTGGTGTATATAGATCAATATAGATCTTCTAAATCTAGGCACAAAATAAAACCTGTGGGCAGTACCAATGGATTTCAGCCAATCCCACGATATAGGAATCCTTAGATGATCTTTAAAAATGCCATTAGCTGGAGAAGCCAAGCTCTGATTTGCATTAAGAAAACTTTGCTGGGGAGGCAAAAAAGGGGATAACGTCTGCACTGAATGTAACGTTAGAACAGCCAAATAGACCAGCTCCTTCCAGGACACTGCGTAAGAAAAACTCATGCACAAAGTGTGGATCGAGTGATTTCCAATACTGTGTGCTACTGACTCCCTCAACATCCATTTGCATATGTACACACTGTTCTTTAAGAGGGTGACATTATGACAATGAATAGATACTTTATTGTAAAAGTATGAAAGAGTTACTCAGAGAAACACCCATGGGAGAGACACAAACAGGTTCAGAGTGCAGTGCGTGCCTGCCAAGGGAAGGAGCTGCTTAGAAACAGCACTCAGGCTCCTGCGAGTCTACAATGGACCTTCCGCTGCACCTTGCACTTTACTGTTACAGTTCCCATTACTTTAACAGTGGACTGAAGCAGAATCAAACAAATAAAAATTGCAAGATCACCCAATACAAGTTTAAGGAATTATAAGCTTGGAAATATCCAGTGAATGCTTTGTTGAACAATTTTGCTGACCAGTGAGAGAACCATCAGCTATTCCCGTGGCTGATACACGTTTCTAAATCACAGAGTAGCACAGGAAGTATTTAATACAGGTACTTGCAGTAGCGTCAGCTCTCTCAGTACTTGACAACCGACTTGTTTAGGAGGAAAGGTAAGAGTAAAATGCCTTGTCAAGTTACTACGATGTATTTCTTGAAGTTCCTGGAAAAGACAGGTGGCCATTATTGCAAGCATAGGGATAGCTAACACTGTCACTCGAAATCTCTTTATCCGTAAACAGTGCGGGGAAGGCAGAGGAAGGAAAGTATATGTATTTGCCCAATGCTTATACTCTCCATTTGGCATCTGGTTTTGGCCAATATCTGAGACAAAGTACCAAGCCAGATGGATCTTCAGCATGAGCTGGTGCTGACAGCCGATGTTCATACAGATGTCTGTCTCTCCTTTTATCCTAAACCAGCATGGAGTATACTGGGGACAGATACACCAGTGTGGGGTAAGGTGAGCATTTGTCCCATACCCTAGTGACTGCAGTGAAACCATCAGGACATGAAAAGAATTAAGATCTGAGCCTGATACCATCCTACTAGTTTCAAAGTTCTGATTCTGATATTAGTGATTTCATTTCCACTGTTTTAAAGGAAGTTATTTTCTTTCTACATAGTTAGTAGTTCAGACTCAAGCCCTTATTACTACAACAGAAGTCTAATCAATTTTGCCACATGAGCCACAGGGTCTCTCCAGGGTTGCGTACCCTCTGCTCAACTATGAAGAGCGTTTTGCACCCTTTTTCCTCAAAAGTCTATTGTAAAATATTCAGTATACCATTTCTAATGGTATAAAAAAGAACTTTGTTAATTCAGTGGATGCCCACTCAGGCTCTGAAGAATTTGTATTATTCAACCACAGATCTTTATAGTGAACAACAAGTCCAATCATTCCGGTCACATTATACGAAGTTCCGGGAATTCTTTGGCATGAAAGAGCCTAAGTACGTTTTCTCTGGTATACAGAAATAATATTTGATTTAAAGATATATCCCACAGAAGTCAGCCTTGACAAAACCTAGTTTAAATATCAACAAGTATTTTCACATTATTTAACCCCTTTTGGGACTTCTTCATTACCAATTCAGCTGGCTTCTTGTCCCTGAATTACAGTTCAGGCACCAATTCTTTATAATATTAAGTAGACACATAGCACTGACAGAAGAAAGAGCCCAAATAAAAACTTCAGAGGTTTCAGTTTTAAAAATCAGTACTTTTGATTAAATAAGTGATCACAGAAAAGGAATCAAAATGTGTTTGTGTGGCAAACTGTCCGGGTCATTTTTGGACTCCTCATCCTCAAGCAAAACATGCTGACAAAGACAGAAATCATTCTGAGGCTTTTATAAATACCACTGGAATATTGTGTCCAGTTGTGGCCCCTCAGCTCCAGAAGGACAGGGAACTGCTGCAGAGAGTCCAGCGCAGCCACCAAGATGCTGAAGGGAGTGGAGCATCTCCCGTGTGAGGAAAGGCTGAGGGAGCTGGGGCTCTGGAGCTGGAGAAGAGGAGACTGAGGGGGGACTCATTCATGTTTACAGATATAGAAAGGGGGAGTGTCAGGAGGATGGAGCCAGGCTCTTCTCGGTGACAACCAGTGATAGGACAAGGGGCAATGGGTGCAAACTGGAACACAAGAGGTTCCACTTAAATTTGAGAAGAAACTTCTTCTGGTGAGGGTGTCAGAGCCTGGCCCAGGCTGCCCAGGGAGGCTGTGGAGTCTCCTTCTCTGCAGACATTCAAACCCGCCTGGACCCCTTCCTGTGGAACCTCAGCTGGGTGTTCCTGCTCCATGGGGGATTGCACTGGATGAGCTTTCCAGGGCCCTTCAACCCCTGACACTCTGGGATTCTGTGAATTCAGGCAGAAATGCTTCTGGCGTTGCTGCAACCTCAGTGAGATTGTTGGCTTCTGGCTGTGTTTCCCATAACAGAAACTAAGAAAATTTGGACTTCAGTGGTGTTTTCAAAACTATAAGTAACAGGCATAAGTAGATTATTAATAATTCTGCATTAGTCTCATCTTTTAATAACATTATCACCTTTTCCTATAGATCTTTGGTCATTATTTTAATGATTCCTGTAATTGCTTAATACAGTTCTTGAAAACATTTGGATTTTTGTAGGTTAAGTTTGTCCAAGTTTCCCCAGGCTACTGCAAAAAGAGAAGCACCAGAAAGCAGCCTTTACTTTGTATAGGAAGTTCTGACAATTTACCAAACCAACTGGGAAATATAAAGGAAACAGTATACACAGAAATACTTAGGGTAGTCAGTAAGACTTTTCCAATGGCAGTGCAAGATTGTACCTTTCAAAAGGTGATGGACAACTTTGTGCATCCCAGTTTTAGAATAAAATGTTTGGATTTTTCTTCCTTTCATTTGGAAATTAAAAATACATGTAGATACGCTAGGAGAAAATATTATTTCTGCTAATTGCACCTTCATTTAAATGACAAACCACTTTCCTTGATATTCAGAGCCAAACATCATTATAAACTTCATTTACTTTTCTGTTTTTATTCTCCAGTTACAATTCCAGTCAGCATTGGGCATGTGAATCTCTATCACTGGCTATTTTGCAGCAGATACATTGAGCTGTAGAGGTAAAATGACAAAATTCTCTTCTCAATAGCGATGGCCCCTGATCTATTACAAAAAACAAACTTCCATCTCTAAGCAACTGATCTCTTAGCAACACGAAGCACCTGCATAAAAGATGCCACAGAGAGTGAGCACCAGGAAACCTATCCAGATCTTTAAACGGAGCACATCAGTATCAAAGATAGCACTCCTCACTGGTAACAATCAAGGAGTAACGAGAGGACACAGGTAAATCTTTAATTCATATTCTAGCACTTTTCTTCAAGCAGTGTGAGTGAGCTGGTAGAGAAATGCTCTTTGTTTTTGAGCAGGCAGTGTGCCTTCTGGACCTGCTTTGTTCTCACTTACTGTCATTAACTTCCTGTAGATTCTGTGTTGTCGCTGTCTGAATGGAGATTGGGTTTGGTAGAAAATCTGCGGGTGTTAAACCAAATTTTTGGTCTTTAAATAACAGTAACATGTTATGTGTTTTGTAAGCATTCTACAAAGTTTCTTTTTGAAATAAATGGCTCAATGTTCTTGCAGAATAGTCATCCTTAGAAAGGGCTCACCTCATTCAACCTTTCTAACTGTTTCTATTACATCAAGAAATACTAAGACTTTATAGGCTTTATAAATACAGGCTCCACTGATCAAAAAAACCCAAACCTGTTCAGTGTTGCTGTCGTCTCCAGTTTCATTCTATCTACTCTAGTGTGGATTTTGTTCCTTTCACTATGTTTCATACAAAGATGTGTACCACAACGCAGTTAAGGTACAATGCATAGCATGAAGTGGACACTGGCAACTGTTGATGATGTGTAGCAACGTAAAATCAGTCGGAAAGTGAGGGAATTTGGACAAACCAACATCTCCAATGATCGTTGTTGCAGCAGGGAGAAGATGGTTAAAAAAAGGCCATCAGGTAGAACAAGTGTGGAAGTGACCCAGAGGATTTGTTTATTCTGCCGTAGCTTGGTCTCTCTCGGTTGGTATTTGCTGTGGAAAAGTGCAATCTTTGAGCTACTACATCTTAGTTAACTCTGATTTCTAAAAGCATTTGCAGGAAGAGTAGTTTGAGAATAGTCATGCATTCTTCCTTGGTCTGGTTTTTTGAAATACCCAGATAAATTTTCTTCAGGATTAACGTACATACTTTGGTAGAATACTTGGCATTTATAACCAGAAAAAAGTTAATTTCACTCGCATTTCTTACAGAGTGATCCTTCTGTGTCAACCAACTTTCTTTGCTGAAGTTGGTCCAGGTGTTTGCTAGCAATAAAAGCACTACAGCACACATACAATTATGGCAGAGCTGCCTGCTATCTGCCAAATTGGAAACAAAGCCTCCCACTCAATAGTGTTAGCAAACTGTTAGTATCTGCATAGAGAAAGCCCTCCTCATACAGGGCTGCTTTGCCATAGTCTGATAAGAAGTGTGTGAGAGAGAAATTCCTGTTGTCTATCCACAGGTCATTTTCTGGTTAGTTTGGAGCTTATGGTGTTCTAAGGAAACTCGGAGGCAGGCAAGCAGTACAATATATTCTTGCCAATACTGCAAAGGTTTGCGTATCTCCATAGCTATTTTGATGACTTACAAGCACTAACACAGCAGTTGTGCCTCAGGAGATGTATGTTTCAGGTTAAACCCTTTTACCATCTTACATGGATAATACTTTTCATGGACATGATGTTGGTTCCTAAGCAACAATGAGATCTTCGGTGAAAAGTACTAAACCAGCAAGTTATTTTTCCAAATCATATATCAGACTGCAATTAAAACCCCAGAAGAGGACACAGTCCAAATTCTAATTTTAGATCATTCTTTGTCTGAAGGAAAAATCACTATATAATTACAGAGTGTTCAGAAAGCAGAAACTCTTATTGTACAGTCATTTGGGAAGCACATAGTGTACCTTGCCTCACACACCCATGATTTCTAAATAGCTACAAGGAAACTGTATGGACACTGGCCAGAAAGGAGAGAGATGGCTACCGAATTTTCAGTTACACAGAGCAGGTTGCCACTCCGGGTCTCGCTCACTACAGGCAATGGTGGTTTCACAACTGCTCAGTGATTTGAAGGCTTAAGACTCTAGTGGAAAGTGAATTTTCAGCATCCTCTGCAGATCAATGTAGACATTCAAAGTAACCAGCGATTGCTAGGAGGATACATTTGAATCAAGACTTTCAGAACATCAGAGCTTTCACTGGCTGGTCTTGAAGACAACAGCCAAACCAGCCTGACAGCATATTACCAACATCTTGGAAGCTCGCTAAGCCCTATAATCAATAGCAACACAAAAAGTTCATTTAGCCATTTCAGCAAGAATTTAGCATCCTGGGCAGTACTTGGTTATACGTCAGCAACAACAGATCTTTGGCATTAGGGATCACTAAAAGGATCCAGTAACTTCTGTGGAATGTTTAAAGGCAGGTCTTACAGCTCCATTGTACCCGAAAAATCGTTCACGCAAATCACAAGGAGAAGAAGAGCCTGTAGGATACCTTAGTTGATCATCACCTTGCAGAAATTACAGCTCCAAGCTGGTTACAGTGGCTTCAAATGGCTCCTCCATGATACCTAAATACATGTGTAAATTACTCCTTATTTAATACATTACAACTTCTGACCTAACCCCAAAGATACATCAGTAGATGACTTGGAGTGACAGGCACAAAGCTGATAAGTTCAAAAATGAAGGTTGCAACCACCATGTAAAGGCACATGAAAGAGGCACTGCCCTTCCTGCAGTTACCCAAACGAATAGTAATGTTTATATAGACTCCTGCATTTATAGATGTTTTTAATGTATTTGTTTCTCTGCCAATGGGTTCAACATGCATAGAGTAGTTAAGTCCCAGACACATGCTGGTGCTGGTTGGTGCTCAGAAAACTAAGTGACCAGACTCCAAACAACAGGAATGTCAGCATTTACAACAGCACTGCAACTCCAACCATCTCTCCGCTTGCACTTCCAGTCCACTTCGAGCAGGAGGGGTGACAAGAAATCAGGTTCTGTGGCCACTGAGGCAGAGAAGAAAAGCCAAGTATTGTTCACAGGATGAGTCACTGGTGGCCACCACTAACACCGAATGAATAAGCGACAGCATTTTAGAAGGCAGCTGGCAGAGCTTAAAAACTGAAACTTGCACTAGGGCTACATCCTGTTCAGCTGTGAAACAAGGTAATACTGCCATAAGAAAGCTCAATACAATTAAGGAAACCACAATTCCAAATAATAGCAAACGGCAACAAATAGATACTTTTCTTAAACTTACGGTACAAACGTATTTTTTCAACACCACAAAATCAGGAATATGTTCTGCATTTCTGTCTCGCCCTCTGACACAATATTAGGCTCCCACCACCTCCTTTACTTGTCAAGAACCCCTTTAGATTGCCAGAATGATCATTATTGTATTCCCACTTCCAGCTTCTGCTGAAAGCTGCCACCTCTTCCTTCCCTCTTCCTCCTCCTCCAACTTGAACAGATACATTTATAAATGCCGTTTAGATTAGATTTCATAGTAAGCAAGTGGTACAGGATTATTCTACAAGGCTATAGTAATCACACAACATTGCTAGAACATGTTTCCATAGTAAACTGATTGCATGTTCAGGCAGCACCCACAGAACAAATCCAAGCAGACGTTGGCCTCCTAGTTGTGCAATGCACACCAAAAGCTGTCTACAGGCTTCCATGTGGATGGCTGAACCTTCACAGTCCCAAGAAACTGTCATTCCTAACTGAGAGCAGGCGATATGTAGAATCAACTTCTATGAAGAAAGGAAGGCTACAACGTTTAATCTGGAAAAACAGAGACTTACTGGGCTTGTAGAAGCCAATAGATTTTTGTGTGAAATCAGTCTATTGAAGATTTTACTTTTCCAAGCTCTTTAGTTAAACCCAGGTCTGTTGCTTCAGATGCTGCTAATATTGGTCACTAATATTTGGGGATTTGTAACAAGTAGCAGATATTTCCCCCCTCACATCTCTGCTGGCAGATGAACCACTACAGAGGAAAGAACTCTGTCCCTCAGGAATGGCTCTTCAAGAGCTTGCAGGCAGTTGTATGAGCTCCTTCTCAAAACCATTAGACAATTTCAGCTCTAATCTATAACGCAATATGTAATTTGCTCTTTTGCTGACACAGTCATCAAGCACAAAGCTCTAACTGGCATAAAAGGGGTCACAGTTGTCGTTTACGTATATGAACTGTTTACTGAGGACCCTGCCATCATTCACCATATCACCTTTTGCAAAGAAAACCTTTAACAGAACCTAGAATTTTCTGCCAGGCTTTGTCGTCAAAACTTAAAGATCAGCGATCTGAAGGGCCCTCTGCTGGTGATGCTTTCCTGGCTGTTAAGATCCAGAATTACTGCCCGGTCAGGCAGCCTGTGCACATCCATTTGTTATGTCACGGCAGCACTTCGCCTCTTTCCTCCAACTATTCGATTTTTAAAGCTTCTTTTGCCCCATTCCCGCCCCCCCTCCACCGTAATAAGTAACAATCAGAACCAACAAACCCCTCTGATCAGACACATATCTCAACCAGCTGCAAAGGAAATTACCTATACATGGTTTCAAGACAAAATGAGCAGGAACAGTGAAAGCTTCTTTCACGCACAATGGGCACTCGAGCTTTGTTCCATTTCTAAACTTTTCCAGTCTATTCAGTGACCTTACTTGGCCGAGTTATAGCACTGATAGCTACTACAAGGTAAACTGTGCTTTCTTCTGCAATGTGAGGCCAATGCACAAGATAAATAAGAAAGCACTTGCTGAAAGCAAACTGGAACAAAAAGCTCCATTTTAAGTAAATACATCCTTCAACTTTGAAATGTTGTCACAGGAAGGAACGAAGCAAATCTATTCTTAATTCATGTCAGAGCAGAATTAAGAAGGCGTGTTATTAATAAATTACTGTGTAGTTACAAGCAGTATCTTTCTGTGGTTACGTGAACTCTCATTCATAGAATAACATCTTCCTTCTCAGGTACAACCGCCTCTCATATTTTATGGTTTAAGTCAAAACCACAGAAAACAACTTCTAAGGAACACTGCTACTCCTCCTATGCAGAACAGACCTGTCCGTTCACCTGTGTGTCTTGTGGGGTTATTTTGGTGTTTCCACCCCCAGCCACTGTGTCAAGCGCTGCTGAGTGCCTGAGGAAGCTTGTGGTACCAGACGATCCACGATCCTGGTTCTTATGGCACATGTTATCATTTTCAAAGTACTCAGCAGAAGAAGCGTAAAGAAACGTTGACAATTAAAGAAGAAAGCACACCAGACTGGTGTACATGGGCGCACTCTCTGCATCAGGAAAAACTGCTGGAGTTTTGCTGGAAATTCAAGGACTCTGGGCACTACAGGAATGCATGAAGGAAAAACAACCGAGATAAAAGCTCGTTAAGTGAACTCATTCAATGCTTCCACATGTGCTGAAAGTTTAATTTCTTGTGTTTTGGTTAGAAATTTGCAAGGAGTGAACCTCAGTATTGGGCAGCCAAGTCAACATCAGAGATAACCTGTCTGTCAGCCCAGCTACCCAAAACTATGCTGCAAGAGCAAGGTCAGGAAAGCTTTGTTATTTCCAAGTAAAAAGGGTGTCTGCTGCATGTCTGTCTCGACTTGTGATGCAGCTTGTCCTGGCAAGCGGTCCCGGCAGGCGCTCTCATACAAAATAAAGCTACCTCAAGAGCTCATCCACTCATTTGCAAGAACTGCAAAGGGCTTGAGAGGTACCGACTAAAGCTGAATATATCTCTGGGCTTTGAAAAACCACCTCTCTCCCCTTTCTCTCTCTTTAAGGCAAAGCAGAATCCCTGGGAAAAGATGGTACTGGAAACTCTGAATCCAATGCACTACAACCTCAGCAGCCTCGTACCCGACACCGTGCCCGTGGCCACAGTGCCCATCCTCATTCTCATGCTCTTCCTCTTTCTGATATGGAATCATGAAGAAACTTCATCAATACCAGGTAAATTAACTTTAGCTCTGAGCGTATTTTTGGTTTGTTTCTCAAATTTAAGCGAGAAAGTAATGCTGAACTGTGATTGTATGCTAACAAAATTTACTAGGTCATTTTAAATAACAGGTTTGTAAAACTAACTGATAAAAGAAAGCAGGCTCATTCTAACCTCAGAATTTCCATAATAAATCTGGCTTGGCTATATAACTGTAGCACATTCAGTTTTCTGCTTTATGATGTATATACTCTAGATGGTCAGTTTCATGTGTGCTATAAATGACTTTGTATATGTTTTAAGTTTAAAGCTTTCTAAATTGCCTTTGCTATAAACAAATTATTATCTAGGCCATGATTTGTATTGCACTCAAGCAGAACCCATAGCCTTCTGTGAATACTTTCCCACGTACATGGTAGTTTATGAGGTCAGATCAACAAGAAGATAGAGCTAAATTAATATGCTTTAAGTTCACAAGTATTAAATGATCTGAGGTCTCGCAACTCCCATTAGGAAACAGGGGAGTCATAAGCAACTGTTGAAATTTCAAGCAGTATACAACAAGTTTTGCAAATACTGAACTTATTTTGGTTTATGGTGTTAGATTTATGTTTTACAGACAATTTTGCTTTCACTGAAGAAGGAAATTTCTTTAAAAAAAAATGAAAGGCAAATTCTCTCCTACTGTTTCCACTTTCTCCCTTTTGTTTTAAGACAAAAACTGAGTTACAGTGGAAAGATTTAGTTGAGAACTGTGTCGACTAAATGCTTATTAATCCGTTCCGAGCTCCCACGTCAGCATGTTTGCAGAAGTTCACAGCAGTACGGTGTTCCTTCCTTTAAATGTCTGTTTGCTCATTCTAGTATTAACGACAAGAAGTGTCATTAATTACATGAAAAGGATATTGACTTCTGTAGGTGTTACTATGGCACTTCAACGCAAATTCAGTCAAGATCACTAGAAGATTTGTTAAAATCACAAATTAATAAACCACATGCATTTTTTTTCCCAGATAACTTCTTCTTTCTAATATCTGGCCGTTGCCCCTCCAAACGTCAGCAATCTCAGAGCTGCACTTTGAAGTTATACAAAGAAGTAATGTATGGCATTAGTTGTATGTACATTAAAAGGGCTCTAGGCTTCCATAGATACTAAGTGGGGCTTCACCAGGGATGCAGGTTTAAGACAGAACTTGAGAACAGGATTATATAAGTGAACTGCCCAATGCAGATCTCGACTGCCACATTAAAATGTTGCTTTTAAAAGGATGATGCTCAAAGGGACGTTCTTGTCAGTGAGCAAACTTCTCTTATCGCATTCCTTAGGGCCGGGATACTGTATGGGAATCGGTCCCCTCCTTTCACACGGGAGGTTTCTCTGGATGGGAGTGGGCAATGCCTGCAACTACTACAATAAGACATATGGAGAATTTGTGAGAGTTTGGATCAGCGGTGAAGAAACATTTATAATTAGCAAGTAAATCCTTATTTTCTACCCTTAATGATATGAAGAGCTTTTTTGATATTTTTATAACCTCTTTGCTACTTTTTTCCTAAAGTACAATTGAAGTTATTATTTTCAAAAATCATCCCAACACAAACCTTTTATTTCCTGCTGTTCACAGAGCTTTTTCTAATCTTTTGTTTCTTTAAGGACTGATATGGATGTCTGTGTGAATTTTCTCATTTTCTTCATGGAAAGGAAGATTAAGCACTGTGGCTTAAGCCTAAAATATGTTTACTATCTCTTATACTATTCCATTTAATATTAGGGCAACATAATATGCAGGAACCTAGACTGACTGCAACGCAGGATTTAAGCCAAATTTTAGTTTCCTGTGTTCTTAAGCTTCTCCTTAACATGGGGGTAATGCTTGAAGATTATGGCTCCAATCCAGTAAATTAATTAAGCAAATGCAGTGTTCTAGGATTATGAGTAATTCCGCTCCAGTTAATGGGATTGCTCATAGACTCCAGTTACACACAGTATTAAACATAATGCTGGACCTGCAGACGCACTCGTCCCTGGTTTTACTCCTGGTTTACTCCTTAGTCCATGTTTGTCTGTTTGCACCGCACAGCATCTCACTCTTCACTTCACCTGTGGTCATGCAGATCTATAGCGAAAACCCAGCACTGCTGAAGTCAATGGCAAAAGTCCCATTCACTTCACTTGACTGAAAAAAGATGAACCAAACCCCTGTAAGAAATCTAGGATTTGGTCCATAGAGTATGCTTGATGATCAAGAAAGCAGATATTGATTCATTTCAATCTCTATTCTGATTTTCTTTTTGTTGGCTTTAACATGATCAGGTTTTTCATGGTGGACGTTCCTAAAATGCTGACTCCCTCTAAAGAAACTTCTATGTTAAAGCAATAATGCTGGTCACAACCTGTTTGCCAGCATGTGTAAATAAATATTGTCAGCTGTAAAAAGACTTACACATATCACAGATTTCCCTAACATGTCTATTTAGGGATAGTTATCTCACGTCTCATCATATTATGATGCTGCATATTTAAATGATGCATGTATATTTATGCTTTCTGTATGTGTCTGGTTATAACCAAATAGCTATGAAAGTATAGCTGTGATTTAATACACATCATGATTAGATGACTGACTGTCAAATACTTTATACCTCATCTTCTGAAGTAACTGATATTGGTCATTGCCATATATATGTACATGTTTCTATGTATACACACTATTCAGATTGAAAACAATTGGTAACCATTTGCATTTTAACTGAAAAAGTTTTAAATCTAAACAGAATACAGTACTGCTCTGATTGCATTCTCAAGGCAATTATCATCAAGACTTAAATATGTAAAAGGACCAACAGGTAATGTCCAGCATTGTACTTTCTGCCAAGCTAGAAGAGCAAGTCAGCGTTTCAGAGCAACTATAAAATGTAAGAATAAAATCTCTCGGTGCAATCTATGAAACAATATTTAATTCTGGGCTTTTTCCTCCCTGTTTCTTTCCCAGATCCTCAAGTGTGTTCCATGTAATGAAACACTGGCATTACGTTTCTCGATTTGGGAGCAAGCTTGGATTACAGTGCATTGGCATGTATGAAAATGGCATCATATTTAATAACAACCCAGCACACTGGAAAGAAATTCGACCCTTTTTCACCAAAGGTAAAGCAGTGTTCGTTAATGCACTGCATCACTGCAGCACACAGTCTGTCTCTTCTGAAGGGCAGTTTGCCTTTTGCATATTTAAATTACAGAAATCAGTTCTGTTTATATATCCTACAAAATTATTTTATTGCACATGTTCTTTCACACCCTACTTGGTACCCCTGCTTGGTACACTATTTGAAAAGGTCCTGAAGTTGTTTTCCAGATTCACAGAACCCCAGGATGTCAGGGGTTGAAGGGCCCTGGAAAGCTCATCCAGTGCAATCCCCCATGGAGCAGGAACACCCAGCTGAGGTTCCACAGGAAGGGGTCCAGGCGGGTTTGAATGTCTGCAGAGAAGGAGACTCCACAACCTCCCTGGGCAGCCTGGGCCAGGCTCTGACACCCTCACCAGGAACAAGTTTCTTCTCAAATTTAAGTGGAACCTCCTGTGTTGCAGTTTGAACCCATTACCCCTTGTCCTATCATTGATAGGCTCCATTCTCCTGACACTGCCCCTTTCTATATCTGTAAACATGAATGAGTCCCCTCTCAGTCTCCTCTTGTCCAGCTCCAGAGCCCCAGCTCCCTCAGCCTTTCCTCACACGGGAGATGCTCCACTCCCTCCAGCATCTTGGTGGCTGCGCTGGACTCTCTCCAGCAGTTCCCTGTCCTTCTGGAACTGAGGGGCCACAACTGGACACAATATTCCAGGTGTGGTCTCCCCAGGGCAGAGCAGAGGGGCAGGAGAACCTCGATTCCTAATCTCATCCAATCTAAACAAAATTCAACTATGTCCACAGCCATGTTTCTAGATGTTTTCAAGTTTCAAGTCCAGCAGTTTCATCAGCTCACTCGGTACTTCCAGAAATGCAGTTGGCTGTTCCTATCCCAGCCTCCACTGAGCTCAAAGACTTTTCTGTCTTGTTCTAATTGAGGGAGGGGGAAAAAAAAAGAACAAAAAGTGCTGTAGCTTCAAAAGCAGTGTAGAAGATATTGCACAGCAGAACTGCGTATTCATGCCTTTAATATACTCGTAACCAATGTAGGAACAGAGGAAAAGATTGAAACAATATCACTAGGTTGGAATTAAATAGGAAATTACATAAACATCAGTGTTATTATAAGTCTACAATTTTTTGATTCGCCTCCTTTCCACAAATTGAAAAGTTTCAGTATTTGCATGTTGTTAGAATTAGCTCCTTCTAATGATTTTACAGCCTTCCTAACAAAAATAGACCTCCTCTCTTCTCAGTTACAAACATACAATCCCCCTCCACATATCCTTGATAAAATAATGCCCTTGAGGCAATTACAGCAATTCTTGTATGGAAAATGAATTTAAATACAGTACTTCAGGCAAGATTTCTAAAGTCATGCAAAAATTCTCTAAATTCATTCCAGCTGGAGCCTATCAGAATCCCATTGAGTTACACAGCAACAGAGCTGACCACTGCCTTTTGTCGCCTTTGAATTCTTAAAGAACAAAGGTAGCACAGAGGATGCCCAATCTCTTTCCTCACCATGGTGTGAACCTGGTGTAAAATGTGTGGCTGACATACAACGTGCCTGGATGCAAGGGAAGTTCAGGCTTGGAGTTCATTGCCATTTTAACTCCATTTTTCTTTCGAAAGGTGATAAATCAGTACGGTTTAGACTGATTCTACACCATCCACATGATAATGCTTCAGATTTTATTGACACCATTCTTGCCAGTTGATAAGTTAGAAACAAGGTGTGAAAGTTAACCAATCTTTCCATCATTTTGCACGTGTATTTCAGCTCTGTCCGGCCCCGGGCTGGTGCGTATGATAGCGATCTGTGTCGAATCGACCATTGATCACCTGGACAGACTAGAGGAAGTAACCACTGAAGCAGGAAACATCAATGTGTTGAATCTCATGAGACGGATCATGCTTGACACATCCAACAAGCTTTTTCTCGGGATCCCTTTGGATGGTACTAACAGCTTTATTTTTACACTTCGTGATGAAGCTAAAGTACATTTCCAAGGAAAACTCATTGACATCACTCAGCAGGTTTTTTTCAGAAAACAGAGCAAGAACAGACTCTTTTATCACCATATAATTAACTGAAATTGATTTTTGAAATATTTTAGTTGCAAAACAGAATTTTATACGACCAAAACTATACCTTAGCTTGCCACACTCATCTTAATAAATAGTACCACTTAAAGAGACTTTTATGCACTAAGTTGGTACAATCCCAATATTACACACATGTAAGAATCAAATTCTTTCAAGTAAACTAAATAGTTGCCTTGAAAAGTTCACCTAACAACTTACGTCTTCTGTGATTTCTTCATCCTCAAAAGCATATGACAGAAACGGTATTATCGTGATGTCCGAATTATTACTGGTTGGCTCTGGTTGACACACCACTGTCTCCTTTTAGCCAGCTACCAAGAGGGTTTTCTTAGAAACTTCTATACCTTTCCTACAGCGTGCTAGAAATGTTTCCTGATGTTATCTACCACCATTAAAACCAATTGTGTATCAAATTCCAGTTAATTTAGTTGGAGTAGGGAACAGAGCCTTATTATTATTTTTTCTGAAGCATTTGTTATTTTGACTATTGAGGTTTAAATTTTATGCTGCTTTTTATTAATGTTTATTTTCAGAACACGCCATCGTACTTAAGATCCAGAACTACTTTGATGCTTGGCAAGCACTTTTATTAAAGCCCGACATCTTTTTCAAGATTTCTTGGCTGTGCAAGAAATATGAAGAGGCAGCGTAAGTATCAAGAGTTTTACAGCTCATTTGCAAATGACGCTTTCTTTCTACAAAGGAGGTTCCTGTTTCCCTCTGCCTTTTAGAAAAGAAATGGTGACATTGGCAAAGGTGCTGCTGAAGTCCCCTATCTGCAGACCCAAGATAGCAACAGAACCAGATTTGCCACTGATGCTGCGAGTCACTGATCTCAGGGAATGATTTAAAGCCTTTGTCTATTCGACCTTCATTTACTCACCAAAATATTAGTTAATGCCCTCTCAGATGTGAAACTACATTGAAATTACTGGTTCAGTTCAAACAGACAAGAAAAAACCATCACATGGCGTGAAGTTACATTTGTTATCCAGTTCATCAAAACCAAACTGTCCCAGAAGAGCTAACCCGTGAGAATAGTTCTATTTATTGGTTCCCTCAATGTGCATTTTGGAGTCAGTAACTCATTTTTGAGTTAAAACTTGGTGCTCAGCATTATAATCCATTTGAAGGGGATTTTTCCTAAATAAAGAACAAATACATTTCACCATCTTCCTCTTTGCAAAAATAAGAAGTGCCACTTCTGGTTTTATGACCTCATTTGCTTTTTTCTGCCAAGAGAGGACTGGATATAAAAAGAACTGGCAATCAGTTTGTTCTTTTTGGATTTGGGTTCCATCTAGTGACAGGAAACTACTACTTGTGAGGCATGTGTAATGAACTGCTTTGATAGAACTATATAGCTTAAAGGCTTTAAGGGAAAGATGGAGGTTCATCTAAAGTGATTGACAAGTCTTATGAACTAGACACAAGATTTATCTTCTCTAACATTTGTTTGCCATCTCTATGTTTCTAATTGTACCCTAGTATATACTAAAAAGGTGCAGACATTTATCAGTATGTTGGATTTCATCTGTTTTCAGCAAGGATCTGAAAGGAGCAATGGAAATCTTAATAGAACAGAAACGACAGAAGCTTTCCACTGTTGAAAAGTTGGATGAACACATGGATTTTGCATCCCAGCTGATTTTTGCACAGGTATTGGCAATGTACTCAAAATATGGCTAATTTTTCTGACATTCTCCTGTCACAACCAGCACAGGCTCTGAAACTTAAACTTCATGTATTTATCTGAAAGTTGTATCATCATAAAGGGACACAAATTACTTGGCTCTGCAGAATCCTTAAGCGATTCAAACTTTGAACAGTTGCATTTTTGGAAGCGGGTGCTTGTCTGATTATTTTCATGGCTTAAACAATACCCTTAAAACTCTTGCATCTATCCCTGAATATCCTCCAGTCCTTCCCTAACCTCTATATTTTATCATGATATGTTGCGTTTTGTCCACCAAGGCTTCAAATACTACGTAAATCCTACCGTGTATAATCTCTGACAGCTCAGACTCTGTGAGGAAAGGCAATAAATCCATAGGCATATGAGCTATGAACAAACTCATGCTTTCCTGTAGGATTATACATAGTCATTGAAACATGGATTTTCTGGTTTTCTCCAAAAGGCAAAAAATAAATGCTAGTTAGCATATGAAAAAGACTGCCAAGATTTTTTCTTTTGTTTAAAGCAGATCACAGAATCGTATTTTAGGTCCTTCCCATTCTACTGCTATAGCGACCTTTGTTGCCATCAGAGGTCAGCGATCAACCTTGTCCCCAAATGTTCCATGTTTTCCAGAACAGAGGGGATCTGACCGCGGAGAACGTGAACCAGTGCGTGCTGGAGATGATGATTGCTGCTCCCGACACTCTGTCGGTCACGCTCTTCTTCATGCTCATCCTGATTGCAGAGCACCCCACAGTGGAAGAGGAGATGATGAGAGAAATTGAAACTGTTATGGGTAAGCAGGAGCTGCACAGTCAGTGATGCAGGAATATCATTTTGCTTCAGCACTGATCTAATTTCAGTTTTTCAAAGGCTGAAAGTTCTAAGTGTTTCCTTCTAGCAGAAGCATTTGCTGTAAAATATATGAACTACCATTACATCTAAAAGATTTTATTAAAGATGAAATGAAAGAAGATGAGCAATTTGTAAGGCAAATTGAAATAGGAATCATAAGAACTAACAATCTATTAGAAAGAATGTGCTATGTTCACTCCTCAGCAACCGTAGTGCAAATCAGCACTCACCTCATAAGTTCCATTGAAACTATTTCCCATTTCCCTCAAAATAGCAAAAGGGTATGCTCATTTCTAATATTTCTAACCACCAGTATTTCTCCGTGTATAAGTTTCACTATGACTGCAGAAACAAAAGACGAGATAAAATCAAAACTGTATTCTGTTGTCATCCATTTTGGTATCAACTGCTTTAAGTACCAATTACTAACTATTCAAAACATAATCAAAATATTCCAAATCTGTATTCTGCCCTTTGTCTGGACTTCATTCCAAGCCTGACACTGAACTTCTATAGAAACGCATTTCATGCTTTCTTATTGAAGATTTGCTTCTGCTCAGTTAAACACTGGAAAGCGTATAACAACTCCTTTACTCTTTTTTCTAATGTGCTTTTATTAAACGTTATTTTGTTGTCCTCATGAGAATTGAGTACTCATTCATTTTCCCTATTTCTTCGTGATAGCCAAAGTAGAGCTTTGTTGCCTTTTCCTTAAGCGAAGGATCAACCGGGGTAGTAAAGCTGCCTTTTATCTCCAAAAACGGCCACCACGGTGGTCGGCCTGGAGTTGTTGAACTGCTCGGAGCGTGAAGTTCAACTAAGGCTCCCGCTGGCGGTGCACCATGGCACTGATGCTGCTGCTGATGGACCCAAGCTGGCCGGAGGCTACTGGTGGTCACCGAAACAGTCAGGGCGCAGCAGGACGCAGCTCCACATCCAGCCAAACCCCACCACCTGCTGACACTTTCAGGTCCCTACAAAGTTATTTCCTATCTGCAGACTACTCCAGATTCTGTTTGCTGTCAGCTCTCGGATTTCTTTGTTGTTGACCTGATGGTCTCAGCCGTGGGACCAGGGAAGGACTTTGAGTTTTGTCACTGACGAGAAAGCAGAACAAGGCTCAGTGTTTCAAGAATCAGCAGCATTAATTAATGAAGTAGCATTTATGCTGATGAGCAGTATGCCAGATTTCCCAAATAGGTAAGGCTACATAAAACAACTTAGAAGCTGCTAGATCCTTCCTACCATTTCAGCAACTGAGAATCTTCCAAAAATGCTTCAGTATTTGCACAATGAAGCTATTAAATTCATAACCAACTTTCCACCATCTGTTTTATCCCTCAAGGTGACAGAGATATACAGAGTGATGACATGCCCAATTTAAGAATCGTGGAGAATTTCATTTATGAGAGCATGAGGTACCAGCCAGTGGTGGACTTAATCATGCGAAAAGCTTTACAAGATGATGTAATTGATGGCTATCCTGTGAAAAAGGGGACAAACATCATTCTCAATATTGGACGTATGCATAAGCTTGAATTCTTCCCAAAGCCAAATGAATTTTCTCTAGAAAATTTTGAGAAAAATGTAAGTTTGCTGTGTTATTTCTTTCAGGAAATTGGGTATTATTTATTGACAATGTATCTTCCTCTTGTTTTGATCAGGAACCTTGTGACCATAAGACTTTTCCCTTTGTCAAAGTGCCTGGTTAGCTATACATCCTGTTCATTACTATTATTTAAGCTGGGCACAGGATCACAGAATGTCAGGGATTGGAAGGGACCTCAAAAGATCATCCAGTCCAATCCTAGTGTATGGCTTTGTGATTATCTTTAGACAAAGTACCAGCCTGTATCTCAGACATTTATGAGCTTTATGATGAACATTTTCTCGAAAAGCTTTTAGTAAACTTTAATGTAGATTAAAGAGAGAAAGCTTCACTCCATCTCATAGCTTGTGGTAAAATCCCTGTAGTTAACAGGGTGAACAGACTGAAACATATTGGCAGAATCCAACTGCTTAACTTTACATTCCCTGCTATCTTAGCTTTTAGAATAGCGTACCTTCTATAGGTGCCTGTATTTTGGCCTGACTTGGGTGGGAGGGCTCTTCAGTGTAAAGGAGAGAAGGAATTGCTCCCGAGAGATTATTTCCACAGGTTTTTCAGAATATATCTACTAGCAATTTTCATCATATTTTTGGCTACTTTTGTGAAAAAAAATGTAAAGTTTATTCCTCCTGTTATTCTGCACAGGTTCCTTCGCGCTACTTCCAACCGTTTGGATTTGGCCCTCGGGGCTGTGTAGGAAAATTTATCGCCATGGTAATGATGAAAGCAATTCTGGTGACTCTCCTGAGACGGTGCAGAGTGCAGACAATGAAAGGAAGAGGCCTTCACAACATCCAGAAAAACAATGACTTATCCATGCACCCCATAGAACAGCAGCCTCTGCTGGAAATGGTTTTCACACCAAGAAGTAGCACAAAGAAGAATCAGGTTGACTAGAATGGGTCAGCACTAAATTACAGTGCTTTCTCAGCCACAGCCACTAATAAATACCTGATTGGAATACCTAATGTAACATCTATTTCTACATTCTCTGTGCCCTTTAAACTAAGAAACTCTTTGAGCTGTAGGTAGAAGAAAAACAAAGAAAACCACAAACAAAACCCCACCACACAGGTCACATCCCACCATTCTGACTCGTTCTGTATCATAAAACACCAAAAAGGGAAAAAGGGTACTTCAGTGGTCACACATTTCCATTTGCATGAGAACTTTGAAAAGAAACCCACTGAAGGCTCTTTCTTCTTGGGAACAGACTGCTATTTTATACACAGTATGCGCATCTTTGTTTATTTCACACGCAAAACCTTTTTATAGCCATAATTTATTCTCTGCTTTTCCATCTCATAATTATAGGTCTCTCCCCGAGTAAAATTCTTCACGAGGTTGGACTTAATAAATTACTTTTATCATTCTAATTTTGAAATAATTATATGAAATCATGTAGATATATGGAAAATGCATGCTGCTCTGATTTATTTAATGTATTATATCTTACTGAATTTGTAGGCTGGAATTTCAGAAACATTATTACCATTATTATTCTATGGAAGAAATAAAAGTCTCGTTTTTTACTTTTTGTAAGCAAGCTTGCAGAATTATTTCCCATTGTATTTTAAGTGTATTCTTTCTGATAAGCTTTGCATATAGTGTTTCTGGTCCTCAAATTTCTACAGTACTTAGTTTTGTCCACATTTGGAAAATAGATCAATGAATTAATTCGAGCTGTTAACTAATCTGAGCCCTGTTCTCCACGGCCTTATTATTACTGTTATGCAGTGGTCTATTTGCATGAATATTTGCACAATAAGGTCCATCTCCCCTCCCCATATACTTGCACATTTGGGACCTGCAGCTGGTGAAGCAATGGTTCAGAGCTTGCCATGTAGATATGAACAGTTTACATCTTTCCAATGTATGTATGCCATAGTACAAAACAGAGCTCCCATTTTAAATGTTGTTATATTACCAGGTACTGTAAAAATTCAAGTGATTTTTAAAGCCACATCAAGTGACCACACCAAGTGACTGTTCCATTAATGTTCAATACATCGACATAGACCAAAATGGAAGACTGTGTTTTATACATCACTGTGATTATGGGCTGCTCACAGCACATAGATGTGGATGTTAGAAAACAAAGTAATCATCAAATAAAAGTTGTATGCACAAAAACAAGCTCTAAATAATGTTTCATGGTGTTTTCCCAATCTAAGACTCACAAGAAAGTATTTTGATGTGTGTATGCGTGTATGAACTGATTATTAAAGTATTAGACACGAGGATGAAATCTGGGATGTTCTAAACTCAAATTTCCCACTGCTTTCAGAGGATATAGTATTGTAAAGATATTTTTAATAATAGTAAGAAAGCAGAAATAGATTGAGTAATTTAAATTCATATAAGACCGCTTGCCTAGGAATGCACTTTATCAAAGCTTTAAAAGAAGGGAAAAGGGGTAGTTTTTGGTGATTCTAAAGACAGTGGGGATTTACGGATGTGTCAAGGTTCAAGGCAAGGCGGCAATAAATGGTGACAGATGCTCCCTGTTACCCTCTCACTTCCTGCCACCCTCTTTCCTTTAGATCGGAAAGATGACAGCAAAGATAAGGATGGAGGAAGAGAGACTTAGATTTCAAGTTGGAGAGTTTTAAAGGGTTTTACTAATGCTACTAATAAATACAGAATATATACACAAAATATACAAAGCCACTCTCGAATGCTCGAAGTGGAGTTGGTGTCACTCCAACAGGGCTTGAGGTCCATAGATCACAGGCAGACAGGCAGGGTCCTCTCTAGATGCTGGCCATGGTCTAAGAGAGTGTGACCCTCCTGATCACCCTCCTGTATAGGGGGCATGATGATTATGGGATGGAATACTTAACTGACCAATTTAAATCACCTGTTCCAACCACCCCTCCTCAAACACACCCCTCTCACAACAGAATGTGGGAAAACTTATCAGTCTTTCTTGGCTACCATAGTAATAAATCTAACCATGAGCTTCTTCAGCATTCCATTGGTCTTCTTACCAGCACCAAGTACAACATCCGAGGCAAAATATGCAAGCTAAAACTCAGAAAAGCACAGCCACCTAGAAGAACTGAGCTGAAAGGAAAACCACTAAAAGAGAACTGGTCTTGTTTTTAACAAAAGCAGGACAGGATGGAACAAAAAAAGCTCGGCTCGATACAAACAAAGGGTTCAGCTGTCTGTGAGAAAAGTGTCTAAAGCAACAACCAAAAAAAAAGGAAACAAAGCAAAGAAATAAATTGACTGCATAGTTGAAAGTAAATTTCAGTTTGTATCTGTGAAACTAAACTATTTCGCTTTCAAACAAAAGCGTGGTAACTCCTGTGTTTGGCTAAGTGACCAAATGGTAGTAAATGGCAGCTGTAGCACATGAAGGTAGTAAATGGTATATGAAAAAAAGTCACAAGAACGCTTCAATTTCACTGCAAATGGATAAATTTTTCAGACAGTAACGTGGTCATGAGACACTCCCATTGAAAACCTTTATCCTAGAATTCTACAAGCTCTAGTAGTAATTTTTAAACATTAATAAACAATTGTCATTTCATTAGATTGTTCACTTTCTGTATTCTCCAATACAACTCAGTGTTATAGCCTTAGCATCCCAACAAAATTAAATTCTTAGCTTGAAAAGAAAATCCCAATTGAATGTTTGCAGTAGAAAGGAATGTATTACTGTTGGATAGAGAAAATCGGTTAATATGCCGAGCCAAATCTGCTCTGATCTACGGTGAAACAAATCCCTCTCTAAGATAGGAATTTGCTGCTGACATACTCATTCCAGAGTGGCAGCTACCCAGGACTTGAGAGATTAAGACTGTTTGGGCTCAAACCAGCATTGCTTATCTACTACTATTGTAAGCCTTAAGCTCTGTTATGTCTGTTTATAAGTGCTGGCTTTGCATACTGTTTCAGGTTTTCAAGCACAGACTTTTATTTTACAATACAGACAAGTACTCAATTCCACAGATCTACACTTTTGTAGGAATAACTCTATTCAAATGCATGGACACATTAAAAAAAATAATCATCCAGAACTGTCTTTTTAAGAATTATATATTGTGAACTACAGTCACTCAAAACAACCTATTTCTTCCATAAAGTGAAATGATGTTGTGCTGTTGATATTTTTGCAGGTAACTTTATATAGGTACAAATATAATTGAAGAGATGTACGAGTTAACACTGCACTCTGAGCAGGGTCCAGCAGATGGCACACACAGAAAATGTATTCATGCAAAAAGAACAGCGCATTGAAGCTGTCTATCTGCTGATGCACAGAAGCTAAAGGCCAATAGACCCCTGTGGTCTCACTCAGTTACTGAACACTGCTTTAGGAAAAGGTGGCGTCATTCTGGAGTCATCGACAGTGTAGAGATGGAGAGAAAACTGACCGCCAAGAGTGCACACAGTCTATCGGCATCACTACAATTAGTACTGGCGCTAGAACATTATTTTCAAACGTCGCCTTTTACTGCAAGTGTTCTCCCAGTCCACTTGAGGGGAATCTGTAGGCGTTAAGATCAATAGAACCCTGCTTAGTATGTTTCAAAATGATTTATAAGCAATTGTAAGGCTCTGCTGGTATTTTAAGTATAATTCAGCTTAATTAATTTGATGCATTGATGCTAACTCACTTTCTCTTAATATATTTAATGGCATTTTACCCTGTTGCTTGGTTAATTGAATTTAGTGCCTCTATGGCATTCTTCCACAGTCCATAATAGAACAGGAATCTCTAATGAAACATTAGAGGCTTTGAAGGAAAGTTGATTTTTGTGTATTAACCCTTCAATGAGTAACACAGGTCCCAATATTTCATGCAGCCTCACCACACTTCCAGAGCAGTTATGAACTTATCAGCCCAAGAATTGAGCAGCTCTTCATAATAACTCTTTATTCTTTAATAATTGCTGGTTAAAATCAAGACCAGTGAGCTCAGCTGCAAGAAAAAGAAGGATACATTTGGCACAATGTGCACAACCCCATTGAACTCCCTGATTACAGCTTAAAATAGCTCCAATTGGATTTCAATAAGTTGATTCCTCTTTAGTTTTAGAAGAGCTGATTAGCATCTCACTCCATGCTTCATAAACTTATCCTTACCTTGTAATGATATGTAGATGGAGTTGAATTTATTCTCCATTTAGCAGAAAGATTCTTGGCAAGTAATCATTGATCAAAGTAGCTATATTTAGAAACTGCATCTTCTAACACCTAAACACATATTTATATTTATATTCAACTTTTATCATTCCAACAAATGTCAGAAGATATTTTTCAGTGTTAAAAAATAGTTCAAGATAGACATGAGAAGAATATAAAGCAGTATTATTAATATGATGTTAAAGGCATTAAGAAAATTGCCACTTACTTCCGTTTCAGGAAGCACAAAGTTTTGCAAAAGGATTAGATTTGGCTACTGAATGAATATGAAAGCAGCTGCAAGTGGATCCTTTTCTGTTTGGTATGAAGCAAAATGTTTTCAAATCAAGTTTTCAAGCAATTGCTGGGGGAAATCCCATGGGCAAGGCTGCTTGAAGGTAAAGGGGCCCAAGATAGTTGGTTAGGACAAGGGGTAATGGGTTCAAACTGGAACACAGGAGGTTCCACTTAAATTTGAGAAGAAACTTCTTCCTGGTGAGGGTGTCAGAGCCTGACCCAGGCTGCCCAGGGGGGTTGTGGAGCCTCCTTCTCTGCAGACATTCAAACCCAGCCAAATGAAGACCAGATCATCCAAAACCTCAACATGGCAACATTTTTAATACTTTTTTTCCCTCAGGCAGATGTTCAAGAGTGTTGAAAGGGTCAAATTTGAAACTTATTTGTGACAAAGTAAAATATACACGATGCTAACATAGCTCCACAATCTCTGCTTGAACGTAATGAATTACCAAACCAAAAGCACTCAAGTGCCCAGAATGATTACATCCAGCAGAAAGTTTAATTAATGCAACTGCTATAAAAGGCGTATTGCATCTTTTGATAATTAAGTTTTATTAGAAATGGAGGAGCAGAGGCACAGAATTCAATGTGTTGATTAAACTGATCTATTGTTTTCTGGATGAGAAAGAACAATAGCTAATGCTTGACACTCACAAAAGGACTTCTAATTTTTGAAACACTGAAGGGTAAGACTCCAGTAAACCTCGCTAAAAGAACAAAATCGTCCTAAAATCATTTTTAAAGAACAGGCTGTAAATTTATTCTGAATAGTCTACTCAAAAGAATTTCTTTGCTGATCAGTCATCACAAAAAAGTTACCGCAGCATTTTCCCACCTATCGAGCATAGTGAAGATGTGGGATTCTCAGACTACTATACAGCTAAACAACCTACAAAGCATGGATCAAGCTGAAAAAATTCTGATATCCTGGACTTAATCACACTTCCTTGACTGCGCAGGTCCTAAAAAGGACTCATCGCTTTGATAAAGAAGCCAAAAATAATCATTAAACTGGCAGTCCTTACTGAACAGCAAAATCATTGCTCCGATGGGAATTAGCTAGCGATATATGTTTGGTTCATCCACACAAAATAACATTTGTGAGAGAGCTTTCCTGCGCTTCAAGACGGCGCTCACCTGCGAGTAGTGATCAGCTCTTCAGAATAACACACAGCGTAACAACAAAACCCCACCAAACTGGCAAAGGTCATAAATTAATCATGGAATCGTTTCAGTTGGAAGAGACCCTCAGGATCAGCGAGTGCAGCCATAACCTTGCTCCAGCACTAACCCATGTCCCTAAGAACCTTGTCTAAACGCCTCATCTACACATTAAAATGGTCATTTTGTGGGATCTCTTTTCTGTGCTGCGATATTGCTGACCTGAGAGTTCAATATCAGATTACAAAGAAGAGATTTGGATTACAAATACGGATATAGATCTGTTTCTGGACTGTGAGGAATCCAAAAACCCAAAACCCTGCTGCCAGTTTTTCAGGAACTGGATGGAGTGGACTCTATTCAAACTGATACTGATTTCTCCTCATCTCTACTTGAAACAGAACACACAAAACCTCAATCATTTATCGAAACTTCCTCATTTTCCAAGTTTTGTTGAGTTCAAACAACATCAGAGTGATAAAAATTTAATGAGATCGTGGCTCAGGGAAAGATCAAAGTAACAGTGTTCTGGAACCGGGATTATGTTGCATGTCTTTATATATTGCATTTATGCAATTAAGAGATTAAAGGTGAGCTCAATTCATCACCAATTATGCAAAGTAAACAGATCAGCAAATGAAAATCTGCTACAGGATAAAAATGAGCACATTGATCGAGCTTTTTTTATCAGTTCTGTGTCCATTGTGTTCCTATTTTCCTCTTTGTTTGGCAATGAAGGGGAGGGGATGTAGGCGTCCAAGCTCGAGCCCCCATACGTAGAACAAAGTTTCCACTGGTGCGCATTAGCAAACTGGGTGTCAATTTTATTTCAACTTTGCCATGGGACATCTGTTCTCGTCTGCTGCCTTATCTTATTAACACTTTCTACATATACTTACAAGAACACGTGCAACCGTTTCGAAAGAATGTTCCTGTTGTAACTTCAGTATTCCAGAATGTGCTTTTTAAAAATTAAAATGCAAGCACAGCTCTCTCATTATGGTCACAGCTGAATTTCTATTTCTAAATTGGGGACGTAAGGAGAAACCAGATGTAGTGCAATATGCGCTGCAGCGACAGGCTTAGGTACTTAATGGCCTGTGTTACGCAGAACAAATAAGAGACACTTTCTCCCTGCTAACTCCTTGGAATTTGTGAACAGCAAACAGGATCCAGCTTCAAGTCATTCCAGGTTCTTTTTTCAAGAGCCAAAACCCAAGCACAGTGCGCTTTCCTGCAGCAACGTCAGCCCCATTTGTTCTCAATTTGGAGTGAAAGGGAGGTTGGCCAAGAGTGGAATCCATCAGCCAGATTCCTTTTCCATTCAAATGTCAACGAATTCCAGTTTACATAATTGAGGCTGAACCCAACCCCTTTTTGTCTGAAGCTTCAGAATTAACACTGCAAAGACAACCTTACGGTTTAATCCATCGTACAGCATTAAGTTAGAGATGGCTGACAATTTTTAATGAAGTACCTTTTTATCTGAAAATGTCATTTAACTGAAGTGAGCATCCTCATAACAACTGGGAAAACAGAGACAGTAATCCCCAAAATTAGACTGACTTATTTAAAGTTGTTCTCTGTGTTAGCAGAAACAGGGATGGAAGTCTCTAATGAGCATTAATTACACTTATTTTTATGTGAGATGTATCCAAAATTAGGTGTTTTGTTTTGGGTTGTTTTTTTTAAGTCTGATATGATTGAAAGAAAACATAGAAATTTACTTTAAAATGTCCAGATCAAAATATGTTAAGGTTTTTATTTGATTCAAATACATTTTTCAACAAGTATAAACCCAGGGAATGTATTCTAGGCCCTATAAATTCACTGAATTAATATACTGGTGGGGACTAAGGTAGGAAGAGTATGAGACAACCGAGAACTCTGGGCCATGTATGTGCAGGATGAGCGCTAATCCTCTCCATCACAACCATTTCTGCATTGATCGGTCCAGTGTAGCAAAGATACAGGAAACGTGAAGTATCCAGGAGCCAAGGGCTTGGTTATTGTTGGAAATAAAGTATTACCTGACTACACTTTGGCAAACAGAACACCTGAGTGTTCCTCACTGCAATCCTTACATTAGAGCCTATTCTGACTCCAAGTAGGTAGAAGACTAATTTAATTGAATTTACTTCAGTGAACACTTTTGTGCTGTTTCTTACTGAAGGGGTTTTAGTGACCGCTGCTAAAAGCAAAAGCATTGAAAGTTTTTGAAGAGTTTTCTTATGCTAAAAACCCCTGTCAAGCCTGACTGGGCCCCGTTCACCTCTGCTATAATACAAGACAAATGCACAGCGCAAAGAGTTAACATTTCTGCTCCGAGACCCTCATCCAGACAAGAAACAAACTAATCAGATATGCCTTTAAACTTGCTGGTCCACCAATAATCCAGCTGTGTTACAATGGCAGACACAATGGTGTGGGAGTGACATCTCCACCATAATGAGCAGCTAAAACAGAGACAATTTAATTACAAACCAAAATGAACATTTTGTCAGCTGTTACTATAATGCACAACTGCTGAAAATAGGGTCTCGCAAATAATGATAAATATTCATTAGGACATCATGGCAAGACTATGAGAAACATGGCTCAAGCTGAGCTGCCGTTGCTGGTGTGCCCTTTTTACAAGCCGTGATACCTTGTCTCTAGGTGCTAACGCTCTTAACTGATGCTGAGCAATTATTTGTTCTAAGCATCAGTAGGAAATGTGCATGTTTAGCATTTCACTGCAGGCTCTCAGCGCCTCGCAGGAGTGAGGAAGAAAGGAGAGGAGAGTCTGGAGGCAGATGGTAGGCAGCCGGGGAAACGTCACGCTGGGTTGGCTGGCCAGCTGAAGAGAAGCAGTGAGATGGTCCAGCAGCCCCATTGTGGAGGAGAGAAGGGGAAACTTGGTGGGGGCACAGGGTGGGGAGTCACACAGCTTGCTGCTGCTGCACCTGTTCCCTGAGTGCACGAGGTCAGAGGAAACAGCAGCCTTGGGGGATTCATATTCCAACAACTCCTGGCACAACTGCCTCTTTCCTCTCTGTTATTGCTGCTGCTTAGGCCACCACGGTTTCCATAAGCTTTTGTGCTGAAATTGCTTTAGTCATTTAAGATTTGAGCAGGTAACAAAATGAAGACACCAGAGAAAGTCCCAGGTTGAGCATGACTTAAAAGACGGGACTGTGTCCATTTGGCACATCGTTGTTGAGACACTCCAGAACAATGTCTGCACTCATCACCCATCATTAGGGAAAAACTGCAACTACTGCTCTGTTTTTATGTACTTACATTGCTCCTGCAACCTCCTGATCTATCATTAATTCTGAGCTATACTGATGGCATATTTTGTGTGTATAGAAAACTAAAGCAGGAGGTCCCGTTTTCCTTTTCCTTACCCTGGTCACAAATGCCTGCCCCTTTCTCACTGACACTTGTGCAATCTCACGTGAAATTTTTCAAGGAAGCGAATCAGTAGAAACCTATGCGCTTTTCTTTCGGTAAGGTATTTTTCTTCCCGTTTCATTTCCTTTACTGGCTCTTGGGAGCAGATAGCGGGTGAGATGGGCAGCATTATGACAACAACGGCAGGAGCGGAGCGCTGGCATTTACAGAGAGGGAGGGAAGGAGCAGACCTGCCCTTATCAAGGGACATGAGGTCACCTTAGCACTGGTAGCGAAGCACATCTCAATACGCTGCATAAGGAAACCTCAGTGTGGTGAGTTACACTGATCAACATTTTCCGAAAAAATTGAATGGAAAATCCCCCACACCATTGCAGCGTATCTGGACTGGCAGGTACATTTCTATCATGGATCTCTGAGTTTTCATGATGTTATAAAGAAATAGAGTTGACCTCCCCTGACTCCTGCATACATAGGTATCTATTTTGTGTATGTACATATGTGCGTATATCCTGGCTTTGCAGCAATCACCTGGTTTCTAAGTGCCATCACCATCCACAAAGGTTTAAGAGTCACAAAAGGAGCTATGCATCATTGTGAAAAGATACTTCAAACAGCCCTAATAGGGTCCGTCTTTTAAAACAAAGATTCTTACTTTTTAAGAAATACGAAGCACCAAAGCTGCGAGAGCTTTCGAACAGTTTGCAATGCGTCTGCCGTGGATAACCAGACAGGTACAGTTTTAAGCAGCTGGTACAGCCCTCCATCTGCTGGCTACACTTAGCACATGCGGCTTACAAATCACTAATACAAAATGATTGTGAGAACTCGGTACGAACTTAGTCCTGTTACAAGTCACCTTTTCCACGCTTTATTCAAGGAGATTTTACCTTATAGCTCACACAAATTACAGAATCTGAAATTTGTAATGATACAAATCCTAATAAGAAAAATAGAACACAACCACACACTGGAAAGACAAATAGATTATTTCACCTGTATACCAATCACGACCTAAATCACTATCAAACTCATTTGTTCTTTTCCCTATAATTTTTGCATAAACATTGTGCGTTGTATCCTAAGTGCTCACTGGCTTATCAAATAGTCTGTCAAGATAACAACAGGAGAATACTTCCTTTGAGAACCTGAGATTCATGAAAGGCATATTTCTTTAGATAAGCCTACCAAAGGCTACATACAAAAGCGCTTTAATAATAGAATGCAAAGTCTGACAGAGAAGAAGGTAGGTAAGACTTCCCCATTAATTTGAGTAGATTTCCAAGAAAAGGAAGTGAAGAAATGAGGGCCAAAAAAGCCCAACCAGGTCACTGCCTGTGACAGGAGGCTGATTTTATTTTAAACAGTGAAGCATCTCAGTATTGTTCCAGGAAACAAACACATTGCCTTCCTTGACGAATCCACCTAGCTAAGTGCACAGCGAAGAGTATAATTCCTTCATAAATCAGAAATAAGAGAAACAGTGAATAAAGGCTGAGTCATCACAACTAAAACTTGAGCTTCCACCCACACCTCTCACACATGCTCATACACACAGAAGATGAACAGCATTGTTTATGAACACTGACACATCTTAATATCACATGAGTCATTGCACAAGGTATCTCAGGATTCGTTTTACCGTAGCGTGTGAGAGGGATACAACAAATGGGCTGCACACATCCAACCCACGTGTGCTTTGGCCTTTTAGTATCGTATTTTTCAATATCAAGAGCATCTCACTTGAAACGAAAGTCCGTTTCTGAAACTGAATCTGTTATCCCACAGTAGGTTTGGCTAGTGTTCAGTGTGATATCGTATGTTCTGTAGGGCTAGTTGTATATACCCTTGTTCTTCTTAGGTTTAAGATGTAGAAATGAAAATAAATATATCTTTAACTTGGAAAAACGTTTAAAAGTTACATAATCAGGTAAAGATCACCTCTCCTAGCAGCTCCAGGAGCACACAAACTTTGATTATGGTGGTGCCTCAACTATGAATATTGGAATTATTCCTACTGTATGATGCTGTGGGGTGACAGCAACACCCCAGGCTCCATCCCTCCTTCTCAGTGTTAAATACCGCTCCCTAGAGCTCTGGAACTCCTAGAATTTGTTAGGACAAAGAACACTGTCCTTCAGTAAAAACATGAGTAGCTGAGCCCGGTTTTACCCTAGATTAGACATTTTTATCTCTAGAATGACACCAGCTTCACATCCTTGTCTTGAAATTCTCAGTACGCTCTTAGAACTCCACGGTACCTGGCTGACTTCAACAAAGCTCTGAACACAGTTTAGGGACATGTGGTCTCTTTTGTAGGATTGGTGGTTGTCGGGCATGATTTCCTGTTAATTACGGGGCACAGTCACAGCTCATTGTCCTTCAAAATGGTAAGAACCTTTCTCATCTCTTTATCTGATTAAATAACACACTGGCTTTAGCAGCCTGATATTCTCTTGTAACGTTTCAGTTTGTAAACTTTGTGATGCCTTTCTATCATTCTTCAAATTCTTTCACTGTAACGCCTGCCCATGATGAGTGGTCTGTGGAACTCACTGGAGGACCATGGAAAGTTGTCAGTGTACTTTACATTTTCAGCTTCCTTCAGAATTCCAGCAGCATTAAAAAGGGCCTTTATATATGTATATTCTCTAGCCCTTCCAGCTACTTATGCTGCCAGGAGTACCAGAGATCTACAATCCAAAAGTTTAGTCATAAAAAAGTAAAGGCTCTAGATCTATCTATCCACAGAGAAATTTGTGTCATCCAATTTGAATTCAAGCCGTTCATATATTGCATTTACAGGTACTCCAAGTTCCTCAGTGTGCACAAGAGAAATAATTCACCTGAAAGTGGTCTGGACAGAAAGTTTCTCAATAATTTCATTCTCTTTACTGGGATTGTCGCAGGGCTGCATGTAATCTAATTGCCTATGTTGCATGTTCCTAAGACTGCCCATAAAATGCAATTTTATGTCTGGGTTGATGATATTTAGTTATTTATAGGTAGGTGGGCAGCCGAGTGCCTTTAGCCCTACTCTTGGAAATGGGCATGAAGTAATGCCCACACGCTGTCAGATGGAGATGATGTTTCCATACTGTTCTAAAAAATCACATCAAGCTCTACAGAAACCACAGAAGAGTATATTAACATCCTGCCATTTGAGTGAAATCTGTGGATCTTAGTGACTTGCTCCATAAAACAGTTGTTTTCTGGCTCTACCATTGCCATTCAGAGATTATTATTCCCTTTAGTCCAAAGGGTGCTACACTTTTTAGCAGGATCTCTATACCAAGACCGACCTGTTGCATGGTTATTTCAGTCGCAGGGGCATCACTCCTGCACCAAAATCTACAGCATCGTTCCAGTCCCCTTTCCAACGTGTGGATACATCCTAGGGCTGTAAGACGGGAGTCACAGCACCCAGCGTTACGGAGCAACCAGACCCAATCAGCTGCAAAACGTCACACGCTTTAAGACTTTGGCTGATAACATCCCATTTGAAAAATGTGACTAAGTTTCTATGTAAGATGTACAACTCTGTGCATCTCAGCATCTGCCCTTTGCGGCAAAGCATGATCTACCACATCCTAATAATTCAGAATCTCTAGGCAACATTATCATGTGAATAAATATTAGCCTTCAAAACACAATATAATCGGAGAAGTTTGGTGGGTTGCTTTTAGCGTGTTGAGGAGTAGAAGAAAACAATACAAAAGTAACCACAGAAAGACTGTATTTTCTAGTGTACATAAGTGTGTAACAAACATCATGACTACAGGGAAAAATGTGGATGTTTGCATAAAGAATAGGACTAGGAAAGTTAATGAAATAAGGGATGTTAGCTATAAAACACTCTGGAAAACCAGCACGGTGTGGGTCCTCCATGGTTTCCTAGCAACAACATTTTCTCTGCTTTCTCAGAGTACCATGGAGTTGTGGAATCCTCCTCCTACACAAAATCTGAAATCAGGGATTAAAACAATGATGACCCATCTTGCAGACTGGAAGCAGAAAACTATTTCAAAGCTTGTGAACCACAGCTCAGTAACAAGCGCTATCTGTTGCTGATTTAATTATCTCTTACTTGCATCTTCAGCATGGTCAGAGGCTTAAATGTAGCCCTCAGATAATCAACCCTTGTAATGAAGAGCATAACTCAGCAACACATGGAAAGTAAGAAGTGTAACATGCTTTAAAGTAACTTCAATGACCAACACAAGAATTAAAAGTAATTCCCAAATACAGTGGGAAATGGGAAAAATGGTTTTGCCTGGCAGTTCACAGAATCACAGAATGTCAGGGATTGGAAGGGACCTGGAAAGATCATCCAGTCCAGCACCCCTGTCGGAGCAGGGACACCCAGATGTCCTCTCGTGTCCTCCAGCTTTCTCTAGACGGCAGCAGAATGAAGGCAAATGGCAATGCCCTGCTTTATCCGGTATTTTACAGGGATTCCCTTGAGAAAACCTCTGTATTTTCCCAACCCCAGAACAGAGAAAGCAGAAACAAAGTTCATACATTGGCTAATCAGTCTTAGCCTTTAATATTATCAGTATCCCACCTGTAATGAAATTTAAAACTGCAAGTAAAACAAGTACCTGATTTATTAGAGTTTTAAATAATAATGCCTAACTCTCCGCCCATAAAAACAAGTGAGGGTCATTGCCTAACCGATAAAATTTACACACAGAATTGCCTCAAAAGACTTTTTCCGCAAACAGAACTAACAAGTGCATTTTCAAATTGGGAAGGTAGCTCTTATTTTTTAATTGCTTAGAATGCAATGCTGTGAATGCAAGAATTTGCCAGCCTACAGCAAATGGTACACGTAACTTGCAAGACAGACATCCTGCTAAGTACAGGACCGATCATCACCCCAAAAAAGAATGGTAAAGTAGCTTTAAAAAATAAAACCAGCTATCATGACATTAGTATCAAATTATGAAATGCCAGACAATTCAAATTACAGTTTAACACACAGAACCTTATTCCATGACCAAAATCCTGCTCTTTAGTGAACAGGAAAGTAACAACATCCTCATGGCCAAACAATGGACAGGATTCTTGTTTCCATAAGGTAAGAGAAAACAGGATAAGTTACTGCTTTGAGTGGGGGGCACAGGATGGATGGGACCAAACCCTAAGTTATCCTTTCTGATAACCCCCCAAGAGTAATGCAGTTCATCATGATCTAAGTTGCACAAGAGTACAATAGTTTTCTATTTTGTTTCGTTCATAAGATCACCTTACAAGGCCCCCTCAAGGCGACTGAAGCTGTGTCTCAATCCTGGCTCTAAATCTGATATTCCGAAAGTGTCGTAGTGTGGGTTAGCATCAGCACCGGGCCACAGTCTCAGTCCCTAACTGCTTCTCCAGCTCTTCTTTGAGAAAAGTCAACACCAGGCAAAGACAGAACACAAGTCAGGAAGTCCAATGGCTAAAATATGGCCATACTATGATAGGTGTTGATAACTGAAGCCTTACGTCTCTTAACAGTATCGTTAAAAAAAAAGGAGGGGGAGCACAGGAAATACTGCACTTAACATGCACTGCCTAAACCAGATAATCACCTAGGACAGAAATCCAGATTTTTTAATATCTACTGGTACATGAATAGGAATTAAAGTAATGTAACTAAAGTAACGTAGACATATTGTTCATTATTTGAATTCTAAGTCAAATGTGAAGAGTTTGCAGACCATCAATAGCTGCATTATTGCAACTACATTCCATCAAAAATGCATGTGAAACGTGTGTATGTGTGTGCATGCTGACTAACGTCCCGACATCAGTAAGAATCCAAGCTCCTGTCACAACTAAATTGTTGACAGAGAACCTACTAATCCTTGATATTGGGTATTCACGCTTTGCCAATAGTGGTGCAGATAGTGTATTTATGTGTAGAAAACTGACACCACAAAGAAATTGGGAAGGGGGGGTGGGAAATCTAAAATCCAGTCCACTTCATTAATATATCAGCCTATAGCAGATGCTTCTCTGTTTAATACTTTCAGTAGCACTGGCACTTGTATCCGAAAGATATAATATTGTAACTTGTGAAGAAAAACGTTAGGCAGCAATATTAGAATCAGTACATCCTAGGGTAGAACTTATTTAAATAATGTTGGAAAAATACTTGCAAGGGGAAAAAAAATCACACACTTTTACATTTAGAACCAAAAAGCAGCAGTGATCCTGCTCATGTGTCCTTGCAGTCAAAGCGAGACAAGGCAGACACAAAGGTGGTAGCACAGAGGGAGTTCTGTTAGATTTAATAATGGAAAGAAGAGAGAAAAGGCCTCCTGTGATAGGTTCTAAGGCTCAGGTTGGAGGAGGAAAGCTTGAGTAGCGAAGCACAGAGACAGCTTGCCAATCTTTTATTTAGCAGAAACGGATAACCTGACAGTTCAGGTACGGCTCAAGAGACACACGTGAAAGTCTGTGCTTCCCATTTGACTTTAAAATCACAGCTTCTCAGTACCTCATTTCGCTCGATCTGAAAGAGATAAATACTATTCTCCTTATTTCACAACAGTCCCATAAGAATAAATATACCAGACATAGATGCTATGGTAATTGGGCTACCTAAATACTTAGAATATGATGAATTTTTGTTTATGCAAACATGCAAGCATGATTTGCAGATAGATCAGTGAAAAAGCATGAATCCTAAAAGCTCTCACAGGCACATTGAGTAGGCAGAGGAGGATTTCAGATAAATTCCATATGGAATGAAGATCAAGACCAGATGCAGCCGAAATGTGAATGGAGGAGCCGTATAGTGACGTAGCCGCTATAGACAGCATCGTATAACTGGGAACACACGCAGCACGTGGGGCAGTTACAGTCATTACCAGCTCTCCCGGTAAGGCAGACCTGTAGAAATGTGCAGGTAAATGTATTAACTGAGCCTGGAGAAAAGAGATGTTCCAGTTTCTACATATCCCACCACTCTCTAGGTCTACTCTAGCGACAGTCACAGAGCTTTAACTTATGACAATGAATGTGTGATTGCACTGTTTGTACTAAATGCAAAAAATAAGTCATGAAACATCAACTTTCTTCATGTGGAATTTCATTGAATATGTGTCTAGCTAATACACACATTGCTGTTAACAAACCTTTGGGGGTTTTCTCTGCACCGGAATTGTAATGAGAGGAAACTACAAAGTTCAGAGCTCTAAGCCAGTGGAATTTTCCAGGTCAGATGTTGAACCAAGTGCTGGACTTTGCTGGGCAGAGAACATTGAGATGGAGAAAAAACAATAATAATTCTAACCATATGTTTTGAAATGAAAAATTGTGCTCGTTCTGTTACAGTTCAAAACTTCAAGAATTGCTTTACAGTTAACAGCAATAAAGAGGGAAAGTAGTCTTGAGACACATTTACTGCGGAATAGGAAGTAATTACAGCATAGTAATGAGCATGCCCGGTATCTACCACAATACATCCCTCATGCAATAAAATATTGAGTTACACCATCGCCACCGTAACATTAATTATTGTGGTTCTAGGATAAAAGAAAAGCTGAGAAGGACTAAAATAACTGGGATTCAGTTTTTATTTTGACTTTTCCGTGCCAAGACTTCGATCTTTCAGAGGATCATGAAAGATGACCTGGTCTCTTAACAACTGCAGTATGATCAATTACCATTAGGTTTCAAGCAATTAAAGACAGTCCAGAAAACTAATTAATTGTACTCAAATACAAATTTACTCTCCCTGTTAAACTGTTACTGGGGAGGGGTTTTATGTTTCATTTGTGCTTGTAAAAAGCAAACAAACAAAAAAAGAGAGAGACCGAACTCTTTCCAGCTCTCAGATTCTGCTCTTGGTATGATAACTGGAATTATTTTTCATTCATTTCAGTATTTTCATGTTGTTAATGTTGTTTATGTCATGCTTGTAGATCCCCCAGATGTTCTGTTCGCCTCTGTGATCTGTGTACATCCATTCAGATTTTGCATTGGCTCCTCACAACAGAATCAGAATCACTTCAGTTTAGATGTTTTTCCTTATATAAGACTAATTTATGGGGTTATAATCAGCAGCATTTGAAATGCCACTTTAAATTTAATGAAAGCAACTATGAACAAAAGTGAGAATTTGTTTTCATGGAATAAAAAACCAGGTGTGTCTCAACACTACATACCCAAGGTATGACAGCAACATGCTAAGTTACTTAACACCTGGCTTTTCACTCCAGAAGTTGAAGAATTGTGTGTCCAAATTCAACATCCCAACACGTGTATTCCCAGGATCAGAAAGCTTAAGGGCTCCTATCTTCCCAGGCTCAAGCAGGTCTGAAGGCAGCAGAGCGTGCCAGGACCGACCCCAGAACACAAGGCAAACTCCAGCTTCACTTTTACTGTTGTCGTTCTTACACTCAGCATCGCACAGAAGCAGCCATCACTGGAAAGAAATTGGCAGGGTTCTTCAAGTTTGGAAAGACTCTTGTTTGTTGTTTTTAATGTTACCGTATACACTAACAGGGAAAGCTTTCATGTTTGTCAAGAGTGTTTGGCATAGTCTGATGACAATAGATAACTTCATATATACAGCGTCAAAGCAGCGTCCGGGCGTTACTGAGATAAAGCAACATGAGGATCCGCACGGCTTGGAGGGAGAGAGTCACAGGGTAAAGAAAGAGATACCTGTGGTCTAGAGCCACAGGCATAAACATCTGGCTAGAGATCATTTACTGCGGGCAGGCGTTCAAGGCACTCGCCGGCTCTTAGGATGGGATCAGATAGAGCTATGAGATCTGGTTTATGATGGCGTTTGGTTTCTAATTAGAAAGTATTCTTGCTACTACTTTCCTGGGATTTTTGTGCTACAATTAAAGTGATCTTTGACCTGTAAGAAGGAAAAGTAGGAAGGAGTAAAAGCTAAAGGAAAGATCTACCTACCCTCACCAGAGCTGAATAAGTGGCCTCGACAGTCTGAACTAAGGGATGGCTCAGGACTGCAGTATCCTGTAGGACACAGGCAAAGTCTACAGAGTTTGAGCTAAAAGTTTTCAAACTCAAGATTTCAAAGTAATCTTCTAACATGGTCTTCATCTACCAAATACTGCACTGTCTCCCTGAGTCTGCAAATAATCTGCAAACAGGCAGTAGCAAAATTCACTCCTTCATTGTTCTCCTGGGCACTAATATCCAGTAAGAACTGACACTTCCCTGCTGGCCTCCGCTGTTCTGACAACTAATTTTTGAGGAATTTGATCGTTAAGGAGAGGGAGCTAGTGAAAAGACGCAAAGCTGCTACTGAAGAGCAGGGGAGATGCCCACAAGGAAAAAGAAGAAAACGGGAGACACAGTGGCGCCCGATGTCATTTCGGTCCTTTCTGTGCTGTCCTGCCTCAGGAGCGCCCTGAGCCGAGGAGGCCACAGCTGTGCAGCCGCGGTTCCGCCGCCCCCGGGCAGAAAACCGGGAGGCTGGGGAGATGCAGCCGCTGCAAGACGAACTTGTGTAACAGGCTCGGGAAGGAGCCGTTCCTCCGCCGCGCCCCCGCTGCCTCCTCCCCTCGCCGGAGCCCGCCCGTCTCCGCTCCTCCTTTGCAGCCAATGGCACTAAGCGAGGTGGCTGCATGTGGTGGCGCGGACCCAGCGCCCGGGCTGGGAGGAGAGGAGGAGGCAGCAGCTCTGCTGGCCGCTCGCTCCCATCTCCTGCTCCCCGGCTCAGGACCCTCCTGGCAGCGGCGGCCAGCAGCACTCCGCCCGCCCCGCGCCCCCGCCACTGCCTGCAGCATGGACTCCGACTCCGGGGAGCTCAGCGAAGGCGAGCTGGTCTCACCCGCAGGTAAGAGGGGATGCTGCCGGACGGACCGGGGCCGTCCGGCTCCGCGGGGGACGGTGCTGGGGCGCCTGCGACAAGGAAGGGATGTCCCCGCTCCGCTGCCTCCGGGGCAGCCCCGGGGCTGGGCGCTGAGGAGGGGGCGCTGCCGCCCCACCGGCTGCGGGACCAACTGCCCCGCGCGGTCCCGCGGTGCAGCGGGCGGGCAGGACGGCAGCACCGGAGCCCCGAGCAGCAGCACCGGAGGCGGTGCGAGCGGTAACCGGCTCCTCCGGCGGCCGCTCGGGCAGAACCGCCCGCGGGAAGCAGGAGGGGTGAGGTTCAGCCCCGGGCTCCGCTCTGCCCCGTCCAGCCGGCTGCCCGGGGGAGGGCAGAGCGCTGCCCTGGAGTCGCGTTCAGCCATGATGTGACAGCCGGTCAAATTAGCATGCTTTGTGCTTTATACCCAGAGGCTGCGAAGTTTTTAGGGTTTGGTTAGGGATATTTTGCCATCGCTCCAGGACCAGTTTGCCCACATGCACGCAGAGCCCTTGGGCTCCTGGGCTTGCATTTTCAGGTCCTAACTTGTCACCAAAAGAACCATAAAATCGCCGCTGTCTGGCGGCTGCAGCCTGCATAGTTCTTAGATGAGACAGAAGAAAAAAAATCTCTCCTGCTGTTTCCAAATTTCCACATTCCTGTGCCCTGCACAAACCATCGCTGATGTGCTGTAATCAGAGGCTGTCCTGCACAAACAGAAAGTGGGGACAAACTTGGGTGAAATCCAGCATACGTAGAGGCACATGCTCTACCAGTAGAGCACATCCCAGTGCCAGTCCACTGAGAGCTATCAACTCAAGGCCACCCCCTTCCCCACACACATCTCTGGGTCTCCCACTCCTCTTCAGCCAGCAGAGGTGTGACCCCCCACACACACACCCAGCAGCGCAGGCTGCAGCGGCACCACCCGCACGGCTGGCTCGAGACAGGCGCTGGGCGATGCTGACACCAGGGACCACAGGACCTGTTTGACCGCTTCCCATGGTGGAAGTCACAGGCACCTTCTCTGAAGCCATTTGTCTGGCATTAGACGTGAGCAAGCACAACTGGAATGAAGTCTGAGATTGCCCTAGAGATCGTAATAAACCCAAGTAGAAAGTTAGTGAGTTATAACAAGAAATCTTTTCACCATGATCTCTCCAGTTCAGACATGTCCTTTCTCCCAGCTGACACCTCCGCCCGCTCCCCAAAAATGAAAGGCTTCCGCACCAACCAAATCTTCTAACTACAACATGAAGAAAGGGCCAGATGTTTTGTAGAGTATTTTAACTGCTCTATTAATACAGCAGTGATGAACAACGGTAGGAGGTCATAAGTGTCATCTTGTCTAGTCTCACAGCAGAACAGGATTTTATAGCATAGACTGAAATCTAATCCACTTTTAAATATTGGAGGTATTTACTCTTGATATCTTGCTTTGTATTTTCTTACTTGAGATCTAGAGAACGAAATAAGACCAGCAACAGGTCACAGAGCTCCTTATGTTCATAAAGCCGCATTAGGCTGAACTGACTAACAGACCACCAACAGCTATACTTTTTCATCCAAACATTCAAAGCAGTGCATGAAGTGCAAGTTAAAAACATTATATTTATATACAAACTAATGTAATATAGCCCCTGCCAACAACTCACTTCTGTTCTGAATAGGGTTTTCTTTTAAATAAATTAAAAATAACTATGCTTAGAGATTGCCATAAGTGCTTTTTATGTCATCACTTGCTAGCTGCCAGGAGCTGATGTTCATCATTCTCTTCTCCTCTTTTCTGTTCCTTCTTTGTACTATCTGAGAAGAAAAATCTGGTATTTTGACCATACATGGCAGATGCCTATGCAGTAGAATAAAATTGGAATAGAGTGAAAACTTGGTGGTTTTGTCTTAACCAGTTGCAATCATCTTTTCTGCGCTAAAGAATTACTTGCTATTTGTATCACCCATCCTCTTCTGGAAAGCACATTTTTGTTGGATTTCATCTGGTCTTTTTTTCCGTACTCTGCCATATGTACGGCGCAGTGTTCCTCTGCGTGTGGGTGTTCAGCAGTCACGCTGTCAGTCACCGGTGCAGGCGCAGGAGCTGGGGGGCTACGGCGTGGGATTCAACCACCACCTTGGCCGGGGAGGTGCCGCACCCCGCAGGGACCGGGGCACCCTGCTCACAGGGCAAGCAGAGCGCCTCGGGGAAGGATTTGGGATGAAGTGCTAGTAACAGTTCAATGTTGGCCATTTATTTTAGAACAGCCAGGATTTTGCATTGAAAGTGACACCAGCTTGAATGTTTTGCTTTCTCTCTATTACCAGACTTCACACGTTTGTAAAGCAATGACTTCTGCTGACATGGTTAAAACTCCTTGTAGCCATTGCCCACTTCCTAGGATATCAGACTGTTCAAACCCAGAGAGATAGAGCTTGCTTTATCACTAGTGCTCCACGATGCTAATGCAATACAGGTGTTTAAAAGCGTATCCCTTTTAAGGGTTGGCACTACCTCTGCAATACTGATGTTTTCGCTCTGTCCCAATGGAGCGGCACTCCCACCGTTCCCGAGGGGCACACGGGTGTGCAGAGCAGAGGAGGCTGCCTTGTGCGCCCCACCATCTGCCACACACGCTCGGCTTCCAAGAGCCAGCTGGAGTCTCTCTCCAAGATCCCAGCAGCCTCATTTCCTTTAATAGCCCACTTAAAGCCGAGTCTCCACGGAGGCACAAGTATTTCTTCTGTGTTTATTCCGAACATGTTGTCACAATAGCATCTTCATATTTCTTCGGTGCAAACAAAAAGCTCCTTATATTCAAGTAGCGCAAGATGTTAACTGTATTTCTTCTTAATGTGCACCACACCTCCGCACGCAGGAGCATCCAGCTCCACAGCCCTGGCTTCCAGCAGGCTCCTCACACCCATCCATTAGTGCTTCACATTCCAGTTCTCTATACAGTCAAACAGCTTCTTTTGTTGTTGTTCTTCAACAGTTTCTCATGAGACGGACCCATATTAAGAACATTAAACAGGTTTCCACTAGTCTGAAAAATTACATATTGTAATGCAGAAGAAAAAGGCTACAAGCACTACCCTCAGTGAAATTTTGAGTTTCACCGTACTTGTGACTAATCACATTTCTTGTCCTATAGATAAGCTTTTGAGAACCGAAAAAATAATCTCGGAATAGAACATTGTGCTCATTTTTTTCAAGTTCTCTATTTTTTTTTTTAACCATAAGAGGCTGGTTTTCTAAATTCCCCAGTAGCACAATGGAAGACTTTTGTCCCAGCCCTTTCAGAGGCAGCCGAGCACATGAAAGTATGAACCCTTGTGCCACCTTTCAGAGCGACGTCTCACAAAAATCCAGGTCACCTCCAACACCGATGACTTTGCAGTGGATTTGGAAGTTCTGCAGGTGCCCAACCTTCAGTGTGCCTTGTCCCAGCTTCCCGGGCTGAAACAGGCCGAAATTCGGCCATATAGCTTTTATGCAATATTTAAGCCCCTTTACCATATTAACACATTTAAAGTTATTTGATAAATTACCTGAACTCTCCTCTGGACAATAAATATATACTTAGTAAAAACAACAGGTTTAAACACTACTTACTATTGTAAAACAGCCCTGACAGACGTGAATAATTTTTTATAGAGCTGTAATATTATTTCATTTGAAACACTTAGCAAATAATTTTTTCGGCAAGTTATTTGTCAAGCTATGCAAACTGCCTATACTTTTGTGATATTAATCTTTTAAGCTTGTTACATATTTTAATCACTGCTTTACAGAGTTAAATGCCGTTCAAGAGCAGATCCATTATTGTAAATATAAAGTTAATTGGAAAGTGTACTGTAAGATATTTAGTGCTTTATTGTTAGAGGCATCAGTAACACCCACGTGTACCAAAGCGCAAGGAGGCATTTTATAGCTCTATGCAGTATGACACTGGTCATTTGAACGATGTCTATCATGACAAAAGGTATGTTTTGCCCCAGGGAATACTTGTGTGTTCCAACAGAGAGGGGTTTGATTTAACAAAGCCTTGTTTTGATTCTCCATAAAAAGGTTCAAGTCAGATATACAATCATGTTTACTGGACTTTAGACAAGGCAGCAGAAGTGGTAGAGAACAGCGTAAATATGGAAGCTGGAAGGAAAACAAACCACAGCAAACAAACACACGCAACAGCACCAAACCACGCAAAGAAAACCCACAGAGACCACAGAACTATTTTGAGTGGAAGGTGCGGGCTCTGCTGGATACTTCTGCAATGAAGTGTTCTCTAGCACCTGCCTAATAAAGGGCGCTCCCTTCCCTTCTGCTGGAAAACAAAGGAAAAACAAAGCTAGGTGGAAAAAAAGATGGAGAGATGACAGGCATGAGCTAGAACGTCATGGGAACCCGTGCTCCAAACTGTCTTACAGGGCTTTGCTCCCTATCCTTCTTCCTCTCTTCACTGTTCCCCCCAGGAAACACCTGGGCTGCCAGTTCACACATAGACCCCTCGTCAGCTCAGCAGCTGTCAAATTAGGAGCCTTGTCCAACTGGAAAAATAAAGTAAAAGCTTTGAGAGGCAAAAAAATAAATCTAATCATTCTATGACGATAGGAAAGACTCCAAATAATCCCACTTTTGTCAAGTCGAATAGACAACTTGGACAAGCAGAACAGACAGTTTAGCTGAACAGGTCAACTCGTTCAGGCTCCCATTTTTAAAAGGACCAAGTGGAAATATGAACTTCATGAAGCAATGGATTGAAGCCCAAGAACACCCGCCTGAGCAATGGCAACATCTGTGGGTGAGGCAGCCGAGCAGCAACAGCTGTATGAGATAAGACTCTTTCCAATAGCTTTGATAGTTTCTTCCTACGTTTCAGAGGACAGCGTATGTAAACGTGTGGCCTCAGGAGGACTTACCAGTGAAGCAGAATCTGACTCCCAGGTTGGGACAGCAGGCACATGAAGGATGTTGCGCTATCTTAGTGCATAAATGTTGGATGCTTTTGATCAGAACTACTCAGTTTCAGGACAGGGCACGCTGGTGCCACCCAGACACAGGAACAGCAGGCAGGGGCCAGCCGCGCTTTGCCAGGTCAGAGACAGCCAGTTCCTCAGGCAGGGTGGCTGATTTCATGCTTATGTGAATGATGGTTGTAAGGAGCTCTCCATAGCCCCAAACCGGGCTGTTCCCACCTGGAATTATGCTGCTGCTAGCAGCCCGTGAACAGAAAGCCTCTGCTTTTTTTAATATGTGGATATGGACAAGCCTTGGTGCACGAATTTATGATGCCAGATGAAGTTCATAGATAGAAACACAAAACAATATCCTGCCACACCGTAATCATCAACTATTCCTGTCTGCCTTGCCAAAGGCCTGGGGTGAGACTGGGCTCTATTTGATGTGATATTTTGGCAATAGCAGATGACCTGTACAAGGCAACAAGTGCATCTCCTCAGAATCCTCATACTCCCCTTTTGAAGAAATAAATCTCTTATCCTTCTCATCTGCACCAAAGACTTAGAAGTCATGGTAGTGATAGTAGGTTACCTGATTTTGTTGGTAATGGAAGAACAAAGCTATAAATCCCAGGTAAAAGAGAAAACAGTAGGCCAGATAGATGAGAGCTCCTGAAGACCTGGCCTGCCTGAGAAGCCTTTGGTATCCACGTTTTACTCACAGAATCAGCCTTGGGGTGACAGGCCCTCCCAGGTCCCCAAAAAGTAGAACCCTGTAACTTTCTGAGAGTGCTCACTATCTTTTCTAGCAGACCGAGCAGGACCTGGCTGTGCGCCCAAGCTGCGGTACACAGCCCTCTAAACTGTTTATCTATTAATATACTTCCTGGCACCATTTCAGGCCATGCCAGATAGCCTCCCACAAAATGTCCTGGCATGAGACAGAGGATAACAGTGGCCAGTATGAATTAAACAACATTTGGAGTGTGGGAAATAATTCAGCTTGCATCCAGATGGCAGGACGATGCACGTACAACAGGTTCCATCCCAGCTTATTCACGGGCGCAGACCCTGTGGCCAGCGCAGGGTGCAGAGATGTTTCGCTGTTCCTGTGCCCCTGGTGCATCGCTCACGCTGTCTGGGCTGGGGGGCAGCCTGTGGGACCCTCCCAGGGCAGCTCCCTTCAGCCAAGACCCGGCTCTGGAGCCTTGCCCACTTAAAAGTGTGTTCTTTGCTGCTTGTCTGCAGAAATCTCTGCTGGTTTGATTATAGGAGGGCATCTTATAGGCTGACAAGTCCAGCTGAAGGAGGCTCATGGGAAGCTGAGACCAACTTGTTGCAATCATTATGCCCTTATACCCAAGACTTCTTGAGAAGCCAAGCTGACCTCAGGCACTGCCTGCTAGCCAGTGATTTTTCTACTCTAAGGCTGCCACTTTTAATGAAAAAGACTGAGAAAGAGCAGAAGTCACTTTGCTGTCCTATCCAGTGATCACTAAGCTCTGCTTGGGAGAGATTCTGTTCTAAATCAAGTTTTACCGGTTGTTTCTGTCTAGCCAGAGGAACACGCTGACCTGTCTCTCCATACAGACACAGGTTTTGGCTACATCTCTCGATTTAACAACAGAAACTAGAGCAGGAAGATTGTTTCCATCTATGACATGAAACAAACACTTCCCCATGAAGCCGTTGCCTTTGGTTTTCTTACTGGTGCTAGCTCGATATGAAAGGTAATCTTCTGAAACACAAATAGTAGAAATGAGCAGAATACCTCGCTGCCACCAATGAGCATCTCAATTCTGGCATTAACTCTGTTCATTCAAGCTGCTTGTGCTGCAGGAAAAACTATCTTTTCTCTCTCTTCAAAGGAATGTGTTAACACTCTTCTGTGTTACTGTTTCCTTTACAAACAGTTTTCCATCTACTTTTAGAGGACATAGTTTATGTGGTCAAACCACTGACAGACGCAGATCAAACAAATAAAAGTTCCTTGGACTTTGAAAAGTGAGTGGGTTTTGGTTTTTCCAATCTTTAAGATAACCATCCTTCAGATGATTATTTCCATCAAACCCTCCGTGCCCCGTAGCGTTGTGCGAGGTGGATGTCAGTGCTTTTTGTTTCCTTGCCTTTAATGTTAACTTTGTGTATTTGGGCGTCATTTCCTCTTCCCTCCCAGAAATCAGAAGAAACCGGGTTACAGGTGTCAAGAGCAACCTTCATGTTCACTTCAAAGTCATAGTTGCTGCCTTGCTATTTTGATACTCATTGCTATTTTGATACGTTATTTCATTAATGATCTCCACTGTTAAGAGAAATGTTTAGTAATAGGTGCAGAAATAATCAGTACAGTCATTAGGATGCACAGCTACTGGATTTCTTCAACAATTATAAAGGATCAGTGAGGAAAAGTGTTGGATTACAGATTTAGGAATGGGAGAAAAAGTTCAAGCCTGAGCGTAAGTAAAAACTACTTCCACAAACTCTGTGGAGTGCCAGTGTGCCCCATTCTGACCAACCTGGGCTAACTGGTGCCCTTTAAAGACACCAGGCTCTATACAACTAGAAGAGGAAGGGTTTGTGTCTGTGATTAAACCTCATCTCTAGCAGAAACCAGCTTCTATCATACAAACCTGGTCTGACCTCAGTAATGAGGTCTCTCTGGCTTCTCTCTTGTCTGTTTATGTTTTATGAGTCTATTTCCATATTAGTTCCCAAAGGTTGGTATCAGATAGCATCCTGCGTAAGGAGGAATGACACAACACTTTAGCTTTGAGGCAGATATGGCTGAGATTTCACTCTTGCCTGTCCCTCCTCAAGCAACAACCACCACACACACACCCCACCACAAACCCCTGGAAGCCCCTGAGCAGTATAACCAGTATATGCTCCCAGAACAGTCACCCAAAGCACTTCCCCCTACAGAAATCACCCAGAACTGGTCAAAAGCCAAGAACAGATCATCTTAAGGACATGTGAATATCAACATTCTTCATAGTTCTATGGTTTCACTTTAAAATATGGATTAAATCAGATGCCTGGGGGCTTAGGCAGTCCCAATGCTTAAGCTGTTAATCAGCTGGTTTCTGTTTGTCCTTCAGCCCAGAGTAACTCCTGTAGTTTTGAGGCTGATTTCTGAACTGTGAACTGCAGTTCTTTAATTAGTTGGTATCACTCACTTCAACGAGTTCAAGATACAGTTGTGCTGCTTTCACTCAGTGCTAGGTGCCCAGAAGTGCAGTTAAGAGCCAGCAAATAGCCACTTTCAACGTTGTGTTGCTATATGCAGCAGCTTGTGCTGGTAAAAATGGATGTTCTGACTGCTTCAGGAGCAGCGAATGGAACTGCGCCCCGGGAGGACACGCAGAAACGCCTCGTGCTTTGGGAAAAGGCCTGGCAGGTGCAGCGTACTATGGGGTACAGAAGGCAAGGAAGGTCAAAAGCCCCCTTGCACCCTCCTTTGACTGTCAGGTGCCACCAAAGGAGGCCAAGACCCTCACAGGGATGCAGGAACCAGGATTTCTGCTATAGTCTCCATCTCCTAACCTCTAGAATCTGTTTTGGTTCTTTCTCTTCCCACTTATCCTCACCTTTCACACATTATTTCATGTTCCTTCTCCAGATACCCACACCTTTCCGGAATATAACTCATCTTCCCATATCCCCTGTGCCTCAGCCATTACAATATTATTTCACCAGCCTCAGCTCTTTCAGTATTCATTTGATTCTTCTTCCTTATTCCATTTTTTCTGAAATATTCCTGAGTTTATGATTTCTGCCACTGTGAAAGGGAGTAAGTGCTATCGAGTTGTATTTCACGAAAGGGATAACAGACAAGAGTAAGATACTGTTTTGCCTTTGTAATTAGAGGTATTGGAAGCAGATCTGCCTCACCAGAGGAGTCAACCTGCCTCCTCCGGCAAACGATACAGACAGCGGGCTTGCAAATGAGATCGGCCTCTTGATTGCACAGCATGTTGAGAACAGGAAAGTTAATTTGATTTTGAAATACTGAAACAGATAGATGCAATATTCGCCAGAAAGTGAGAATACAGTAGCGTCTCCACAGATAAAAGCTTCCCTGTTTTCTCCCCAGAGTTCATTCCTGAACAAACACCTACTTGAGAACAGTATATCCTCACCCCATAACGTCCAATCATTGAGCTTGATTAGCAGGTCCAGGGGAAAATTGCATTTCTCTCCAGACACAGCAGCCTGAGATTATCACTGATCAAATGAGGTCAGAGAAGGACAATTCCTTCTAGTGATATTGCTTAATTACAAGGAATAAAGGAAAACAGAGCCCAGCCCTTTTGCAGCGTATTGTGATGAACCATGGCATGCAGATCTCCCCACTCAAGTTTACCACTATCTTTTCTTAGAAGTTCTAATATTTTTAATGAAAAGATATTGTAAGAGAATTCACAGTTTGCCTCTAGAAAGCAACCAGAAGCTTTAAACAACTGTGAAGAGGCAGTGAAGGCAAGAGAGGCTTCTAGAAACTGAACTGTGCCCTTAGGAGAAGAACATTATGTTGTTCTGCCAATGAGACAAGGATGAGAGCACAGAAACGCACCACGGGAGACTTCAGGGAAAGGACTTGAGGCACAGGAATTCACCAGAGTACCACCACATGCCCCCATCCACCTTTCCAGCCCGCGCTGGCCTGAATCAAGCTCAAATAAGAGCCAAGCCTACCCTTTGCAGGCCACCAGCCGCCCTGACACCTGGGTTTCATCTCCGTCACCAGGGTCCCCACGTCCCACCACAGCATCTCTGTGGATCGCTGACGCCAAATGCCAGACCCACCTGGTCTGTCCTCAGTCAGCAACATCTCGTCTAGAAAGAGATTGCCGTAGCAACAGCCGAGCAGTATTAAGACAACAAGCGATGTGTAGGGAGAGAATTCAGGGTGATGGTGGGGGCAGCCGTTATTTGATGTTTTCCAAATTTTCATAGGACAGAATCTGATTTCCTTGAAGTCACTACAGTCAATGACAAGGTGGTAAAAGGTGCATGTGAAACACCTGTGGCCGTGCACTGGAGTAAAGCAGGAGCAGACAAACCAAAGGAACAGTGCAGGGAACCACAGCCTGCGAGAGGATTTTTGTTACACACTTGTTACCGCAACAGCTTTTCTATATTCTTGGAGTTCCTTTTATCTCATAGCCACATTTGATAGAAATTCAAATACCATGGGTGCTGTTGTTAAACAACTAATTTGGAAATACTTCATTTTCCTTTCCTCACTTTCACAGGCATTAAAGCAGTAGTTACGCTTCCTATTTGCGATCGTACTTTAGGGACAATTGATGCCTATGCTTGGTCACTTCATCGATGACTAAAATACAAATTCTCTCTACAGATCATATGTTATTAAAGGCATTGAAAATAAATCTTTAAATAAGTACTTAGAGCTTGCTTTTAAAGCCATGTGGCTTCTTTACCATGATAAAGATATAAAAATACACATTACATCATAAAGCTTATAAAAAAACCTCACCATTTTGTTGCTGAAAGTTTTACAGCCTTCTACATGAATTCGTTTGGTTTGAAACTTGCCTCAACCTAATGTTTTGTTTGGCCTGAAAACTACTTTTTTATACAAACAGCATGTGTCTGAATATAACTAAGCCTTTTTTATACATATATAAAGTGGACAAAATGCTATATATAGAAGAAAAGCTAAATACTTCCAAGTCATAAGCTTCGGCAGGTTTTTTGACGTCAGCCCTAGAGAGGCCAAAACACAACAAACAATATAAAAGCAGTTTCCTTCAGAAGAATACACAGAACATCAAAACCAGCTTAGGAAGTAAAGAGAACACTGTTCTGCAGAATCAAAACCGTTATCCTGTTGGTTCATGCTTTTCCCTCTAGTGATGATCATGCCCTGTTACCATGAATGGGAGGCGCGCACACATCAGCAGCTAAAACGTTAAAGTTGAGTTTTAAATATTTTTAACAAACGTCAAGGCCTGAACAAGTCAAAGACGACGTAGGCTCTGCAACTCTTGAGGGGTTCAATGCAGAATAACAGCTCTGGGGAAGGATGTTATGGGGAGTTTTTGTACCATGAGAATTGCAGGCTGTTATTGGGGATAAATCAACCTCTGCCTCCCGTAGTTGCCCAAGGGGCAACTTGTTCTCTTGTTGGGGTTTTTCTGGGTCTTTTTAGGAGATCCACAAAAAAAATACATATATATATATATGTGTGTGTGTAGATATATGTAGAAGCACACATAAAATAGATAAAGTTACTTTCATCTGAATTCATATACACACCTTTCATGATGACGAAAAGGAAACAGAGTCCATCTTACCAAAACCAATTCACAGTGCAGCAGCAAATGCAAATACATCTCCAGACGGCGCTACCCGAGCCGCTGAAAGCGGGGTGACCAATTCTGCCTTAATACAGTTACCCATGTTGAGCACTTGCCAGAGGAAATGTCAGACGGCTACAGTTAAAGGGTATAGGGAGGATGCTCCTAGGATACACCCAGTGTGTCAGATGCCAGCAGATGGCTTGCTGATTTGGGCTTCATTCAATTCAGAGCTGTTCTAACACAAGGACAGACACATGCAAAGTAACAGAAAATGGTAGTATTTAAGAAACTTTACCATGTTTTCACATGCTTATTTGGAAAAAGAACACATCTAAGTAAGGCTTTCCAGGGTTTTTCATCATTAAAAAAATAAAAAGTTCCTTTCTTCATGTAACATCCTTGTAGGTGTTTATACCATTAATACTGTATTCATATTAAGCCTGGACTTCCATATTAATGGCCTGTCATTGCTGTACATTTTAAACCAAACTCTGCCACTTCAGATTTCTGTAAACTGATGCCTTCCTGAATTTCAAAGCAAACAGGCTTTGAAACTCAAGGACTTTATAAATATATCTAATTTCTTTGTGCAACCTCCCATACGATACCCTTTCAAAATCTGATAGATGAAGTGCTGGACTGACAGCAGGGTCTTAATCACAGCCCTAAGCAAGTATTTCAGTTGTGTCTGTTTCTCCTCCCACTGCCGCTCTGCTTTGCCTATTTGCCTTTACTATTTTTAGGCCAGGAGTGTCTTTCACTATGAGTTTGTGCAGTAAAACTCAAGATACTGTATTAAAAATACTAATATCAATGCGGTGCAACCCCGAGAAAGAAGCTGCACTTCTGCAGTTCACACACCAGCTTCAATATGAAAAATACACATGCATTCAATATGGTCTCTCAGAAGCCTTTCATAAAAGGCTGCAGTTTGAGCACTGATTTATCTTAACCACCCTCAGCTTTGTTATATTAAACTCAGGACTGCCTTTTTTTTCCCAATAAGCAGTGCTACTGCATATGATGAGACACTAAAGGAATGTTAGAAGTAGAAAATTAATATTTTTAGCAATTCAGCTAAAGAGGACACACTAATGTCCCCCCCCCCCATCTTTCCATTTGCTTCTGATTCTACTCTCTAGCTTTCTGGCAGTGAAATTACGTTTGGAATAAAAATAGAACCCACAATTTGGAACTATCGAGTGTTGCTTTGTTTTCCTTTCCCCTTTATTTCAGCAAGAGGCTCATGCATTAAAGACTTTCACCCAAAAATAACTTATCAGAACAAAATAAGTTTGGTAGATTCAACGTGCTCGTGACTGTTGGCGTATTTTCTGATACAAGCCTTTCAGAATACAGCGTGGGATAAAGCACAAGATCCTGACCAAGTGACAGGACAGGGGGTTTGTTCCTTGACTGCAATACACACACCATGGCCTAAGACCACGGTCTCCCTAAAAACCCCTGTAAGTCAGAGTGAAGAGGATTCCCCACAGCACACAGAGTCACTCTGTTTTCTCCATACTCCGAGGTTCATTTTTTCCCTGTAAAACAGTCTGTGAGGACTTCACGTATATAGCCCATAACCCACTTATACCATAATCTTCAAGACATTGCTTGTTGCCAAACTTACTTGTGTGCAGGCCACGGAATATGGACATTTTCTGATTCTGTCAAGAGTTTCCTGCAGAAATCTGTTTTCTAGGGTGTGAATTTGTGCTTTAAAACCACAGCTCAGACAATGCCCCAGTGGAAAGAATAAGAAATCTTGTTCTAAGGTGACAAGATCCAGTAACTTGGCACTAAACCTCCAATTCAAGAAAGCCACATAAAACCTGGCCTGAAATATAACAAACTGCAAAATTAGGTCTGACGTGTAGCCTTTCATTAATAGAGCTCTGATAGTAAGCTTGCCTGTGGAAACACAGGGTGAAGATCTACTAGTAAACAGGTATAGTGGATAACGTTATTTTCCTTCTACCACTCCTTATGACCATTGTATTTAATCTAGAAGTGAGATCACTGCTGGACAATGTTTTCCCCATGAACTGGAAGTTTGTTACAGCCAGTTAATGTATGGATCAGCATCTGCTGGAGACAGAACAAGAAGCACTCAGCGTATCTGCAGCCAAGGGAATTCAGTCTGACATTAGGAAAATCTTCCTAACTGTAAGAGCTGCAAATATTGCATTAAGCTACAAAGGGATGTCTAATCTAACAGATTAGACAATTATCTCTTGCAGCCTGGTAGTCTTATCTCAGAGAATGAAATGGATTAGACTATTGATTAAAATCTTTGTTTCTTGGACCTCATGTTTCTACGATACCAAAACAATACATGGCAAATTAGTTTGGTGATGTAAAGAATTATTTTCTTTGCCAAACCAAACGGCCACCCTAACGTTGCTCTCCACGTGAGCAGACAGAATCATCTTTGTAAAAAAATCTGTCCTTAACTCAATCTCATAGATATGAGTTCTGATCCTTCTAGAGAGTGTCATTACTGCAGTTAATACCTGTGTAGGTTGCCCAGATGCAATAATCCTCACATTAGCCAAACAACCCTCACTGGCTGCAAATGTAGAGTTTCTGAGCCTCGTTCATCAATCACCTAATCACCAAGTTGCAGGTGATTTCTAACACAAACATTGATTTCCAAATGGAAATGCAAAGACAGCTCAGCTGCAGAGGCTGGAAAAAATGAAAGAAACCACCTGATTATCCTTACCCCTCATTCTCCGCAGCAAGCTGAAAAACTATAGATTGTACGAAACCGTGAGATCAGGGTGAACTATTGGTGTGTATTTGATGCTATCAATTTACATCCACATCCATTTCCACCTCCCTAGATTCAATTCAAATTAATCCATCCCAGCACCACCTCAGCTGTTACTGATCCTTCATTGCTCGCCTCTCACCAGCCCATGTTCCTCCACCTTCTGTGCCAGCTGGCTTCGAAAGTAGAAAATGTACCACTCAGAGTCATCAGCAAGATATACCTGGAGATCTGTCCATAACATCTTGTATTCATGCATCGTAAAGCCACTATTGACACCTAATGGCAAACATCCCACCCTTAAATAATACTGAAATACAACCATCTCCTGTAGACGGCTGTAGATGCAACTTGCCTAATGGCCACTAGAAGCACTTTGTGGGTGTAGGTTACACCTGGAAAAAGGAAGGTGGATTTCTGCTCAGTTAGAGATACACCGTCTACTTTCAGCCTGCAGGTCGATGACGGGTTGGTTTACGGTTCAGCAGCGCAGCGGGGCCGGGAGGCAAATTAATACCAAGTGCGGTTGCTGAGGAGCAGATCCACTTTCTGGCAAACCTGCAATGTGATTTTATACGTTTAACATCTGGGGTTTTTGTTTTAAATTTGTTATAACAAAGCCATATATAGGAGGAGGAAAAAAGCCACTGGAGTCTTACAGAAGTAGAACTGTTCCTAAAGTGAACCAAGATAGACTAAACAGACCATCCATCTCATGAATCTAATGCCTCGTGCAAGCCACCCTTCACAAGCACCACATTTGGAACTTGTGAACGTAGAGGTTTTCTTCAGTTTTATCATATGGGATAGACAAGGGAAAAGTCATTTTTCATCTCAAGGAGCATCCTACAAAGTCATTCTGGGCTACACAAGCAAGGCACATCAGAGAAAATCACTGAAATACAATGCATGAACAAAATTACTACAGAAAGCAATTGGCATAATGTTCAGCTACTCTGCTGCCAGGAATAAACTAATCAAGCCTTGATGAGATTCACTTGAATATTAAAGTAATCAAACATTCCTCTATCTCACAGATTAAGATAAAATACCTCAACAGAAAGCTTTTAAAATATAGTAAGATAGTATTTCCAGGGACCATTTGAACTTATATGGTAAGAGAACACTTTGCCTGCGAACACCACTTGAGCACGGAGCGTACAGCTGCTTACACTGGTTAACCCAACTGTTTCCTCCCTTCCAGACTACTAAAGAATATTTCTGCTTTACAAAACAGACTAACAAACCAAACACCACCAGCACAAACAAACCTGTGCAACCTAAACAAGCAAAAACTCAAATACTGCCAAACTAACTTCAATATCAAATTCACAAAGTGAACAGGAGCCCTTTAAACATACGATCAGGCAGACTGACACATGCATCACCACACAGTGCCTTTGGAGGTGACGCCTTGGTTCACACACAGCTTTACAGAGCGCCCTCACGACTAAAGAATTACAGCTTCAGATTTTTATAGGTTTAAATTGGCTTCTTCAACAACAACAATAAAAATCAACAACTTCCCCAAACAGTTGGAGCCATTCTCAGTTCCATGAGACAATGAAACAGGAGCCCAGTGAGCACCCAGAGGAGCCCAGTGAGCACCCAGAGGAGCCCAGTGAGCACCCAGAGGAGCCCAGTGAGCACCCAGAGGAGCCCAGTGAGCACCCAGAGGAGCCCTGGTCCCTCCTGTGCCTGCTGCCAGCAGACACCACAACAAACCACAACACCCTGTGCACGCTCTGCAGCACCAAGAAAAAGCTGCTGTCGTTTGCAGAGATTTCCACACAGGCCCTAGCACACCGTTGTAGGCTACACCGAACGGTCACTAAGCCAGACCAAGGCTCCTCCCAGTACAGGACTTCCCATAGCAGCAAATACCCAGACAAGAAGAACAAATTATGTTTTAATACCAGCACTAACATTTCTCAGAGTCTCCAAGTAGCAGCCCAAAGTCCTCTCAAAGCAGAAGACACACCAGCAGTACCAAGGAGCTACACACCCACCTTGAAAGTTGTGCATCCTTCAGCCTTCCACAACCACCTCCTTCTTCTTCTTCTTCCTCCTCCTCACTGCCCTGTGGTGGATCTCACACCCTCCTCCCACTTCTTCATTTCAAGCACCAGCTGGTCAGTGAAGCCCTTGATTTACTGATGGGAAACACCTTGTGCTATGGGGCAGGCAGCAGCAGGGCACTTTGGGCTGGATCTTCTGCTAGGATGCAGCAAGGTGGGCAGGTACCTCCTGGCACTGCTCCTCTGCGCCAGGTGCCTCTGCCGTGCTAGGCTGCAGCACTACCTTACCTACTGGAGGTGAAGACAGGGGAGCTTTGCAGCTCAGTAGGGGCTGTGACCCCCAGGCTAGGCATGAGGCTATCAGAGCTTACACCTCATCCCCCCAGCTTGCCCAGCTCCAGAGGCTGGCAGCAGAAGCGCCGTTGCCACACAAATCTCCCCCGATTGCACGTTCTGCAGGCCTCAGACACATAGACCAGAACGTGACTCCATGGTCCATGTTATTCGGAGCCGTTGATTCATTTTTATCCTCACTTAGGTACTCTGAAGCCTGCTGCGTAGTTTTCCTTTTCAGTCGTTCCCATGCTCAAAAAGCAAAATATAAATAGGATTGCAGAGACCAATTTTCCATCCCTTCCAGAGTCAAATCTAAATCTGCAGTATTGACAATGTCATATGTGAGTAGCAATTGCACAGTAGGACTGGGCAGCAAGGCATTAAAAGATTCTGCAAGCATTAAAGGAATTTGTTTTTCAGTCGGGCTTCCGGCTATGAGACTATTTTTAAAATGTATTAATATACTTGAAGATCAGTGATGGAATTGTCTTGCAGTGTAAAGTCAGTTAATATATGAAATGAGTATCTTCAGAGTACAGTAAAGCCATTTAAATGCTCAAAATACCTTATTAGAATTATGGAGAATAACATAATTACCAATTTTGCTATTAATAAAATCAATTTGGTTTATTGTGGAACGCTGAAGCAAGGCCCAACCGTGCAGTTTTACTTTGGTGGAATCAAGTGAGGGGTTAGTGCTGGACGTAAGTCATTTTGTGGGAAGAAAACAGGAAAATGATTGTTTAATGAAATGTTACTATTTTTTTTTGGAGTACCTAGCAGGTATTACTCGTTCTGTGGAAATGAAATGTTTAAGTGACATCTCGGACTGTGGAAATCACCCTGGTGGGGCCCACACGGGACATAGCACTGAAGCGGGCAAATGGGAATTTGAAATTAATTAACCCTCCCACTAGCAGAGAAGTCTAGGTGGAAGTTCTCAGTCTGGAAATGATGTTATTTGGGTCTCTCGTTCACATCCTTCACCATATCTTCCACGGTTGCTAAGAAACAGCAGCACTACAGTAGAGTAATCAGTCCTACTCCATTCTAAATTGTGGTTAATTAGCCGATGCGTGGAGTGGGATTCCTAGCACGAGAAACGAGAGCGTTTACGTTTAAATGCACAAACCAGCACAACCGGAGGGCAGAAAATCCACGCTAAATCGAAATGTTCAAATAGCAAAAAGCTTTGGGAAGTTTACATTTCCCAGGATGTTTTCCAGGATTTGGGTGGAAGGAAAGGATCACGACGAGCTGTTTCCCAAATTCCGTCCTTTTGCAGACCTTAATGAAAACTCTCAGCTCGAGTGTGGAATCTGATGGGTGCAAAGACAAAGGTGATGTGGTTGGATCAAATGCAAACAACTGTGGGATTTGTTCTCTGCCACAGCATAGGCAGCAGGAGGAGCTTTGCGGCTTGGGAGAAGGTGGGAAGTAAAAGATGCTGCCAGGTTTGGGGTTTCCTCAGCAAATCCAAAGGTATATTTCTGTAGGGAAGTGAAAAAGAGAATCTGGTACAAGCTATCTGGGAATAGAAATGCTTAGGTTACACAAATATGCCTTGTTATTCTTGTCTTCTGCATTTCTTACTTACCTGAATAAGTTTAAACATTATGGTCTTGAACAGAAAGAAGTCCTGGCTCTGTTGTTTGCCAGGGAGTTTTCTAATTAGTGCCTCTGCTGTGCGTAGCTCTAGTCAAAGGATTTTGTCATTTGATTTCCAAACATGAGTGAAGATCTGGTATTTCATCATGAAAGAACAGAGAACAAGTGCCTGATGCATGAAGATCAAGGCACACCTGTCATTATCTTTCTAGCAAATTTGCGGTAGCACTAATACCATGTTTTAACTAAGTAGGAGAATTTTAAGTACCTCAGAATCTGATTGCTGTGAAAGCCTCTGGTTTTCTTCCCCCTCTCTTCTCTGTATAATTTTATATGAGGAGAATTTTCATGAAAAGAAAAAGCTGCCTCAGTGTCTTTTCCTCTTTCTTTTCCAAACAGGAATGTTACACAAACACTTTCTAACACAAATGCAATGGACTTCTCAGTTCTCACTGAGCGGAGACTCCCATAGACCGTCTGGGTGCAAAGTGTTCCCGTCAATAGCCAGCCAGATCTACACTCTGGTGGACAGCCCTCATTTTAGGAGTTATTTATAAGACCCAATGTTACGTGCAGGATAAACTCTGCAACCGAAAACGGAAAGATATTTCTGTGCAGTATGCTTTGAGAGCTTTCAAATTATAAAGATATAGAAAATCTGTTCAAAGTCCTTATTTGTTGAATATATGTGTATATTTCAGTGTGTGTTGCTATTCCCAGACCGAGATTCTAAAGTTATTACTCCGATTATCCCTCAAGCCTCTATTTTCCTTCCACTCCATAATGGCATAGAGATTGATACATCCAGTAAGAAATCAATGATTATGTCATTGTACTACTGATTGGGATGCCAGAGGGCTTTTAAGGCGTGTTGTAAATAAGCGTTTTGCCAGAGGCCACATTGGCTGTGACCCAAAAGAGAAGCTACGATGACTTTTGGAGCAGCTAAGTGCTATTTGGAAGCGAGCTGGGCAAGTGGCTGTTGTCAAACGGGTAGGAGAAGGTTAACGTGTACAATGCAGCCCTGACCTAGGGGAGGAATATACATTGTAGAGCCACAAGCATATAAGAAAATGAATGAACTGAGCAGAAGTGGGGGTGAAATGGGGACGAACCTTTCCCTTCTCCCACTCCTTCCTCTACCAATCCCAGCTCGGACCGCATATGGATGAAAAAGATCTCTATAAGACAAACGTCAGTAAGGACCTAAGGTCCATATACTGCTAAGGACTTCTGTTACATTACCCCCAGACAATACAATATTAAGAAAAGTCTTCAGTTCTAGCCATAAAGACTTGGTTGACCGTGGTTGGAAAGAGTTTCACAGGAGCTTGCTGGCTTGTGAGAGCGCAGTTTTAAAGAGCGTGATGGACAGTCCACAAGAATCTGTTTAAGGTCATGTATTTTAATTACATAAATATGTATGCTACTGTGCCATTGCCCTTTGAATGTCATTGTGAGGCACGGTAATTCAATGAGACGGAGAGTTTTATTGCTGATACCCAAATCTAATGTATCATTTGATTGTAAGTAATGGCACCCAAGGGGCTGACAGCACTGCCTGAGCCTTGCACAGTGGCTTTAAAGTATCTTTTAGGAGATTAATCTGTGAATAAAAGTAGCCCTGAGATAGAGTATCTCAACTATAATAATCAGACTCATACTGTATCTTGCTCTTTGGCCAGTGCCTCCCATACCACCTCTCCCTGGCTTGCTCTGAACGACTTGTTGAGAAAGAACTGCAGCACTGGCAGCACATATATTGTATATAAAGGAAAGGAAAAAACAGAGGTATTCTGCCCATGGTCAGAAACTGTCCACTCCATACCCAAGGCATGTCATTCACAACCTTAATTCTGTCAGTCTCAGCAAGAACTACCCATGTACTGTCTCCCACACAAAGATGGTTGCAATGTCCTAAACGCATCAGTTTAGGTCGTAGTTCTGTGCCCAGATAACCTGAGGTCCTTAAACCAACCTAAAGAAGCCTTTATTGGAAACAGTAGCCAGTTCTGTAAGTACCAACACCTTAATTCATGGCCACATGGAACAGCATGGCAGGGTAATTCCACTCTGTAGGAAGGAAAGCAGTTTAGGTCGAGCTGCACTCTGCCTGCAAGTCCGAGAACTGTTGAACATTGTTTAGGGAAGTTCTCATAAAGGCTGCTGGAGATGCGGATGTGTGACAAATGGATTTGGCTCCATGAATCCGTTGGCTAAAACTCCTACGTATGGCACGAACAGCGGCAGATGCTATTACAGCGTATGAATTGTCATAGCAGAAAGGGAGGAGCTGGCAGGACGTACAGACGCTGGGCAAGGACTGCACTCCTGCCTCCCCAGTGGTGTGCCTGGCAGATCTCTGTGCTCTAGTGTTCCAGCTTTCAAAGGGAGCTTTTGGAACAAGGCTGTGGAATAGCCACTCAGTTTCCACTTGACAGAAAGCAGCAGTTCAGACTCACTCACTGCAGATTCTCTTTAGGGAACAGCCCTAGAAATGAATCAGGGAAAGGCGTAGCACAAAATAAGCTGTTGTTTCAACTGGCAGAATGCAGAATATACTTGTGCTGGGCTATTTCTGTCTGTCTTGTAAAAGAATAATTCCCATCATTTTCGATCATTTCTCCAAGTAACACAATCTGATGTCATTTTTCAGCGCTAGTGGAGGAGAAACCTCTATTTAAATCTTCTAAACAATCATCGGTAACTAGATGAAGCAGTAACAAAGACAAACAAATATGCCAGATACCCAAATGAACTTGCTATCTGCTCCAAAGTGCTGGGAAAAAAAAAGTGCTCATTCTGATGAGTTCTTTGAGTGGCAAAGTTCCAAGCCCAGCAATAAAGGCAGGGCCTGTGTACCCTGGAGCAGCCGCCCTGCTCCAGCACAGCGCGAAGCCAAGTGCAGCAACAGCTCCCGGCAGGCAGGGCAGGCTGCTCTGCCCCACAGTCCCTGCAGTGATTATCACTGTTCTGTTCAGCTTTGCGGATTGCTCAACTTGTATTCAGTTGAGCACTCTTCTATAGTGAATTTAAGCTTGTAGATAATTTACTAGGTTTTCTTAGCTACCATTGTCACTGACATCTTGCAAAAAACCGGGCTGCTCTGGTCTGGGTATGTTCACACGGGTCTGTCTTATTCAGGTTGAGCGCTAGGCTGTACTTTCTATATGCTTTACCTAGGAAATCAACTCAAACCTCTAGGGAGAGCTGGGATTTTTATTTACTGTATAGAAAGCTGCTACCAGCGTAATTCAGCACGAGCAAACATCTCTGCAAACATCTGCATTTCATCCAACACAAGTGGGAAGCGAAATGCTTGATGGTTTAGTGGATTTTTTTTGTTTGTCATTTTTGTTTCTAATTAATCTGTCTTTATTCCTCTGCTAATAAGTTAGGTCATGGAGCTACATCTATCTTCTTGCATAACTTGAACAGCGTAGGCACTGCCATGCCATGGGAAGCCAAAGTTTTCCGTGCTGCACTGGTTTATGCAGTTGTTTCTTTAAATGGTCATTATCAAAGAGTGATCAACATAAATGAGCCATCAGAAGTCACAAGCTTTGAAGCTCTCTATAACAACAGGTCTTAACTAAAAGCCAGAACTTAAGCTTCACCAGCAGCAGTAATATGGACAAGAAAGAAACATTTCATGTAGTACCTACAGAGAGACTCCTACTGATCACCGCCACATGAAAGGACACCAAAGGGAATATGTGCGAGACTTCAGTTATGCGAGGTTAATACATTATCTACTTGAATCAGGGAAAAACAGAAGAAAGAACACAGGGCACTAAGAAGTTAAAAAAAAAAAAGTCCCCCGATTTAATTGGAAAGCATCACTTGGCTGGCTTCCTCAGCCATGGTTGGAAGCCATCCCAACTCTTTATATATTTAGAAATGATATAATTCAACTCATAAATTATTTCTTAATAAGCAAGAGTTCTCCCAAAGTGTGTGATTTAAGCCTGCACAGCTTGTGACAACTGGGGCTGTTCACTTTGTGCTTCATACATTTAGAAACTTTTATGACAGCAATAATTTTTCCACTGTATATTTTAGGAGTAACGCATCCCAATAAATGCATTTGGTAGCCTATGGCTTTGGACAGTAGGTAATAACAAATGCTGAAACAATTACTGCTGTTAGTCCTATGGTGTCACAGAGATGAAATAACAACATCATTAGGGAAATCTACATAAGCATATGCAAGACTAGATCAGATTAAGAGGCAGTCGTTACACTGCTGAAAGACTATAAAACTCCAGTCTTGCTGTGTTGGCATTAACATCATTAAGCCTGAAAAATTTCCCCAGAAAATTTTGAAATAAATGTGTGTATATACATATTTCTATTATATACATGTTTATATTTATATACACACAGTTTTTGTTGTTGTCTTTCTCAAAAGGACGCTAAGTCCACAAGACCAAAGTCAATATCGACCCTGTTAGCTTGGAGAGGAGCGGGGAGCTGGGTTCCCTATTGTAGGACTGGAACAACTCGGTGTTTCAACCCAACCCTCTGCAGCAGAGCTCATGCAAACAGCAGGCACAGGACGAACGGGCTGGCTGACAGGAAATCAGATGCAATTCTAACCAAGAAATATGCATTGCCAACAGTATTGCAACCAGTTAACGTCTTCCATCAAAACAGCTTAATAAGAACGTTGTCAGCTTGTATGAATGCTAGGGATAACCCATAGTTTATGAATCGCCCTGGTTTTAATTGCATAAGTAAATACAGCCATAATACTTAAGTCTCTTTAGGTCCGGAGTGATTACTGTTCTTCCATCAACCTATAGAAAACGGATCTGTGAGCTGTGCTGCCTCCTTGGGGTGGAACGTACCCGTGTGCCAGTGCAGGAGGAACCACGCCAGTGTACGCCAGAGGATTTAGCTGCTTATTTTAAAGAAGAACAAACAGTTTCAGAGGCTGGATCTGCACCTTGGGACAGCAAATATAGGAGAGACCGCAAACTCTTTTTGATTTAGGGTTTATGTTTTTCTATGACTTCAGTGCAAATTTCAGCAATGCTCTGACTCATCTTCGGGATATTATTCAATATGGCTATTAAATGTTAGATTGCATGAATCAGGGTATCTTAGTGCAGGCAAAAGTTTAGGACACGTTTGGAAGGATACAAGAGGAGAAGGAATGAACGGTTTTGTAATCTTGATTTTTTCTTTTTTAAATTTCACACTATGGTCTGTTCATCCTACTCAGAACAGACCTTACAAAATGACAAAGATATCTACATGAAGAAGTTTAAGCAAGGCTTGGCTGTGAAATCCCTGGATGTTAAAGCAGCATGTTTTCATTAGTTTAAACTCGCTTTGGATTCAAAAAAAAGTAACAAATAGTGCTGAAAAGCAGCGAGGTGCCAAGGCTGGCAAGTGGGAGTCCCCGAGCCACCAGCCATTCTAATCAGGGTAGTGCTGAAAAGCGCTGCTTTGAGAGCCGTTCTCTGGCAATGGAGAAAGAAACGGCTTTTCATTCATTTTCCTCCCACTTCAGTGGGTTAGTCGGGACTAACCGAGTAGAATGGGCTCATTATTGTACCTGTTCAAAGGATAAGGATTCTGTGCTTCATACATTTTTACACGGAGGTGGCTTTGCTGGTGTGACCAACCTCTCGCAGTTAGTTAGGACTTCAAAAGCGTCACTTTGCTCCGCTTACCACCTAAATCACACAGTTCATTTCTGTACATGTCAGTCAAAGGAAAGCAAACCAAACAGCTTTACTCTCTGGAACTCATTCATTAACTGTGCCACAAGGTAACGCTGCAAACTGAGGAATCAGAGGACACTCTTCCCACTGAATCTTTGAAAGATTCCACATAAACGTGTCTGTTACTGTGAAACCCAGCTGAGCCTTTTCTCCTCCCCAAGTAAACATTAAATCTGAAACGTTAAGCCAAGAGTGGTGAACTTAAGCTGCCGTTCCAAAAACACAGCAAAAGGCAGCGATTAGAACTAACTGACACTCTGGGAATTGCTACAGCTACAAAACGCTTGTGCTGGAAAACACCACACTCCGTATTGCGTGAAAAAGAACAACGTAGTCGTGACAGGGAAGCAATGACCATTCCGAATTCGGTGGTTTAGCTCCGTGCAGCCCCAAGGGTGGCATCTCCGAGCCTGTCCCCGCACCGACAGTTCTGCCCCCACGATGGCCCAGGGGGACAGGCGCTCCCCGCTGTGCCCGTGCTCCGGGGACACAGCAGTGCACAGAGTGCCCCGTTCCTCAGATCGGGTGCAGGTGTCGCACCTTACCTGAGATAGCCAAGGAAGTGGTGCTTAAGGCCACAAGGAGATCCTTAGGAAAGACACGCTCAAGATTAAGAAACAGCAAAATTGACCAGTTTACCTTCAGAAGTAGCACAATTTTTGTTCCTAAGCACATTTTTTCAGCAGAACTGTGGAGCTGTGCGTTATTCTATTACCATTAACCAGATATAAAGGCGGCAGTTTTGCTGGCATCTGGGACAGCGAGATGACAACGGCACACAGGCTGTGCTATGTTTCTTTCTCTTAATATCAAGCCAGGCAGCTCACGTGTTTTCACCTAGAGACTGTCGTGAGTGCTCCACTCAGAGGTAACAATCCTGTGTTATCCCGGACATTCAGCTGGGTGCTTGCAGCACATGTGTAGGGAACAGCACAAATAAACCCAGCAGACACGCACTCGGAGATTTTGCAGAACTGAAGCCTCATGAGGGACAGCACCTTCTCCTGACCCGTGTTTATCACCGAGGGTTTTCTTTAGGTAAAATAAAAGCAGTGATCTCTAAGCTTTTCCTTCAGAAATTCAATCCTGACTCCAAATAGATGCAACGTCATATAATGAGGATACAAACATATATACACATGTATATATTTAAAAAACATAAAACACACAACACATGCCTCAGAATAATGAAACAGGCGTCCTAAGAATTGTCTTTTCCATTTAATTACTTTTTTTAGCGTCTTTTCTATTTCTGCTTTCCTGATATAAAGAGCTGCGCTTCGGGTGAGCTTCTACACCATGGGTGGTCACGGCTACTGCTGTTCAACTGTTATTAGACACCACCTGATGACAGAGCAGCATCCCTGTTACCAGGATATTCCTCCTGGCACGATATGTTTTGCAATACGTATACACACAACGAACAAGATAAAAGTATGAAACCACATTATCTCCATTAGCATTTACTCTCTACAGGAACGTTGACTAAGATATTATTTATGCTCCGTGGGTCGTTGGTGTGAAAATACCGGTGCCACGCTCAGCATTTTAGTTAAAGCCCATAACAAGGAAATCGTCATTTGCAGTCTAGTTTCTCCTCCCTTTTTTCCGGTGTAACCTCATGATTTTTTCTTTCATCAGTGTAAGACAGCAAGACACCAACATTTGACAGCTATTATTCACACTCATCTTGAACAAAGGAAGAACACAACCGACCCGCAAATCCACCCCAGTTCTTCATCCTTCCACAGGAAATAATCTGTTGCTTTCACTGTAAGACTCAGCTTAAATTTTCAGTAGGTTGTACTAAGGTTTTCATGGTTTAAAAATTATTCAGTTTTACTCAAGAAAAAGCTGGATAAACATTGCTCGGTGTTTATGACGGTATTTCAGAGACAACTACGGAGAACACTGCAGGTGGTCCAGCCCATGCGGAACAGACACACACCAGTCTGTTTGTCCCTGGGGATGGAAGCATCCCAGGCTCCCTCTCAGTGTTCCGTGCATCCTGATCTGATGCTCGAACAACGCTGTGCAGAGCAGGTGACACGGAGGATGGATCAAAGTCCAAATCAGGATTCATCTTAAAGGAACACAGGGTTATAGATCGCATCTGAGGTACGAGGCAACATGTGCTTTCTCCCTAGCAATAAATCCCAATCAGACGCACAGAAACTTGTAAGAGATGGAGAGCGTGATGAATCCCAGCTGCACTGACCAGTGCTAATTTTTCCATTGTTCAGGAGCTTTCCATTTGGAATCTGCCTTGGCCATCTCCCCAGCAGCTAATCCTTCTCTAGAGGCAGGGAAAACAACACAGGACAAAAAACCAAAACCAACAACACAAAACCCCCCAACAAGTCAAGGATTCCACACAGCTTACTATTCTGCAACTCTATTTTTTTTTAAATGACTGGGCAAACAGTAGAGCATTGTTTTAAACAATAAGTGCACATTCTTCTAGTTTTTCTGGTCCTCATGCCTTTTCCCTTCTCAATGTCGGCTTTGCTGTTGTTAAATGCTTTTCCAGCACCTCCAGGCTGAGAACAGGACATCGACTTCACCCAGCACCAACAGTGAAGGTACCGCAGAGCAGCGGTGCTGGCGGGTGGGCAGCCCGTTCGGTACAGCACAGGCTTCATCTGCTCTCTGCTGAAGGAGGAGGGAAAAACCCCCTGAACTTCAAGGAAAGGGAGCTCACTCACTTGCTCGTCAGCCAGGAGAAGCAGATGACACTTTAAAATACTTTTTTCATCGAAGATACATTCTACAATATCAATTCAGATGGTTATAATCGAACAGGGTTTTTTTTTCAACAAGGCCATAGTAATATTATCTGATAGAAGTCTCTAAAGAAACGTTTAAACTTCTAGTGGGGAAACATACTTAAAATGAGTTAAAAGAAACCAGAGCAGGCAACATTCAGCCACTGATATTATCACTCAGAACGGGAGGATGGATGCCCTCAGGTCTTTTACGGACTTGCACAAGCAACATTCCCATCTGGTATTACCTCCCTCTTGTAAAGCTGCAGCGCAAAACATGGGCTATTTGGAGCTGAGCAAAACAAAACCGTCTGCTTCAAACGGCGATGACATCGTCACTGCCACGTTTGTGCGAGCAGAGCCAGGACCTGCATCCCGTCATCTGCGGCAACAAGCGACGTGAAACACATGGGTGGGAGAAGCTGACCCTGTCCCCAGGCAGCAGCAGGGACGGGGCAAACAGCAAGGGCTGCTCTGCAGGGCAAGGGCTGCTCTGCAGGGCAAGGGCTGCTCTGCAGGGCAAGGGCTGCTCTGCAGGGCAAGGGCTGCTCTGCAGGGCAAGGGCTGCTCTGCAGGGCAAGGGCTGCTCTGCAGGGCAAGGGCTGCTCTGCAGGGCAAGGGCTGCTCTGCAGGGCAAGGGCTGCTCTGCAGGGCAAGGGCTGCTCTGCAGGGCAAGGGCTGCTCTGCAGGGCAAGGGCTGCTCTGCAGGGCAAGGGCTGCTCTGCAGGGCAAGGGCTGCTCTGCAGGGCAAGGGCTGCTCTGCAGGGCAAGGGCTGCTCTGCAGGGCAAGGGCTGCTCTGCAGGGCAAGGGCTGCTCTGCAGGGCAAGGGCTGCTCTGCAGGGCAAGGGCTGCTCTGCAGGGCAAGGGCTGCTCTGCAGGGCAAGGGCTGCTCTGCAGGGCAAGGGCTGCTCTGCAGGGCAAGGGCTGCTCTGCAGGGCAAGGGCTGCTCTGCAGGGCAAGGGCTGCTCTGCAGCCAGGATTCAGACCAAGGGTCCTGAGTATGACAAGCAGTGAATTATTCTGGAGTATTTTCTTTCCCCAAAGGCTTCACAAGTCACAGTTACTCTTCCAGATTATTCTTTTCATCCCTTTTTTTTCCCCCCTCCCAAACATTCTCAGACCAGAAATTAAAGTTTTGGAGTGCACTTAGTGATACATGAGATACCTTTACAAATCCAGGCTTTCGCATCCACATAGGAAATCTAAACTATTATAAATACATAAACATAGCTAGCATCACATACCTTGTAAATAATGATGCTGTGACATACACAGTATTATAACTAGGCTTTGGTTGGTTTGTTTTGGTGTTTGGAGGAGGGAGATTGATTGTTTGCTTGGTTTTGTATGGTTGGGTGTTTTTTAAGAACATCAGTTGCAGGGTAGGCCACACATTAACCTCCCTTATGCTGCTTCTAAACCCTCACATTGCAGCAGGTTTGGCATCCTTTATAACCACATCACATTCCTGCTGGTCCAGGTCTGTTGTGGCCATAGCTGTCCCTAGTTGTGGCCACCAAACAGCAGGTCCAGATGTGTTATAACCTGGAAGTCCCCATCTTCCACTGCCCTGTGACCAGCAGCTGATCTGCAAGCACTAACCAGCATCTTCGAAACATTTTCTTCAAGTTGACTCCCCCAAAAACATAACAAGCAAACAAAAACTGAGACAATAGACTATGTATAAGGTTAATTAGACTTTAATAGTTGTAAATATATTGCAATCATCTGTAGTGTCTACTCTTGACTTGGAAGAGTTAACTGCTATCAGACACATCTTGCTATGATTGTCCTCTTCATCTTCCCTTCGTTTCACTGTATTGTCTAGTTTAAGCAGTTTGGAAGCATGGCTGGAGTTAATTGGGAAACTTAACAGCTCCCCTGGTGTTTTATTTAGGGACCCATTTGCTTTTCCAGATGTACCTGACCTCTGCCATTGTTATGTTTCCCTCCTATCTATCACCTTCTTTCTTCAAAACCCAGTGGTCAGCAAGCAAATAACAAGGTCATAAAACAACAGCGCATGATGTCCATTTAAAGAAAACAATTTCCTTTGTTTGCCAGATATGCAGATGCCATTTGCTTCAATCAATCCCAAGCTCAACCAGCCTGCCTTTCCCCTCCGCCTCCCTTGCCTTGGCTTTTCCTCACTTACACACACTGTTCGGTTACTGCTGCCCATCCTGCGCTTGCACTGTGTCAGTGTCCCCAAGGCATTTTGAGCAAAGAAAGCTAAGGAGTGTTGGCAGTGGAGACTTTAGTTTGCTTTTAAAAAACAAGATAAGAGCCACACAAGAATGAACTGCAACATGGCTTTCAATCGCTGCCCCTCTGTGGGACACGGTGGGTTATTTTGGGTGTATCTGAGCGGTGTGCTGGAGGATGGCGAGGAGACCCGTGTGCTCTGTAGAGATGCTGGTGCCCAAGCTGCTGCCCCCATCCTCTCCCCAACTTCTGCAGCTGCAGCCTATTGTGTGGTTTTTGCAAGTCTATTCACCTTGACCTGGTTTAGCAGAAACACTTTCCCACCCCTGTATTCTTTCAGCCTCATACTAAGCTACAGCAAAATGCTATCTTTGAGTTCCACAGCATCTTTGGACCAGTTATCCTTGCTTTCTCGTGGGATTTTGTACATCCCTAGAGAATAGACATGGTTATTTATCATACCAATTTTTAATATATTAGAGTGGAAAATAGAATTACTCTATGTAGAAGGCAAGGACATTCCATCTCTGGAGAAAGAGCGGTGCACTGCAACAGCGAGCAGCTTCGAGGCACAAAAATAAACCTTCAGTTTTCTTCCTGCGGGCATGAGAAATGGGGGGGGGGGCAAAAAAAGAATAACTCGGTGAACCAGTAGCCTGTTTCTGAGCTGCACTTTATTTAAAGCACACGCATCACACAGAGGCCTTGTTTAATATTTAAGGCTGATATTGCCAGGCTTTACTAACAGCATATTATTATGTTCCTACTGGGAACGATTGGCTCCTGCATGCTAAAGAGGTCGTCGTGGAAGGAATAGAAAGCGTTTGTGCTGTAGAAGCACAGGAAAATCTGCACCTCCTGTTAACCAGGAGTGATGACTGTGATCATCACCAAGCCCAGGAAAGCAGCATTACCTCCACAGCCCTTCTCTTGCCCTCACCCCACCAGAGGAGGATGTGAAAGAACACACAGAAAAGCTCACGCATCCTGATCAGGAATCCAAGTCATTTGTGAGATTGGACTCGGCTCCCCCCGGGTTTGCAAACGTCACGGCGCTCAAACGCTCGATCATCAGAACAGGAGCGCAGCCGCTCCCCGGCGCCAAATCCCCGTCCATACCAGCAGAACACAGCCAGAGGCTGGAACTGATTTGCCTCTGGGCCACTGCAAGGAAACACTAAAGCACAGGTAAAACAGGTGGGAAGCACCGGCCGTAGAGCTGTACGCTGTCTGTCCTGGCTCTTTTCCCCATGTGGTTTGGGGCGTTTTTGTTTGCTTTAAAGAGGCAAGGGGAGAGGTTAAGTTTTTACTACACTCCTGGAGCAAGAAAGGTTGTATGTACTGAAACCAGAATGTCTCAGCAGCCTTGAGTGGGACGGTCCTACCATCTGCTTCCAGCACGAGCAGCTGAATAGCTAACACAGATAACACAGATAGATAACACAGCCTGCATTTTCTATTGTTCAGTGCTTGCAGCTTCTTTTTCCTTCAAGTTTTTGCTCAAAGCAGAATCTGCCAGTGCAGAAACTGATCATAAAGCAACACTGCAAGCAGGTTCTACAGATCACCTACAAAGAGAAGTCGCTGCAATAACTGCATCTGGGTAAAAGCAGTATAGCTGCAAGATCTCAAAAGGTTTCTCATGGCTTGTAAGAGTCTTAGTGGCAAATAATACTTTAGCAAGAAAATCCTGCTTTTCTAGATAACTGTTACTTCTGTGTGGAAGAACATGATGGCTGAGTCCTTTTAAAGAAACCTATGAGGCTTTTTTTCCTAACAAGATAATTGGTTTACCATTCGTTATGTGCCTGATGCTCCACCAGAGACCAAGTCCCATCTAAGCAATGAACAGTTTCTTAGCACATATCAAAGAGCTCATTGCTGTCCTGTTGTGAAAATTACTTGGCCAGACATTAAAACAAGCATAATTTTCCTGTAGAGATCCTATTCATCTAGTTAGACATTTTTCCACAAAGTCACCATGCTACCTTATTTTTAAATACAAGGTCTTCTAAAAGAAGATGTAGGAAATGTGGTAATTGTGGAAAAGAAAAACGAAACCAAACACAAAATGTTTCAGAGGCTGAAGTTAAACTCTTCAACAGTCACTGCCCAGGATGTTATATAACATGTATTGGGGGGTGGGTGACAGTTTGAAGGCTAAAAATATCCTGACCAATTCAAGATGTCCCCATTGTCACCAAGGTGTTATCTGCTGGGTTTTACGAGCTATTCATGTTTACCCGAGATCCTGCTGTAGTGTTTTGGATACATCAGCATACCTCCCCACTCTTAAAGACCTCTTTTTGACCCGAGCTAGCTAACGTGATCATAAATATCCATTTTGAAATACAGGAACAGGATCGACAGGTAATTGCAACCAATCGTCCTGCATTCCCACTCCTTAAAGATGCGGCCAGGGCACACCTTGGTCTGTTACGGCTCAGTCTATTGCAAATTCCTCCCTCAAACCTTTGCTGCCAACATACAAGCATTTTATATTGCAGTGTCAGAGTTAAACCAGCATTTTCTGGAGTAGGGACGTTCAGTCTTCTCAATGTATTTTGCATTTGCTATCAACGTAACGGGCTGACATTGGAAGACTTTGAACCTGTTTATAAAATACAGTGGTCAGTTTATCAAAACAATTTTAGTTGTATAGTAAAGCTTAAAAAAAACCCCAAACACCACTGTATTTTGCTATCTCTCCTGACAGGCAGACTTACTCATTTCTATAACAACTGAGCACTTCCAGATAAGAGCAAAGCCTCATGCATAACCTGCGTGCACCCCCGGGTGCTGCATGAGCAAACTCTGCGTTGTTTGCAGTGGCCACCAGAGCCAGAGGTTCCCCAGATGTGTTTGCTGCCTTGGCAGAGCTTCCCCGTGTGCTGCAAAGTTTGAACCAAACACTTGAAAGTCACTTTTCTAAGACACCATTCCCTGCGCTGAGGTTTAGGTTCTGATGTGTCTTATCAGATTAAAGAAGAGCTCTGGTAGCCAGTTTCAGATGTAGGCGACTTTGCTGCCTGTGAGCGCCAAGCTGGTACTTGGCAGGCCAGGCCCAAGAGCTGGGTCCTTAGCAAAGCTGTGGAGGTTTGATTTGTGGTGCAGGGACATGACGCATGGAGATGGTCCTCACCGAGCGGTTTCCTCTCTCACAACCTGGCTGCGAGCTTGCAGGATGTGACCAAGTATAACGTCCAATTCGCAACGTCAAATAGCAGCCGTACAAAATCCCAGCGTCACGTCAGCTCTGCCGTGTAACCAAGGCAGCTCTTGCGAAGGTTTCCACACCATGAGCCAGTTTCAGCCACGGGCCAGTGCTGTTATCCAGACACGGCCCACCAGCTACCGCTTTTAGACAGCAGAGAAGAACACGGCGCTGCGGTTCCATTCCCAGCCAGCCCCATTTTTGGCAGCTCCAGCAGAGCTGATGGAAACAGCAGCCCTGGCTATCCCTCTCGCATTAGCCGGGCAGGGACAGCCTTTAATTGCCCCCCCTGCACTTCTCTCTTCTCTTCACAGGGGTTCCCCAGCCCACCACCCCGCCAGGTACCAAAGGCACACCCCAGTATGCAGCAGCCATATATCATTAGTAAAGCAAATACCAAATACGGGCCAGCTGCTGAAATAAGACTGTCATTAGGAATCTCCAGTTGCTAGATTCCCAGACAGTGCTCCTATAAAGCGCTGAAAGGAAAAACAGTCTCTTTTTTCCATTCAGTCATGTTCCCTCTGCCATCTCCAGCATGCCCAAGTTTCGCCTTCAGATGTCTGGATACCGGTACATTCTCCCAGGATCATATAATTATCAGTCTGTAGTCTCCCGCTCCACTACAGAAATGAGCAACCCTCTTATGTTCATAGTAACAATTTAAAAGTGTTAAAAGTTTGAGCACTGGGCCCCTGGTGCTTACACATGTTTAAATTGGCCCTCCCTGAAAGCTGATATATTCCATCTGGTCTATTGGATTTCTTGGCTTAAAGTTGCTGGAAACACTGACTGTTTCTCCTGCAGTAATCCTGTAGCTGTCCAAGAGTAACACGCGCACTTCCAGCTCGGCACCAAAACACCGTGCAAGAGTGATTTCGGTGCACTTTTTCCCCTGCCCGCTTTTAGAGCTCTTTTGAAATCCCGAGTTCTGCCATTCGCATCTCTAATCAATCTCATAGCACGAAAGTGGCACTTGAAGGATAAATAAAACACACAAGTTTGCAGCTCATTACCTCTAAACATTTTGTCTGAATACTAGAAATTAAGCAACTGGAGTTTTTTTGTTGTTTTCCTACAATTTCCTTTACGAATCCGCACCAGCTCATTCTTGTCCTTACAGCTTTATGTAACAGCTTCAGAAGGTTTCCTGCTTTTATTTTCCTCAAAAGCTTTTTATGCTTTATTAACTATTTATGTCAAGAAAAAGAAACATTGCAGGTAACTGCATGTTATAATAAAGCAAGTTGTCAGCCCAGTAAACTGTGAAACCAACAAGAACGCCGGATTAACTATTCAGATATCCACTGCTCATTTAACCCCCTGCAAGAGCTTTATGGTACAGCTGCCTCATTCCTTCTCATCAGCATCCCCAGGCTCGGGGCAAGTACGTCACCAAGTTAAATGCACAGATGCATTCGAAGTGGGTCACACAGACCATTGAAACTGCACATTCCTACACCACTTTTCACAGCCCAGGTATCCGACCCTGTTCCAGACCCCGAGAGCACCCCTGTCCCCTGGCTGAGCCCAGCTCCACAAGCCCAAGCGGCTGCTGGCAGCTGGAGGGCTGCCCGCACCTCCAGCAGCTTTGCTGACTCCCCAAAGCCTGGGTTTTGCTGCAGTGCATTTAAAAATCGAGGATTCAGGAGTATTAAAAATATTTCAGCTTTTTCATCATCTTTACTTCCCTATGTATTTTCCCGTTTCCTTGCTTACAGTACAGCTACAGCACAGATGGAAGAACCTTTTCCAACCCCATCAGCTCCCATTCCTGCCAGGCCACAGGGCTGCACTGGGCTCCTGCAACTTCTTTACGGGTTTAGCTCAGTCCTTTAATTCACAGCAGCTCGACTCACCTCTCTGGGATGCTCAGTGACCACCACACATGTTGCTTGGCAGCAGCTTGAACACACAGCCCCACACACCCCTGGAACCACAGTCACACCCAGGGGGTAAAGGCACCCAGCTCCCAGCGTCATTCACTGCAGACCAGGTGAAGCCAATGACTGAAGTAATTAATTAACTTTAATCATACCAGGTGCAGCAGGCACTGCAGTAACAACTCCCAGTGTCAGCCGTAACTCCATGGCTGTGACAAAACCAAAGAAGTTGCATGTACCCTCCTCTTTTAGCAAGCCTGCTAACACAATGCAAAAGGCACCGGACAAACTCCACAGAGCACCTCCTACTCTGTCCATTTGAACCCATGGAGCATTTTAACCACTCCCCGCACAGCTCACCCCAACACACCTTTCAGACGTTTGCCAGCGGAGAAAATACCCCGGCTGCAACACTTTAAGGAGATTTTGACTAAGAAGCGGCTAACTGGGAGGGAAGGGGATTCGTGTGCCTGGGGGGTGCTTCCACACCCACTGGGAGCACGTTCTGGTTCACTGGTTCTGCCGTGTGTTCTGCACAGAGTAGCTGAATGGACATTTACATGGGAACAGTATTGCTGAGCATTTAGTTCTAATCATTTTGTACTTGGTACGGCCATCTGGAATCAAAATACTTCGAGAACATTACGGATGTTCTTGCATTTTAGTCTCAAAAACTCTTAAAATACAAAACTCTCTAGAGTTGCCAACTTTTTCCACACTTCTGTTATTAAGCAACTCTGTTATTAAGCAATCCTGTTATTAAGTTTAGTGGACGTGAGGCATCTTTGCCGTGCTCAGTACCGTGTGCCAGGAGCTGGATTGGTGCTGGGGACGCGGGGCTGCCCGGCGGGGGCCTCTCCCCATCCTGACCCACAGGAGCCACCGCCGTGGGGCACAGGGCTGAGAGTGGCACCGTTTGAAGGATGGAGGATCGCTATGGGATCGACCCCGCTGCACGGGGCTTTTTGAACAGCTTTTATTATAGACGGCCCTCTAGATGACAGAGAGAAAGGGAGAAAGCAGATCTGAAGGCAGAACTGGTCCTTGCTTTAATAAAAACTACGATGTCAGGCGTTCTATAATGAAAGCCAATCATTACCCAGCAGAGCGCTGTGCTCAGAGAACGGCTTTTCTTTTTTAGCCTTGGTATAATGTTCCTGAGAGCTAATAGCATCCATAATGTTGCTGCTGATTTGTTTTGCTGTATGAAAGAAAGCTGAAAATAGAATTGCTGCGTGTAGGAGGCGAAGATGTATTTGTGTAACGAGCAATGCGCTGCAGTAAGAAAGACTGCCATGGTAAACCTACATCCCCTGTAAGGCCCGAATTGAGTCGTGTGGCTAACCGCTTGTGACCTCTGAGAGGCCAAGCGTCACCTTGGTGTCTGCTCTGCGTGGTTTTGGAGGCAGGGATCCAAACAACCATAACCTGGAGCACCAGCGACGCACGAGCTTGTCCTGTGTCCCACCAAGCACCGCCCTTCCCACCGGGACCTTGTCTGCTCGGCACAGGTGACCACGCGGCACTCGCGGTGGTGAAACTAATTACCAGTGATTGCAGTTATTACAATAGCACAGAGCAGCACAAACCGCGAAAGGAGGTTGGGGAAAGAAACACGCACGAAGTATTTGGCTCTGTCTGGTTCCTGAGGACTCTGAGCACCCGTGGCTGGTACAGCTCAGGTCCTAGGGATGCTGGAGAGACAGGAGCACCAAGTGGTGAAGGGGACCACAGCAGCGATAGGAGGCATGAAACTGGGGTCCAGAGATACGAGAGGAGGAGGAGGAGTATAAAGCATCAGGGCCTGGTAAAGGAAATCATAGAGGAAAGGGGAATCCAGGTTCTAGAGAAAAGTTTAGCAGCTCCAGTGTAATAACAGATTTCTTTATTTCACTTTTAGAAAGATGAGAAGGAGCTCAATCTCATGCTGTTAAATAGCAGAACCCACACTTGGGGCTTGCCATGGAAAAACGCTCCAGCCCCACCATTCAGTTAGAACTCAGCTGGATGCTCTGTGGCTGTGCTGCACCTTCATTGTCCCCACCCGAGGTACCAAACCCCGCGGTGGCACGGGGGGAAAACCCATCCTTGGATCGTATGAACAGCAAACGCGTTCTACAGAAACGGACACTACTATTAATCTTCCATTTTACTGTGTCAAAGCCACATAATTATTCATAACTGGTACTATTTATGTACCCACATACTCCTAAGTGAAAGAATGCTTTCATCCCGGTTTTATCATTTCTAGATTAAATCACAGTTTTTGTATTTCCTCCACCCAGCAGCTCAGCCCCACAATTTTCTCCCCAAATGACAGGCAATCCTTTTAAGCACATTGAATTATTTTTTCCAGGTGGTGGTTCAGTTGAAATTCAATGTTAGTCTTTCATATTGCTCAGTAGTACAGCCGTAGCACACAAAGAAAGACGACAACTTTAATACTCTGGCTAACTCGAAAAACAGGGTTTAAACAAGTGACTGTTTAAATTCAGAGTGTTATTTGTAATCTCTTAGTGGTTTGATTCACTCCCCTGGTGTTAAACTGGGTGGTTGTTTCATATGAAATCTTTCCATTTCCTTTACTTTGTCCACATAGCGTCAGTTAAAAAACAACTTCAACGTGAAAAACGAAGGAAGGCCAAATTAATCTCTGCTAATGATCAAAGAAGCTCATTGGATAAAGTCCAGCAGGAGCAGCCACCTGGGCCAGGTGCTGTGCTGAGGGCAACCTGCACAGCTGGGTGAAAACAAACAGCCCAAGGGATTTAGTTGAGGAACGTAGAGCAAAGAGCGGAGGTGGCGGGAACCGCATGCACTGAAGTACCAATGTTTTACAAAAATCACATTCTATAATTTTGCAAACAGGTAACAAACAGGAAAGGCATCATCCGCAGAGATCAAGGCAAAATAAATCCGCATTTCTGAAATTGCAGATTAGCCCTTAACTGAGCTGGTGCTCAGTCCAACCATGGAACAACAGTGCCTCCCAATGACCAGCAGGATCATTCTTTTGGATTCCTGTATTTGTCAGTATCTCATTCCGCTCATCTCCAATAGCTTATTTATTATTTCGACCACAACATCTCAATGGATCTCTCTGCCGAGAAAGCTTTAGTATTAAGCTTTAAAATGAAAAGACTAGCAAAGAACCAGCAGAGATATGCCCTGCCAGAGTATTCTGTTCAAATGTGTAAGCAAGAAACCTCAGCCACAGCAAGATCTGAGCCGTGGATGCCTGAGATCCCAACACCTGGAAATACAGTGTTGGGAATGTTCCCCTTGCTGCCATCATGACCGTATGTAATGATCAGTGATACAGATAACATCTCCATCACTGCAATCACGACTGTATGTGATGATCAGTGATACAGATAACGTCTCCATCACTGCAATCACGACTGTATGTGATGATCAGAGATACAGATAACGTCTCCATCACTGCAATCATGACCGTATGTAATGATCAGAGATACAGATAACGTCTCAGTTCAGCACACAGGCACTGCTTAACAAACTATGAAAATTATTCACCAAACAAAATTAACATTTTCCCTCTTCTCTGCTGTCTCAAAACAGGTCCCGACTGTTTCAGTTCCAAGAATCTTGCCCTGCAAGCCCAGAAAAAGATCCTGAGCAAAATGGCCTCCAAAACCATGGCTAACATGCTGATTGATGACACAAGCAGCGAGATCTTCGATGAGCTGTACAAAGTGACAAAGGAACACACAAGAAACAAAAAGGAAGCCCATAAAATAATGAAAGACCTGATTAAAGTGGCAATAAAAATCGGGATCCTCTATCGAAATAATCAGTTCAACCAAGAAGAGCTGGAAATCGTGGACAAGTTCAGGAAGAAGCTGAACCAAACTGCCATGACAATCGTCAGCTTCTACGAGGTGGAATACACTTTTGACAGAAACGTTCTTGCAGAACTTCTGAACGAATGCAAAGACCTTGTGCACGAACTAGTGGGTCGACACCTGACTCCGAGATCCCACGGCCGCATCAACCACGTCTTCAATCACTTTGCGGACGTGGAGTTCCTAACCGCCCTGTACAGCCTCGACGGGGATTGCCGGCCGTACCTCAAAAAGATCTGCGATGGCATCAACAAACTACTTGATGAGAAGGTCCTTTGAAACTGCGCTCGAAACCAAGAAACCAACCAAAAACTTCTCTCTAGGACTGGCCACTCTTCATGAGCCCCGGTGAGCGAGCCCCTTCCCACCGGCCTCCCACCCCAGTGCCCAGCGCGGGCCAGAACGTGCTCACCAGGCTCGTGATGATGCACAAAACCCACATCAGAAAGCTATTAATTTTAATGTTCTGTTCAGATAATTCAGTCTTTTCCAAGGAGGGGAGTGAACAAGGCTGCTGATGTATGTTGTTCAGAAACAGATCGCTATACGCTGTGTTCTCACTAGCTTTGTGTTCAAGGCTGAACGCATGGAAAGAAAGTGAACTCAAATGCATGGTTATGTACAAATAGACAGGTGAAGGCGAACAAGCAAAGCATGGAATTTACCCCCAGGCTGCCCTCGGTGCGTATGTTGTTTTTATTTCCATAATGGCCGAAAAAGCTTAGCCAGAAAGTAGGGCTGGAATGGGTTAAGCTCACTCCTTTCAGAGGGATCAGGAATCAATATCAGAAGCCATCTCTGATTTTTTCATAGTATTTAAGCCTAATAGGAAAACAACAAATAATACAAACTCAGTAGAAGTGGGAGAAAACTGAAAGAGCTGCTCTGTGAAGCGGTAGTTTCATTAGAGTTTTGTTTTATACATGCTGATAACAGAGAGAAGGTTCCATCTGATTCTTGAAAAGCAGCTCAGTGGTTCAGGCTCAAAGGCAACCAGAAAACCAGGTGAAATCCGTCAGTTCCCCAATCTCGGGCTTTGTGCACCTGGTAACATCAGGTGAGTTCGGGCTGGAGGTTGTGCTGCTCTTCCTGCTTTTCCCTTTGCCTGCCAGAACTAAACATCCTTCGGAAAGGCGCTTGCCAAGAGGAGCACAACTAAGACACGAACCGACGGTTGCAACCTCATCCCCAAAATATTCAGCCTAGATAAAACTCTGGGTTTAACATGTCCGTGACGTTAATTTGTGCCTACGGTAACACAGAGACGTGATTAAAAAGGAACCTCATGGGCTACACTTGCAGTGCCATCCAAGTCTAGAGTATCCACAGCGGTCTTAGGAGAAGTGCCATAGGGACTCAGGTGAGCTCTGTCTGCTGACCCTCAGTGTCTTCAATGGACACAGCAGGCAATCCCAATATCTGGAGGTAACACCTCCCACATCATATATATTATGATACAGAAATGCATGTACTTGAAAACTGACAAAGCAAATCCATTTGAAAGCCATTCCTCTCTAAGGCAGACTTCCAGTGCTGATCACCTATTACTTAGGATAAGAAAAGTGTTTCTCATTTAAATTCTTAAATGCTACAGCAGCAGAGAAAACTGCTCAAAGTTTTATTCTTCTGTCTTGACCCAGAATAACTATATTGTCTCTCTTGCAACAACAATTTGCTCATCGCACCTTTATACGTTTGAGAATACACACACTCAGATCACGGATTCACCAGGGTTGTGCTACACACACTTTCATCTGTTCCCAGGAGAAACTCGTTTTGGAGCACGGTAAAAACGGCAGCACAAGACATTACCAGAGCAGCTTGTAAAGACGTTTCCTTTCACTAGAAAAAGCATATTTAGTAGCAATGAAGGTGAAATACCAGCCCCCGGGGCTGCGCGTTCAGACCCTCGCAGAGCCATATTTATATGCACCATTAGCTGCATTCTTTTCCAAGCCCGTGTTTGGCAATTGATGCTTTTGAACAGTATTTATTGTACCCAACACTCCTGTCCCGGTGCACACGCCGGATTCTGTGTTTGTTTCACTTGTGGCAAACAAACTTCTTTATTTAAAGCCAGAGCAGAGATTATTCACCGTTCGAGATGCCCAGAGGAAAGGGATATCCTGGATCCGTGACTTTCTTCTTGTGTGTTGCAAGCATCAATATTCAGATTCTGGTATTTTAGAGAAAACAGCTGAACATCTGTTGTTCTATTTATAAATCTGAGTAGCCTTAAGGAAAGAGAATGTTTTCAAGTATTTCTCATACTTGCATATCCTGTATATTCGTTGTTTACTTTTGTACTCGTAGCTTGGTATGTAACAGCATTGCTGAAATACGGGCAATGTTCGGGTCACCTTAAGTATATGATGTATTATCATATTTGTGGATTAAAAATGTGTGATTACTGCCCTTTTTGTTTCCTTTTGATTTACTTAGTTCTACCATCCGATTTAAACTGAAATTAAGCAGTAAGGGGAGGGAATTTGTGTGACGTAAGTTGGGTCACCTTCACCTTTTCCAACCTTGGTGCTCTTTGATGAGCAGATTTGTGAAGGGAGAGGGCAGGTAGATGGTGTCAAATCCCTGCCCCGAACACAGGGGGACACGTTCTGTCCTCATTCCCAGAACAGATGAACTGTTTTGGCTGAAAGCGCTCGGGATTTGCAAACAACCCACACCGCAATTATACCGGAGGCAATCTAAGATCGGCGCCAAGAGAAAGCTGCCAACTACCTTCAAATCAAAGTTCAAAGCAATCTTGGTAAGTGGTGCTTTGAGCCACACTGCTGGTACAGCACCGCTGCCACGTTCACTTCGTGAGTCACATCATGGCAGGACACAATATTCTTTGCTTCATCGCTGCCAACTCTGCACTAAGAGAAAAGTGTCAATGTTCAAGAAACTCCCAAGGGAGTGTCCATTCCGGCATCTTAATGAAATTGTACATGTACCACGGAACATGTAATCTGATTTGTGTTAAGGAAACGTTCTCACAGAAAGGCACGTAAATAGCTGACCCTGAAGAGAACCAAAAGGTTAAGCACAACTCACTCTCATCCCAGGAACAGAAACGCAAGTCTTAACTGGACAACCTAAGCAGGTCCAGCTCCATTTTCACATACTTCGATACATACCCCAACGCCAGAAAAAGACAACGCACAGCCTTATCCACACAGAAAAGATAATACAGCTTTTTATGCTGAAAAACTACTCGTGGGACTCTGCAAGCCGTAACTACCTTTCCAGTATTTAGAAGCCATCAGGCAACGCCATTGATGAGTTATTCGCAGGTACAGGAAAACCGCAGGGCAGCGCCATCCGTTACACACGTTTATTCTCTCAGCCTTACAGGATGAGAAGGGGTTGGGAATACCTAGCAGAGAGTAACGTAACACAACGGGAGATTTGATCTATGTTTAGGGAAACACACTGCATCATACTGCCGTGATGCACTTCCACCAGTTTTCCTGCTGAAATATTCAACTAAAAATACCTGAAGATACTTGTGGTAAGGAGGGACAACCTGATCCATCAGATTCCATATGGACCTAACACAATCACTCATCCACTGCCTCCACAATGTCCAGAACTGCCCGTGCACCCTGAAAACGAACTAATCCTTCAAGATCTAATAAGTCGCCAAGAAAAGTACATGGGAACGCCACAGAGATGAAGATACTCACTGAAAGATTTCCAGTACGGAGCTTGATGAAAGATCATTTCTTCGTATGATTACTTACGCAGCTATAACAGATTTCATATTAGAGACAAGTGGATGATGGATCGAGACCAGACGGACTCCTCCTCAACACTACAGCAAGTGGTGCCTACTGCTGTCAACTATGAATAACAGAGACCCCAAAGGCTCCTGTGATACCTGAAACCAAATCCCAGCAGCATTCCAGAAGGAGCATTGGGTAAGCTGAGCGGGCACACAGAAAGCTGCTCCAAAGACCTGACGTGTGCTCTGTCACTCCAGGGATTCAAGGCTCCCGCAACGTCGCATTCCTCATCACTGTTCAGATGCAAACACAAACAATTAAAATAGAAACCAGTTCTTCATGCGCACAAACACTGCTCCACGTGGTAGCAAAGGATATTTAACGAGTACAGAGCTTTTTTTAAAATGAAGCTGAATTTTATTAAACTACAAGAAATGCAAAGATGCTGATAAAGAAAAAATATTTGCTGGGCAATCTAAAAATGAAGGTCGACACAGGTACAGTGCTCCATAAACCCCCTTATGTGGGGTTATGATAAAGCTCTTCAATCTACATACTGACATCTTAACATACACTATTGGTACAGTGGAAAAGGCTACAAAGAACATGAACAAGAGAAGGCAATATTGGTTTTTGCTGTTCTTTTCAACACTAGGACATCGACCACCACACTGCTGAAATGGTTTAAACGCATAGGCCAGATACTTCCATTGTAGTTCATGTGATTACACAAGTCCCTTTGCATAACACGAGTCTGATTTACCAGCAGGGACACGGTTTGGTGGGAATTATTCCACTATAAATCAGTTTTTATTTACAGAAACTTTCTTGAAGTGCCAAGTAAACACGAAAGTATGCAGAACATTAAGTGTATTTACAGGTTCAGTGCACTTTAAACTCCTCAGTAAACGGGTACTGAAGCAGCAATAAAAAAGGAACTTAGCTTATATTCTTGTGATAGCACAAGTGGGATGATTCAAAACAAAGAAACGAGCAAACAAAAAGAAACATTAACACATTAACATTCTTACGATGATTCCATGAACACTTGCCAGAACATTAGCAAAGTCACTGAGCAGTTTGTGTACTCTATTTTCCTTTACAAGCAGTGCTTATCAGGTGAGAGTCAATAACACTGAAATAAAACAAAAAGTTTCCTCCTTGACATTAAACACTCAAAGGAAGAATTCCACCCTAGAATCCATTTATATCATGTCTGAACCGTGGGTACCGTCTTTGATTTTTTAAATAAAAGCATAACCAGTTATAACCAATACTAAACTGTATTAAAGTTTTCATTTAGCATCCAAATAAATTAAGATTGCTGGATTTTCAAGACTGAGGTTATTTCAGGAAGTAAAGGAGACAACCTAACCAGACACATTTATCACGCCTGCTGCTCCAATGTAGATCTGACGCCTCACCACGGTTCCTCACCATTCACACACAACACAGCCGCATCCGGGCAAGTCCAAGCTTTGGAGTCACACTCAGGCTGTAAATAATTAGAAGCAAAAATAACTGAGAATTTGCTCCATGTGAATTTTCATGGGCAGGGACAGAACAAGTTTACAGACTGACCAGGGAGCAATGACCAGAGAGCCAAGCACCTCCGCTCAGGTAAGGGAAGGAACGCGGTGTCACAGCAGGCAGGAGGAACCGCACACAGGAACCAACCCTGAGGGGCTCAGATCATCCCCCAGCAGGTGCTTCCATCCAGAGCCACATCTGCCTCCTACCAAAAACTCATTTCGACATTACCACTTCAACAGTAAAAAAAGAAATCAAAGCTCATGAGAAGTGTGTTGCTCACTAAAACCTTTTAACTATTTTCAAAACATGCATTTGTTGCTGCATAAGTTACTTTACACAACGACCAATAGGGGTCTCGTTGCCAGCAGTGCTTAGAAATAGCTTTAGAAAAGGTACCAAAATAAAATAAGATGATCCTGACAACTGATCATGTCTGACCTCATAATGGAGATATATTTTCTTTAAAATCATATCTAAGTGGTTGCTATGAGGAGTAATTGTTGGCATCTATAAAAGCTGCATAATAAAAATAAATACTTTCAGTCATTTACAACAAAATTAAGAAATATACATTTCACTTCAACAGGTAACAATAGTTCAATGGATTACTTGTTAGTCACTGTACAGTCCTGAGCACGTTTTTGCAGGCATAATTTAGGTCATCATTCTTCCCTCCCAAAGTCCACATGATGTATGCCAGCTGTGCTACTTCTGAGCAGCAGTATCTTCATTTAGCTTTGGTAATTATCTGTGCAACTCTCGAAATCCTTGATTTGCTTTTCACACAGCAAGCAGATGAAGGCAGGCACTACCGTTACTGGGATTCCTCCATCGCCTTTTGGCAGTGATAAAGCAAAGCGTCCGGGAGGGCAGCACACGGCGACCTGAACCACAGAGCCAGCATCCCCGAGTGGGCCCGGCAGTGCAGCAGGCAGGGCAGCGACGGCAGCAGCCGGCACGCCAGGATCCCCTCGCTGCCTGCAAACAGAGGCCACGGATGAAGCAATGAGCAATCAACAAGTAACAACAGCTACAGTTCACAAACAATGAGTATCTTTCTCTCAAACTCCATCTCTGCTGCTCTCCCCTCTTAGCCCCACTCCTCATGACAAGAGTCACGCCTCCTGCATGTGAACCAGCTTTGTTTTGTCATAGAGCTTCATTCCCATCTTTTTGTCCTATCCAAAACTCGTCACAGTGCGACAGCCCCATTGTAAAACTGACTGCTTGCTGCACACTTCACACAGACCCCTGAATGAGGCAAATAAAGCCCATGGGGTAAAGCTTCCGTGCTTACCGTGCTTCTCAACATGTGCCCTGCCTTAAACTATAAGACACGTGCTTTTCCCATGCACTCATTTTCCTGGGACTAATTAGAGGTGGTAAGCAATCTCACAGTGTACTTTCACTCACCTATAATATCAACTACATGGAGTTTCAGCTTCTGCTGCAGCGTATTCAGAGCTGCTGAAAGGGAACCTTGAGAAGATGACATTTTCACATTCTGTTTTACATCATTCGAAAGAGACAACCACAGCTTCCCAAAGTCTTCTGTACTCATTTCCATTGGCCTAAAAACAAGTTCACGGCATATCTCAGCAAAATAAGATACAGTATTCAGAATATATTTAGTCTCCCAAAAAAATGACACCTGGGGGCAAGTGGACAAGCAAGCAATAAGCAAACACAGATCAGCTGAAACAAACCCTTCCTCTTCTCAGCTTAGCCTTTTAAGTAAGTTTCCGTTCCTTGCTTTAGATTTCTAAATGAAAAAAAATATGTTATTCTATGTAAATGAAAGACCAAAGTGATATCTTGAGATATCTGCCCACTGAAAGAGACAAAACAAGGCCAACGAGAGGACTTCATAACGGAAAACAAGGTTGATTTCACTATAAAAGAGAAAAGTCTATGGAAAAAGAACACTTGCTTTTGCTACTTCTAAAATAAATGCAGTGCTTAAAAATAAACAGAATTTGTTTTCTTCTTCCCCTGCAAAAGCTGTCAGCCTTTCCATAGAAGGCAGGGTACCTGTACCCAAACCGCTTATTGCCGCTTGACATGTTGATATTATGGGATATTTTAAAGCAGCAAGCCCTTCTGTTCGCTCAGCTCCGCTGCCTCCTCAGAACCAGGTTCTGTAGCTCAAGACCATTCCAGCCTGCAGCTACCGTCGGTGTTCTCACTAAATTTGTGCTTTTTCCTGCAACTTTGTGCCTTTTTGTAAGTGCATAAGTAACCGTTCGCTATCTGTAACAGTCATCTCAATTAGACTAAAATCAGCTGTTCAACACGAAGCTATTGCAGCTTGTTTTATTTACCTGATGAAGTCCACCAATGACAAAGTTATTGAAAATTCCAGGCGAGTTTCCATCTCTGATTGGTAATGAACGAAGCCAGAAAGCACTCCCTGCGTGCAGAGCCTGTCCATGCGCACACACCTCTGGCAACGCTCCACGCGTTCAGCTTCAATTACAGGGAACTGGCAGCTGGGACCCTCCAAAACCTGTATCATTTTTTAAAAGGAATATAGAATGTAAGTCTTGCTGTCAACTGGTGTAAGTGGCTAAGACACAGCTATAAAATTGTGTGCCTTTTATTTCGATTTTTCTTGGACTATTTGGCAAGTGAACAGAGCTCCCATTTCTCAGCTCTTAGCACGGATAAATCAATCATTAACATCTACAAGAGTTCTATGAGAATTAAAACACTTAAGAATTTATTTCTTTCTGCCATTTGGCTTCCCCACTCCCCCCCACAAATGACTGCTCAGAGAGACCAAAAACCTGAATTCTGTAGTTCAGTCCCAAAATAAACTCATATACAAGAGCAGGCAACACTGCAACACCCCCCAAGCTATATGGTAAAAGCAAGAAGTTGAGAAATCCAGTTATCACTTGCTGAGTGTTCCCAAGGTTTCATAGTTCTGTGCTTCCTTCAGCAAAACGCACGGAGAGTCACGCCGATAGGCAACTGCTAAACAGCTTTCCAATTAAGAGAAGTTCCAAGCAAGAGTATCGCACATTTTACCAACCATAGTTAAATCCCAGATGTAACTGATATAAAAATTAAATCGACTGACTCCTCTCCAACACCAATGCATGAGAACGAGAATGGAAATACAACTGATGTCTTTGAGAATAAACCACAAAACGGAAGGAAGAAACTGCACTGTGCCTGCCCATGGGATAAATACAAATGAACACACAGACCCAGCAGTCACCCCCAGACAAAAATGTAACAGTGATTCCTGTGGCAACTCAAGCCAGACCGTTCAGAGTACGACTGGTTGGGTTTGCATTCCCTCTTAAACACCAGGGAGGAGCTGAATTTAGAACTGAAAAATCCTACGTATTTGTTATGTGGAGGCAAGCAGCAGGAAATGAAATCAAGGTGAACTTAAAAAGTGAGATGCTAACTTGTATATCAAACACCACTAAGTTTAGAACTGAGATTTCTTTCATTACCCTTCAGGATGTGTGTAACAGCCAGAGTTTTTAAGCAAACACATATTAAATCTAAATATTGTCCATTGAAATGCAAGCGAAAAGGAAGAAGTTCCCAGTGAATTTGAAATATAATGGAAACAAGGTTTCTTACCTGAAAATGTTCTGCTTCTTCAAACACTAAGTTCACAGCATGAAGTGCAGACGTGGTTTTGTTTGAAAGAAAAAGAGTGAGCAACAAGGAGTCGTCTGTCCAGCCCTTGCAGGAATAGAGCGCTAGGGCATCGCTCTGAGCCAGCGCCACCGCTCCGGAGCGAGCGGGCGCCTCCAGCTCGGCTGGTAAGGAAGGGACCGGCTGTGTTTCACCGGCACCTTCGCACTGAGTGCTTGGGGAAGGCTGAAAAATGTCAATATTGCTATCAGCAAATAAAGACGACTGTGACAGCCTACTGTCCGAAAGTCTGTCAGCCGGTCCAGATGTTCTTAGGGACTGAGGTGTTTCAGATCCTAAATTATCTTCTACAATACCTTGAGAACACAGGGAGGCTTCCCTTAACCTTGTGTGAATATTTCCCTCGTAGTCTTCCACACTAACAGGTACTGTGTCGAGTAAGGGACCAAAATCTAGAGCAGCACTATTTCGGAAGTCTGACATCTCCTCGCTGTTTTGAGCTTCAGTTATCTTTGATTTTCTCTTGAATTTCTGAGTAGCTGTGTCCATTTTCCCCATCTGAAAAAGAAAAAGACAGTTTCTAGCAACCAGCTGTGTTACTGTTCACAGAATGAAACAGAGCACAGGCAAGGAACAACCAAGGAATCAGTTCAGGTGACAGACAGAGGTCGATCCCAAACATCTGAATGGGTCCTTCTGTTATATTCCTTACAGGGTACTGGATCAGCCCATAATGCAAGAATGGCTCTGCGTTCTCTCAAGCAAACTAAAAGCTCCTGTTAAAAAGCAAGCACAGGCAAACATTTTCTGGTTAAACCAGTAATAAATGCTTAGCTTTGAGCTGGCTGGTATGATAACGCCAGTCTTATAAAGGTTACCTAATGATGAATTCTTTAACGTTCCACAAATTACCATATATAAATAAAAAATGATCCTGACACAGGGCAAACTCCAGCCTTACTGCCAAATGAGCGCAAACAGCTCCGCAAAGCTGGGTCAAGGAACAGTGATCAGGGAAAACTGAGGGTAAAACCTGAAGGGCAACCTGTTAACAGAGGGAAGTTCCAGTTACCTAATCAGATCTGCTCCAGAGATCGCCTGATCAAGTAATATCCAACTTCTACCAGGCTCTCATCAAGCAGATTATAAACGTAATTTTCAAGAGTTTTTCAATTACTCAGGTTTTTTTGCCTGGTTTTAATTAATTAATTAGATGGCCACTTGAACATAAGTATCTGTAACTGTAAATAAGGCAACGTGTCAAGTTTAATCTGGTAAATCACAGAAGAACCGCTTACCAGACTGACAGCAGCGTTTGACCCCAGCCCGACAAACAAAGTTGATGCCAAGTGCTGCTTCTCTCTGTCTTGCTCGGGGAGGCCGGCGGCTCCATCGGAGCGCGAGGCAGCAGCATCGCCCGCCTGTCCTGCCAACACGCTGCCGCAAGAAGCACTTTGTGGCTCATCCGCTTTCCCTGCTTTGTTTTCTCTCTTGGGAAGATAGCCTTCCTTTCCCCACAGCTTGCGTACTCCCTCAAGTTTCAGATTATTTGTCCTAAAAAGACAAACAGAACAAAGCAGGATCAACTATACGGACATCACATTCATAAAAACATGCCAAAACTATTTCAAACACCATTCAGGAGAAAGATTCTGGGAATCTCTAGTATATTTAAATAAGTCTATTGCTGATTCCTTCAAAAATTCTGTTAATATAAGAGGCTGAAAATTAGGAGAGAGCTAGAAAATATTGGTGTTTCTTATGAGAAGCGTTTGTGTTCTCCCTCAACTCCAGCAGAACTTAACAGATGCAGGCTAAACACTGCAAGTCCTACGCCTAAAAGCATCACTCACATTTCCTTACACTAAATAGTTAAAGGATCTGAGAAATCTCCCAAGCTTTCCTGCATACCAATTTACAACAGTAGAAATGAAGTCAATGAATCGCATGAAGCTGCGGATATGGCATTTATTTGTAGTGTTCTAAAACACTGCAAATCTCAGCCTCGCTTTCACCAAAATAAACCTCCTTAACAGGCACATTGCTCTAAGTCCATAAAAAGCAAGCATAGCCTGTAACAAAAAGCAAGAAGCCAGAGGAAAAAAGTACTTAATTGTGTAATCATCAGGTAATCCTGCTTCATTTTACTGCATTATGTACCACTTAATTTGTACTTTGTGAAGGACGTGGAAAAAAAGCAGTCTAATTGCATTAGCATTTCCCAGTTAGTTTAAAGAAATCCTGGATTTCCTTCTACATGACAGAGGTTTCCAAGTTCAACTCTATTCTTTTTAGTTCCAGGTAATGAAGGAAAGACACACAATACTGACAAGAACAGAGGCTGAAATGTACTTCATTTCAAACACGAATTGACTCACTCTTTATGCCCTGTCTCAGCACTATTACCGGAGGTATCAGAGCCAAAAGATAAGCCAGTGGGGGACTGTCTGCCCGTGACCCCAGCTGCCGACACGCTTGAAGCAAACGACAGTCCATAAGGTTCAAAATTCAGAGCTGCAAGACACACAGAATCTTACAATTACAACAAGAAGGTAAGAAAGAAATCTATTGTCTGCAAATAGATACGCGGTACTGCTGCCCTTCTCAGGCTTCCCATTCAGGATTCTGCCCTCATTCAAAATAGATGTTTCTGTTCTCATATAAGTTTATTTTACACACACAAAGGATTTATCTAAAACATATATTCATTTGGTTTTAAATACTGACATTAAACAGAGACTTCACAGCATATCATCTGTCAATACTTAGCATTTGCAGAGAGAACTGAATTGGATCTACACAAGTGAGCTTTTCCATTCATTTATGAGCCTAAATAACATCTTGAGCACACAGTGTTATGTCCATATATCACTGTCTGCTTTGCAAACATACTTGACATTTTGGGTGATAAATAATTTTCGCTAAGACTTGCACATCAGGATGAAAAACCAGCCACCCTAACTACGCTTTACGAATCAAAAAGCGGTTTTGAAGAGCTTCTAAAAATTGCTTTGGACGATGACACAAAATTGCAAAAGCACTGCGAACACCAGAGCGCCGAATGGGTGTTCTTCAGCAAAAACCACTCATTTTGGGCTCAACACCGCAGTATGAGGCGCTACTATGAGCTCAGCCTCACATCCAGCACACTGTATCCCTCACTGGGCTTTATAGGCATGGAAGAACCAGTATAGAGTATTCAGCTTCAGCATATTTGACCTTGCTTAACATTTCTCCACCAAAATTTTGGATTTTCTGGCAGGCTTAAAGCAGAGACTGTAGATGTAAAACTCTCAATTTACAATTGTCTCAGAAAAGTGCTCAATTCTGCCCAGTTACACGTGTGAGTGGACAATACTATTTACTGTGTGCATTAACCCGCGGTCAAAATCTTAAAAACTTAGTTGTAGATGATGCAGTGTACAAGATTGATGTTTCTAATTCAACAGCAGTAAAGCAAAGCAGAGTAATGTTTTAGAAAACCTTCCCAACCTCAGAGCGAATCATTCAGCAGCGTCTCCAATAAATCCCTATGTGACTGGTTATACGAAACAAATATTTATAGAGGAAAAAAAGTAAAAATTCTAAAAATGCACTATAGGTAAAGTCTTTGGGCATTTTTAAATAAGTGAGAGCAGATACTGCTGTCCTATCTGCACCTACACAAGATTTGTGTCATAAGTTCACAATGATTATCATCGCAACCTATGAGGCCGCAGTCAAGAACAAGTGCTCAGTACAGTAGAGTTATGAATCCTTTGCTTTAATAATCCCCATGTATTTCAAATCCAGCAGAGATTATAGCAAAACATGCTCATCTGCACAACAGCAACATAAATGAACAGTCGCATATAGCAGCTACACAGATGTGGAACTAAAATCTAAGTTGAACTTGGCTAAATCTACAAACAAGAGATTTGGTATTAAGGTAACATTACTTTAAGAAATAGTATTAATTGTACACTCGGATTATTTGTTACTACTTACCAGGTAATTTACAAGCTATTTAATAAATACAGTAAACTAACCGTCACCTTTTTCCTGAGAAAGCTTCTCCTCTTGTCTCTGGTGATGAGGCTTATATGGTGCTGCACCACGACCCAGCCCCTCAGCCACAAACCCATCCAGAAAAGATAAGGACGCGTCCACCTACACAGAATTAAGAAAAGTGAGAAAGCAATGAAAATATTTTCTGTACATGAGCCTGATGTTACGAGAAGAATACTGTGTCTTGTTAGCAAATCGGGATCTTCTGTCCCACATCTCATATTCCAGTGAAGCTGCTGTATTAACAGAAACTGTTAAGCAAGTACGTTGGACAGACTGTGAGCTGGAGAGGTGCGACTTGAATTAACTCCTCCCACTATTGCTTTTTGTCTAAACTAGAAAAACACAGCGGAGTTTTCCCAAAATGGTTGATCCTAATAATATATGAAAATACTAAATTAAAAAAATAAAAAACTCATCAATATCAATGCTATTTTCCATCCTTTTACGGACATTTCAGTGCAAAGACCAGTAGTTTCTAAATAGGAAACGAACCCTTTGAATTAAAAAGCAGTACTATGCCACTAACGCAGGCCTAACTTGTCTTTAACAAGACAACAGAAAAATAAGTCAGTGTATGAAATAATTGTTAAAAGCTTATTAACTAAACACCACAGTTCTTTATCTTTCAGTATAGAACATCATACTTTTTCAGGCATATGTGATGAATCATGTTTCTGAAAACTCACTTGAAGTAGCCTGAAGACTGGCGCCAGCCAGAACTGCCAAATATCGTTCATTTTGAAAACACTTTCTTACCAAAATACTCAACTCCCCAAAGTACAAAGAGGTTCATGAAGAACAGGCCCTGCGGCTGCCTTACCACCATCTCATGGCAACTGGCATCAAACGGAAGCAAGTTTGCCATCAGTGCTTTGTCTTCACACAGATGCTTCAATTCAAAGGCGTGCTGTCTCATGCACGTATCTAGAGAGCTGCTGAACTCCTGGATCAGTGTGTCAACTGTTTTGGAACAGGAGGTACGCGATGCTATCTTGGTGACCGCAGCCATTATCCACGCTTTAGTTTCAGAAGTCACAAAAGTCTTCTTCAGCAAGCTGTGTAGCTTTGTCAGAATAACTTCTGGATCAACATCTGTAACAAGGCTGGAATATTCCCCCAACACCTGTTCACAAAGAACAGACAAAATATGCAATAAGTAACACAGAGCAGTGCTTTCAGTCTTGAAATTAGAAAGTAGTAGCAAGCAACACCATAATAAAATCTACCTCACGTTCCACAAACCATTATTTAAACATGTTCTAAATAATTTCATTACCATTTTGTCTTTTAAACGTCAAAGGCTTGAAATTATCTTTGTGTTTACCTCAGCACACTCCAGCTTTTAGCTTCTTTAAAATCAAAGAGCTGTTTTGAAAAGCAAGCTAAACATAGCAATTAGGCCCTTGCAGAACATGATTTGCCCACAAAGCAGCCTCTTCCTTGGGGGAAGCTGAAGCTGACCCAGGTACCAGGCAATACCAGCACAGCACTTGGCCACTCGCCTGCAAGGCTCAGAACGCATTTAACAACCACATCTGGCCTAATCCTGATGAAGACGGAAAGGCCGTCAGTTATGTGGTCGGATTCATGGGGCTGCTAAGCCATTCCAACAGTCACCTGCCTTAAGGGGAACGAGTCAGCTTTTCCATAAATTACAACAAACTAAGAAGCCCTTGGGCACCAGAAGAGGTGACTAAAAACAGATTTCAGCATATTATCTAGAATATTACTGCTAAAAATAAAAGCTAAAGGTAGATATTAAAACCATCACCACCTTTGACTATTTCCTCATATCTGTATATTCAACTTTGACCTTACCCAGCTCATAACTTGAAGGAATTTCTGGGGATACAATGCACCTTCCTCGTCAAGTAAAGCTAAATAGGACCGTACTGCATACACCCGAAGCTGATCATCTTCTTTTCCATCATCAAATCCTAGAGAGGAAACAACACATACTCTGCCTGAAACACAAATAACGCCTCCCATCACATATTTCAAAGCGTATTTTAAGTAAAAAAGCCAGATGATGAGGAACACGTCTAATTCTTCCGAGCATTCAGGGAGTTACCTTCGGCCAACAGCCTCAGGAAGTTGTGTGGGATTTCAGGATGCACAACGTCACCTCCGACTGAAAACACAGCGTTCATGGTTTGGATGAACCACCCGTTGTCAGGGGCATATGTGTCCAGATGTTAAGGAATAAAGCGCTAAGGCATAACTTTCTTTTTTAGTGCATTTCCTAGGGAAATAAATTCTCCACAAATAAGCCACCCATCTTGATCTCTCCAGTACACTGGGGGACTGATGGTCTAATACCAGCTCAATCTAACTGAAGAGGAAATATCCCTGTACCTTTTACAAAGTGTTTCCTGTAAACTTCATGAAAACCGGCAGTCAATCAGAGAACTCTTCAGTCACTGCTGTGTTGAAAAAGCCTGCATGGGAACTCACAGCTCCCCGTTATGGGCAATTTGCTGGCTCCCCAATGAATACATTTTGTTGTGCGTGAATAAACGTTAGAGTCAAAAATAAGAGTTTAAGTAGACTTCACACAGTAGGAACAGATATGTTCACACGAGGATTTAGCTCCGGAAACATATCCTACGGCATTTGCGGTTCACGCTTGTTCCACGCCAGCTTTCCAGCGCAATCTTCGGAGTTATTTCACCCAGTGTCACTTGATCAATGACAGATCGCTGTTCTTTTCAGCAGTGTTTTGCTGCTGATTTACTGAAAAGCAATAAGCATTTTTAAGCTCTCCACGGAAAGTAACATTGCTTTTCTTATATATTTAAAGTTTGATGAGCCTTTGTTAACTTTGGAATTTAGCTTTTGCCTTCCCTTAAATACATCCTGAAAATGCGCACTTACCAAATGGAAATTTTCAACAGTGCTTTCCCTTAAGGAAATGCAAACACCGTGGTCATTTTTGTACGCTTTTTTGCATTTGAAAGAATGGAAAGCACGGCTGTAACGCTTCCTGCCTGCAATGACGACAGATGCTTTGAAAGGTACAAATGCTACGTACGCCTGAGCTCTGACTCCAAAGCTTCAGAAAAATAAAAGGATATTTCTCGGCTAGTTCTGCTATTTTGCCAGCTAAGTTGATGATAGCATATTCCTCCTTACTTTCTTTTAAGTAGCCAAGCATCTTCTGAACTATGACAATTACATTCTGTCCATTTGTAATTCTATAGAGAAGCTCTAAAGTCTGAAAGAGAATGCAAAAACTATATGTAATTGGTTGTGATGACTCAAAAAAGGAAGCAGGCAAATAGACACTTTAGTACAATCCCAAATGTGAGCAACTGCCTTTCTTTGGCAAGACTGAAATTAAATACCATGCTTATTTACACAGTTCGTCATATTAATAGAGTTTATAACGGCTTCTCAATAACTGAGAAATAATACACCATTTACACTATTCATTTTACAAAACCAATCACCCATCTTGAAAATTACCATTTGATGTTTAAAAAGTCACTGACCTCCCTTTTAATAATGGAATCTGGATGGTCCAGACATTCAATTATTGTCATCTGGTGCTGAAGTGCCAGATTAGGGTCCTGCTGGATAACATAGGTCAGAGCCTTTAAACCTAGAATATAAGTGATTGGAAATGATGTAAGGGAATGTATACTACTACAATCAAAATCAAAACATATTTATGAAATCAGGTAACCTTACCTAAGTATTTCAAATTAATTTTGGGTGACAAAACAAATTTTCCAATGCACTTGGCAGCCTTTTCAAGTAGTTCGGATTTGGGATGAATGGTATAAATTGTCTGGACACATTCAAACAAGATGGCTGTGGGGAGGAAAGCAGCAGGTAATTAACCTCTAGTAAATATAACGCAAACGGCTTTAACAGTCAAACAAGCTAATTGATTGGATCAAGGAACTGCAGCACTATCGCTTGCTTTACAATTTACTCGTCAAAACACCTAAGAAAACAGTTGTTGTATATTGAGAACATAATTAGATTTTTCAGAAGCACTGCACAGATATTTCAGCACAATTGACTACTCACATTTTCAATACTTACAATTACATAAAATAACCTCACTCACCATACGTAATATTATGATTTATATCTGCTCTTCTTAAAGATTCATCCAGAACATCATACATCAATTCACTTGTGCTGTTTAACAAGAAAAAGATAAGAATTCAGCACCAACAAGCACAGAGTCTTATTTTGCAAACAGCTCAAACACCAGTATTGAAACCCGTAACACACACCATCCATATCCACAGAACCGCTTTAACACGGAAAATCTCTATCACACGTTTCTAAATGGCATCTAACAAGGTGTTCGCAGCTTTCTAAAGAAACATTTGCTCTATCAAGAATAAAACCACTCCCCTCACTGCTTGTATAAAAACATAAAACGTCAACAGGAAAAAGATCACGGACAACTAAGTCCTCGCTAAATAACAACACTTGTTAAAGTGAATTTACTCTGGATTTTCACACAGCTGTTTGGTAACCTAGTAAGAAAAGTGGCAGCAAGAACATATACTTCTAGCATATTCCACAATAACCATATAACCAATCTGGAAGCTAATAAACTAATTTTGCAGTTTAAAGAATATCTGCTGATTGCACTGGTTAATAACAAACGTGTTAGAAGTTCAACACAGAAGTCCTCTTATTAAAGAATAAACACCACATCACCCAAACAACAAAGCAGAAAGCTGTCTATGAGATGCGGGTTATGACTGTGTTCTTTGTACCCTGAAAATATTACTGATAGGGAAAGAGCTGGTTACCTCGGGTCGTCTTTTCCTAACAGCGCCAGTATTCTCAAGAGCTGAATCTGCAGCCAGGGCGCTGGCACGCTGTGGTAGTTGAAGTCAATAGGGAGCTTCCCTCCCACCACCTGCTTTAGGATGGTAACGAAACTCCCGGTCAAGTCCTTGTATCCGGATGAGTCTTCCTACACAAAGAAATACAATTCAAATAATTTGATACAGCGTGTCAAAAGCGAGAGTAATCCACAAACTGAGTAAGGTCAAAATACCTACACTGACGGTTTCATTTCTTTAAGTCAAACTTCTACTCTCATTCCTCAACGCCTCTAAGTTCTTCACTTTATACCTACGCTATTTTCTTGTACATTTGCAAAGGGAATGAATTTAACTTAAAGGCAACAGTAAAATATTAACAACTAAATTTCAGGAAGCCTTTTAACACACTGTAGAAGTTAGATCTTCTCCCCAAGGATGCCAGCACTGAGGGTTTGGATCACGTACAGTAGAGCTACCACGAACAACCAGAACAAAGATACCCATGATCACATAAATTAACTATCACAAGTAAGCTTTCCCTATAGAACACCTGTACAATACAGTGTGTATTTAATAATAAAACCAACACATATAAACAGCTCTCAAGTTCCGTTGCGTTTCTAACTCTTTGCCTACCTTAATCATCTGAAGATAAATATGCAAAGAAGCAGCCATGACTCCAGGATCCCTGTCACATAAGGCTTTCCGGAACTTATCGTGAATGTGCTGAACTTGGTTAGGAGCAATGAGATAGAATTTATATAAAGCTTGAACAGCTTTTCTTCGGATAATTTCCCTAAAGAGAAATGAGATTCACAGAAAGTGAAATGAAGCTGCTTGTGTATGTTAAGTATTTGACTTAACTTTCACTTGTTATTTCTACAGCACTGTAAAATTGTGGCCAGTCATCAGAACATCAGGATTTGAAGAGAGACGAGAACCCACGTTTTACATATTTGATAAAAAATTGACTTTGCAAATATCATTCAAGTGAGGCAGTGACAACAACTTAAAAGTTCAGTAGTGCTTGATGTCAGATTGAAAATTTCAAACAATGGCCACCAAATAAACAGTCAAACTGGCCACTGCTGCTCTGCGTGATCATGTGCAGCTGCGAAAGATACCTGTCCAGAAGCTACTGACTCAGCTCCTGCTGCAGTTCCCTTTCAATCAACACACTAATGTTATTCTCTGTGTATGGGATATTATAAATTAAGAATCAAACAATTCAAGGACATTGATATCTGCAGATACTTCTCTTTTAATAAAGCTCTTCATAGAAACTTGGGTAAAAGTGTATCAGTGAAACACTTTCAGGATCCCCATCTATCTCTCCACTTACTCTACAAACACTTCTTCATCCATGTATTTGTTGGAAGGACTCCAGCAGATAAAGCCAATTACATTTACCTATGAAAGCCGGCGATGAAAAAAATACCCATCCAACACTCAGTCAAGACTGCAAATAAATGAGACAAGAATCCAAGAGAAACACTGGGAGAGAAGTAATTAACGTAGGTAACAATTAGAAAGAGTAACTCATAGAAAAAACCACTAGTTTACTAGACCTACAGAAATAAGTCGTTCACCCGTACAAGGCTGTTTGAAATAAATACGTACTTCGAATGCTGGAGCTTGTCTTCTATTAGGGGAAGAACAGCTGGAATCATCTCCCGCGGAAAGATCTGGCTGACAACGGTCAATGCCATGCACACCTCTACTAGATTAGTGCTCTGTAAGTCCTGTTAAAGTCATTGAGATGAGACAGTCATTTTTCATTTAGGCTTTTAAATTCTGCACAGACGCACCCCAAATCTTCCCAGGCGGGCTGCACCCAGCCCAGCTACAGCCAGCGCCCCACCGCCAGTTGCCTGCTCACGTCCCAGAAGCACCAGCTCTCACTGAGCTCACAGCGTTCTTTTCTTCCCTTATACAGGAAGAAGGATCAAGCAGCTCCTCAGACTTATGATATAGAACTACATTCGTATTTTAAATGTATGAGAGACTGACACACAGAACTACAATCAATATCTGTTTACTGAAATAGTTTGATGACTGCAAAACTACGCTGAGTCCCAGTTGGAACAGTGGGATGAGTCACTTCTCATAGAATTCAACAGTATGCTCTCCAGTGCCCTTGAACTAGCCCAAAGAATTAAACAAATATAGAAAAAAGACCAAGCTCAATAATACTGCCAGTTACATATCTGTACACTAAAATTAGGCATTACACACTCCCTAGGAGGAGAAGGAAAATTACATGTAATGTTCTACAAGACAAAAAAATTAAAGAATCACAATCTGTCGCACTACAAATAAAACCAGTAGATACAGCCCACTGGAACCTCAAATCAAAAAGGGATGGATGAACTCATGAAATACAAGACTGTATTGTTCAAAACAAATGAAACACGTAAGGTTTCCAGCTCACGCCATTCTTTGCTCTGGCCATTTCTCTCAGATAGGCTTTAGTGCTCATTTTGGTTTAGTTCTTTGTGGACTCGTATTCTGCTTCTTTCTCTATTGTTCCCAGGTTCAAGCCAGATTTTTAGAAATTTTATAAAAGAGTTTTCAATTACAACATCAAAATGAACCTCACCTTCAGTCTAGAATTATGTGACTTTGGCCTACTGTAATATAAAAATAGTGATGACAGTGACAGAGTTGTTTAAGTCAAAGTTGCTCCATGTAAGAGGCAGTAATACAGAAGATTACACCTATGAAATATTATTGGGTAACAGATTTTCAGTGTCACTCTAAAGTACGTTTCCACTTTCCATGAAATGTATCAAAAGAACTCAAAGAAGTGAGCAGACAGTTGCTGTCAGCTAAAAGCAAAGTTTATGCTGAAATAGTCATGTATGGCTTCCCCTGGAGTTGAGAACATACCAAATTGGTACATTTTACACAGGACATTTTATGGTATATCTAATTTGAAAAAAACATTAAAAATATAACTACAACAGCAGGAATGCCAAGATTAAATAAAAAAGCCAGGGAAGGTGTTTCCAAGTTTTCACTGCTAAGCAAAGAAACAGGCAACTGTAAGAGAGCAGGCAGAACTAACGGGCACACAGCTTAGAGGCTGTGTGACACAAAACAGGGTTGAATTGGCCCACGTTTAGTTCACCTCCAAACCTCCAACAACACTGTACCTTCACAACTGTGTTCACTAGCAGAAGTAGCAATTCATGATTTTCGTGGAGAAATAAAGACACTGCCAAGTAACCTAAAAAAGAAAGCAGCCTCTGTTACTACTTTCAAGCAGGAAGTAACTTCAAGATAGAAAACTTAAGACCCTCGTAATACAAGAAGAATTAATTCAATTTTAAAACCCCGCTGCTGGATGACCGTTGCTCCTGTTTCAAATATCGATACTTTATTTCTAGGCAAATCAGTTATATTTAGGTTGCAGTAAAGCTCAACAAATAACAGCTAAGAATTCATAAGCTGTGAGAAATAAGAGACATTACAATATTGTTATCACTAAAGAGCGGCCAAAAACACCATGAGCAATGGCTCCCTGAAAAGGAATATCTCCTCTGCACAGACAGAAGTATATTCCTTCTGGACTACACAGCAAATGTACTTCCTTAAACCTGCTTCTCTTTTTAGAAAAAAATAAAGTTCCATTTCAAATACATTTTATATTTGACTCGGAACACAGAAGTAAATTCAGCATCCTATGCCCAAAACCCCTTTGCTATTTCTTAATAAGGAGGAAACAATGCAGAACCGCATAAACTAAACTTGCCAGCAAACTTCTTCTTCAAGACTCCTCTTCCTTTAAACTAAGGGACGTGAAGTGGGGAGCTGGGAAGGCTGTGCCACAACTCAGGACAACATTTGTATTACAACATGGGTCTTTAAAAAGGTCTTGGTTCATTCAGGGCTTAGGGATCAAAACCTAGATGCAAATAACTGTCTGGGCCATCCGACTGATCTATCTGCTTGTGAAACTACCGACTTAATCAGCTTGGCACACCTGCCAAAATGCAGTTCACTCTCATTCATTGAGGCTCACGTGGTAAAAGAGTAACCTGTCCATTTGGATCAACTGACAACGATTCCTTCATACAGAGCCTGGTGCACTGCACCAGGAACAGGAAAGGTTATCCTCATGTATCACATGTATTAATAACTACAGAACAACAAGAAAAAACCCAAAAACTAAAACCCTCCCACACACTCTTGATAAAACCCTTTTACCAAATCGAAGCTTCAGGGCATTTTGTGTCCAGAGAACTTTACCTACATTTAAAATAAAACGCTGCTTCACCAAAGTCTTCTCAAAAAGAGCCCTAGCATAGAAAGGTCTCAAACCAATTAACAACAAGACACATTGGTTCTTGACACTTACAGAGGTCACAAAGTCTTCTTCAAAACAGCTTCCCACCTGCTCTCCCAGGTTTGGTGAAGAGAGAATGTCTTAATCCCTACCAGAGCATCTGCACTCTGGCTTTCCTTACTCAAGGATAAAGCCACTTTAAAATCATCACTTGTAACGCATTCTCTCAGAAACTCCAATACTTGAGTTGATGATCCAGGTGAAATTCAAACAAAGGATATCAAACAAGCATATCCCGCAAGACATTGCTTCCCTTCTGTGTATGCAGACATAGTATTGCTTGGAGTTAAACCATTTTCTCTGCAAACAAGAAGAAATGTCTTCACTAGGCAGCTGAATCAGCAACTGCAAGGAAATTCTCCAGACGAGACAGGCTGAGAGCGACTTCAGACTACAGCTACGGGGAGCAGGTCCGAACTAGCCTTTCAGATTTCCTCTGGAACTTCGCCATCTACGCTGTAAGGATCTCCCTGTTTGCCTCATTGCCTACAACTGTTTCTAAACCAAAAGAGCCTACAAGCACCAAACCAGAAAATATTTTAGAGCCACTTTGCTAACAGGAATAAGCCCTTTTAAAACATTCTAAACAATTCTCTTTAGTTGAACGCTGGGAAACCAATACTATGCTTGCAGGAACTGGCATTAATATCTTTGCCTAATCTCACACTACAGCACTTGAAAAAGAGAGCAGTTCCTAGCAGAAACTCACTTTCAGCTTGCTGTGATTTTAAACAAAATTGCTCATAAATTACTTGTTTATTTGTGCTGCAATTCACAACAATGAAAGAACAACCGATGATTTATAATACTTTCCCCTGCCTTCTGTTGTACAAGCAGATAGAGAGCAGCTCACAAACTAGGGGTTTAGTTGTTTTCAAAGAGGAGCAAGACTAAGAGACAAGACCAAGAAAGCAGAACAACATTTTCAGTTGTATTTTTACATGAATTATAAATCCTAAGAGATTTGTTTGAGAATATTATTAAGGCTACAGCTCCATGCACATACCAACTCTTTTCTCCAAGAGATTTCCTTGCTGTGCAAGCTTGATTGCATGGATATATCCAAAGGAAGACTCGTAGCCCAGCATTTCACAATAGATGAACCTCACCATACATTCTTTCATCAGTCTCTGAAATAGTAAAAATAAATTAGTGAGAACTTTAAGTCAATCATGTTTTATGCTCTAATGAAGTAGAGGACTTTGACAGAAACATATGTGTATTCAAATTTATTTTCTAAAAGCAGTGGACTCTTCATTTTTCCTTTGCTGTGAACCTCTTCTGCAAATCAATATCAATTTTTGGCCACAAAAGCATAATTCCCATATAGTACCCTGAAAGACACCTTATTTTGATTATCATGTATGCGATCAACATTAGATGATGACTAAACTAAAAAAATTATCTGAAACATTAGATCATCACACTGCTAGTGCAAATTATTCTTTACCGATCACTACACTGACCTAGGATAGGTTTTCACTATGTGTGATGTAAAACCTTATTCTTCCTTTAAAAAATTCCCACTCACGGGACTGAAATATACATCGCGTATCTAAACCTGAAGATACCAAGTTCTGCAACTCAGTACAAACCACTGTGCATGCAATGCACAGGTTCTTATACAGCACAAGCTAATTATAAGAACAATGTTACCCTGCGAAGAACATCATCTGATGGGAGTTGTTCATCTCACAGGTTTTTGTCTACATTATTTTAGAAACTACAGAATGATGGACTCTCAGCACCATCCTGTTACAGTTTGTTCACATCTAACAGAATCACAGCATCCTCACTATTTTAACCACGCTGCCAAACCAGACGTCGGTACCTTGTAAAGCAGATGATTAAATACCCATAACACAGCTAACCTGTACATGCCACCTGGAGAAAGAGTGAGAACACCATTTTGCTTCACCTTTGCTGTTCCCACCGCCTGTAACCACGAACAGAACTTACAAGTGTTGTGTTTGGGGCAGAAACTGTTGCTTTCAAACTGGTTAGCTCCTGCTGGATTAATTTCTCTTCTTCCTAGAACAGGTTAAACTTATTTTAATCTCACATAAATTTTGGAGGTAAAATATGAGACAGATAGATAGATTTAACAATATTACGATGGTAATTATGACAACCAATGGTAAGACCAGGGGTAATGGGTCCAAACTGGAACACAAGAGGTTCCACTTGAATATGAGAAGAAACTTGTTCCCCTTGAGGGTGGCAGAGCCTGGCCCAGGCTGCCCAGGGAGGCTGTGGAGTCTCCTTCTCTGCAGACATTCAAACCCGCCTGGACCCCTTCCTGTGGAACCTCAGCTGGGTGTTCCTGCTCCATGGGGGGATTGCACTGGATGAGCTTTCCAGGGCCCTTCAACCCCTCACACTCTGGGATATTACACGGTTTTCCCAAAACCAGCGTATACCTCACTTAACGCAGTGAGCTCAGACAGCTTGTTTCAAGCACAGAGTCAATAAATACTATACTAAATAAGTCATGATAAAGTAATATATTAACAAAATCTAAATAATTAAAATATTACGCCCCCCCAGGCAGCCTAACACGGCACCCCGTAAATTCGCTCTGCACCGAGGCTCCTCGCCGGGTTCCACAGCCCAACAGGCCCCGCGGCCGAGGGAGCCCCCGCGCCCAGCCCGGCACCGCACTCGGCGCCCCAGCGGCCGCGGGGAGCGCCGGCCCCTCCGGGAGGCGGAGGGCGGGAAGGGAGAGAAGCGGGGGGAGCGGGGGGCCAGCCGCAGCCCGTACATGCTTGGAGGTGAGCGCCGTGATGCTCCGGATGAGGCTCCCGAGCCGGGAGGTGGCGGAAGCTCTGCCAGGGCCACCGGCGCCCCCCGGCCCGGCGCCCGGGTCGTGCTGCCCCAGCAGCCCGGGCAACGCGCTCAGCGTCCGCTCCACCACGTCGCTCATGGCGCCCGCCGCCCGGAAGAGAAAAACCCCGCCGGGCCCGCGGCCTCGCCGTGCGCTTCCGGGAGCGGGACCGGGCCCGCCCGCTGGGGGCGGGACGGGGCGGGGAGGGGCGGAGCGAAGCGGAACGGGGCGGAGCTGAACGGCGCGGGGCGGGGCCGAACGGAACGGGGCGGGGCGGAGCGGAGCGGAGCAGGGAGAGCCCGGGGGAACCGGGCCCGTGGGGACGTTATGTTGTCGCTGCGCCGAGAGGAGCGGGTGGGAACCCCGGGGGTGGGCGCGGCTGCGCCGACACCGGCCGCGCCGGCACCGCCACCCGCCCACCGCCTGAGCCGGGAGGTGGAGCTGAAACCCCAAACGGCCGGGCCGTTTGGAGCGGGTCGGCCCGACCGCCGGGGGTGGCCGCCCGCAGCCCGGCGGTCCCAGCCCGCGGAGGGGTGAGCCGGTGCCGCCTGATGGGGGAGCCGGGGCCGCCTGGGGGAGCGCGGCCCGGGGGGCGGGAGCTGCAGCGGCCCCACCGCCCCCGCGCCCGCGGCTCCTGCGCGTTTGTCAGCACCACAAAACAAAGGCGTGTAGAGGTGGTTTCGACAGAGAGCGGCGGGATAATCTGTAGGTGGGAATTACTGTTGTTAAAGCTTGAGAACATCTAGAGGGGTCCGACAGGTCTTGGGAGCTTTCACCACGTTGCTCCAGGGAGCTACCTCTGCATTCCTCTTGCAAATGAAACAAAGGATTTCTTACTCGTGAAAATTAGGGTGTGAATTCATAAGGTTAAAATTTACAGTTGTTCCTGACTCTTTAGGTACTGGTTTTGCCATTTTGTAATACTGTGCCTTTCAAACTGACGTTAGTTTTATGTCGCCATAGCTGAACAGGAGTAGTTGCAGATGCTAAATGGACAGAAGCCTCGTTAGGTTTGGTCATTTGTTACCGAGAGAAGTGATTTCAATCGACAGAAAAGGCTCCTCCTTTGTCAGGCATGGGCCACATCCCAGCGCTGCTCGGAACGCGATGGCAAACCCTGGTCCTACCCGCTGCCGCAGGACCGTGGCTGGGGGGGAGCGGGGCGTTCACCGGCAGAGCGTGGGGTGGACTCGTGAAAGAAGGTGCCAGATACTCCGAGATACTGCATTCTGCAAGGGGAAAAGCACACCCACCCAGCCATGGGTACCTGATCCGCTAGGATATGCCTCTCCAAGACTGCCATGAAATCTTCAGCCGATTGCAACAAGATACATTCGCATAGTCTTTATTGTATATTTTGACGTAATTGTTGTTCTCTCACTGTTTTTCCTGTGAACAAGGAACAAGCATAGTGCCACTTCAGTATGTGAGTCAATCGTCTCACCAAAGCCAGCAGACTAAAATAATACTGTATTGATGTAGTTTTGGATGCTTAATTCCATTTTAGAAACCCACATATGGCTTTTCCAGTTACACATATTTTTCTGAAACAAAATTACTTAACATTTTCTGTTTTTTTATTTTAGTTCAAAGGTGTTTTTTTGGTTTTGTTTTTTTTTTTCTAGACAGGATGGGGAAGAAACTGAAGCAATCCCCTCTGAGCTGTGTTTCCAAGAAGCATCCCTCCATCTCCAACATATGTCTGGTCAGAAATTCACGCTGAAGTTCGAAGCTCTAAACTGATTTATTATCAGAGAAAAAGCAAAATAGGAACAAACTGAGGGCAGTAGTTTTAAAAATATTAAAAACTGGCATTTCTTTGAAACTAAGTTGAAAGATTTGTACCTGTATTTTTTAAAGTTTTTTTTACAAAATAATTGGTTAAGAATATCTCAGTTAAGAATTGGTCATGTAAGGACGTCATATTATATTGTAGAAGCTAGAAAAACTTATAAGCTTTGCAGACCAAAACTGTAAGTTCAATAAGCGTAAGAGAAGCTGCTGGTAAAGCTGACGGAGCTTGAATAAATGTGCAAAACTCAGTAGCTTTGACTTTTTTCTTTGTTGATTCGAGGGTCTGAATTCCTTCTCTTCACCTTAGGTGGTGTGTGTGGAATGACTTGTAGAGTACGAACCCTCAGGCTCGCACATGGTTAATTTCTGGTACTGTTGATGATCGCACTGAAATCCAGAGGACTCTTCGTAGTGCACACATACGTGCAAAATACATGACTTACCTTCAGATGATTGTAGATCTATCTGATGCCTTGCATGAAGATCACCAGGAACTCTTCCAACCTTTTTTTTCTTTTAGGCACTGGAATATTTAGTATATCATTTAGCATAATATGAGATAAAGTAGAAAAAGCAAATCCACCAAAGTATGGAATGTTTACCATCTAAGCATAGACTTGGCAAGGGGGGTTGCTGCGTTGTTTGGTTTTTTCTGCTTTCATCTGCCTTGTGTTTTCATCAGCTGGATGAAAAACCTTGACGTGTGGTTATAAAACAACCATAAAAATAGCACTGAGAGGCTGCATTTCAGTCATTTCTCCAGGCACCAGATCAGCTGTACTCACCACAATAAAAAACATCCTAATTACCATTCCTGTAAGTTCTCCTTGGCATCTGACAGGCAAGTGGTTTTCTTTCTGGCTCATGAATCATCACTGGAAATAAATAGTTCTAGAATAGAAAATGGGTTGATTGTGTATGAGCCAAAATAGAATCCAAAATAGAAAAGCTTATGCTCTTCACCATGTTGTCTCCATGCTGGGAAGAGGAGCGTGTAGTAGTAGATTATATAAATGAAGCCAAATGAAAACAGAGGTGTAGTGAGAAACAAAGGCAGCTCTTTTACCCAGTCATTTGCCTACGATGATTAAACATATTTGGTCATAATTAGCAGAGATTATGTGTTGTCTGTGACGTGTGTCACACAAGCTTGCTGGTGCACTAGGAAGGAGTCCTGGGCCAGGTGTGCAAAAGCAGAGCACGGGGGTGCGGGAGTGCCTGTGCCTCCAGCGGCAGCCGGTGCTGGTGAGTCTTCACAAATAGGGAAATGGTTTGTGTCTTCAGTTTTAGGCTTGGATTTCCTGGGATATTGGCAGGTTTTGAATTCTTTTCTCTCCCCATCGTCAGTCTGAGCCCCTATAGAGTCCTTCTGTATCATTTTTGTTAGACAGCCTTGGCAAAGCGGGAGACGATTTGGCACTAAGGAAATAGAAGGCGTGTGGAATTGGGAATAGTATAGAAAAGATTTCACATAAATAGAAACATAAACAGAAGGATATCATGTAAAATCAACACATTTGAACACAATTAGACATAGCCTTATACACAAAAAGCCATATGGAGATGTAAATATAAATAGGTGCATTTTTAACCAGGAACTTATTTTCACAATCATCACCAGTTAGAGTTCTTCTAATCTCACTGCTCTATGTCTATCTTGATTTCAGCATGTGTAAAATACACTTAACTGCTTTTGTATTGTATGGCGACTTTTGTCTGAATGACTAAATGTGTAGGGTCCTACAAATGGATGTATATTTACAATGGATTTTAGGAAATGTTCAAGTGGTATAGAAGTAAATAATGGGAACAGTAAGTGGAGAGCAACTACACATCTTTTGAACATTGAGAATATTAGATAGGCAACGAACTGTTGAATTAATGCAAAACTGGGATAGACTATCAAGCTGCATACGTTAAAGAATGGATTTTCTTTTTCTATATCAGTAATACGCTGTAATGTGGAGGTTCCTGTTGGTGTGTATGTATATGCTAAAGATGGCAGGGGAAGAGGACACTCTGCCTTTTTCTTGTGGAAGCTGCTTGTCTTCTGTGCTTCTAAAGTGAGGGAAAGTTCTGTTTAGTATAATAATTTTCCTTGTAGGTTACCAGGCGATGTGTAAATAAGGCTGGTTTGTTCTTACATACAACTGTGCCTGAAAGGTTTTTACCCAAAATATCCTGTCATCGCTAGCCCTGGTGCAGCTCCAAGAACAGGAGCCTGACAATAGGTGAGGATCCCGGGGTGATCCGTGCATTTCTGAGGGTTATTTTCATTGCTCTGGATGTGTGGATCACAGGTAGATTAATTTATAGAACTGAGTCTGATGTAAACTAGAACACCAGATTTTATCACTGTTTCATCTAAATTATATGGAAAGGCTTGAGTATTAAATATAGTGGTTGCTAATGGGGCGGGGAGGGGAAGAAATTAACTTTGTTAGTGCTGGTAGTCTAATTAATTATATTTCTCCTAACGTTTTGTGTTCTTCCTAGCTTGTACTATAATAATATTTCACACGCTATGAGGTTGACACCGTTCCTGGTTTTCCATTGTAAAAGCAATGATCCTCTTCATCTGTTCAAACAGCATTTTTAGCCATTTTGTTTAGCAGTTAACAAGTATTGAGGTTTCTAACGTTCCGTTGTTTTCAGCTGAGGCCTGCATGTACGCATTTATGACTACAAAATGATGAGGTCTTTTTGGAAGAAAACCCACTGTGATTTATCTCCCACTTTGGAAGCAGATCCTATAGTTGTGAAAAGAGCTACCGCTGCGATCCTTTGTTCTGCCGTAAACGGTGAAAATGTCTTCCTCTGATCCCTGGGGATTTGTTGCTGCTCTGTGTCTGCAAGGGCTAAATTTTAATTTATGAAAATGTTCAGAATCAGCTTACATGGCTTATTGTCATTTGTGCTACTGCTTGTTTTGATTCTAAGATGTAAGGAGCTAGATGTGCTATAATTAAACTTATGGAGTCCTCTCTTTGTAGTAAAAAGGATCATTGATGACTGTGCCTCTCCTGTGTAATCCAGCCCCGCGGAAAGCGCTTAAACAGATGTCACAGATTCATCGGCCTCAGGGCCGAATTCCACTTCTGTAGCTCAAAAAGCATGTGCAACCCAGCCTTTCTGAGCTGGCTTCAAACCTAAGCCTTCCATGCAAAAGCGCTGTCGCGGGTGGCTGAGCAGGCCGGGTTTTCCCGCAGCTCCCGGCAGCTCAGCCGCGGTGTTCAGCCCCGTGCGAGGCGGGGAGGCCGCCCCACGCCACCCGTGCCCCCGCCGGCTGGCACGGAGCCCCCGCGGCTCCGCTCCCCCGGGAGCGGGCGGGCAGGGGCTGCGGCTGGCGGGGCCGCGGAGCCGGGCGCGCATGCTCCGCCGGCCGCGGCCCTCCCCCGTCTCCTCCCCCCTGCCCGGGACCGGCCGCGGGGACGGGATCGACCATTTCTGCGGGCGCGGGGACGAGCGGCCGAGCCCGGCGGCGGCGGCGTTGCGAGCGCGGCGGTCGGCGCTGCCGTGCGGTTCAGCACCGCGCCGCTGGACAGCGCCCGGGGCCGCGCAGGGCAGCGCGGCGGGAGCCCCGCGGGCAGCGGCCCCGTGCCCGGGCCGGGCTCGCCCTGCAGGGCTGGGCGGCCGCAGGATGTTCGTCCGGCTGGCGGTCGCGGTGCAGGTGCTGGCGCTGCTGGCGAGCCGGGTGCATGGCTTCCCGAAACCCGCGGGCCAAGGTAAGCGCCTTCGGTAACGCGATTGCTCCGAGATGGGCAAAGTTTTGCAGGGTGGAAGTGGAGGAAAGGAAAAACTTTACTTCCGCTTGGCTAAAAGAAATTAGATCCTAAAGAAGCAATATTCCTGGTGCGAGACGCTGGATCACGGAAGTTGCAATCTAATATTAAAGTGAAGACATAGATGCCGGTAGAGGGAAAAGCTCTGATATTTTTCAGCCTTTTCCAAGCAACGTTTTCATCTATTCTACAGCAGTTTCTGCACAAGTCTCTCTCTGGCTCCCTCTCTCCCCTGGTATTCTGGATGTAGGAGATTTTTAATCTCCCGGTTGTGCCAATCCGATTACTGCTATTTTAGTCAATGTCTTACAGCATTTTCCCCCCAATTTTTTTTTAGTTTTCTCATCAGAAAGGGGTCACTGAGTCTACATCTGTGTTTCTATTACCTCCTTTGCAGAGCCCCTCCCTATGCCCCAAGCAATCTTATTGTTTTAAATGTTTGACTTTTTGATTGTATTCTCAATCTTTTAGGAACACTGATTTTTCTTACATGAACTAGCAGTTGACATCATATTTAAAACACCGTGTTTTATGGGAGAAAACTATAAATTAAGAAAAAATGTGCTGTCTCTTTGTAGTCACATGCATCACATAACTGAGTATATATGTGTGTTCATTTATTCTAGATAAATCTATACACAACAGGCAATTAAGTGTAGAAAGACCTTTGGAGGAACAGGTAAGTGAAATAACAAATATTTACAGTGGTTTTTAGTTTTGGTGTTCGCGTAATGTGTTGAGCCTTCAGGTACCAGATCCATGAATATCCTAATGGCTCAACAAATCGCTTAAAAATACATATGTCAGTAAAGTAAATATCGATGGGGTTGGGTACAAAATAGAGTTTCATTAATTTTAAGAACTAGCACATAGAGTTTTACTGTCCAGCATTCCAAAAGCAGGTTGGCAGCTCCAAGAGCTTATAGGTGTGTAACCCCTTTGTACTGAATCTGGCGGGAGCTTGGACTGAAGAAGAAAAACATAACTGGCATTTATTGTAAAATGGAAAGTCTATTTCAGCTTCTCAGAGTGTCTGATTCTGAGCAGAGGATGCCTTGGTACTGACAGAAAGTGCCAACCGCTTAATCATGTTCTGCTTCTTAACGCCAACTTCTTACTAAAAGGGAAGATCAGGCATTAAGGCTTCTGATATTGATAAATTAAGGGGTCACACATTTTGGTGTATTGATTCCTTCTGCCTGTTTGTTTGTTTTATTTTTGTATTATCAGATTGCTGAAGCTGAGGCAGACAAGAACAGGAAAATAGCTCCCACAGGTAAAACATCTGTCTTTGCTTTATAGCGATATTCAGGCTGGTATAAGATTTTATGTCATGTGTGCGTTGATATGTTTTTCAGAAAATAAGCCAGAGTTCAGGAATTATTCCTTTGTTGATGACCTGAACCTGCTCAAAGCAGTGGCAGAAAGAGAGAGGAATGCAAAGGAGAGGGAGTCGATTAGAAGCTCGTTGTACGACCAGCAGCTGGCCGTAGACGATGCGGACTCCACCAAGAACCGCAGGCTTGTGGACGACTATGACTCCACTAAAAGTGGACTGGATTATAAATTCCAAGGTATTCTGTAATCATCTGTCGGTGACTTTTCGGTGAGGCTTCTCTTGCAAACTGATTGCAGTCATGAATGCTGTACTCACCAGCAGAAAAGAGCTCTATTTGTTACTGGTGTGCAGTTTCAATTATTTCCAGTTGTATTTTTGTCGTATTACAATTAGGTTTTGAAACACAATATAAAGCAATTGCTGTTGATTTTCACAGTCTTCTTCCATGGAGGAAAACCCAACAGTGTAATTTGCATTATGGTTTTTAGCAATTTTGATTTGATGGAAGGAAAATGGGACACATTTGAAATGAAAATGTATTCTGGTTTGAAAGGAAGAAGCACTTTTATGCAGAGCTAAATTGCATCTATTTGTTTCAAATGTTACATGCAACGTTAGGTAATTCTCTTCATCACAAAGCTAAAAGAAGTTTCCAAGGGGCAAATAATCTTTGCCTTTACTACAGGAGCAGTTAACTGACTTGCAGTTTGAGTCCTCTGAGAGTTGTGAGCAGCATTTAGCTCAGGATGTTTTTAATTATATCAAAGTTCGCTCATCACAGACCGAAGCTTACTCATCATATACACTTTCCCATTGGTCATATAATATTATTTGCCATAAGTAATGATTCCATAATTAAAACTTCATTTGCTGAAATCGGTGTTTGTCAAGATCTGTTCTGAACTGGGAGGCCACACAATGACAGTAGATAGCAGGAAGATGCATATGAGGACGTGTGAGCAGTGTTCTCTCGTTCTTACAACTTTTCCTAGGAACAGGAGAGTGTGCTCCTGATAGTCGTCTCTGCTCTTTCAAAAAAGCCAGGCAGAAAGCCATTTTTCAGATGTGGAAAATGGACACAAAGAATTTTTCATTGGGACTGATGTGTTGGATTCCAAAGTGTCTATCGAATATATTCCTGCTGTGTTTCAAAAGTGCAGCTTTGTTCTGAAGAGAAAAATACGTGGGCAGATATTTTTTACAGGACGTCTAATCCAAATGAGTTAGGACAGTCAGCACACAGTTCAACTGTAATCCTTTCAGATGATCCAGATGGCCTCCATCAATTAGACGGCACTCCCTTGACTGCTGAAGACATTGTTCAAAAAATTGCTGCAAGAATTTACGAGGAAAATGATAGAGGAGTGTTTGACAAGATCGTCTCAAAACTTCTAAATCTGGGGCTAGTGAGTATCTTGCTAATACTTCATTCAGCTGCTTTGTGGCTTGGTTTAATGCTCTTTGTGTCCAGCTATTAATGCTGACTTGAGTGAAAATGAGGGGCATTTGGGGTCTAAGCTCATTCCTATCCACCTACTAATTATTGTCACGAGCAGACATACAATGATACTGGTTAGTTAAGGATGCATTTCTCATTGTTACTGATGTTTAGCAAGACTGGATTTGTCTCTGACCTCTGGATGTCCCAATGGTTTTAGCCTTTGCAATATGGGATCCTTGCATTTTAAAATACTAACCCTATCCTTTCTGCAGTGGATTTTGCAATCAGCGATTGCGTGCTGGGTCCCACTGATTACGAAGGGAGCGGAGGGACAGCTGCATGGGCGAGCTTTCGTACAAGTGACACTGTTATGAAGCAAAGAGAGAACATTTTAATGATGCCGTAGAAAGCTATTTGGTTTTCTCCTTTCTGCATTACTCTATTTTGTTGTAGTTATTCAATTGTAGATAGGTATGTTCCAGAACACATATATTTATACACATCCACAGGCATGCTTCGCTTGCAGCTCCATCTTTCAAGCTGGACTCCATTGTGTTAAGCCCCATATGGGCTTGTTTTCCTACTGGAGACAATATGTGTGGGTGGGTGTTTTTATGTATACACACGTAACTGATAAGTGTTTGTGTGTGTATATACATGTATGTAGATAGAGATGTGTATATATATGAATACATGTATACACACATATCAGTGAAGGTATTACACCTAATTTGGCTGCGCTGAGCTTTGAAGCAAACATATTTAAAGCAACCTATTTGCAAAGCTCAGGTTTCGTATTGATGTTTCAATCTAGGAAAAGCACTATCCTATAAGTACCCTGCACAAATATTTCAACAGATCACAGAGAGTCAGGCCTACACCCTGGAAGATGAAGTGGCAGAGGTTTTACAACAGCTGATCGCAAATGAAGCGAAGGATCGTGAGAAGGAGTCTGAAGGCTTCCATTACCCTCCAAGCAGAGCAGACAGTGATACAAAAGAAAAGCAACCGGAAAAAATGGTAATTTCCTAGCTAATCATTTTGACTCACATGCCAAATGATACAAGTAGACCGATACACTGCCGTGCTTTAGGGAATGATTAGTTCAACCTGGAAACTAAAGGTGTTCTTTAAGAAATTCCATCAGATAGGAGAACGTATCATGAGTTACTTTGAGGTTTAAGCCAGATCCCAAATTGAAATAGCTTTGGAAAAACAGCATAGTCTTTATCTCATAATTAGGAAAGTGTCGACATAAGATTATGATGCTGTTTATTGCTCTATTAAGTCTATCACCAGAAGCAATGTGCTTATATTTCTTTATGTCTTTTGTGGAGATACTAAGCAATGCTGCTAAGGATAGTTTCGTTAATGAAGAAACTGATGACACGCTGGACAACACCTGGTCACCATCTAATGCCTTGGAAAGAAGAAATGAGCTGCCTTCTGAAGAGAATTTTGAAGACCTCCAATACTTTCCAAATTTTTACGCGCTATTAAAAAGTCTTAACTCAGGTGAGCTCATCGCGTGTTTACAAGGACATTTAGGAAGAAAAATAGAAAATTAAGATTCTCTCTGTTTTCTCCTGCTCCTTTCCCTTCTCTTTCCCACAGATTCCCTGGTCGCAAGAGACCAGGTACCTTGAAAATGTTCTCTAAGATGCATAGCAGAGACTAATTTGATTAGTGCATATGGCAAAACATTGGGAGGAGCAGCACTCAGAGCTGCAGACTGTGTGACCTAGATAGCCCTTCCCATCCTGTGCTGTATAATTCAGGAGCCCTGAATTCTTTTCATTCCCGTAAGGGCATGATGAAAAACTGGCAAATTGTTTTCTCCGGAGATCTTTCCAGTAACATCCGTGTCTTCTAAGCCAACAGAGATCTGAGTAAGCCACAGCAGAATCCTCACCGTGATGGTACCAGTAAATGAGGCTGAGCCTCTCAGCCTTTTCACAAACCACAGGTTTGCTGTTTATTGCAGTGAAAGCTTTGCACGTCTCTTCCTATTCCGGTGCGAGACGTCAGTGCCTTCCAGTGATTGCAGGCGAGGTTGTGGCAGCGCGCCACAGCCGCTTTGCCAGCACGCTGTGCCGCACACCCACTCTCCTCCTGCAGCCAGCACATCTTCTGCTCGCTCCAGAACAGTCAGCAGCCATTTATTCTGTAGATTCCTTGTCCTGCAGGAGCCATAAACTTGCTTCAAACAGTCCCCATGAACGCCCAAGTGGAGAGCTAGAACAAAAAACCTCAGGGCACACTTTGCTTATATTGGGTCTAACGGGTTATCGAGCAGATGGAAGCAGGTCCCGCTGGCTCCACATCTCCGTATTGTCTCCTGCTTTGTGCTGTTCGCCTGCCAGCTTGGATCACGCTGGAGGAGAGGGGATTCAATTGCATCCTACAGATGTGTGTTGGGAAAAGGGGCTGGGCCCCTGCCGAGGCGGGAGGACGTTCCTGACTGTCCCTGTGTGCCAGGCAGTGTCCCTGGCTCCCTTGGGTCCTCCAGTGGCACCTGGGCTGTGGGAAGAGCTCATGTAACCGTGTGCTGGGGAGCTCTGTGCTGCTGCTGCGGAAATATCGGACTACATGATCTTTCGAGGTCCCTTCCAATCCCTAGTATTCTGTGATAGTGTGATTCTGTGTGATTCTGTGAAATAGCAGTAATATGTTTCAGCAGATAAAGAATATGGAAAAAGAAAGCTAAGAGCAATGATGATGAAGATAATCAGCGATATGTGTGGGCAAGAAAGATGAATTTTTATAATGAAAAATCATTGTTCATATCCTATTCTGGAGCCGTGATCCTCTCAACCATGCAATATTATGTTTTTCCAGTACCAGTCACGGTCTTGTGCACAGTAACAATCTCATTTGAGACACTTCATATTTCTGTAAATGAATCCATGGATCTTGTAGGAGAAGGGATCTCTGAGCTATCTTCCTCATACAGAACCAGACTGGTCTACTGAGTAGTGCACAGACAAATGAAAGAAAAAGACAGAGATGGTAGAAAACTGTGCCTGTATCTGCCCTCTGACCAGCAATTTCCACTCTGCCGAGTCACTTCATCTCAGTGTGTTTAGTCTTCTTATCTGCCAAACAGAACTAATACCATTTACCTTCCATAACATAGACCTTCAAGACAAAAAGCTATAAACCCAGAAGTTTTAAAGTGTATTCAGGTGTACTTTACAGGAGCAATTTAAAGGGAAAAACGTACAGTTCTCTTTGCTAAACCAGCACAGCATTTTCTTTTTAGTGACTTGGTCATTTTTTATGCATGAGGTTTGTGGAGAGTTTGCAGAACTGAGTTTTCCTGAGTGGCCTGAAGTCTTTGACTAATTTTGCTTTATCTGCTCGCACAGAGACGGAGGCAAAAGAGAAAGAGACCTTGATAACCATCATGAAAACTCTGATTGATTTTGTGAAGATGATGGTTAAATACGGAACGATCACACCTGAAGAAGCAGTCTCCTACCTGGGTGAGCCTCCAGACTTTATGCAACAGCGTTATCAATGCTATGTTCTTACTCTGCCAACGGTGATGATTTTATTGCCATCTTCCTAGCTTTTATGAGGCCTGTTTCAGACTCATTAATTGGAATTCATAAAGCTGCGCTTCTAAATGATCGATCGGTCTTTATAGCGATGTTAAATTCCAGACTGCTTTAATCTTTCCATCTAATGAAGGGAAGGTTATTTATCACAGATGTATTTAGAGGATTATTTCACTTCCACACCTGTGAAACACTTGATTTGAATGGTTTTGTGTCGGGGCAGATGAGTGTTTTGCTCAGTTATGTTTGGGTGGATCAGCCACCTGCATTTTCCAAAAGGACCCTAGCTCTGCAGCACCCTTCATGTGTCACCTGTAAGCAGCTGGAGCAGACAGGACCCAATGCCATGGTCTTCTGCCAAGTGAGGCTCCTTCCATCTATGGGAGGCGTCACACCTTGGTGCAGGAGTAGTTTTTGAAGCAGTCGTTCCTGGATCCATTTTGGAGTCTGTGGTTTTGCAGATGTTGTAAAATGGTTATAATATCCTGAAGAGTGACTTTGGAACAACCTGCGTTGGGTTTTTTGTTTGGTTTTTCCCACACACCTCTCCTGGCTTTTGCAAACTGTTTCATATGAGCTGTTGATAGCTTTCCTACAGAACAAAGGCTCATCTGCATGGGCTCACACAACCCTTTCAGTTTTCTGAAGTGTTCCTGGTCTGGGTTAGCCTGAAGAGTTTGTCTTTACATCAGGGCAGTTCTCAGCGTAATCAATCAGCCGGGTCTGGTGATCATCTTCCATGACTTCAACTGGCTTGTTTGATATGGGCCTGATTGATTGATGCAACTGTAACTGTATGGTTTGATTGTCAATTACTTGGCTGCACAAAATCCAGTGGATCGTGTTTCACATTCACCTCCTCTCTGAAGTATTCGTTATATCTCTGACCAAGATTATCCCTTTGTTTTCTGTGAGAAGTTCTTAAATTTTGGAATATTTGGACATCTTATGCTACAGTTCAGCTCTTTATTTCTCTGACTGCCTGTACATTTAAAGATAGATGCACATAAAGAAGCGGTTGATTGCAAGCACAGTTGTTTGTTTCAGTATCATTCTACAAATGAAGATAATATGGCTTAAGCAGATACTGCCCTCACTGATAGTGTTGTGCCAAAACTTAATAGGCTAAATTCATCCCTGACGCAAGACCGCTGAGATAATGGAATTACACTCGGGATGTGTTCTTCCTGCTAAAATTCAAGGCAGTTGTTCATATTGACTTGACTTTGGGTAAATAAATGCTGTAACCCTGGAAACAAATTGCCACGATGACATAGTACAGAGGGCAGGGATTAGGTTAAGAGTTTCAGAGGTCTGATTTAGTCTAGGTTTAAAGCAAGATATGAACGGATGTATCCAGACTCTGCCTTGCAAATGAGTGATCTATGCAGAGTTGGGTTTTGCGCTCCATCACAGCAGCTCACTGTAGGAGGAGAAGCTTTCTTGTAGGTCTCAGGTTGCTTCTGTGCTATTCTTTTTTTAGAGCTGCTGTTGAGAAATGGCTTTAAAGCTGACCTTCGTTTATTGAGCTAGTATTCTCAAATAATCAAGAAGAGCAAGCACAGGAGAATCTTAGCTTTTTGCAGTATCCATAAGCAGTTTTATTGCCACCCTTACTGAGCTCAGAGTTAGAACATAATATACCCAGTAACACATGAATAGGCGCCGTGGTGCTTGGTGCAGTTTGGGTTAGGGGACTGATCCCCAGCTGTATTTATTATGGTATATAAAGGTATCAGTATGAATATCTGTCAGAGAGAGGAAAAAATTACAAACATTGGCAGCATTTAGTTGTCCCCGCAGTCCAAAATCAGTGAGTGGATCCTATGCTTCTGGGTGGAAAAAACCCACTGGATCCGTGCAGATGAATTATACCCTTCCTTTATGACAGTGGGAAACTGCCCAAGTTGCTTCTCCCCACTCAGTGGCTGAAGCCGTGCGTGAGTTATGTCCCTGAATTATACATTCGAAATAATAAATCATTTACTGAATCAAGCCACAAGCCTTTGGGCCTCTCACATGGACACAGAGCCAGTGAATGTGAATGCACGTGCCAGGAACAGCTGGTTTGGGATTTGGAAACCACAGCATTATGTCATTGTCATTGTGCCTTACTCTAGGGGAAACTAACTTGCTGCTGCAGTGCATGATGTTATTAGGTTGAGCTTTAAGTTACAAAGGCTCCAGCTGCAGTGTGGTGCAAGAAAAACACAGGCAGACACACAGAAATGCAAGGAGAGGGCATTCATGGTTTATGCGAATATTCGTTATTATGTAATGCATATTGAAAAGCTTTACGTATGCTAAATACAATCTGTAACACAGAACCCAAAAACCAAAACCAGGGTAGTCATACATATGAAAGAGGAGAAAAAGTACTGCCTATCTTTTACAGTATGTATTCAGAAACCGTAGCTCTGGAAACACTAATGAGAGGCTGTAACAAACTGATATAAAATGTGTGTTCAGCCGAAATGCATCATATTTGATAATTGCCCTGCTGGTGGCAAAATGCCACTATCTGCTATCACGCTTTACTGTCTTAACTATGAACGCTCTGTTTGATGTACTGGGAGCAAATTTTTCTGTGGAATGAAAGCCTCATTATGTTTGTAGCCTGTTCAAAGGATTCCAGAAATCTTTCTAGAAAGCCTGTCTGCCCTCTGAAGACTGCAAGCGGCTCTCAGATTGTTTTTGCAGTTAAAAGAATAGACAAACGTTGCTGGTGCAGAAAGAAAGCATCAGGTAATGGATAATGTGGCACAGGATCGGTTCCACGGGTGGCCGGTGGATCAGGTCCCGCTGTGCTGTTGACAACACCCTGCGCTGTTGTCAGGCAGCCGAACACCCCGTGCTCGCCCCACGCTGCCGAGCCTTGGGGGGCAATTAGCACAGGTCCTGAGAGCGATTGCTCTTGGCAAGAGCGCAGGGACGGAGTGGAACAAAGAGTTGGCATCTCCACATAGCAACCGGGAAAGCAGCGAGAAGCTTTCAGAGAACTTAGGGCTGATTCAGTGTAAAGTATTTCGCTATTCTCTGCATTCATAGTGTTCCTGTGGCGTAAAAAGCTGGTAGTGATTCTTCCATGCAGAACTGAAAGGATGATATCCTTCATGGTGCTGAGCGCGTCAAGGGGAACAGTGCTGTTCGAGCCAAGAGCAAAACTCACTTTGATTCATACAGGGCAGAATAAGGGATGCATTGCATAGGTACTTGTACTGCTTGAATATTAGTTTGTGAATAATATCGTACTTCCCTTCGCTTTCCTTGTGTCTGTTGGGTAGTGTCATGGTGGAGATTCACTCCGACAGCTTTTCCATCAGAGCCATCCATCACAGGCCAGATAAACGCTAAAGAAAAGCTTCATCTACATGGCACAACCAAGAGGATTTTTTTGTGTGCTGATGAATTTTATTACCTATGCCAGGTTTGAAAACAAACGCGTATCAGTCCACTACCACCTGGTAAAAGCTCTATTTATAGTATTTATGTAAACTATAGTTTTGTAATACATTTATTTTAATAATATGGTTGTCAGTTTAGAAGCAGGAACAAATGGTTTCTGCCGGTTTGTTCGGATATCAACACATTTGTAAATCATCTCCCACTGATAAGACCTAACTAATGTGTGATTTTTAGAACCATTCTGGGAAATATTGGCAATTAGAGCCCAGTGGACCATTACAAAAATAGAGCTTTCAGAGATGATAGACAAATTCTTAAGAGGCACAAGTGTGTATGTATTAATTCTTTTTACACAGTACATTGCTGATATTCTCCTGCCGTACACTTCTTGCAGGAGTAGATTTGTAGCAAATTTATCCATTGCCGCCCTGATCGAATGAAAGTTGTGTTATCCAATCAACTATTACCCTAGAAATGTAGCTTAGTTGTGTGCACACTGTGTTCTTCTGTGGAGTTACCATTCATGGACTAGAACATCGTGGTGGCAGCTCAGCCCCACGCAGCCGCTCGCTCGCTGCCCCGGCGGATGGGGGAGAGAATCGAAGAGTACAAGTGGGAAAACGGGTGGGCTGAGGTAAAGACAGCTTAACAGGTGAAGCAAAACCCGTGCACACGAGCAAAGCAAAACAAGGGATTCGCTCACCACTTCCCCTGGGCAGGTGGTTCAGCCACCTGCAGGACCGCCGGGCTCCATCGCACGTAACGGTGACTTGGGAGGACGAATGCCATCGCTCTGAATGTCCCCTCCACTTTCTTCTTCTTCCCTTAGCTTTACACACTGAGCACATGGCATGTCCCTTTGGGCAGCGGGGTCCGCTGTCCTGCCGTGTCTCCTCTGCTTGTGCACACCCGCCTTGTCGCGGGCAGGCCAGTGTGGGGAGCCGAAACTAAACATCAGTGTGTTATCAACGTTATTCTCTTACTCAACCCAAAACACAGCACTGTACCAGCTACTAGAAAGAAAATCAGCTCTATCTCAGTCGGAACTAAGACATACGTGTAGCACAAACTTTTGTCACCAGTACTTTGTCTCATAGATATATAGAAGCTTCATGTTTATACTGCATATAATAGGGATTTTATCGCACCTTACGATTGAGGTTGGCCATTTTGTTTTCAGTTTCTAAATTGGGGCTTCTGTATCTTCCACAACTGAACATCATTGGAGAACAGAAAGAGGCAAAGGAGTGGGAAGAAAAGTTTGAGCACTCTGTGGCTTTGCTCTTTCTGAGGGGCATCCCACTTTTCACCTCCTTGTAGGAGAGCATTAAGCTTACTGGAGCCACAGTTTCCAACACGCAGACCAGTTGGGGAGCAAATCCCCCTTTAATTAGACGGGAAAACAGAGAAATTGCTCCGGCTCATCAATATGCAGTGTTTGAGTGCAGCTGCCTCCCTCCATAGCCCACAGCAGAGGCGCCTCTCACACCGCCCCCCTTGGCTCTGAGTCACTGGCAGAAGCCACACGCTCCCCCGTGACTGAGCAGGAGATGGTGTTGGTTAGAAATGGGCAGGAACAGATGTCTCTGTTTACCTCTCCTACCCCCTCATCATTTGTTCTCCATGGACAATCGGAAAGAAGACCAAACAGCGAGACAACGGGGAGATGGATGGTTCATTGGTGACTGTTGCCGAGGCACACACACACTCATTAGTTTGGTCCTTTTCTAAGGTTACTGTTCGGATATTGTTTTACTATAATATTCTCTTTTAGCCAGAGTGAAGCTGCGTGAAAATAAAAATCCAGGGGAAAAAGAAAAGGCGGAAAGTCCCCTGTGTTGATTTTTAACGTGCCCATGCATCTTTGTGCTAAGGAATATGGAATAGCCGTTCTGCCGCTCGCGTCCACACTCGGTACCCTCGGCAGCTCCAGTGCTGCTGAAGGCAGAGCTCCGGGATGTCCCCAGCACAGCCAGTGCAGAGCGGACACAACCTGGCTTCTCTTGGGAGGGGAGAACTCATCTGAATACTATGACCAGTCCCCGAAGTTCTCATCAGCACAGATGCTGCAGGCCAGAGGTCTGATCCTGGTATTTGTTTGGTTAGGCAAGAACGGGCTCAGAGCCAAGAGCAGACCACGGCGCAGCCTGGCGCCCTCCGTCCCCTGCTCGCTGTCTGCAGCCGCGGGTGCTCCCTGCTGCACACTGCGTGTTTCCAGGGGCTGAGGGGCCGTGTGGCCAAACCAGTGCCAGAGCCTGCAAGCGATAGATGGGCAGTGTCATGTGCACCTTTTGTTCTGCCCTTCATTCTAACCGGGGAGATGAGGGGCAGTGACAGCGGTTAATTCCATAAACTGTTCGTGCATAACACCTTCTTTTTCTTGTTTAATGTCCTTTTTTTTCCAAAATGGTCTGTCGCTACTGTAGGTTTTCTTCCTAAGCATTACAATCTTTAATCGATTTCCTTATGTGAATTTCGTTGCCCAGTGTTAGTTTATCATATGACTGATGCATACAGCTGCCAGTGGGAGTTATTTGGTTTCAGGCAGCTCTCTTTTCTCTCTATTTCATATCTGATGAACTGAGGTGACCCAGCTGCCAGGATTCTGTCCTGTTCTTAGGAAGACCAAGGACTCTCTCATACCTGACAAGTAGAAGTTGGGGGCACCCCAAACGGGGACAGTGGGCCAGATGCTGAGGAGCAGCAGTGATGGTGTAAAGTGTATGTGGATGCTTAAACCCGAGATGAGTCTGCATGGAGATAAAAGGCTGCATGGACAGGGAGTGTGCGAAGGCCCAGACAGGACTGGAATGCAGGAAGGATGTTGATCGCAGACCCCACTGCAGCTTCACAGCTTTTCTTCCTGTAGCCTCGTCCATGTCTGCCCCATGCTACTTGTGCATTTACACAAACACGAATGGGGGTTTTTGCCCCCACTGCTTAGATCTTCTCTCTTGTTTTCCCCCATTTAGACTCTCACCGCATAGAAAGTAAATGGGTAGCTGCGGTGTGACAGGTCTATGGCAGCGAACCTCGCAGTTCTACACACCGCAGTACAATGGGCGTCACCTGAGGGGGACAATATGTTTGAGAGCCTGGTATTCCCAGTATCCATAGGATCTAAAATTCCTCTGATATCTTTTTAAGAGAGATCCAGTAGTTTTAGTATTACTAATTCTTTTTCCCACCACATTACATGACTGTCAAATCGTGTACAGAACAGCTGTAGGAGACCTGGAGTAAAGCAAAGGAAATGTCTGTGGAATATTGAGAGGATGAAGCTGGGAAATAGTCGGTGAGGTAGGGAATTTAATAAGGACAATAAAGGAGATTTGGTCAGAGCTTTGTTCACCGCCAAACACATCTATTTAATGGTGTTTTGCTTCGATCTGCTTGCCGGGTGATACTGCTGCTGTTGTATTTCAGGCCGTTCTGACCATGGTGCCTGTGCTCCATGTACCAGCGGTGGCAGCACCTGGGGAGGGTCAGGGTCAGCCTTCAGACACGTCACGGCAAATCGAACAGGAAGGCTCAGAAGAGAAAATGCCATATTTTGACACATAAGGCAGGAAGTTGGAAAGGAACAAGAGGGTTGCAAGGCTCAAACCCATCTGTAATTCCACAATGGAGGGGTTTCTGTTGCGCATCACATTTAAGCAGTTAATGTGACAGATGCGTGAAACATGTGCGAGCTGACTAAAGGTCCAACTCTGCTTTTGGCTGCATTGGTGAAAATCCAGAGAGTATTGACAGTGTTTGGACCTGCACTTACCGAAGCTAAAAGGAAGATTTGGCCGAAGAGTGAACCAGGTATGCTATTCTCCACAGAACAGTCACAAGCAAACCCTGAGATGTCCTGAGTTCTGTCACAGGTGTAAAAAAGCCTTGCAGGTTGTTCAGGTTCATCTCTGGTGCAAGACAGAAGAGCCCTGAGAGAGCGGTGCTTTTCTAATGGCTGAAATACGTGTGTCTCGTGCCAGCAGTCGCAGCACAAAGCCACAAAGCTTCCCGGCTGAAGCTGCTGTAGTGTACAAACCCATCAAGTCAAGTCATTTTTCATCTGTCGCTAAGACTGGTTTCAGGTACCATGATCATCCCTTTGTCTCCTCTAACGTGCACAGCCTTTCTGTGCCGTGTGAAAGCAGAACAGCAAGGCAGGTCTTTCTGCAGAAGTTTAATGACGTGACGCCTCAGCTCCAGTCAGTTTGACGAGGATAGAATGTGACAATTACGCAGATGAAGAAACCCTTTGCAGGAAGATTCGTGAGAGTCTGGAAGACACTGTGAATCTGTCTATCTGTAGAGAAGGGTCCATTTCAGGCTCCCATTGCCAATTCTGTTAAATACTTGGATGGGTACATTAGTTTCTGCCTCTCTAATAAGAACAAATTAATTTAATTTGTAATATTATTTCGTGTAGTATCTTTTTCCATGGATTTAAAGGCTGTTACTGCAGTGCATTCTTCCAGAGTTAAGATAAATATTCGGATTTGATGCGATTCAGATTTTTGAATACTGAACTCGAAAGATTTCAGAGTTTCAAAAGTGCTGGGAATTTGCATTTTCAGGTGCAGTTAATAGGATCTATCAGTGCGTAGTACCTGTGGAAACTGGGCCCAGGACTCCAAATAGGAGCCCTCCCGCATCAGGAGTGCTTCGGTGACCCATTCGGGATCCAAGAGCACGTTAGAACGTGAGGGAGGGCAGGAGGCAGATCTCCCAGCTCCTGCTGCTGCTTGGAGCGAGGAGCCCGCCCCAGAGCGACCCGTTTTACAGCGCAGGTCGCTTCCGTTAGCTCAGTAGTTATTGTCCTGTTCTTTTAATTAGTGCCATTTCAAATAAGTGTCCGGCTCTGGGGAAAGGTCAGTACCTTTCTGAACTCTTCCTCTGTAAAACTTACGTTGCCAGGGAAACAATGCCGGAAAAGTAATCGGTTCTCGTTAGAGCTCCGCACGCACTGCGCGTTGCTTGGCTCCCAATTGGCGGCATCGGCGCCGCTCAGAGCAAACACTGCGCCCCGCAACGCATCGCAAGTACAAACATGGTTTGAAACAATACCAGCTCTTAAAGGCATTCCTTCTGAAGGGCAAAAAGGGCAATAAATCCTGTCCAAGGAGAAATGGGATTCTCTGATAGCATTCTCTCTATTTTATATATATATATATAAAAATATATAGGTTTTTATAAAAAAATATAGGTTTTTTTATATATATATATATACACACACATATATATATATATAGGTACACCAGGTGATCCCCGTAAACATAGACTATTGAGAGGATAAAGCTGGGAAATAGTCTGTGAGGTAGGGGATTCTCTGATAACATTCTCTCTATTTTATATATATGTATATATGTATATATATAGGTACACCAGGTGATCCCCATAAACATAGACTATTGAGAGAATAAAGCTGGGAAATAGCCTGTGAGGTATGGGATTCTCAGATAACATTATCTCTATTTTATATATAGATGTAGATGTAGATGTAGATGTAGATATATAGATGTAGATGTAGATGTAGATATATAGATGTAGATATATAGATGTAGATGTAGATGTAGATGTAGATGTAGATGTAGATATATAGATGTAGATGTAGATGTAGATGTAGATGTAGATATAGATATAGATAGATACAGATATAGATACAGGTATAGGTATAGATATAGATATAGATATAGATATAGATATAGATATAGCTATAGATATAGCTATAGATATAGCTATAGATATAGATATAGCTATAGATATAGATATAGATATAGATATAGATATAGATATAGATATAGATATAGATATAGATATAGATATAGATATAGATATAGATATAGATATAGATATAGATAGATATAGATATAGATATAGATATAGATAGGTACACCAGGTGATCCCCATAAACATGAACAAAATGACAGCGCAGAGTCCTCTCTGTGGCGCAGAGCACAGAGCTGCTGCTGAAATGTGCAGATCCGTGTTGATGTGCCGCCTGGCTAGCCAGGTAGCGTCGGCGTTTCTCCTGTAAAGCGTAGTCCTTATTAAAAGGTCTGTCACATAAACTTGTCCATATCTTTACCGATGAAAGATACCGGGTTTTTAAGTGAATGTATTTGCATGGTGAATGTATTTGCATGATGAACACCAGGTTAGTCCTCTGTTTTCATTAAGTTATATTTAATGAAGCACAAAGTTCTCAGCTGTATAATCTTATCCTAAAAATTGTGCTTCTTGCAACAGAAAAATCTTTATATTCCTGGTGGAATACCAGTCTGGTACTGATTCAGGGTTTTTAAAAAGTATCTTAAGCTCAGCTGAAAGGAATGTTTACGGTCTTTTCAATAAGCTTTGGATTAAGTGATTAGTGAGGCATCAATACCACCACTGTAATTCTAGCTTGGTTTTTCTGTTCATCAGTGGACGTCTGATCCGGCTCGTGACCCAGCCCAGGCCTGGTTAGTTTAGGGTGTACGGCAGGGCCAGAAATCGCATTGAAAGGATATGTACCGAATGAAAATAGTGTTCACCGAAAAAACCATAACGCGATGTAGAATGACAGGGTGGGATTAAGGAAGGTGCCAACAAAAATTGCTTGCATTTTGATTTTATGCGAATAACAGAGCAGAGAGGACTGGGGCAGGGAGGAGGATGTGATTTCTCACCCGATGGCAGGCGGAATTGGTTCTGCTGATCTGACATGGAGAGAAATGTGCTTGCTGAGAAATGGATCCGTAGGTTTCAGGGCTGAGTATCTTTCTGATGGATAAAAGGTTGGTTGGTCTTAGACAGAAGATACAATCTAAAATATTTACCAGCCCTATAATGTCTATTATGCCACAGTTACCACACCTCATACTGAATATTTTAGCTGTTTGTATAAAGATAATATTGCCAATTCAAAACTAAGTCTCTCGGAAATGCCCCTCCACCAGCTGACATCTATCACATTTTGCCTCCACGTGTAACTGAACCTTTAAAAAAAGCTGATAAAGGGAAAGAAAACTGTGCACCGTAGAGGAAATACGGCAGATTGCTCGATGCCCTGTATCTGTGAATGCCACAGGACTTGTTCCCCACATAAACGTACGATCTTTATATCTGAAACACCCATCTTGATGAAAAGGTGGTTTTACTTCCAAAGTAGATGAGTTTTCTAGACTTTTAGAACTATATACGTGGCCACACTTGTCTGCTGGGTTTTCAGGTAAATGCATATTCACATATTCGTTAATCTAAATATATTTTAAAACCTTTTATTAGACTTCTTTTCCAGTGAAACCATCTAAAATCCAGACAGATAGGCAGTTTGGGATAGTATTTTCCCACCAGGATGAAGCACGTGTTTCAGAGTCTTGTATACTTTGTGGAGTTAATTAAACCCTTTCATTGCTTTCATCAGAATAAATTGCTACAGATACTGTTATATGATTTCAATATTACAATATGTATGTACACATTTGCTGTCTGCGTGAATATTGGCTCTATTTGGTACACCCATTGCCATGATCTAGTTGTCATTTTTTAAGAAGATTGATCGAAGTTCCGTGTTTGTTCTTTTGCTGTGGGCCCTGGGTTCATTCTTCAGAGGCAAGGATGGAGACCGCTCCTTTAGCTTTCTTCCTACCATTCCAGCTGGTGGTGTGGAGAACATAGTTTATCTATTGAAGACTAACAAGGGTTTGCTTTTGTTTTGCCTTGATTTCTAGAAAACTTGGATACAATGATAGCTGAGCAGACAAAGAAGAAGCTCGAGAACCCTTCTACTAAAACCAGAACGAAGCTACCAGCAGGTACTTGTTCTACAGTGTTCTCTCCTGGGATAACATGGGGTTTAGCCTGTTCAGCTAGAAGCAGGCTGATGGCTCTAGATCCAGCCTGCAGGTTACAGTCCCTGGAGAACCTGTGCCCACAGCCGGGGTGTCTAAAACACAGCAAGAGGGGAAGGTTTACTGAATTCGAGAAGTATACCCACCGTCCTTTTCCTCAGTGGGCTCCAGACACTACACGTATACAGCAGCAAGCTCTATCGATGCTTTCTAAGACTTAAATAATAAACCGAAAAAAAATAATCCTTTGTCAACTTTGGATCTGGTGAATGCAAATTTCCTATCATTTTTCTCCGCACAAAGGAATGTGCCTTGATGAACTATTCATACATATTCTGGATTTTAGTCACCTGTATTCAGCTGCCATTTGTAAGAGCAGAAACAGATATTCCTATTTCCAGAGGTGGGGGTAGAGGTGACCTTTAGAAAGCACTTTGAGCCAGGCTCCAGTGAGGTTCTTCCTCAGTCATCACTCAAGCTGCTTCACTTCCTAAAGCCCGTATTGATGTGATTTAGGAGTGCAGTTGATACAAAAACGCTCTTACTGTTATTTCTTTAGACAAGAGTAGCGAAGAAGCAGACAGCACGAAGGAAGAAGCAGCTAAAATGGAAAAGGAATACGAAATTTCAAAGGATTCCACAAAAGATGAAGAACAAAAGGCAGCAGGAAACAGTGAAGAGCCCAGAGGTACAACATAGCCATGGGTTTTGCTCCATCCGTATTCCAAGTGATTGGTATTGTCTGTGGTATTGTTTTTCCATTGTGTTAGCATAAATATCTTCAGTGTGCGGTGAAGTGGGAGCCAGCACACAACAGCTTGGTTTGGAAGTGTACTTATTTGCTTACTTTTAGATGTGTGAAACTATATCCCCGATGAGTAAGGCATCATCTTTCCCAGAACTGACAGTTCCTCTTGCATTTTGGCACAGCAATCAGAGAGATTTTGCTTCTTTCCATCCATGACTTTCCAGTGAAATCAGATCATCGGGATACTCAATATTCTGAGTGAGCCCACTGATCTCTCCAGTTTGTGTTCGAACAAGCTGGAACTGAAAGCTACTGGAAAGTTCTGCAAAGCGAAGTCATTCGCATTGCTCACTGCCAGAGGTCACGGTTCGTCAGCAATTCACCTGTTCTACGTAACTCTGAAAACCTATTACAGTCAGTTAGTGTCTCAATAAGCAAACTTAGAGTTGCTTCAGCATGACATGTGATGCCATGTACCATGCAGCGCTGGACTGTAAGAGCTGAAGTGGCTCTGTCCATGGGGTTCAAATCGGCTGCCAAATCTGAAGGCAGATCTGCAGCGCACGCTGTGCACCCGTACAGCACCGAGCCTTTGGAGGGGGACGTTTGGTGGTGTGGAAACCTTTCAGCGGGCTCGTGCTGCTCTGGATCCAGCATAAGCATCTATGTTTTGCAGTCAGTTGGCTAAAAACAAGTGCTTCTAGTCTGGTTTGTAATGCTGCTGGTTTATGCGGGTACGTTTTTGGGTGCGTGTGTTTTCACTGCAACACGCTCAGTACGGAGCTGCAGTAATCAAGGCTACAGCAGACTGTAGCTCATTGTCACCTGGTTGGGTCCTGTGGGCAATGCAGGCGTGTAAACCACCAGCCAGACACAAATAGGAGGTGGCATTTTTCCAGCAGTGGTTATTTGAGCACACAAGAGGAAAACAGCTCGAGATGGCTTTCCAATTTCACAGTAAAGAAAAATTGTCTCTAGACCCATGGGAAGTGCTAAATAACATATTTCGCCTGTCTGATGAAGATTTGTCTGTTCAGTTTGGTTCGGGCTATTTTCCTTTACCTTCAGAAAAGTGTTCAGCCCAATAGCTCTTTTGAAATTTAAATTGGATCACTATTTAGTTCTTGGTCTCACCCTGCAATGCCCTTTGCTCTTTCACAGAGTAACTTACTACAGAGCTAACTCTGCACTCCCAGCTCAAAATTATGGTATGTTTAATACTGTATCCACTTACTAATGGGCCAGACATGCATAGTTGGCAGTAGTAACCTTCTACTAGGTTTTTTTCTCTGACAAATGGAAGAACATTACATCAATAAAGCTCCAGCCAAGTTAAGAATTCAAAATCCATCAGCTGGAATATTTCCTTAGGGGCCTTATTAGGTAATCCTTGAACTAATTCTGTCCTGTGTGCATTCTGGTCCAAAAATAGCCACCGCTTTCAAATTTGAGCTTTAACAAGGCGTTATCATCGTCATTTTAATATTCTTTTCCAGTAGCTGTGTTTCACCTTGTCTTTCCAAAACAACACAACCTCAGATTTGCTGTATGCTGTTAGTACTTCTGTAAGGAGGAGTTTCCTGACACGTTGTATATGAACGCAAAGTTCCCAGTCTTATTTAAGTCATTCCGTGCTTCTTAACAGCTTCATCTTTGTTGAACGATGATTATGATCAAAAAGCTGCAGGTTGCCTTCAATCCACATGTGCAGGGTCTGTGCACACCACAGAAAGTGGATGAAAAAAGCCATGATCCGAAGTTTGTGGATGAGTAATCTTGCACAGACAAAACCTGCTGTCCATCTGTGGGAATTTTGCCTGACTAAGGTTGACAGGACTCAGCTTTTAAACAGAACCTAAGAATAGTTTTAATCTGCCTTCGCCGTGCCCAAGCTCAGCCGGGGAAGCAGCTGCGTCCATCGCCGCTCCAAGTGCATCCCTGACTTCTCTCCCATCCTTCCTCTAGGGAAAGCTGAGGCCTATTTGGAAGCAATCAGGAAGAACATAGAATGGCTAAAAAAACACGACAAACAAGGTAACAAAGAAGGTATGAAATAAAAAGCCTTGACGTTGGGGTGGGCGCCATATGCATAACAAAGCGTGTAATTCAAATTGTGTGGTATAACTTCGTGGTAGAAGTTAAATGATAGTCATGTGAAACTGTGCTTGTCTAGATTATAGAGGTAATTAGTGGTGTATAGAGATAATTAGTGGTGTTAGACTTAATTAATACAGGTCATGAAAAGCTAAATCAATTAATGAAAATAGTAAACTAGCGCAAATCCATGTAAACCGGCTCAAACAGCCACTGGCCACAAAACACCCAGGGAGTACCCAGTGGAAGGTGCTGTCCAGATAGCCAAGGTCTGCCTGTCACCAGGTAACAGTACGTCAGTTTTGTCCAGTGCTTCGTTTCTTCATTCAACATGTTTTTAAGTCATGATTTTGTACATGGAGTAAATGTATTTAAGATGTCTGGATGCATCCTGAAAAGCTCAGTGCATCAGGCCAGCGCTGTGCATGCCAGCACCAACAGCAACGAGCTTTGTTTCATAGTCAGAAAGAGTTAAGATACAAACTTATGTCGCTAGCACTGTAATGTATTGGATTACAGCCCAAGTAAACTCTGGTAGCTGCAGCTCTGAGGCACAAAGCTGTGTGGAACAGGAGCTGCGGCTGAAGTGGCTGCACGGGGTGTGCTGGGTTACAGTGCAGAGATGGGTGCGTGCTTACAGCTCAACACATGCATTTTCCTATATGGAACTCCATCATATGAAAGGATTTAACATTTTCTTTTCCATCTCTAACACCATTTCCACACAATGGCAGCAATGGCAGTTAGCAGCAGGCGTACGTATTTGCTCAAGAGTTTTCCTGCCAACTCTAATTAACCTTTCTCTTTATCAGTGTACTCATTACAGTAATTAGATCTTGGTCGTGTGATTGTTTCTCTATCTGTATCACACATAGTGAGTGGGCAGCCCCTCGCTCCCTATAATAACCTTTCCTCTGCAGTGCTGCAGTCTGCAAATGGCTGTGACTGCAGATCAATAGCACTTTATCTGCCTGGGAATGCATTAAGACGTACGCTTTCTGTACAGATGGGTTTTCATTTGCACTAAAATATCTTTATTGTCCTCCGGCAATGGAAATGGGCCTTAAAGTGAGTGTAAGTTATGACAAGATTAGAATAGTGTTCTTACTCGTTTGATACATCGCATTTACTGTGCCTTTCCACACTTTTTATTTTTGTAAAATGCTAATTCAGTTCTCCTGGGATGCTGTTAAAGGAAGTGCAGCAGGGGAAGCTGATCTGGCCGTGGATGCACCGTGCTGGGTTCCCGCAGTGCGAGATTAGGTGGTGTTGATGTGCTCATCCATCACTGCTCCACTCCCAGCTCGCGCCTGGGAGCCAGCGGAAAGCGATTCACAAAGTCATTTCGGTACTAAAATGGGCAGCCTTCTCCTCCCCGTTCGTGGGTTGGTTTGCTCGCTGCAATGCTTGAAGAGGTTTAGGTTTGCTTCAGGCAAATGTTTGTAGATCCTTAACTTTGTACAAATTTCAGTAGAAATTATTAATCATTCAATGACTAATGACCCTGGAAATGTTCATTTGTGTCTTCCTGCTTTAAAAATATCCATTGCCTGTTATGGAGGCAAGTAAACTTGAGCGGTCCGCATGATTTACGGCGAAACTTGTCAAAAGCCTGGATTTTGGCTTGTTTTGCTTTCGTGTCTGAAGTTTGGTTTGCACATATACATTCTATAAGCTCTGTGGGCTGATCCTCAGTACGTCCCAGGCCTGGCTTTGAAAGCAGTGCTCTCTAAGCCCCGCTCCTCTGCTGTGTAACGAACACCGTTCCACCCGCAGACGTCGCTGCTGGGGGTCCTGCTGCCTTTAGTCTCCAAAGAACATAACTGGGGCTCGGTTAACTCATACGTGCAAATAACATGGTCAGATTTTTCACAAAGTACCTAGGTAGTTTATAGTTTCACAACTAGGAATGAAAGTGCATTCTAGGTTTATTTGCAACGGCAAATGGCTTCGTTTGAATACGCAAATAAGACCTCGTTTCATTAACTGTAGGAGTTTCTCAACTCGAGGTAATACTGCAGCCATTGTGGTGAATATAAACCAAAGCTGATCTTTCTAATTATTGCCCAAATGAACAGGTTGCAAATAAGTATTAGAAATCAACAGTTATCAATTTCTAGAAAGAAACAAAACCAAATTCAATTGCCATGAGATACACAAATGAGCCTGAGTTGGATAGGATCTTAATGGTTGTGAGTCTCATACAGAACGTTTAGTAATGAAACCTCCACATCTCCAATAATGATCTCGTTGTGCCACCATGGATGAAATCTCACAACCTCATTATTCAGTTGCTGGGTACGGTTTGTCCCTGTTACTCAGCTCAGATGGAGGGACAAACAGGTTTCGTTCTCTTAGGTAGTGCTGGTGACAGAGCGGGTGTGAAATCCCAACCACCTTACAGCGAACAGGAAACTCCCGTTAACGCAGGTACAGAGAGGACCCGTCTGCTGGAGTGGAGAGTTCTGAACATCATTTCTCTGAATTACTCACTTGAAATTGCCTTATACTGTTATAAAAATGATCACAGGCGTTAATTTGCTTCTTAATGTCTTTCTGTTTCTGCCCAATTTTGGTCACTCAACCATAAAAAGACAGAAAGTCACTGCTGTCTGTTTTGCCAAGAACGCACGGTTTGGAAGAAGGTCCTTCTGCTTATTGCTGTATGGTGATGTACACTGAGCACGTTGCGACATCAGTATTCATATATTCTGGAGGTTCTGTCTGTGGAATAAGTAATTTATACTGAAAAATTCAGGATGTGTCTGTTTTTAGGAAAGATCTTAATTCATTTAACTTAGTATGCGCCCTCGAGACATCGATGTTTTCCAGACTACCCGCTTGTGATTGTAACAGATTAAGCTTTACATTTTATGCAGTAAATTATGTGCCTAAAATTGGTACTGTGTTTATGTGCGAATATACTGGATCTGTTGCCAGAGTTACGACTACGCAATACTTACCTTTTAATGTTATTTGAAAGCTGAATTCTTTTAATGGAAAGCAGCGATGTTTTCCAGCATGTGAAAAGCCTGTTTAACGTAGCTGGTGTGAATCACACGGCATCAATGCAGCCCCGTGGTGCAGACGGACACACGGGGCCAGCAGCGGCTCTTTGGCACTGACGCTGTCCCAGACACCACTCCCGGCTGGGTTCTCGGGTCAGGATATTGTGTTCTGTACCAACGTAAATATTGCATTAGTTCTACTTCTTTTCAGGAAGTGGCTTTCTTGAATTTTCACTGCAGGTGTTTGTGGTAAGCGGGAATTTGACTGGGATTTCAACAGGAAACAGCCAATTTAACACTTTTGAATCCATGACACTTGTGAAAATCAGAGGGTTTCAACAACATTAGCACGCAGACCAGAACATCCAACCCCTGGTCCAGAACATATTCTGACTTCAGCATTTCTCAGCAAGCAATCAAGAGCAAGAGTTGATTATTTCTCTTGAGTAGTAAAAGCAGCATGACATATAAAAATACTTTGGGCAGGCTTTTTTATTGTTGGTTTGGGTTTTTTAATTGTTTTCGCAGGTGGCACTTGCAGTGCGTTCCCTTCGTGTTGGAAACACTGCATTTGTTGCCTAACCTTGAGGATGGTGCTGTTTCTGAAGCGAGGTGGTGTAGTGGCAGTGACTCATTGTGCCCATGGATTCTTATTTTTCAGACTACGACCTTTCAAAGCTGCGAGATTTCATTGATCAGCAAGCTGACGCCTATGTGGACGAGGGCATCCTGGACAAGGAAGAGGCCGATGTCATTAAACGTATATACGGCAGCCTGTAAAACAGCGGCTGCCAAACGTATAGAGAACTAGTGTAGCTTCCCCACCCGCCCCGTGATTTCTGACCTGTTATTTTGAGGGTATCATTAGAAACGCTCTGTTCACATCGCACTCACAACTTTCTAGGCAGAAATGAAGAGCGGTGGTGCTCCGTACACTCACTGCACGCTGTATTCCCTACACTCGCAAACCAACCCTGGAGGCCAAATTCTGACACTGAATCTCTATTTGACGGGGTAAATATTTCTGTAATGTTCTCTTTGATTTGTCATTTGCATTCGGTTTGCTTTTGTAGATAAACCTGTCATTTCTGATGGAAAGTTCGTTTAACGCTGCATCTTTTGCTTTCACTCCGCTAGCCTTCTAGAGATGCAACTATGTAAAGGGCATTATTAGAAAATAGTTCATAGTTCTCTAAATAAAATATTTGAAAATAATTTACCTATTAAAGTTTTCATTAATCTTAATATGATTTTATAGCTAGCAATCTTGCTTTTAAATCCTAATACCCGTTTTTAATTGTTATGTAGCATTCTATGACTCGGCCTGCAGTGTCTTTAGCTGACTGATCCATCTTCAGCACTACAGCTGCCCTTTGTGGTACAGAGCGGTTGTTGCTTCATCCCGCATGTATAAACACTCTCTTTGATGCACCCTTTGATGATTGTGCCTGCGTAATTAGCTGAATTCCTGATGTGAATAGCCTGCTGACAAGTGTAAATAGCCTTTCCTTTCTTTAAAGAAAAAAAAAAAGGAAAGCCATTCAAGTCATTTTGCATGGGAAGGGGAGTTTGCAGCTAGAGATGATGTTAGGAACGTGGGCCCTGCTTTTCTGAAAGACTGAAAGAACCGATCGTATCTCAGTATCTCCGACTATCAAGGCTGTGGGTGTATTTACTGACCTCTGGTCTGTGGTGGGCAGTATTCTTTTGGAAAGCTGTTTTTGGGGCATGTGTATGCTGCCATTAGCCAAGAATTTGGTACCTCCTAAAGAATGCAAAGGGAAAACAAAAATGTCGCCCTCATTCTTCTTCCTCAGCTCACGGAGTGTTTGAAGAATGGTTTATGAGATCATGTGTATTTAAGGGAATGGATCATTTTATTTATGAAGAGCTCAGGAAGGAAGATCAAAGGTAAAGACGATTTTAGGAAAGCAACTTTTAAACTGAGTTCCAGAAGAGGTGAGTCCTGAGACATCCCCTGCAGCAGCCGCCTGGCTGCGTGAACCCCGGGAAAGCCCTGCTCTCTCTACTTAGAGCTTCTTCATTGATAACTGAGGGTATGACTGCTCCGATCCTCTTAAAAGCTCGTGGTACTTGTGAGGCTGACAGAGCCAAGCAGGTTGGCTTTGCAGAGGTCAGTGAGGGCAGGTGTGACTCACCTGCACAGCACCCACTCCTCTCAACGTTAGCGGACAGCTCGCTCCTTTCCTTATTTCCTCAGCCCCGCTGGAGATGAAGGAGGAGGAGGAGATTTGATGGATGTTGGTAGCCAACTGAAATAAACTTCAGGATCCCCGCGAAATACAAATTATTAACTGAACATTATCAACAGAACATTATTGGTAACAAATATTAGATGAATGTGATAGCAATGAGGTGAATTCTAATTAATTCCTAATTCCCAAGCAGTGCCTTGGGAACACCGAAGAAAACAATTAGGAAAAAAGAACTGCGGTTATTCTGAATCAGTGTATTTGTTCTCATCTGAACCCTCTAATATTTTTTTAGTTATTATTATTCTCTAATGTTCCCAAAGAACAGAATCTCTTTGTGTCCATCTAGATCTCAGTTGTTTGCTGCAGCAGCTTGTGACTTACTTCCTCATGTGACTATAAACTAAAAGAAAAGTGGACTTTTTGGATTTATGAAAGAAATCAGGAGCAAGATAAGTAACCATAGACCTTTCCCATTGGGAGTGGCAGTGACCCAAGAGCTGCGCTTTAAAAAGGACAAACTTTCCTTCCCCAATGGCTGCTTTAATAAAAAAGGCAAACTTTCTTCTGTCAGTATGGTGAGTAGTGTAATATTGGGTTTAATTTTCATCGGCAGTCAGGTTCTTGTTTGGCCTCTCAGGAGTCTATGCGGGGGTCTGATAGTGACGGAAAGACGTCGCCAACTAGCAGCCCGTGATTATCAACAGTTTGTGTCCACAAAAAGGCCAGGATGTTTTTTAATCTCCCGGTTTCGTCCATTTGATAATTTCAACAAAGCATAGATGATATCATTCAGAGGCAAAAACCAAGTCCGAACAATGGGTGTGAGCCCTCAGAACCCACAGTAACACCCCAGCCAGCCCCAGGAGCCACCCTGAAGGGCTGAATAAAACCAAACCAAGTGACGCGAGCTTCAGCCTGCGCTGCACATCAGTCCTCGTTTGGAAGGGAACACTTGAAGCACATTAGCGCTGCACATCTGCTGCCAGTGTGTTTAGTACGGAATTAGTACATCATATTCTGTCAGCGCCTTCCTTTTCCCCAGTGAGGGAGGTACTTTCGACACCTGCACATCTCTGGTCCTAAACTGACACGGATCAGTTTCTATGTTGTTTGTATCTCTGCAGGATCCATTAGAAATCCTTCGCTCCCTAAAATATCCCTGAAAATGTAACAAGTACAATATACATGGTATTCACCTTTTCAGCTTTTCTATTAGACTATTGTTTCTGATACTGTACTTTATTAAACACTTTACTACAAGCTACAGTAGAGCAAGGCCGCTTTTGTGTGTTAAAGAGAACGCATCTTTTCTATCTGCTGCCCAGCTTTTTGAGAACGTCCCGCGCCACAGAGCAACAGGACTCACGGCCATGTCTGTGGGAGGGGGATGTCCCTCTCTCAGATGCAACCACAGCTTTCAAGGTCCCTTCCACCCCTGACATTCTGTGGTTCTGTGCAAAAGAGAACAGGTTTAGGCGGGCCCAGGCTGCACCAGGCTGCACAGCTGGGGCTGCTGAGGAGCCCGTCAGGCCCAGCTGGGGGAGCGGGCAGGGCCCACAGCCCCTGGCAGCCCCCTGCCCATATAGAGCAGCCTGACCCCAGGCAGGGGTTGCTGCAGGTTCTGGTGAGCAGGCCTGGAAGAGCTGAAGACAGAGTGGAAGTCAAAGCCAAGGCACCAAGAAGAGTTTGAGCTGAAGAGGAGCGGAGAGCGGCTCTGGGTGTGAGGTAGGGCCTGTGGCGGGCAGCCTGGGTGGTGGTTGGAAGTGGTGTTAAAATCCTCCCTGTGGGGAAATGTTTGTGTGGAACAGATGGGCGAGGTGCCCGTGCTCGGTTACAATGATGGTTTTGTGATGAGTGCTGGTGCGGCGGTTGATCGGGGTGCTGCTGGGCTGGGACCCGCTGGTGCGGTGCTGTGGTCTGAGGGGAAGGGGCTGCGGTTGTGGCGCCGGGCTCGCTCAGGCTGGCGTAGCTGCTGCTTCGCTTGTGCTTCTGTATGGCATTCTCGGTCAAGAAAAGCAGATGTAAATGGTGTGGCTGACCTTCCGTTGCTTGTGCTGGAGATGCTGCAGAACTCTTGGGACGGGCGGAGTGAAACGTGGCTCTGCCAGGAGCTGGGGCAGCCCGTGTCTGGCGTGTGTGGCAGCCATGACCTGCTTGGCAAAGCACCCGGGCCGGGTGTGCTGGATGGGTGAGGCTGTTACAGCAGCAGGTCTTCTATAGAAAATGATTACATTTTTCTGTAGGATTATAAAATATAGCTGGGCTTGAAGCTGAGGTTTATTCTGGCTCTGGTAATGTCCTACTGAAATTAACTGACAATGTTAGAAATTACTATCCTGCAAGGAACAGATATAAATCCCAATTGAAGAAGGATACAAAGCCTAGAACTAATTCACCACTCTCTTCAAGAAGAGTCAGTGCTTCCTTTTATTCACTCCAAGCTTTCCCTGTTGTTAATTTGTGTGCCACGCAGAGCTGGAGGCTATGTGAATGAGCTTGCTGCGTCTGAGCTCCCGCAGGCCCTAGGGAAATACCAATTCCTGCCTAGCTCTGAATTTTTACTTCTAATTTTATTAAGTTAATGTAATTTCTATATTGCTTCTGTCTTAACATATTGCAGAAAGTTTTTGCTTTGAGGGAGCACTAAACTATCTGAATGAGCTGATACATAGGAAACAGCAGTTGCCACGGTGGAGATCCAGCAATTCTTTATTGACAAGAGTTTTGTGATGCTTGTTGAATACTTGAGGAAAAAGCGCAGGCTGCTTACCAAGAAGTTGCTAATACAGTAACTTCAGGACAGAGTGAACCGTCTGCACTGTGCCTTCCTGAGCTGCAGGCAGGGTCCACCTGCAGGCTTGAACAATGGCATCTCAGAACAATGAAGGCTTAACAGGGTGGCTCTTATTAACCTTGATAAGCCAGTGACTGCACAACCAGATCAAACAGTTCACTGAGGTCTCATTTAGGTGGGGTGAGCTATATTGTAAAGGACAGGATGCCCTGAAATTAGCATCCAATAGCTCGTGTAACTAGACAAACCATTCTTTACAAAAAACAGACTACAACCGAGCTGACTTCATTACGAACAGACACATCAGTATTTCTGTATTTATTAAATTAAAACCACACAAAATATAACTGCATACAAGAACACACATCTGATATTCCAATGTCGTATCTCACAAAGAAAAATCTCTTGCTGCAACTCTTCCCTTTTATTAGCAGAAATCCAGTCTACAAACAGTTGTTTAAGCATGAAGGCTTCAACTCATGAGAACAAGTCCAATTCCCCTGTCTAGGAACACATCAAACCACACACAGGCACACACACAGGGTTCAGAGGAGAGTCCTGCAGACCTGAAGTAGACAAAACTTCCACAGCACATCTGCCTGCGTTTGCAGAGTAAGTAAATTTCTGTCACTTTCATAGTTCGTTGTTTACAAGCAAACTTAATGTTTTTAAATACTTAAAACAAATTTCACTTTAACAAATATTTACAAAGTCTTTACTAAAGATCAACATCCTGCATAAAGGTGACCTCAAGGATATATTGTTGCTACCATGCTACAGTTTGCACAGAAGGGGTATAAAGGCCATCTCTAGTTTTAGAAGGCTCAAACCCTTTGTTGATATAGCATAAGGACATTAACCTATGGAAGGCAGAGAGGTCATAATTTCAGTGCAATTACCCATTCATGACTTGGTTTATGTACATCACGACGATGAGTCCAAAAGACTTGGGTTTTGAATTACTGACCATTTAGTTCTTTAAGAACTGATTTCATGGGAAGTTTTCCGGCCATCACATCTGTCTTCTACTGGTGATACGAAGAAGTTGCATAGGGACCTTCCTCATTCTCCTCCTCTCTAAAAAGAAAATGATCACAACCATCAGATCAGGAACATACCATGTCTCAACAGTAAAAGTGGAACGCAAGCAGAGGTAACTAGCTTTCCCAATGGATCCAAATAGATAAGACTGTTATATTGCTTCAGGAACAGAATGCTGAAGTAAAGCTATGTAAGTTCAACAACATCACAACGTATTTAGGGTTTAATGAACTATTCTTGACGCTACAGTGTCGGATCAATAATACTCTAAAGGATCTACAAGTAGCAGGCGTGCTGGAGTTCCTGTACTGTTGCTTTCAATTTCTCTATCTTTTCTTTTAAAGCAAGCTTAGCTGTAGGTTTGTTTTGGTCTTTGGAATGGCAGCGGGTGCAGATGGACCAAATGAGGCAAGAACAGGAGCTCAGACTGTCAGGTAGCAGAGAAGCTCACTTTCTATGCCATACACTGAAAATTGCTTTGGACTTCTTAGTTTTGTTATGTTTGCCCTTTTAGAAGAATAACATGTGGCAGAGTTAGAGCAAAAAGACCTTCCTTCCAATAAAAGGCTGCCAGAATAGGCCTTTCTGTCATTCTTCTTGAAAGCCTGAATACAGGAATAACATCCCCCATGACACACTGGACTGGAATTAGTTGCAGTTGATCATGGTGGAAAATAGGGGTGAATATGGAGAACTGAAGAGTGGAAATAGGGATGGCATATGAGCAGGTGTTCAGGCTTCAAAGTAACAAAACAGCCAGTCCAAGCTGCTGGTCTTCACTTCCCTTGTGAAATATGTACTTGCACTCCAGGCACTTAGTTGGCAGCTGGCAGAGGGCAGGAGCCTGGCCCTTGGTCGCTGCCACCTTTGATGGGTTCCTGCATGTGGCAGGGACCCAAGAACCGTGCAGTGGGTGGTGATGCTTGTATCCAAGCAAAGCATGACTGGCTGTTATGTGCAAACTACATTTCCGAGCTGTGCTCAGGCAGGCTGTTGTTGGCAGGGAGCTGCAGAACAGCTGCTGGCTGCCACACACTGCAGTACTAGGTGATGTGAGAGGGTCTAAAATGTGTTACTCCAAACCAAGGTAATGGCCACAAACATTACTAATGGAGATCTTTAGAGCTGTACATAGCAGGTACAAGTTGGTTATGATGGCTTAAAAACAAGCCAAGCTTTAAATGAAATAAAATTACATAGTAGTAGCTCTGGCTCACAGCTCACAACCAACAACATGGCAGCGTGTGTATGTTTAGTGACCAAAGAATTTTCTTTGAGATGCTTAAAATAGCAAAGCACTAAGTCACTGCACCATTCTCCTCAGGCAAAGAAGGAACAGCACAGCATCACAAGGCTTTGTGCTGCTGTCCCTCCCTGTTTGCTGTTGCCACTTTGCCCAGCAGGTTACAGGAGCTGAAAGCCATCTACTGCCAGCTATTGTATGCGTCAGGCCACAACAAACACCACTAACAACCACCTCTGTGAGACCAAGTGCACCCGGGGCTGAACAAGAAAACCCAAATCTGATGCTTGGATGCTTCTAGAGTTCACAATTAAATTAGCCAGCAATCACAGTTCATGATTTAATTGGTTTTGGAAGGCTGAAAGCAGGATTCTCCACAGGCAGCCTCCTTTATTGAGGTATCTGTTTTCTTAGCTGATAGTCAATAACAGTGAACAATTATTGGGCAAATTAACTCAATTAGTTATCAGTTTCGAACGCTTCAACACCCTACTCTTTCCAAGGTTCAGGTCAAAGCAACCGAACAGATAACAATATATGGTTCCATTTCAGTGTTGCACACCAGTTAATTATGTTGGGTAGCAACAGTGTTTAGAGTGGCTCTACTCAATTAGAAGGTTTTCAAAATGAGTCAGTAACAGGCAAGCACAGAATGTGACCTGTCCCAGAAGCACAGTACACAGCCATAGTGTTCTAGCCTGCCCCAGTACCACCCGAAATTATTAAGGGCTCTGTAAAGACCTTTCATTAAACCTCATTTCCCAAGTTGTAACTTAAGCAATATAGGAAACGGATATTAGCAGCGGCAGTGTGCTATTTGTGTGGTGTCACTCTCGCTGTATTGGCTCTGCACGCGGTGCAGCAAGTTCTCAGTGAATTTCCTTCTGCAAATTAGCACGTTATTTTGTTGAAGGGGTGTTAAAGTGGTTGCCTTCCTCCGGCAGGGACTGTGGTTTCCTGTCACCCGGCTTAACTGCTGGGTCAACACCTACTCTCATCTGTTTTAGGTACATACACGTACTGATCTGAGAGTCAGCAGTGGCACAAATTTTGATAGATGCTCTACATTATTTCAAATGTAACAATGCAAGCGAATGAGTTTGGATGGAGAAGGAGCAGGGTTCCAACAGCTCTTTTTCCTCTTTCATGTGCCTTTCATGCAGCCTTTATAACTGTCTTAGCAAGACATACGCTCACGGTGTGCTCTGAATGTATCTGGTACCTGATAACAGCACAGACCTGCTGTTGGCAAATTAAAACTACAGATGCTGAGGTACCACCAAGAGGGTTCAAGATGGACTAAAAAGCCTTCAGGATAAGATTAAGAGGTTCAAGACTAAAAATGGCATTTACCTGACATTGTCATCTTTTAGTTTTCTGGCTGCTTGTTTAGATAACTTAATCTGCAAGTCCAACCTCTGGAGGTAATCTTTGGCAGACAGTTCTTCTGGTGCAGTGGGCTGATTGTCAGGCTCTTGAGGACTGGGAGAAGAGCTGCTGTCTTCCTGAACTGTCACTGGTCCTTCATCACAAGAAGGGGAGCTGTCAACAGTTTCGTTCTCGGGAGACTCCAGTGAATTAAGTCCATTGAATAGTAACGGTTTCTCTGATATAACAGGAATGCTCAGGGTTTTCCTCAGAAATATACAGTCATTAGTGAACAGTTTATTTGCCCTCTTTATTTGTTCCATCTGAAAAAGATAGGAAAAATGTAGGTTATTAGGTTTTGGCAAAGTATAGAGTACTAAATTTCAGAAGTAGTACAATAACCTTTAGTTACAATAAATCTATACTTTCTTTGCAGCAGCAAAGACTTCAGGAAAGGTTGGGTTTTGCATACAAAGTGATTTCAGAGTGCATGTTGTGTCTTAGCCTTGTTAACTCAACACCCTAGCTTCTTCCTTTCATGCAGACTTGACTCCCAAGTATCAGTCTCTCTGAAGTCTTGCACTACTAAAGATGCTTTTCTTGCACAATCTTCCAATCTCTACACAGACTCATATGAACAACCTGCCAAAGAATAAAAACTCTACTGCAAAAGTGCTGCTGGTTTGCATTTGTATTAGAGTAAGGCTCAGAACTGCCAGCAGCTGCTGTAGGTGAACTACTCTAGTGAAAAGCATGTATAACATAATCAAGGGGTGATAAAGTTACCTTGAGCATTCTAGGATGTGCTAGTTACGAACACTGAGCACCACAAGAGCAGCCTATGCCACAGTATTTTCTCCCCTAGTTGATGTAACAAATTTGGACTTCAGATGAAGTCCTGATTTTCAGTGAGAAGTTGGGCAGTGAAAAGAATGGGAGACTCTTGAACATTCGAAAATACCTCTTGTCTGTATTACAGTGATACTCATTTTTATTAAACCAAATGGAGTTAAACTGAATTAAAGATTATAATTTGTAATAGTAGGAGCCTTACTGCTAGCATAACTGCCCAAACAAGCTGAGCACTCTAAGCGCTCGCCACTCACTACTTCAAAGTCTGAAGTATCTTGGGTTCAGCTCTTCCATAATGACCAAGATGAGCTCTACCACCTCATCCTTGTTAGTCTCAAAGTCTTTTAAATTTTGCCACTACTTGAAGTCCTTCCCAACTGCAAAAGAAAAGAGCATTGTTAGCAGATAATAACTGGGTTAACACGCCTGTGCGTTTCTTACACTGCACACACTAGCTGGGCAAACTCTCTAAAACCAAGAGCAAGCAGTGGAGACGTTAGTCCTCCTTCTCTGTGCAGATGCAAGACTCTGTAGTCACTGTATGCAATGTAGACTTGTCCTGTGTGCTAAGAGTATCTGCTGCAGTGCCATTATAGATCTGCTGGCATGTATGGAGGCATTTGCTCGGGTCCTGTAAGCCTGGTGAAATCTTTCTCCCTAAAAATAAATGTGAGATTCTCTCTAGAAAGGCTGGGATTATGGAGAAGTAGTGAAAACAGTGCAGTAAAGCTCAGCGCTACTACAAAAACTATACTCTCTGCTTAAAGACAATCCCAACCTGTTGCTGCAGATGGCTAAGATGATGCAATTGTTAGATTTAATAATCCCTTTCAAAAGCTGGAGAACATCCAGTGTCAGGCAGTAAGTTATTACAAGTTAAGACAAGCTTATTTCCAGCTCCTGAAGCCTGGAAATTATTTTCAGTTAACCTCACCCAGCACAGAGTGCAAGTTCTCTCCTAAGCTGAGTCCCATCTGAAGAGCATACAGGAAGCTTCCCCGACTCAGTAATGAGACCTGTAATGGTCATTAGATGCCAGTGCAAATGTCAGTTCTTAAAGTCTCCAAAAGTTGTCTGTCTTGATGGGTATCAAATGTTGAAAATGCTAGCTGGAGCCTTCAGCTGAAAATATAATTCAAAAGCTGAAAACCGAGATCTCTGCTACAGGGCAGCTGGAAGGTGATGCTTCGATAGCTGATAAATAATGTACTGTACTGCTGTTCTCTGTCCTACTGCACTGTAACTCTAGCTCTGGTTATTTCTTCCTAAAATACCTTTTAAATACCACCATGTGGCAGGTGGAAGACTGTTCACAAGACTGTTCACATCTGCACTGGGTACCAATGAAATGGGAAATACTTGGTTCTAAGAACATCTCACACAGTCTTGAGCAGGTAACTTGATGTGCATCATATATACTGCTCCAATGTATGATTCCATACATTCACAGGTGTATGGAGAATGGGATTTAACACTAGTTTTCTTTTAGGAAGACTGAACTAATTTCTGTTGGCTACAGACCTAAAACAGTGAAAGCATGTGCCAAAGCCTCTCCTCTTAGTACTTCCACTGCAGCTGCACTAATCCATCAGAACTGCTTCTACTGACAATGAAATAGATAGTTCCCTTCCTTCTTCCCTCAAAAGGGATACCTTTGTATGATGGAAACCAGCACTCCAACTGAACCATAAACATGATGCTAAACGTTAATTTCCAGTGTTAATTTACCCAACAGTGTTCCAAGGAAGATCTCATGAACACGAGCCATACAAGATTAATAGACAGTACCTGGGGGAGCGGAGTGAAGGGCAGAGGATGAGGCCAAACAACACTCTGATCTTCCCCCCCAACATGCTCCTTGGTCCATCTTAAACTGCCTATGCTATGTCATGCCCAGGCAGGCACTGGACAGGATGTTTCTTGCTGCAAAGTAACTCCCAGTGAGGAAAACCACAAGGGTAAACTTCTAAAAGCAGTAACACTGCAGGCAATGGCAGCCAAAGATAATTCTGAGGTTGCCATTACAACAGTTCTCACTTCTAGCCAACTGTACGGGATGAGAGAAGCGAAAGTAATGACTCTTTAGAGGAAGTTAGTCCTTGTCACTGTGTGAACACATAAGATTCTTAATGTTGCTAAAAGCAAATGTGTTTGCATACATTCCTACCCTGGGCTGAAACCCATTAAAGGAGAAACACAATGGCTGATCTCAGCTAACCTGGCACTGTTCTTGGGTTAAACTGACATGAAATGACCCTCTCTCAATTGAAGTCTATAATGATGCAGCTCTAGTTTCTTAAGCAGAATACTAGCAACAGTAAATCAAATAACAAATGAGATGTATAAAAACCAGCATTTATACTTTAAATGCATCATTAGCACAGCAAAAGTTTATTAAACTCATACCACCAAGAAAGGTTGTGGTTCATGATTCAAACCTATTTTTTCAGATTGTACAGGTTTGATCCACAACTTCACTTTAGCTGAAAGTGGTTAGAAATGCCCTATTCTTCTTTAAAACTCACATTTTAGTGATCTGTGTATATTTTTCATTTGCTGCAGTAAGCAAATACACTTCCGACTGAAGAACAACACAGATAAATCATTTGGGTCAGAGACTTCATTCACTACGGAAAGCACTGCCAAAAATGAAAGCTGAAACAAATCCAATGAGCAGTGGGGTGGGGCCCTCTGCTTTGCCTCTGTAGCAAGCAAAACTTTGTTTTAATGTGGACCAATGCAAATCTGAAATACCATTAATCTTGTTGCCAACAAGATTTGGTCAAAAGTGGCTTAATCTTTCTTAAGGGCAGAGAAATAGACTTTCAACGTGTTTCACAGCAAAGGCTGAATGCTGTTGAAGCTGTTGGAAGGTTTTAGTAGATCTTTCAGAACCAGAGAAAGAAAGGAAACCCACTCCAGTCAGAACATAAATATTTGGGACTGTATTGTACCCCTTCTGGCAAGAGCCTGACAGGAAGGTGCTCCTTGCAGCTGATGTGGAAGCAACACTGAGCAAGTGCTGGGTCATGCTGTCAGCTCTGCTCACGGGGTGCTTGGCCCCCAGCAATTCCGCATGTCGGGACTACTGATGCTGTACGGGTATGTCAGCTGGAGCTCCAGGGTTCCCAGAGAAGCTGGACTGAAGGCAGGGTAGAGAGCTCTGCTGGGTGGGGAATGGCAGTGTGTTAGGGGCTGCTGTGGACCCTGCTGCACTCTGCGTGTCAGCCTGGCAATGCTTTCAAATCCGTTGTAAATCACCTCTAGGCAGGTAGTTAGATGACAAGAGAAAACAGATTTAGCCCTGAGGCTACTGGAAGATTTCTCTTGATACAGCCTACATGTCAACCTCAAAATAATGATTCTTTTCAAGAGAAATTTAACTAGTGTTGGTTTTTTGGTTTTGTTTTTCTCTGTTGGTGTGGTGTTTGGTGGTTTTGTTTTTAATCTGGAGCGTGTGTAGTAGTGAATTGCCATGAGCACAGGTTTGCTGGGTGACAGTAAGTGCATCTTTCTTCCTGGGGCCACTGTTCTGTCCCCTAAACCCAGCACTTCTCGGTTTCGAGCCCGTGCTGGAGAAGGCTCCATGTCCTGACTCTGCCATTGACCACAGGAACCGGGCACTGACCCCTGCCAGCGCTTACAGGACTGACATGTGTCAGCGTTCTAAGTGCCGAACCGGCCCTGCCCCGCACCCGCGGTAAGAACCGGCTCTTCTGCCTTCCGCGGGACATCCTCATCCCGTCACCTCTCGCTGTTCTGCGCCTCAGTGCACCTGCCCCTTTCGGCTCCGGTGCTTTCGCGGCCGAACAACCGCGGGCCGTTCTTTCGGGAGCCGATCGCCGCTACCGGCCCCGCACCCCCGGGGCTCAGCGCCTCCCCGGCTCGCCCCGCCGCCCTCCTGGCTCCCCGGGCCGGCAGGCCGCCCCTGCGGCGCTCGCCTTACCGTGACGCCGTACTTGAGGGCGATGCCCTGCAGCGTGTCCCCGGCGCTGAGCCGGTGCTCCACATACCGCTCGGCCAGCGGCGCCGCCACGCTCGCCGTGCTGCCGTACGAGCGGGCCTTGGTGCGGGCCAGCCGCTGCGACAGCTCGGCCTCCGACTCCGGGCCGCCCGGCGGCTCCTCCCGCAGCGACTCGGCCATGCTCCCGCCGCCTCTCAGCGACCGCGGCCCCGCGCCGGCCCCTCGCCCGCCCCGGCCATGGCGCTGCCCCCGCCCCGGCGCCGCCCGCCCGCGGCGGCAACGGCGGAGCCTGCGGCCCGGCCCGCGGAGCGCCCCGCGCATGCGCCAGCAGCGGGACCGGCCCGTGCGCGGGGCAGCGCGCGTGCCCACTACCGGCCTGACCCGCGCCTGCGCAGTCGCTGCTGCGCCCGGGCGCACCGCGGTTCACCGGAGAGCGGGGTGGAGGCAGTTCGCGTTTTCCTAGGGAAAATCACCAAAGCAGGGGTTTTCTGCCTTTGCACGCACCGCTGCTCTCCCGCAGAGCCTGCGGCGCCGGGGCCCGCCCTGCGGGGTGGGCGTGCGGGGCCGAGGGACCCGAACACAGGGTTGTCTGTCCGGGGATTCGTTGGTCACTTGCCAAGAGTAAGGGACGTGTCTCTGATGGGTCCCAGCGTACACATCGGTCTCGTACATACAATTTCTCGTACGGGTTACGAAGCAGCAAGCACAGAGTGCTGGTGGGTGTCGAGACTTCAGCCGGTTTGTCAGCTGGGGGCCCAGTGATCAGCCATTTGTGGTTGTGAAGCGAAGAGAGTGTGGAAAGGGATGACTTTGGGCACGCGTGCGGGTATGCAAAAGGGTAGTGATTGTGCCAGATCAGTAGGAAGTGAACAAATTCATTTGAGGAAAGAAAGGTGGATATCCTGGGATTCTGGGAAGTGGTGTACACGTAACCCCCTGTGGGGTTTTGTTTGGGTGTGGGGTTTTTTTTGTTTCCTGGAAAGTCCTAAAAAGATAGACCCGTGGCTTAAGCAACACAGGCATGCATGTGATAACCTCAGCGTTCTTCAGCACACTGTGTATTCACGTAATTATTTGGAAAAATAAACGCCTTAACTGATATAATATCTACTTGTGGTTTTTAGATTAATTATGTTCATTGCATGGATTATGGAGTTTCTCTAAGGAACACAGTACAAAAGTCAGGGTAGACCTGACAAATGTTGCTAATCTAGCTACAAGTTTCCAAGCATAAGTTAGGAAAATATGAGAGCTGCCATCAAGATGCAGAAGTTGCTGATAAGGAGTGACACATCAGCACCCCGCTGTCACATGAGAGCAGCCGATGTGACAGTCCTAGACTGGCTGAACAGAGGAACCATAGCAATCTGTGGATAGATCAGGGCAGTACAAGACAGTATACAAATTGATGGCAATGAAAGGTTCACTTTAGTTTTTTCTGCAGTCTACAATGTACTTGGGAAGTTGGAGGCTCCCTGGGGGTGTCCAATTGAGGTTATACCAGTTGCAGAAAGAGAACAGCAAATTGTGCCATCTCTGTGCTTTGAGTTCCTTGGGAAACTCCTCTGCCTGCTGAGCTGCATCAGCAATTCAGCTGTGACCCACCTAGCGAAAGAGCACAACCGCAGCTCAGCATGTTACAATACAAGTGTCTCCTGTGTGTGCAGTGCGGGGTCGTAACTCGGCTTCAGCCTCTTAAAGCTGATCGATGGACATTACAAGCATCTGGACGCCTGCCTGGAGCTGGAATTGTTCAGACCAGTTCCTTTAGCTAAAGTGGCTTTTAGTATAATGAAGGGGAGCTGCAGTTCAATAAAATGGAAATGTTATTTAACGTTAGTGATATGATGAGCTGAACATGTAATATCAATTAGTTTAAAACTGTTTGACAGGTGCACTAATATTAGACAGCTTTATTCCCTTTAACATTACCTTTAACTCTATTTATATGCGAAGTGTGTGCAATACACTTTAAATCAGCTGTCACAACTCTGAGAACGGCAGCATCATCTCCTGCATTAGTAGAAAGATACCACAGATATTTTAACGTTGAAAGCTTTATTTTAATAATAAACCTTCCCAAGGATAAGTTTGGGTTTTTTCTACTGGATTTGCTGGGTTGTCTTTTGTTGTGAAGATGCTTGTTTCTTACCCCAAAATCCATATTGTAGCCAGAGAAATGTTTGGATCTGGGGTGTTTCCAAAATACTTTATCTAATGAGCTGCCTGCCTTTTCTCTACATAAAGAGAACAGCCCCTAAACTAAAAATTGAGTTAAACTTGAGCCAAGTGCACGGTGGTCTTGATTTATTTTAAATAGGTCAACAGACTAAAGTCAATGATTTTCTAAAATGGAGATCAGTATTAATTGATTCTAGCTAAGACAGCCCATATGATTTAATGGCAAAGTAGAGAAGAACATGCCTTCTAGCTAGGTGACCATTCTGTTAGTGATCAGGTGTTCATCAGCTACTTTGTCAGTAAAGAAACTCAAATATACTTAGCAAAGGGTTAAATGAAACAGTGAGCATTTCATAACTTCGTTTATGATGCAAACTAGGGACATTACCATTTATAATAATTGTAATAATGTAGGACAGGGATGTTTTAATTTCAGGAACAATAAAAAACTAACCTTGTGGGCTCTATCTGTGGGCAGGTTCACAGTAATTAGGACAGTATAGACAAAAGAAGGCTGCCCCCTGGTAATGGGTGGTGTCTCAAGCGATGCTGTCCACCTCTGCTCATGCTGCAACCTCTGGTAAAAAAAATGCGATGTAGGACGAAGATCAGAGGAAAATCCTGCCTTTCAAGAGTAATAGCCTTGGGTTCTGCAATTAATTGCAGCAAGGAGAGAGGGTCCTGCATGAATATCAAAAGGAAAGTAGCTTTGTGTGAAGTGGTGTACATTACTTAACCTGCGCACATATTCTTCACCAAAATAAGCCCGTTATGAGGCAGCAGCAGCTGTGAGCCATTATTAATATTTAACGCTCTTGGCAGAGGTTACTCTGGGTTTCTGTAATAAGGTTACAAGACAGTGTCGCAGTATCATGTGCCGTGGGTTTGCGTTCTCAGAGTTGTTTTGGCTTCGTACTAAGTGCCAGTGAAGCTTCATTTATTGCCCTTCCCTACCACACGCAGAGTCCGAATATCTTTGTAACCTGCACTGTAGTCCAGGATGATCCATTCTTCATTGCCTCCAGCTTCACTTAGACATCGCCTGCTCCTTAGTGAGCGTTGCGAGTACCATGCTGGGACAATCTTGCACAGGATAGGATGCAAGAGGTCTGGATCCCATGGCGAGGGCTGGCTTGTGCTGTCACCGATGTGTTCTGTTTCTTTCAGCCCTGTGGCTTTTGGTGTGAGTTGCTGCATGATGATGCCAGGCAGGCTCTTCTTGTTAACTACATCTTGCGGCTGGTACTTGTTCTCTACCTGTGCATGCTGGACGGGCAGGCAGTTCTTGGGCAGTTCATAGTTGTTTGCAGTGAAAATAGGCAGGCTGAACGCACAAGATGGAATTGCCATGTTTTGCACATCTGCACATACGAGGGCCCCGTCGGTGGCCGTATTAGCCCTTGGGTCCACTGGCATTCAGGCTCTCTTTCTGCTCACGTCTTTTTTTAGCCTTCTTATTGTTTTTTAACTTTTCCTTTAAGTCATGAAATCCTTAAAATCAGACTGTTTACAACTCTGGTTATTAAATTACCGGGCAGTGAAGTCAACAGTATGGAAGGAGAAAGCATTTGGAACAGCAGCACATGTGTCTATTAGCATCCTAAACTACATAAGAAGCTGCTCTATACTAAGAAGCAGTTGTTAGGAAGTTGCCCTTGGACATCTGCTGTCCTTCAATGGCTTCTGGGTTAAATGTATTTGGTTTACAACTAAAATGTCAGGCTATAGCCTTCCTTAATTTCATGCCTTGCTGATGATGTATGCGACATGAAATTACGTGTAGCAGATGGATCCATGTTGACTGACTTCTTAATGCATCAATAGCATGGTCTCTTTTATGGTGTTTACTCAGTGTATTAGTGACGGGAGATCCTGGCAACACAGCTTTCACCTGCCAGCATGGCTTATAGATGTGCAGATGGTGATGTGCTGCGTTATCCATTGCTGTCCATGCAAACCCTGCTGCGAGACAGTGGCAGCACGTCATGCTCGTTTTGGAAGGGGAGGAGTGCGGAGAAGGACACTAAAAGTAGTGTTGAAAACATGGTGATAGTAGAGTGTGAAGAACAGACAACTTTTGGGTGATCCCTGGACGGTTTATCATTGAACCTCATGACACCATCTTTGATTTCAATTTCCCGAGTGAAAATAATGTCAAAATCGGTTCTTGTGCATTGCATTAGAATACTAGTCACTGCAGAATACTTCTGAGTTAAAGTATATTTATAATTTAGCCTCTGTTTCTGTTCGTACTGTCTTGCTGGTCCACGTTCGCTGCTGCTCCCCGTGAGCGTTCAGACCCCTGCACCCCAGCTCAGGCCTCCGTGTGCAGGATCTTCACCATTATCCCCCTCTGCCGAGCCTGCTGGTGCAGATACGCCGGCAGTCCCCTGCCCGCTTGGAAGAGCTGGGAGAAGCACACCGATTCTTGCTTTTGCCATGTGTGCTGCAGGGTGCACGTGTGTCTGGAGGAGAAAGAGCTTAGGGAGAGCAGCAGTTGAAATTAAGGAGGAGAGGCTTCTGTGTTTAAATACTTCAAGGAAAAACGGAGTTTAACTCTTGCTTTGGGAAGAGCAACTCAAATGAGGTTTTTCTCTGTGAGTCACTTGCAAAATCCCCTGTGGTCACGGAGTGCAGAGGACGCCTCAGATCACAGCGCCCAGGCCCTCGTGGTGCTCCTCGAGAGCAGCCTGGTGCTGGGGAGAGGGAAAGCTGCTCTTCGGCAGTAAGGAGACGGAACAGTGACAAGGATGCATTTGAAGCTGTGTAGCAAGTTTCTATTCCAAGAGCTCTCTTTGCCTTCCAGGGTGTTTACTGGTGTATGGTTTCTTCCTGTGGGAATCATTTAATTTGGTGTAATTGGCCTTGTAGCTCATGTTGTTGTTCAGTGTCCAAAACTGGAGCGTGTTTTTGACCTGTGACTATTTTTAGCTGGTGTAAGTGGGGCACTAAACCAGCAGCAGTTTTTACTACAGGCTCCTCACTTTAGGCAATGAGGAATTTACCTTAGAAGAATAGTGGCAATTGCTGCTTCCAGTATTATTGGAAGTGAGAAGGTGATTATGGACCAGATGGGGTTATTGTTTTGTATCCTGACAGTTTGTGGGTGCTGTTCCTTAGCTTAAAAGCTGAAGTCACAAGTGTACAACAGCTTTCTGTGATCTGGTAGAAGACAGTTGGCTGATCTGAATGACAACTCCGTGTCCCCGCGGGTAGATTGTTTCCACTGGGGAGAGTGCATTGTTTCCACAAGGTGTGGGTGCATCTGCCTTCTGGTAACTAAGACATATACAGCTCTTATTTATCTGGTGTTGACCTCTTATTCCTTCACTGCTTACACTTCAGTGCTCTGCTCATTTTTCCACCCTGTTTATATAGATACAGAAAGCTTTGAGATCAACGGGCAAACAAAATCTTCATGGTGAGCTAAAACAGTTTGGCTGTTCCGTCTCCTTCGGTTTTATTTCCGTGGTTTTTTTACTGAAATGCTGCCCTCGAGTGGCGACCGGCAGCTCGGTCCCGGCTGGAGCTGCTGCTGGAGGTGTTCGTGGGTCAGGTTCGGGGTGCCCAGCCGGGCTGTGCAGGGATGTTCAGCCGCTCCCCCCGCTCTGTGCAGCGACGGGCGCGAGGTTTCCAAGCGATGTGGCAGCACCGCAGCTTCAGCTTCTGCAGAAAACAGAACTGCAATTCTGAAGGAAATGTAATGATATGAGTTTGATCACAAACCCTCTAAATTCAATTTATATGACTGCTTCTTCCAGTAGCTCTGTCTGTTGTGCCGTTTCTGGACTACAGTTCATGGTTTTAACATGGAAACCATAACTTTGTAGAAGAGGGTTTTCCTGTGGCAGGGTGAAGGTCTCTGAGCTCGTCTGAGTGGTTCATCTGCTGTGCTCTGGGTCTCCCACAGGGTTTTATAACGGTCTTTCTGTTAAACTCTGAGCAGGCTTGAGTTGGTCTCTGACAATGTGACATAGCAAAGGTGCTGGGGGACGGCAGCCTCTGAACAAGCCCAGAGCACCCCGGCAGTTTATTAAGTCAGAACACAAGATGATGAGTTAATAAAGGGATGGAGGTGGCCTGTGGAAAAGCAGCATGAGGCATTACAGCTTTCTGGTTTGCGCTGTGACTCTCTGCCGGGGTTACAGTCTTTATGGCAGTTTTGCTGCAAGCGTTGGGATGCTGGCAGTCCAGTAAGTTATAGCTCAGTGTACTGGTTTAACTCAGACATGCTTGTTTTTCTGGGCCGGTGAAACGTGTGGCAGTATGTGACTTGTTTTGCTTGAAAATTAAAAAGCAAAAACAAAAATGAGAAAGGGTTACCCTATACCTTTCAGTTATATCTGCTCACAAATGTGTTTTGGTGGGCAGGTGACCTGTGGAATGTCATAATAACCTCACAGCATTACAATGCTGGATTTATGCCCAAACACCCATGAGTATATCAAATTGCTTCTTACACTGAAACAATGGCCCCAAATATAAGCAGTAAAATATACAGTGGTACAGAGTAATAAATAGGAACAACGGATTATGGTTGGACTTAATGTTCTTAAGCGTCTCTTCCAACCAAAATGATTCTATGATTAATATGATCAGTCAGAAAGGAATAGATGATTAGTAGTCTCACTATTACAATTCATAATTAAATTGCCTGGTTCTTCTGTCAAAGAAAGGAGATCAAGGAAAATACTATGGTCTGCTTGGTGGGTTAATTCAGGATTTCTTGAGTGAAAGCTTTCTATAGTGAGTCCTCTCTTCTGTGGAGCTGAGGTGCAGCATGGTGGCAGGAGATTGATTTGCTTGCTGTTTACATCACTTAATCTTTACTTCCCTTGAGTTTCAAATTTGGTCATGCATTGGATCAGCTATGCTAGTGTCTCATGTCCTTAAAAAGATATCTTGAAAGGAAATGAAGGGAGCAAACCAGAGAACATTAGTAAAATAGGAACACTTGCTCCCTGCAATTTAATGCAGAGAAGTGTTTTTCCTTCTCTTTCCTGGCGGGAACCCTCAGTGTACTTTTGGCTTTAGTTTCCAAGCTCAGTTCAGCATCCATTTGTTACCGTGCAGCGAATCTGTGTATGATAATAACTAGATGTGGCAGCTCTTTTCTAAAATAGACTGTTCCAATCTGTCACTTTATTCTTTGGCACCAGGGACCTTCATTTTCCTGAAATGAACCCCAGTGCTGGCCATCCGGCCCGATGGAGTGGAAGAACTGCAGAGTGAGCTGCTGCCATCAGGTAATTCACCTGAACAGAGCGGCGTGCGAGACCCCCCTTGTCCTGTTGTTCACAACAGCTGAACACATATGTTCGAGATGGCAAGTGAGCCCATGGAGGGATGACCTGAAAGAGCCCCAACGTTTTATGTGAACACCTGTACTGTTCCTAGTCATGCAAGTTTGCTGGAACTTGCCTCGCATCTACTCTCCTGTTAAGCAATTCTTTCAAGCCACTCTGAATAATTTCCCTACTCCATATCACATGAAAAGACATCTTCAGTTTCTCAGAATCAGTCTTCTGCTGTTTCTTGGTGAGCATTCCTAGCACCTCTGTTTCATTAATTATCATGGTTCACTTTCTTGTAAAATTAGATGAACCCCTCGAGGTCTGCCTGTGTTACACTGGTTACAGCTGCCAGGATGCTTTTCTCCATCAAAAAATGCAGCTCAATCACACAAAGCACCACTAAGTGACGCCTTTGTTCACTCTGAGTATTGGTTGGTATCTTGCTTCTAGAAGAGCGTGCTGCTTCGAAAAGGAAAGAGGAGGTGGAAGGGGTGCTGAAGGAATCCATCAGAACACAGCGGTCAGGAGCCGTGTGTTGACCTTGCATGGACAGAACATGAAGCTTAACTTTGCAGCTCCAGAGCTGGAAGCAAAAGCTCCGAGGCTTCGGGCAGGTCTCGGGGGTAGGGTCAGAGCCGACCTCTGGAGCCGGGCACTCTGTGAAGCTGTGCCTGTGCCACTTCAATGCCTTTGTGAAAGGAACAAACAAGTCCAGAATGGTTATTGGCGTGGTTTGGTCCTCGTTTTGCGTGGATCCCGAGGGATGAGGATGGCGTTGTGGGATCATACTCAGACCTCTTTGTTGCCTCTGTTCTCTTCCGCAGCACGGTGTGAGATAACGTGACGCTGCAAAGGAGCCGGCTCTAGACTTTTTAGCCTTGCCCCGCTTCCATGTGTTCAGTCACATAGATTAAACTCGGCAAGGTGACCACCACTATTTAATGCATGAATTGAGAAACAAGCAGCACTGAATATATTCATTTCTTAGGTGTTGTGACCTAGTTGCCATCTGCTTTCATTAATTACTGTTTTAATTGTCTGTTGGGGTAAGAGGTTAATTTTCCTTCATTAAAAGTAGCATTTGATACTATTGATGTATTTCTGCTCACTCATATGACTGATGAGTGTGAAAGGTAAGTTGAGTACAAAATATGCAACAAAGACTGAACTTTTGGCAAGTAGAATATTGCATATTAGTTGCTCTTGTGGTGGAGGGAGAGGTCTGTTCGTGTCAGCAGCCCACGGCAGTGCTCAGAAATAAACCAAATCTGAGAACACTCAAGAGAAGTCGGCTAAAATCGCCTTTCACACAGAAAGACGTGACAGGATATCAAGTGGCGCTGAGGGCATCATTTTTGTGAAGTTGCGGGGTTTTTCACCTCCTATCAAGTGCCCTTGCTCATCTAGGTGGATATTAGCACAGATGGCTCAAACAATGTGGGAACTCTTACAGTAAACAATTGTACACTGCCTGGGGCAATAATGAGAGCCTTAAAATTAGCAGGCAGAAGGACAATGTTCAGCAGTAGCTCTGAGATGCTGGCTCTGAATTAGGTACTAAAATTAGTCTTATTTCACAGCTTTGAATAGGAAAAAGCAAAGTTTTGAACTAGAACTGGGTTTTTTTGTCGTAACTGGGAAAATTAACCTCCTTGAAGGAAAAAGTGTAGTGAGCTGTGCTTCAGCTGGCTGGGTTATACAATGGTTCTCCAGCCTCATTTACAGAAGTGAAATGAGTAGACACGCTTAATCGGCCTGTGAATATGGATCATTATTTTAGTACAGTCATAACTACAAAGGAAAATGTTAATCACTGAGGCTGGATTATGCAGTGACCTTTTAAACCCATGGCGTTTGCAGCTCCTAGACTTGCTTCAAACTCGGAGCTGGAAAGCTCTTTCAGTAGTGGGTGTTTTGGAATTAGTTTAAATGTTTCTGTTTAAAAAATAACAACTTCAAATTAAGGAAATGCTACTTTCCAGTTCCTGATTTTTGAATCCTTTGTGTAATCCACATGATGGATACACGTTATATTCTCCAGTGCTTCGGTGCCCTGAAAAATTGGCAGTTTTCAGCTTTTGTTTATAAACTTGTACACTTTTTAAAAATTTTATTAAAAGGACTTGATGTTTTGGTTTGGTGTTCACGTTAAACCTGAAAGTGGAAACAAGAAACCCAAGCTCTCTCAGGCAGATCTTTCTTCACCTGGGCTTTGTCCATTGGGTGCAACGAAGGCAGACGTTCACCTGTAGCTTCGAACTCCGACAAAGCTGCTGGTTTGGTTTCTAACGCCTTTGCCATGGTGACTGCGCTTCTGCCAGATGTTGGGGCTCTGCAGGGACACTGGGGCCTCCGGCTGAGCCGAGGCTGCCGGGCTGTGTGAAACACGAACAGCTGTTCCGAACGCACATGCAACCTTCAGAGCCAGTTTGGTGGCTTTTAATTGACCTGAGTGATTAAGCTACAGTGAGAGCACTACCTGAGCTGTTCCAGCGCAGGGCTTAGACTCATCTTATTAAAAGCTTCTTTATGATTCATAACTCTCCGTCCTTGAATAACTCAATCTAACAGCATTGCAAATCTTAAGATTAACTGTCCAAACCTCTTAATGATGGTTGGTTTTGACGTACATCTGGAGCAGCAGGTATCGTTACTCATCCTCACTTGGAGTGTGTCCCCAGGTCCATTTTCTACCATCCCGTAGTTCTGTTTGTTCGTCACCAGCTCCTGAGCTGGCTCTGTCAAAGGCAGGTTTCTGGTGTTGAATGCTAAATCTGGCAAACAAATAAATAAATCAAGCAGAATGTGTATTCAGAAGTGACATTTCAAAGGTGAAGCCTATGGGGATTAGACTAGGATTTCATTTATTTTTCCAAAACTGATTCCACTGAAGCATATTTCTCAGCAGAGGACAACATTATGCCATACTGGTAATTCAGTCACTCTTCTATAATAACATTATTAACAACATTAATGGCTGTGTCTGGAGAAGATTTTCATACTATCAGCATTAAGGGAAAAGCATTTCAGGCTTTGAACCTTGAAGTCAAACAGTAAAGTCTGGAAAGAGCAGAGCTGTGGTTGTATCCCCCAATTGCAGGTCCTTTCTCACTGTGGACACCAGGGAATTAGGGGGATGATGCTGGTCTCACTCTCTGGTGTCCTATTACATACCTTGTATGTACTAGCAATACCATTTATTTCAAACCTGTTTTATTTGTGTGCAGCAGAGATCAACTTGAGTGCTTTTAGTGAAGTGGCAAATGGAGATTCTCAATGCAGCACCATTTGCTGCTGCTGGTAGATCTGCAGCCCTTTCCCTAGCAGCATAAAAATGCTTGGGAGCAGCAGGTGCACGTCTTTTACTTCCTTGCTCTGATGCTGAGGGGACTTTCTGAACTTTTCCTGGTGTCAGAGGCTGCCAGTGGATCTGGGGTCTCTCGGTGATGAACACACAGGCTCTAGGCAGATCTGATTGGTGTCACTCACCATGGCACTGCCCTTCCTTGAGGCGCTGTACCCATTCCCACCTCATCAGTGCTCCTGGAAGCTCAGGACCTCTTCCCACATGCCATTGGGACCAGCTGTAGTCTCTGGCGTTTGAAGTCTCTCCATGGCTCGCCTAGTGAGTGCAGTAAATACTAGACTGTGGGAGAAAGGAAGGAGCAAGAATCATGCCATTAATTAAAGGCTACCTGGTCTAAGCAACCCAGTGGTTAAAGCGCAGTTGCCGTGACAGCCCTGGCCCTGGATGCTCCAGCCTGAGTCACCTCCTGCCCCGCTCTGCTGTGCCGGGTGACGCTGCTCTCGCTCCCACCCAGACAGTGAGCGAAGGCTTCGGTGACTCACAGCACAGAGCAGAGGGGAAGGACAAGTGTCCCCGCAGCCCCAGTGAGTGCCACCGCAAAGCAAATGCGTGACTAGGAGATAAATCCTCCTGGACAGGCTGGTGCATCAGGCTCTGCAGGAGCTGCTACAGGAAATGTCAAGGGGACTTCTGTTGCTAACATTTTGTTTGGTAGACAGGGAAAAAGTATTGAATGTATCCGTGCCTCAGTTTCCACCACTGTAGTGAGTTAAGCATGCATGCAGCACTTGCTGTCCGAGTACTTGTAAATGTCTGCACCAAAACTGGCAAAATGCAGCAAACTGATTTATTAATGATTTGAAGATGGTCCAGAAATTGCAATGCCACCTGTACCAGTCAGAGGGGAAGTGTGGTTGACAGCCACCCCTCCTAAGCAGGCTTGTTTTTTAAGTGCAAAGTTGACATTGGAGGGGATGTTCTGAGGATCAGTGACCTGAGGTAGCTATTAATGCCCGCTTTAGAGAAATACATAAAGATGCATCATCCCAAAAGTATTTATTTATGTGCTTTATGTATTTCTCAGCTTTGCAAAAATCCCAGTGTGTTTACAGCGAGGCCCACGCATTCAGCCCCAGCCTAGTCCTGCCTCCCCTCCCTCTTCAGTTAACCATAAGTGACTTGTTTGTCATCCTGTGACGCATTTGCTCCTGGAGCCAAACCTGCTGTTCTCTCTGTCCCCGGCAAAGCAGCCGCCGGCACTATCCAGCCCAAAGCCATCGCGGGAGACCGGGGAGCTGCCCTGTGCAGGGCACCCCGCTGAACGCCAGCACTTGTTTCAGAGCTCCTCGGAAAACTTGCCGAGGGGAATGTCATCATTTGCCTTTGCAGCAAGTTGCTCTTAATTAATAGAGGGTGACTGTGGTGTTTCCAATGCAGTACATGTGCATTCCCTGTTAAAACCCAGTGAACTAAACCCTGTTTTGTGAAAAGGCGCAGGCAGGGATGGGCAGTGCTTGCCGTTTGCTTGGGCTTTCCTTCCCAGCACAGGAATGCTGTTCGTGTCCTGTGCGGCAGATAAGAGAGGATTTCCAGCTACAGCTCAGCGTGGCAGCAGCGTTTCTGACCTGCAGGTACTGCAGGCTGCTCAGGTACCACCAGCACAGGGCCGACCGCTGCAGGCGCTGCCGTGGGCTGGGGGAAGGCACTTAAAGCTGCTTGCCAACCTGCGTGGTGATGGGGTCAAACTCTGCTTGTACCCTGCTGGATTCCTCAGGGCTGGGACTGGAGTTTTACTGTGGTATGCATTTCTCTTTAATTTCAGAGCAACTTTATTCAGAGGAGGAGATTTGAGGGTCATCCAGAGGGCTGATTAGCTTGGCACTGGTTTAAACACTTTCAAGTAAATTAGCCTGCTGAGGTCTCCTTTGTTAAGTTCCAAGCAGAGCGGATGATTGTGCTCTGTGTGAACATCCGGAAAAAGATCCAGAAGGTTGGTGCCAATGCTTCTTTTAGTACCTCTGGCATACCTTGCGTGCCAAACTGCTCATGTGTCCAGAGGTAAACTCAATTACCAACTCTGAGCTGATACCCCTCCAGTCCAGCTTTGCAGACAGAGACGTTAGGCTTTTCCCTTCCTCGGTTGCAGGTATTGTAGATTTTACTTTCAGCACCTGGAAACATCTGCCTATTTCATACCTCGTTCATTTGTGCCATTACATCACTTATTCTCTGCAACACAGTTCTAGTGTCAACTTTTTTCTAAACGATGCAAGTACTTGACCTGATTAAATTATAGGCGGGGTACTGGCATGCAATTTAAAGATATCGGATACACAAGAGGCCAGACTAGGTGGCCCCATTAGTCCCTCGTATGGAAAAATGAGACCCAATAGGATCATTACTGTCAAGTAACAAGCAGTTTCAAAGCAGCAGGATCTGACAGTAACTCGTAAGCAGAGCCGTGACCTGTACCTCCAGGGCAATGGAGTACACACGTGGCCTTTGCAACATTGAGATGAGTGGCATAGCTGGAGACTACAATGACTCCGTGCATCAGTGAAAAAACAACAAGCAAAACCTTTTGCAAGTCTGCTCCCCAGCACCCAGGTGTCCTTCTTGGATGTTCTCGCGGTGATTCATTCCATCTCCAAGCTACCTAGACAGCCCAGTGAGTCCTTCATAGGAGCAGCAGGTACTCAGCTGGTGTGTCTGGGGATTGCTGCTTCGCCCAGCACTGGCTGTGTGCAGGTCTGAGTGAGCCCTGCCTGGCTATTGCTGCTTCACCCAGCACTGGCTGTGTGCAGGTCTGAGTGAGCCCTGCCTGGCTATTGCTGCTTCGCCCAGCACTGGCTGTGTGCAGGTCTGAGTGAGCCCTGCCTGACTATTGCTGCTTCATCCAGCACTGGCTGTGTGCAGGTCTGAGTGAGCCCTGCCTGACTATTGCTGCTTCGCCCAGCGCTGGCTGGGTGCAGGTCTGAGTGAGCCCTGCCTGACTATTGCTGCTTCACCCAGCGCTGGCTGTGTGCAGGTCTGAGTGAGCCCTGCCTGACTATTGCTGCTTCACCCAGCACTGGCTGTGTGCAGGTCTGAGTGAGTCCTGCCTGACTATTGCTGCTTCACCCAGCGCTGGCTGTGTGCAGGTCTGAGTGAGCCCTGCCTGACTATTGCTGCTTCACCCAGCACTGGCTGTGTGCAGGTCTGAGTGAGTCCTGCCTGACTTCAGAGCGTGCAGAATCATGTCCCTCTCCTTGGAAACAGTGTGTTTTCCATTGTACAAGTATTAAAAGTAACTTGTTCCTACTTGTTCATTTAATTACAGAGTCAGTCTAAAAGCTTCAGAAGAGTGAAGGGAAATAATATTTTTAATTGGATTTTCTCATTGCTCCAAAATTGGAATAACTAGAAGTTGTTAGTATAACTCTCTAATTTAAATGAAAAATGTCTACTAAATGGAAGCAAATGCATTTTTATGTAAATGTCATACATGTCTTTGTTAAACCTTCAGTCTTTCTCATCGTGGGAGTAATCTTTCTCCGTGAATCTCTGGTGCTGGAAGGGACTCCAGCTCTTGGCAGGTGGCAGAACCGCTTGTGGCTTGTGACAAAGCTTTGTCACAGCTGCTGAGCACTCCTCGCTGCTTATGACCATCAAACTTCCATTCCCTTTGTTATATCTTTGCAGAGCTGTGAAATTTGAAACCAGAGCTAATGAAAATATTAGGCATTGCAGAATAAGGGTCCTGCTTTTCTCTTCACTTTGCACTGTGTACTTATTTTTGAAGTGATGACATATATTTAAAACAAAACAAAGCACCACCAACACACACACAAGTAATACAGTCTAGTTTTGGGATATGGGACATAATTTTCAAACGCATGTTAAGTTCCCAGAAGGGGGTTGGGTGCCTGGGCCAGATTCTTATGGCCCATATTAACAACTGCCCAAGGACAGGGACTTGTGGATCTACACCGACATTGCAGGGGGTAAGAGCTGGTACCCAGTCACCCCTAAAGCTGCCCGTGGAAAGCCACGGTATTTGCACATGTCCAGATGCATGACAGAAATCTCATCCAAAGTATCTCAGATAGCGATACATCCAGAAAATGGGAGATTCTAATTTCCCATTTATTTCCTTTAGAGAAAAGTACATCTCTTGCTGCGTCTTCATCTGAGAATCTCAGAGTTTCTCAAGCGTTCGCTGAGTTGGGAGGCAGGAAAGTATTAGATCGATGTTAGAGTGTGCAAGCCAAGGCACGGACAGGTGAAATGAACTTGCTTTAAATCTGGGAGGTCTGTTAAACCTGGGAGGAAAATCTGGGTTTCTCTGCTCCCAAACGTGGTTCTGAGCACCCAACCACCATTCACAAAGCTCCAGCTCAGCGCATGTCATGAGGGGAACAGAGGTGACACCTGGCAAATGATCCAGGCGAGTGAAAGCTTCCAGAGCCACCAAGGGGAAAGCATCCAGGGAAGCTTGATTCAAGGCACAAACCCATGAGAAACTGCAAAAGCCAGATCCTTTATGATGATTTATTTAGAAAAACCACAACGCTGGGGAGTCACTGGTACATAGCATGGTAATTCCCTCCCTCTTGAGTAATATGCACCACGGTGTGCGCATGCAATTACTTTTCTTCCAGAAATATCATTTTATCTAGAGTTATACATGTACGCATATGGTCCTAGTGCACGCTACAAGTCACATATATGTTAGGACACGCACAAAGTTGAGCTTTTCTGTGAAAAAACTGTATAAAAAATACAAACCAAACTGAAGCTGTCAACACGAGAAGCAATGTGCAAAAATAGACAGGTACTCCTGGATGTTCGCTTAAGAGAAAAGGACTCTTCTGTCCCTGTTCCCCATTCAGCATTGAGTATGCCCGATGTTGCTTGAAAGTAGCATTTAAAATAAGTAGTCACGCCCTGGCCCCCTTCATGTTAGTTGCAGAGATTTTTAACCAGCTAAATAATCCTATATTAATATGAAAATCTGGCTTTGAGCATCACTATCACATGGTGGTGTTGTATCAAACAGATCTCTAACCCATTGCAATGTGCGACTGGTGATGCTTCAAGCCAGATGGCAACCAAGCCCTTGTGTGGAGCACACGGGAGGCAGGACAGACGTGTCCCTGGTCACCGAGCCCCCAGCAGGGCTGGCAGCAGCTGCCTGGAGAAGAGGATGGAGGTTTAGGGGTTCTCATGTCAGCTGGAAGGAGCCAGACCTCCCGGTGCCCACCATGGGCTGCGCAGCTCCAGGCACTGTCTGGTGGGGCTGGTGTGTGAGATGGAGCTCTCGAGTGCCTGAGGGAACACATCTGAGCAGAGAGCAGGGCAGAGGAACGGATGGAGAGACCCCGAGGCCTTTCCCAGCCCTGCCTTGGTCCGTGGTGCAAACCAGAGCTGAGGTGGACGGAGCCACCTGGCTGTGCGAGCACCCGTGTGGCTCCGAGCGCAGCGCTGCAGGGTGATGTGCTGCAGACTTTGTGAAGCAGGCAGACCAATCCATCCTTGTAAAACTGCTGCATGCAAATGCCAAGGCTTTAAATGGCAATTAAGACTAGAAATGGATTGCACTTGTTTCCCTTAAACACATATACATACCACCCTTAAAAAACAAAGAAAAAAAAAACAACTTCAAAATGCCTTAAAAATTGATTGATAGTTGGTATTCCCTTGGTTGTATCAAAGGAAAAGAAGATTATAACAGGGGCAGTGTGATTCTGTAACCACTGAAGTTGGGCAGCAACTGCAGTCTTTTGGTTTTGAGGATGAGGGTTCTTCCTACCCATGAGAGTTGATGCTGCAAACCCAGTACCTCCCAGTAATCCACGTGTTTTTAAGGACTGTTTCCTTAAGCCCATGCAAAGTTATGACTGTGTTACAGAACCTGTCATTTTTTAAATGGGGTATCAAGGTTTTTCCCAGCAAATCCCGCATAGATCCAGGGAAAATCTTGGCAAGACTGCCCCATGTGTTTTGCTTTTTGCTTGCAAAGTGAAGGTTTTAGCCTTGTTCTGACGAAGGGAAGGAGAGGTGGAAATTGTAAAGACGAGAAGCTCTCCAGAGAAGTAAACCATAGATACTGTGCTTTAGATCCCAGCTCAGCAAGCCGCTTTAGCAAAGTGTTTTAGTGGGATTTAAGTGTATGTTATTCAGTTTGGACTCCAGCGTGAAAACCATTACCCAGCAGGAAGAGTGGTGACTTTGACCTACTCCTTTCCATTCTAAAAGGCACGGAGCGGGGGTTCATCCTGTTAGCTTGCACCCCAGCTCTGATCACTAAAACATCGCCTGGGGAAACATGCCAAGCAGGTGCTGATGGCTCCTGGTGCTCTCCGTGTTTCTGATCCCCCGGGTGCCTGACGCTGGGGTGAGGCCATCACCTTCATCCCCTCCATCCCCTTGTCCTGATGGAGCTTTCGGAGGAGAGGCCGGCGTTTCTAGGGTAGCAGCGATAGCCCCCGGTGCATTTCTGCAGCTTTCTGAAAGCATCGATATGTGTGACACGCCTGACCCGGGTCTCCCTTGGCCCTTCCAGTGCCCGTATGTGTAACCAGAGGGAGCCCTGTTAGTCAGACAGCTGTTGGCAGCGCTAAAACCATGGCAGAGTAGGTTTAGACTGTAAAATGCACGAGATGAAGCATCAGACTGAGTTATTACCAAAACGTTGATGCTGCTGAGAACTGGGGTTAGCTGCTGCTTCGCAAGCGTTTTCCGCTGGGTTAAGATTATTGTCCAGCATCTGAGTTAAGGCCCTGATTTAGCAAAGCATTTGTGCGTGTGCTGAAATCTGCCCTTATTCAGCTCGGTGCTGATGTGAATACCTAAGTGCCTTGTGGTACAGGGACAAACCTGAACTGGAGCCTACAAATATAACTTATGTAGCTGGCCCAACTGCCCTTTTGATGGTTTTGTTTTTCCCTGGTAGCATAGCTGCTCTCCTGGCTTAACCATTTCATTAATCTTCATCTAAAAGGTCCTGAGAACAGTTCTATAATGCTAACAAAAGTACATAAATACGAGAACTAAAGCAAGTCAAACACATGGCTCAAAGCAAAACAAATATTGCTCAGAATACTTGTTTAGACTAAGGTTAATAGCTGTAAACTGTGCATTCTAGTAGCAAACAAAAACCTGTTGGCCTAGGAAAAATTCCAAAACATTCCAAGTCTACAGGATTGGCAGCACTAATGTTACTTTACAATGTGGAGGAAGGGTAACAAGTGTCAGTGTAACATCGCAAAATGATCCACCTAATGTGGGTTGATGTAAACAAGGAGGCTTTGACAATGTTCGTAGGTCTGGGCGTGATCCTGCACTTGGACCTGGACGGGTGGCGACCCGGGAAGGTAGAAGGTGCTGTTCCAGCTTCCCTGGGTTCTGCTGCAGCGGGGAGGCCCAAAGAGGCTCAGAGATCCCGCAGACCTACGCTGGCATTACCGGTTGTGCTCCCGGGAGCGCCCCATTGCAGGAGTCAGTTCAGCAGGACTACACACGGACAAGTAAGGACCATTCACAAACATAAGGCATTGCAGAACTTGGCCCTAAAATTGCTATTTTCAGCAGAGAATCCCTTATCCATACACAAGATCATATTGTAACATATCGAAAAGTGTCTAAAATAAGGGTAAACGTCACTAAATGTTATGCTCAGCAACACAGTTAAGATTCTTCATATTGGCTTCAGATATTGCAAAACATCTTCTTTTCACTAAAATCGAACCCACTATGAATCTTTCTCATAAAAATTAAATTAACCATGAAAGTTAAAAATGAACAGGCTGTATTCTCAAGGTTTAAAAGGTGGCATTAACAGAAATAAGCAACTCCCATTATAATGGTTTTCCAGTGCCTTCCCTTCTGAGCAGTGAACGCGGAGACTGCGGTTGTTGGTGGCCCCCATCTTGCCTTGCATCCTCCGTGCTGTGGCTATTGCCGCTCTCCTTCCACCCGCTTTTTACGGACTACACCAACAAAACAAGAAGAAAGCATTCAGTGTTGCTTTCCTGAGAACCTGAGGACTTCTCTCACTGCCACACTCCCCTCCAGCAACAGGAACGGGAAGGAAGGAGCTTCCAAGAAATACTCAGCAGGATTATGTCCATAAACGTCACAATTAACAGATCTTAATGCTAAGCAAAACAATTGTAATTAAACAGCAGTTTTCTAGATCACAGATTGTAGAATTTCACCAAGTGTTTATGTCAATACATTTTCTATAAAAATCAGATTCCGAGCTAAAGGTTTTGGACGATGGAGTCGTCACCGTTTCCAGTGCTTCCTCCCAACGGCTCCATTTAGATTTTGGTTACGGTTTTGTTGTTCTTTTAAAAGCCACTGCGTTACAACTGAATTGACATTGGAGTGCTCCAGTCTGCACGGCAGTGCTCTGGATTGTTTGAGCATTAGGCATCAAAAACTAATGACTTCTCTAGCTGCACAAGTGTACGCTATAGGTAAGCAATTATCACATCCTTTCAGAAAATAATTTGAAGTACTCTTAGGTATTGATATCAGTGAGTATTGGTAACAAGGAAACATCGTATTGAACTTTATCCGCTTAAACTTCACATGCTCTGATTGCATCAACCATCTGATAATAAGTAAATTAACTCTGGATTCTCAGAAGAAACCAAGTAGGCTGAAGTTGCCATTTAGTGAAGCAGAGAGCAGTGAGCTTTGTGTTATGGGCAGGATTATTTTGGCCCCACGTTCATTTTTACAGCACTTAGGATACGTTACAGCTGGTATAGAGTAGGTCTGGTTGGGCAGCGTTTGCTACTCCGCACTTTAATGAAAAGGTAGTGAGTCTTCTCTGACTTGGCCGGACAAGATTAGTGAGGTTCTCCTGTTTTATGTGATAGAAAATCTGGTGTTACACCAAACTGCCACGTCCTGTTTGTGATATTGAACTGCAGTAAAGCTGAATGAATGAGTGCTTTTCACTACAGGAACTCAATAACAACAACATATAACTACAAAAATCCCATTAGTTCACTATCAGGAGGTTTGTTTCATAGTGCTTTCCTGGCAAATAGACCTCATTATTCCAAAACCTACAGTGTAGCATCAGTCATTTGTGTCCACTTTCACTGTTCCATTGCTTCATTTATTCTATTGAATTCTGTCCTACTAAATCTTGAACAAATCCACACAATACAAAAGCCGGGAAATGAAGGTAAGGTACAGGACGTGTGTCTAATGGTAACTGGCTAAATAGTGGGAAGAAGGCTTTTCTCTCCTCCTTGCTGGGACATTTCAAACACCTGGGCACTAGTGGTTTCAGGCCCAACAGTATGTCAATAGAATGCTTTGGTACTGCTAAAAATGAAAACAAAGTTATGTGGGAAAGACATAGGTTCTAGCTCAACTTCTGTCGTAGTTCTCACAGAGAGAAACCCAAGCTGAAGCCAGCAAAGACATCATGATTTGACACCCCACTCGGAGGCAGAATTGATTAAAACCACGTAGTTAATGTTTTATTCTTATTATTGTCTACTACTCCTGCCTGGTCATCTCCTCCTTATTCTGTGTATTGAGCACACAGGGCAGAGCACGTCACACTCAGGTAGCGCTTGCAAAGCTTTACAGTCTTTGCCTGCACTTGGTCACACAGGCAGGAAGTCCTTTTGTGTTCCCTGGGCTGGACAGACGCGGTCTGTCGTGGGCATGGCAAAGATGTGAGGACGTCTGTGGTCCCTGAGCAAGCAGGGTGGGTTTGGCTCTCTGCTTGCTGGCCAGAACAGCTGATGGGGCAGCTGGAAATCCAGGGTGCTCCATGGAAAGGGCTGCAGCAACTTCCTTTCCCAGAGGGAGTGGAAGAGAAGAATGGTGGCTCCTATTCATAGTAAGATCTTTACTGTTGTCTTCTCTCGAGTCTGTGGAGCTATGCATCACCCTTCACATATAGCACAGAATCACAGAATGTCAGGGATGGGAAGGGACCTCAGAAGGGACCTCATCCAGTGCAATCCCCCCATGGAGCAGGAACACCCAGCTGAGGTTCCACAGGAAGGTGTCCAGGCGGGTTTGAATGTCTGCAGAGAGGAGACTCCACAACCTCCCTGGGCAGCCTGGGCCAGGCTCTGCCACCCTCACCAGGAACAAGTTTCTTCTCAAATTTAAGTGGAACTTCCTGTGTTCCAGTTTGCACCCATTGCCCCTTGTCCTGTCACTGGTTGTCACCCAGAAGAGCCTGGCTCCATCCTCCTGACACTCACCCTTTAGATATCTGTAAACATGAATGAGTCACCCCTCAGTCTCCTCTTCTCCAGCTCCAGAGCCCCAGCTCCCTCAGCCTTTCCTCACACGGGAGATGCTCCACTCCCATCAGCATCTTGGTGGCTGCGCTGGACTCTCTCCAGCAGTTCCCTGTCCTTCTGGAGCTGAGGGGCCACAACTGGACACAAGATTCCAGGTGTGGTCTCCCCAGGGCAGGGTGGAATGTTGTAAAGGTAAAAATCACCCTTGTGTACAGACAGGAGGAGCTGTGTCTAGAAAGTTCAGAGCTTGTCTCACATAAACAAATGATGAGATGTGGTAGTAGCATCTTACCCAGATCGTTGTTCTTAGTGATAGCTGCTGCTACCCTGGTTCTTGGACCTTGCTTTGTGAACTGGTATCCAAACTTGAGAATCTTGGAGTTCTCCTCCAGCATCTTGGCAATCTCCATCTCTACAGCTGTGCCCAGCTGCTGCCTCTGGTGATAGGGTGAAATATCCCCAAAAGAAAAGAAAATATTTGCTTTCATATGAGAGAGATAAGTGGTTATATTTTAGTACTGTGCTGTGAACTACAAAGACAATCCCATCCCTGGAGATTTTGCTCTGGGTTTTATATTTGGCTTTGACCTGTCTTATTTAGAAGCTTTCCACTGTTTGGTTGCACAGGGGTGGGACATGAGCTCAGAATGACTGAGCCCCAGAGGCTGCCTTGGCTTGGCCAGAGCCCTCTGGGAGAACACCCAGGGAATCCCTATAGAGGGGAAAGAAAAGTGGACTCGCTCAATGCTCTCTTTACCTGGTTGTCAATTTTTATCTCTGTCAGGGATTCGTTCTCTTTCAGTGCATCAATCAGTGCCAAAATACCCGTCCCAGTGATGAAGTTGGATTCCACATTCAGACTCTTCAAGGTTTTGTTCACTTTCAACATATCTGCAAATGCCTGAGTGGTCAGAAAGAGGGAATATGAGACAACATCTTGAGAGTTTCGGGGAAGAACAGGGAATGTGCAAAACATGGCTTAGTACCTACAAACAAATAAAACATAAATAGGCTTAGAAGAGCACGTAAGTCAATCAGAAGCGATTACACCTCTACTTTGCATAGTCACAGGAAAATGCTCCAGGGGAAAAAGAACAACGCATCCTAAAGCAGACATAGACCTACTTAAAATTGTGTTGCCTTTTTTCCCCCAAATAGTGTTTAAACTTACAATAGCTACAGGGTCATTGCTTCGAGTAGCTGCCAGGCTGAATGTCTTCACATGTGTGTTGCTCTCCAAAGCTTTTGCAAATTCTTTCAGTGTTGGAATAGGAATATTCTGCATTAAGAAGATAAATTCAGTAATCAGGAAAGCTAGACACTGGTTTTAATTATTATCAAACCAATTGATTAATAGCCATAGTCTACACAATGTAAACATCTGCAATGCTTTTAAGGGTATCTGAGAGAGGACGATGTGTTTTGGTGCCCCATGGAGGGCTGCGCTGGGGTGTGAAGTCAGCGCTGCCTTTAACTGGGTCAGGCCAACGCAAGCGTGCGACCGATCTCTGAGCTACTGCCCTGTTTTACCACCGCTTGTTCAATCTGTGTGCCAGATCCCCCTCCATCTGCACATATGGGCTAATTGAATTTGGCCGGTGGTGATTATATAGTGCCCATGAGATATCTTGCTTTACAGTCTGCTGAAGAAGGACAGCCTGGGAGAGTCACCCCTTGGGCTTTGAATTGGCATCTGATTCAATATCATGCATTGGCAACCTCAGAGCCTCTACAGCAGCTCCCACCACATCCCGTTCCTGTGTGTCCTGCTTTTCCTGAACAGTAGAGAGAGAAAATTTGAAGATAAAAGACAAGGGCTTTGGAAAATATTTGAATAAACCCTCCGTAAACTGTAAATGAAACACAGCACCTACCTTTATGTTGTTGAGATTAATTTCTGTAAGACTAGGATCATTTGCTTTTATCCTTTGTAAGCTTGCTTCTACGTTGGTCGGGTTGGGAGGCTCCTCAAAGATGGGTTTGACCTTTTCGCCTTTCACCACATCTGCAACACAAAACCTCAGGAGATGTTGTCACGAGGAACAGGCATCAGCAGTACCAGTCTGACCCTCCACTTCCCATTCAAGAAAGGGTTTATATGAACCACAAAACTTGGAAACAGGAGAATTAGCCCCGTTACCCCTGCCGTGCCCTTCGCACCTTGTGCACACCCAGACACATGTCAGTGGGGGTGGCTGGGTGGCATTGTCATGGGTAAACTCTTCTTTATGTACAGAAGTCCCAGTACAATTAATTTGAGCCAAAGCAGCTTTAAAGGCTATTGTATGGGATGTAATGTACTACAAGGTCTGATTTGTTCTTTGTCTAATACCTGTAAAGGAAGGTGTGCTCAGAAAACATCTCTGCACCTATGAATAGACTGTGCTAACACAAAGGAACGTGATCAGGAGGCCCCTCCGTTTCCTTCTCTTGACTGATGCCGTCAGCCTTACTATCAATGCAATTAGCTCTTGTAAAATTGCAACATCTGCGCTTTCTAAATCATAATAATAAAAACCCTACTATCAAAGCAGGAAAAGCAAGTCTGTCTGCCAGCACCAAGATTTATGAAGCCTTTGAGTATTCAAGCTCCGAAGAGATCCCTTTTTTTAACGCTGAAATGCATAAAAATCATAGCTTAGAACACAATTAGTACTTCTAATTCCTGCATATATAGTTATGGAGATTAATTTATAAGCCCTGACCATCCAAGCCATGAGAGGCAAGAAGGGAATATGTTACTGACCACAGGTATGTTTAAACACTTTAGGGCTGCAGTGAGTGATTTTCGAAGACTCGTGCTCCGGCCCCAGTGTACGACACAGCTGTTCAGTGCAATGGGCAACGTTCACGCCATGTCAAGGACCAAAAGAAAGCCAAATACTTCTTTTTAGAGCTTGCAGTCTTAGTAGAGCTGAAGTCACACACGAGCCTCGAGCTGGTTTTACTCTGCTCCTTTTCACTTTGAACTCTTTTTTTAGTATTTCCTGAGAGACCTGGCATATCCGTAAATAACACTCTGGCCCTCTGGGGAGTAGGGAATTGAAAACTACTGTAAAATGCATATAGGGAATTCACATTGGATGCAAGGATGGAGAACAAACACAAGACAGCAAATCATTTTCCACACTTGCAGCAACACTCCATCGAGCTGGGGCCGAGGGAAGGGGCCTGCAGCCCCGGCTCAGCTCAGACAGCACCGCACACTCAGCCCAGGCTTTGCAGGAGTTTTCATTTTCTAACTCTTCTTGCTTCCCATGAGTTTTATTTTGCTCCTTTAATCGTGGTGCTGTTCGCTGCATTGGTTGGCAACTTTTGCGATGTCTCCTTTTTTTGCTGAAAAATTCCACTTGGCTCAAGAAAGTTGTTGCTTTTGGACCAAAGAATACAGCGATATGACAGTGATCTTTCTGGTTCTTAAGTCTGTGATTGGAACATAGTTGAGCTGACTCGCATAGCTGACATTTTGACTCGGTACAACAAAAATATTCTGAAATCTATGTGGATTAGCAATGCATGCAGTTGCCTGTTATGAGATAGACGACAACTCGCACAGGGCCCTGCTGGGGAGGCTTGCAGAGCATCCTAATCCTCAGAACAATGAACTGACATTGTGTCCTGTCTGCTTTCCCTCCTCCCTTTAGTAGTGAAGGATGGAAATGGAAGTCCTTGGTAAAGATGGTTGCTGTTCTCCTGGTCTTAGAAGCAGCAAACACTTTTAGAGTACAGTTTCCCTAGAGAAGGGCATTCCGCGACTGTGTCTTCACAAGCACAGCTTAGCCCACTTGATATCCTAGAGCTTGGAGGTGATGAGCTCTGGATCAAGGCTTGGCTGCTCTCAAGAAAAACTTGGAATTCAGACATAACCCATTTCTGCCCCCATCCGGCCTCCTGTCGGTTGCTAAGATCTGATTCACCAAGGGTCTGTTTATTTAGTGCAAATGTTTCTGGATTTGCTTTCAGTATCTACAGCTGTTTCTGTTGGGGGTTTCCTGAACGATCTCGCTTCCTGCGTACCCAAGGAACATCCAACAGGGACCGTTTCAGTACCCTGCCGCAGGATGAGCGCGGCTTCCCGTGGCTCTGCCGGGGATTCAGCCGCGTGCAAGCCCTGTGGTTACAAGTGGTTTATCGGCTGCATAGGCACTCAGTGTAGGTACTCGGGCGAGACGGCCACCTCTGAGCTACAGCTCGCTACGTGTTCTGTCTGCTGCCTCAACTGAAGTGAGATCAAAATGTGTATGTCTTGACTTCTTAAATACTCCCACCCTTTCAAGCCCCTCTGCAGAGCCAGATATGGCTCTCTGGGAAAACAAAGTTCCTTACTCATTTATGTAGTACTGTTGTCATTATAGATAATGAATTTTAAGATTGTGTTTACTTTAAAATAAATAATTAGATGAATAATGAGATCAATTAATAATTCATTAGATCATGAATAATTAGATCAATAAAGGCAAGGCCCAGTTACTTCACGCTAAATTAGACCAATATGCCCAACCTAAAGATGACGTATAGCCCACAAGAGAAATCTGCTTGCTTACTTCTCACGGTTCCTTTTCCATCTTTACTGCGGGCTCCTCCTTCATCAAATTTTGGGTTGTTGACCATGTTGTGCACCCCAAGAACAGCTAGAATGTGTAAATGCCAGCAACAGGATACAATGTTAACGGCAAGAGCAAAGACTGCAGAAAAAATATCTGCTACAAATTTTAGTTTAGTTCCCCAAACAAAATCCCCTTTATAAAATATTAACTGAGTCACACTTTCTTGTAGGGAGAGTCTTCAGGGTCTAAATACTGGAGATACAGACATTTTTCATATAGATTTTTGCACAACCGAATCAATGTAGTGTAGATGACAGAAACGGCAGCTGGAAGGAAGGAAGGCTGTGGGTCACCTTGCCCAGCCTCCCGCTCAAGCAGGAGCGTTGCCAGCACTAACCGGGTCAGCTTGTGCCTTTGTCCAGCTGCATCCTCAGAACACGCAGGGATGGAGGTCCCCCGGTCTCTTTGGGTAACTCGTTTCAGTGCTGTACTGCTAATCTTTGTATTTTTTTTTCCTTCGCTAATATAGAAACTGAACCTCTTATTGCTCTTTGTATTGTTCGGCCTATCTGAGAAAAATTTGACTGTACGTGTGGATAGCTTAATAAATTGGCATTCACGCTGGGGTTTCTTAGAGAAGGACATGGATAGTAACATGCTTGGGAAAAAAATAATATATTCCAGGACTTCAAAGCAAATGGTGAGGATATAAGCTCTGACGAGTCTGGGCACTGCGTGGCCTGCAGGTTGGGCACCTCTCTGTGTAGTGGGACAGCAGGTCCTGGAGGATCGTGAGATGCTCCGGGTGGCAGGTCCAGCCAGAGAAGACCTGGCCGTGCATGGGGATCATAGCTCTGTATTATCTAACCTGCGAGGTCATAGAGCTCCGTGTCCGAAGCGCTGGCCAGGGCTTCTTCCAGTTCCGGATCCAGGGTCACCTTCTCTTCTGTACAGGTTTCTATGGGCTTTTCTTTAGGGATAAATATTTTTCCTAAGAGGAGAAGAAAAAGCCAGAGTGAGTAATGAGTTATTGGAACAACTCCTCTCTCTGCCTCCTGGCAGTGCGGGGAATAGGTCTATAATGGTGAAACTGCTTGGAAATAACATAAAGTGCATGTTTTCTTCTTTTCTGCTTGATGCTGTCCTCCACACCAAGATCTTAGTGAGAGTCTAAAGAGGAAATGTGTAACTACAGTCAGTCCTTCTCTATGGACTTTGGATGCGGGCAGGCCAAAGAAACCCAGGGGTAGTAGAAACCAGCACAGGCTCGTGCTTTCCCTGTGCACTTCACATATATAGGAATACAATTTTTAGGCATTTGCTTCAGGCATATGTAATTCTTGGATGGCAGCCCACATCTTTTAAGATGTGTGTATGACTCCCAATGATAGTTTCATTTGGAGCGTTCTTGGCAAATGTTTTAGAAAAAAATTCTATTACTGGTTATATGAAATATTTAAAGGGGTAAGGTCACGTCAGGGATGGTAATATATGTCTTCAATACATGTGGGCCTTGCTGGCTTCCAGTGGCATTTTAAAATATCCTTTTTGTGTTCTCTAGATAAGAACATTCTTTTGCTTTATCCCCTCGTGAAGAGATGCTGTGGCACAGCCCATAGAGGTTAGAAGAGCTTATTGCACATTATTAGGGATTCATGACCTGTCCACCAACAGCAAAACTGTGTTTATAGACGGCTGTCAACCAGGTTTCCTTCGTTAATTCAAGGACAGAGTTCAAAGATTCAGGAGGTCCCTCCCAGTCCCACATCAGGACGCTGTAAATCCAATATACAGTGCCATCATGGAACGCACTAACAGAATAAAACATGGATTGTGGCTTGCTTGCTTCAATGCTTAAATTAAAAATGTGTTATTTGGAACAAGCCAAGGAAGAATAGTGATGTTTTATTATTTTAAAGTGAGATTTATGAAGAAAGGCTGCTGCTCTTGGTACTCCTTATTGTCACCCTGTATTTTAGAAGGCGCTATATAATAACGTTCCATGTGGTGTAATTAATGTCGGCTGTGTTACATTTTGCCTCCAGAAAATGCTGATGTTCTTTACGAAGTCTTAATAGTAATAGCTTGACTTGTGTCACTGTTTTTCATTGGTAGAAAGACACATTTATACAGATCGCACTTGAGCTACATCAGCGTTAACAAGTAAATGTAGTATAAAATGTATTATAAAATAAAAATTGACTATATAGGCACATATGCACATTTATAGGAAAACGTATTAATTGAGCAGGGAACTACTTCAAGTGTATTTTCCTGACATAAGTTTATTTGTCTATTGTTACATATGGGGAAAAAAAAGCAGTTTGAATGGCATAGTTTGTGTGATTTCACTGGTGGGCCCAGTCTAAAACAATGTGAGGATTTGATCTTCATTCATACTTTGCAGGATTTGGAACATCATTTCTGGTTGTTTTCTCTCTGCCTCCCTCCTTATGTCATTGGACATTTGTGAATAAATAGAAATTCTTGCTATTTTTGTTGAGTATAAATACTTTAATGGCACCTGGCACAAGCCAGAACTCAACAAAGCACAGTGCAATGAGAAATAAGCCGCTTTATGCTAGCTGTAAAAATGTCCTTTTATTTAGCATCAGTTTTATTAAGGATAGTTACTTAACTTTATAATACAAATTCATTTTCTGCCATAATGGTAAAACAATAGTGTACTTTCTTTTCCTATGAGTGGTACTTCAGAATATTGTTCTTCCAAGCAAATATCTGGGTACACTTGTTACTTCTTACTTCTCGACGAATCCCTGGCTACGGTGAGTGCCTGTTTCTTGTCAAGGACAGAATGCTGCACCCACCTCACAACTGAGATCCAATAATCTGGGACACCTGCCTTGCATTTATCACAGCGACCTGAGTCACTTTTTCCATTTCCCACTATTCTTCTGAGGCTTAAACTGCTCCCTACAAGTATCCTGTGAAAACAGAGCTAAGTTAGATCTTACCAGGAATAAATCTGTATGATGAAGAAAATACTCCAAGTTCAAATAATTGTGAAGCTGAAAGGCAGTAGTAATTCAAATGCAGTATCATAACTGGATTAGTGTCTCTATGTTCTATGACTTAAAAATTATGGCAATGGAATAGGAAGGCTGCAAAGTTAAGCTTTCCAAAGTTATTAAATCTATTGTGCATATACACGAAGGTGAAGCTAAATCGCACCAGCATCTCTGATCAGCATGCTGTGATTCTGCCGCCTCAGTGATACCCTGTGAAGAACTATTCTGAAAAGTATATCGTACCCAATAAAACTGAACAGAATCCAACACATCATCTTTAAAGCAGAAGGAAGCCCAGATTTCCATCGACCCTCGGCTGGGTTATCAGAGCAGCTGGGATGTCTGCAGCCCCCGGGTAACCCCCTGGATGAACCTGCCCCCAGCAGCGCAGGAACTCCAGTTCTGTTCCTCTCTGGCCTCTTCTCTCCCACCCTTCGTGTCCTTCTCCTCTGTCCCTTTCCTCATTGTCCCCCCGTGCCTTGCCCATCAGACATACGAGTTTTCTGCTCTGTTGGTGAATGGTTTAAATCCTGATCCTTCTTGCTGCTTTCCCTCTCTTCCTTATCCTGCTCTCTTCTACATCTCCTTTCCCCAGAGCTGCCACATCCCGTTCTTCATCCAGAACATGTTCATGCAGCTCCTTCTCCACCTCTCCGCCCTGGCCTCTCTGCTCTCTTCTCTTTCTCCTTTACAGTGCCCTTACAGAGCGAGGGCAGCGCTGTCAGAGCAGGAGAGGGTGTCCCTGCCCGGGGTCAGGTGTGACAGTGGTGTGACAAGTGATGTCGGGAGCATCCCGCGCAGCCCACGCACCCCCAGCCTGCAGCAGAGGCTCCGAGGCCAGGACCCGCTGCAGGGGGAACATCTGCACAGCACTCTAACAAACTGGATGTACAAGAAAGTACAATATTGTGAAGGTGCCAAATTCAAGTGTGTTCCCCTGGGGGCTGCAAAGGGCATATGTTTCAAAACCCCTCTTCAAAGCATGGAGGCGCTGTAGTTCATTAAAAAAAAATAAAATAAAAACAGCTGGAAAAATTTCTTTCAGATGGCTAAAACAATGTGTTTTCTCCTAATCTTGTTCTTGGAAACAGCTGAGTCCTTTTTGCTGACACCCTCCAAAACTTCAGCCCAAGGCAGACTCCCAGCATGGGAAATTTCAGTGAGAACTGCGCGAGTTTGGCAAAGCCCCGAGCAGCTGAAAGCCTTTCAAAAGCAAGCAGTGAAAGGCACTGGCTGGAGGCATTACTGTCGGCAACTGCAGCACTTGCAGTGCTCTAAGGGACAAATTCAGTTCTAAATTCAAGCCCTGAAGAACAGGAAGAAGGTGGCAAAAATTTAAACAAACAATTTTGGCATTGGGTGTAAAAAAACCTGCATTTTTCCATCCAAGAAAGCTACCGTATCTCTAAACTAAACCCTGACATGTTTAGATGGTCTGTTAGAGAAACTGGAATTGGAACTCATTAGCATCTACTCTAATACTTTGACCTTCTGCAAATCACTGTCGTTATTACTAGTGCTGCATATTGATACTCTGCTTGGCACTGCACAACAGGCAAGATAGATGGTCGGACAGAGCAACTGAAAACAGCGGGTTGGCCAAGAGCTGTCTGGTTTAATCATCCTATTTTCTTCCTTTTCCCTTTATCAGTCAGCTAAAAATGTCAGCATTTAATCACAAACAAGCGTCTTCTCCTTCCCTTTCCAGCCGCAAATAATAATAGCCCAATCCACTGAAGTTTTTCCATGACTTTGAGAACTGGATCAGATCCAAAACGAAATTGTTTGGCAAGGAGCAGAAGACCTTGCAGGAAACAGGGGTAGCGGTGAAGGGTCGAAACAGCAGTCCTAACAGCAATTAAAACCGGCATGGCCGGCTTTTCAGATCTAATGATATTTCACAACAAGGGAACTTTTTTCAACGCCGTTTCATTGGCAGCGTGCAGCTAAGAGAGCCACTGCAATGAAGCAGACGCAGAAATGTTAAGTGTTTGCATTACAGTACTACTCAGATCTTAACTGAGGTCAGATGCACATACCACGGTCAGTAACAGAAAACATGCAGCACTGATATTACTCTTCAATATTCTGTGCCTGCACCGTCCCTTACTTTCTCTGCCTTTTCATTTATTTCATTCCTTTTCATGAGCTCGAAATGCTTCATGTGATCCCAGTGGAGAAGCAGCTGTTCCAGCTGCACGTGTTCAATGCAGTGGGTCGGTCTAAGTAACTTCTGTAGTGTGCCAGGACTATGTAAGGATTTCTAGAATATCTATCCTAAGCAGGAACTAAGCCAAAAGTACATAAAATAAACACTTGGAAACTGCCAATCGCTATGGCTACAGTTATCAGTCCTAATTCCTTATACCTCCATTGCTCATTAATAACATTGACATTTGAGAGCTATCCCGTACAGGCTTAAAACCTTTTTGTACAGCAATTAACGTAGTACGTTAACAAGCCGAAATATGGCAGAGGACCAAAAGCCTAATGCACGCCATACGTTCGATTGTTTTTGCCAAACGTTTCCAACCTCTCAAAATCATGATTGCAATCAAAACCAAGGCAATTTCCTGCACAAGCAGCCCCCACCTTGAGCTCATATTTAATACTTCCTTTGTTTTAACCACTCTCAACATCCTGCCAGCTCTGGATTTTTGGGGGTTTTTTGCCTTGTTTTCTAGCACAATCAAAACCTGATGGTTCTATTCAGCCTATAGAGAGCAACACAGGCAACTCTATTTCATTCTGTTTGCTATTGCTTTTCGGTCAAGAACTCTCCAATCAAACATTAACACCGAAAAACAGAGGCAGAGACACTAGATAAACAACAACGATGCATCACAGACTGTTCTGGAAGGAGGATGTTTTAAATGCCACCTTTTTTTTGGCTCATCACTGAATTTTCAGGTCAGTGTCAGCTGCTAAACTGATAAACGTAGGAACTGGTAGAAGTGTCACTTAACATTTGGTAGAAGCGTCCCGCTTCCCAGATTTGGAAAGATAAATGCTCCCCAGTGGCAGAAAAACATCAAAGTACAAAACGGTGACAAGAGCTGAAACAGCACTTGACATACCCTGCTCCTACCCACTCGCAGCTCTTCTCGGGAGGTAAGCAGTGCCAGATGTACATGGACATCAGCACCTCCCACCTCCAATTACACATAAATGCACTTCGCAGCTGTCTTGGAACTTAATTTTTAACTACCAGAGTTAGTGTAAAATCAATAGGAAAGTATTTACAGTGCAGCTCCAGTATAGCACTGCTCCAATGTAAAGAAATACTCTAATGGGTGCCTATGTAATATAATCATATAAATATTTACTAATCTGTAAATACCCCTTAGAGATCATCAACATGCAGAAGGTGAAGAGTAAGCTTTTCCTCAAGAGATACCCCTGTTTAGTTTCTCTTGAGGACACATTTTAGGAATGTAAATTACTTATCCTGAGCTTTAGAAGAATACTAATTATTCTCTAATTACAGTGACTTTACATCTAGTACGTAGTATCGTATCTCGGAAATGCCTTTCCAGGATTATTGGATTTCCTTGCACAGAAAATATCTTAGTATAGATAAAATCAAATCATTAATATTTTAACACAGTCATTCTGTTACTGTTTCTTCAATCGAGTTGGTCAAAATAAGCAATAATTTTGAAGCAAATTACCACAGTGAGTCAAAAAAACAGCTTTAAACGCTCAAGTGGCTGAATTCACTCTGTGCTGAGGGACAAGCGGTGTTACCTGTGTTCAAAAAACAGCGCTGTTTCCACACCAGAGACACCAGGAGTTAATAAGCATTTTAAGGGCATGTGGAAGCAAAGAGAGAAATAATACTGCTTTAGTCTCATCAAAAGAAAACTGAAATAGAACAAACAGGCCACTGCATACAAGGCTGCTGTCACGGGCAATGCAGGTGTCACTTTTGTGCGGACCGTGTCCCTGTCCCGTGCATACACAATCTCATGCACTTGTGTTTCAGACACGTTTGGAGACCCCAGGCACGACTACAGCACAAATGCAAAGTCCTAGCCCTAAGTCGGTAAATATCAGTAAGGTGAGACCTGACTGCAGGTGCTGGTATAAATATGCAGAGACCTGCGGTGGTGACTTGTGCTGGTAACACTGCAGTGTGTAAGAGACTGGAAAAGGGAAAATATGGGTAATAAATCCATAATACAATAAACTGTTTTTTTCTGTACAGTATGTGCGTGATCGCTCCCGTGTCACTGCATTTCCGTGGGCTCAGCGTCGGCCCTGTGAACAGCATCCAGCACAAGATGTGACGGAGGAAAAAGCAGGTTAAGGAGTATGCTGTATTTTAAAATAGCGCATCAGTCGGATCAAGCTCGAAACTGTCTTGTTTGTCTAAAACTACTGGTTTGAAGAATGAGAACGCAATGTAATGACCGTAACAGCTCTTAGCCTGCAAATAACATGGTATATCTTTGATAATAATACATGAAGTAAAAAATGTTGCAATTGACTTTCTTGAAATACCTGCTTTCCCCTGAGTCCCATTGAAATAACGGCAAACTCATCAGATGGTCAAAAATGGACCCAGACATAAGAAGCTCCTTCTAGAATGAAAAAGTGGCCTGAGGTAGGCGTCTTTATCCACTGTGTAGAAATGAGGGAAAGGAGATACATTGCTAAAGGAACACTGCTCACTTACAAATATGACTGTTCCTGCCCTAAGGCTATCCTACCAATGTCTGAATGATTAGAATCAGGTTTTCCTGGTTTTTCCCTTTTTTTTCCCCGTAGCTGTAGGCCAAAGGGAAGCAGAGAAACTGTCTGCATGAATAGCGTTGCCAGATGTGCTAGTAAACAAGTGGAAAAATACTTACTTTTTAAAGTGTATTCCCTAAGCTATTACTTACAGCAATTGCAGGCAATACTTAGTCAGAAAGGCATTTAATAGGTTTCCTCCTAAACACCTCCCCCACTTCAATACACTTACATGGGACTGATGCTGGAGGTGGGAACAGCCCCAGGGCGCTTGGCGAGCCCACCCTGTCCCTCCTGGGCTGCACATAGGGGCATCTGCTGGTCCGGGAGCTGCTGAGCGAGCCCTTTGCTGCACTGCTGTACACGTGTTCCCGTGCCCACGCCAGCCCTGATTTAAACGCGATGGTAGTGGCAGGGTAGGAGGGCAGAGCACCCGGCAGCTCTGCAATGTGACTCCCGAGCCCACCCTGCGCAATCACAGCCCCAGCGCTCCTGTCCCAGCACAGAGAGGCCGTGCAGCGGTGGGAGCGGAGCTCGGGCGGTCCCTTACCCAGCGCCCACACAGGGACACACGGTACCTTTCTTTTCCCCCGTAAACGGTACAAAGTCTTCTCTGTCCTTGTGCTCAAGCGCTTGCTTCTCCAGGTAGGACAGCAGGCGTTCTCTGTCGAAAGGGCCCGTGGCAGGTTTCGTGGTCTGGTCCTTTTGCCGGAATCCCGCTGGAAGCAAGGCGTTCTGTGCAACAGAGGGACGCACGGAAAGGACGTGAGGCCATTTCCTACAGTTTTCCAAATTTAATTTCACTGTTGTTTTGTAAGTGAAACCATTCTTTGCATGTCACTTCATACAATGGTGTTTGGTGAGAGCAATAACACTCGTTACCTAAATGTAATCACTACAACCCGTATACCTTCTATGCTGCTTGAGTGTACCACCTATTCATATTTTGATTGAGCACATTTACAATCACAGCACCAAAGATCAAGATAACAAGAGAACGAGATCACAAAGAACAAGATCAGACCCTTTTCTGTTACACATATTATAACCATAGAGTCTGCAGTCCAGGTAAAGAGACCAGGATAAGTTTTCTATAAATTCTCTTCATTTACTCTGTTTCCACCCCCTTTTTCTCTCTCTCTTTTCATTTTTTCAAAAATTCCTTTCATTCTAATGCAGATGTCCCTCGAGCTTCGGAAATGATTGGTACGTGCAGAAAGTAATTGGTGAATTGCGTGGACTTCAGGTATTTAGAGCATGTGGGAAGCGGCAGACAAAGCCTGACTTTAAACATGTAGCTGCGTGAGCATGTGATCGCATCTCTATCCCATCATAGAGGAAGATGCATGAGGCTCCCACATGTCAGTCCAGGAAATCCCAGGGAGGATTACAGGTACCCGGACTTTGCAGTACACGTGCAGCAAAGCCAACGCGCTGGGGTGCCCCGGGGTGCTGCGGAAACGCTCCATCCTTGGCCAGAGCACGAGCAGTAAACCTGATCCGTGGCCAATATCCGCGAACCCTGAGCACACCCAGTGAACTCCGGTCGCTAAACAGTTTATCTGTGCGTGCACAACCGTGCCTGGAGTGCTACAAATGTACTGCACGTATGTATGTAGCCTGGCCGCAAATGCACCATTGCCTGTTTTGTGGGGTTTTTTCTTTGTTTTTAATGTTCTGTATCTCTGAGATGCCAGATATGTGAAAATACCAGAAAATGCGCTGTAGAAGTGGTAGAGCGGCAGTAGCGAGGGAAGAGGCAGCGTGCAGGGAGAGGACAGTAAAGCCCACCCTTAGCTTCCAGATAAATGTGTGCTATAAAACTAGAAGCTTTAATTTATGGTGATTTTTCGAATTCACGTTGTCTCCAGAGTGAGCGGATGTTATCTGCTGGTTTACCTGCCGGTTTTCAACCTCCTCCAGCACTCTGGAAGCTTCTGGGGGAGGTGCAGTCAGAATTTCCAGCACTCCTGTGACTATAAACTCATCATTGTAGGACCAAGCGGTTCCCAGGCCAGAGCTCTTTAAATTCTTTCTGAGAGTGTCTTCAAATATCCAAATTACCCTTGCTCTCTAGAAAATGACAGTTGTGTAGCTGAATCTTAATTTTCTTAATCATGCCTAAATATATTCTCTTCAGCTAAAAATATCTGTGCTGAATGACGGAGTCAACCGATTTCAGAAGTTCAAAAGATCCGATCCTCACAGACTGACTGCTTGCTTGTGTGTTTATCGGTGTGCTCAGAAAGAGCACTCACAAAAAGCTCCTCATCGCGCTGCGGTGTACAAACATCGTTAAAGATTTAAATCGCAGATAAGCTCGTGTTTAATAGAGGTGGCACAGCGAAAGGGCACGCTTGTGAAAAAGCAAGTAGCACATCACAGCAGGAATAAAACCAGGATGTCCCCAGCTGAGCTGCTCCTCCTCTAGGGATGCACTGCACTACTGCAGCGGAATGCAAACATGAAACACTGCGGTAAGTGGCGTTCATAATAGGCAGCTTTGAACTATGATACCCTGGTCCCCATTACCAACCTCAGGATCAAGGTCATCAAGAACATTCTCGAGCTGTTTCAGCTCATCCTCTGAGAGTTTACTGAGTATTTCATCTTCGTTGATATTCTTATATTTCTCCAACTCTTTTCGGAAGGGCAGAGACATGGTTCCCGCTGCACTGCGCGACTGACGCTGCTCCTCAGGGTTTCCACCATCCAGCTTCTTGCACCTTCACTCACTGTCAACAATAAAGCATCACAAGTTATCTCTGTTTAGCTGATATAGTCCTAAAAAGCCCCAATGCTGAGAGCCACGTTTGCAGCAAGATGTCTTGTTTTGGGGTGTGGGAAGCACTGGGGCTGTGGGTGCAGTGGTAGCCAAGGACTAGCAAGGAGGGGTCCGGGGCACTTGGGAGCCTCACGGGTGCAGCGGCAAAGAGCAGCTTTGAGACATAGGTCAGAAAAAACATCGGGAACCTGGCCCTTTCCATAGAGATAAATCTATGTAATTGCTTAGAAACAGCAGCATCTGCTTGTTCTTTTGGCTAAAGGCAGAGGGAAGTGGTAGAATCACAGAAAACAGCCCAACACTGACAAACAGCAAACAAAACGTTATGTCTTGAGCTATTCTGTCTTCTCCCAACTTCGCTGACGGCTGGAAGTTTACCCACATCGTCTTGGCTGGCGTTTTGGTACATTTTGGTTACCCAAGCAGCTTTAGAGCACACTGGTCAGTAGTCTTATTTCAAAATGTTTGCCTACAAATGATAGTGCTTATCATCAAAATAATTCTTGCAGTGGGGATGTGCCACTTGTAGCTCAAAAGCCCCCTGTGAACGAGTTTGCTGCACGGGGCACCTGCAGGCGTTCAAAACACGGTCGTGAAAAAATATTGACTCAGGATTTCATAAACTTCAAGTTTTAAAACTTAAACGTGGTTCATCGTTAGATGATGCAGAGTGATCGCTAACAAGAAAGTGTCATTTGCATGGCCACAATAGTCATTGTCATATCATCTGTCATATGAAGAAGGGCTCTCTGTCTTTGTTCACTCTTTTTTCCCTGTCTAGAGCCAGAATCTGCCTGTAAATGGATGGAGTGAAAGAGAATTAATCTATGATCAGAAACAACATTGGCTGGGGCCTTTCTTGTGCCCCAAGTCTGCCCAGTTTCCCACGCCAGCCCCGAACCGCACAGCGACTTGTGCAGTGTCACAGCTGAGCTTTGGCATTCACGGACGTCAGAGTTACGGTTGACATGGAGCCCAGCCAGCTGGCACCTACATCTGCCTTAGGTACCACCCCAAACCCCGGCTTCCTTTGGCCGGGTCCTTAGCTGCCAGAAGATGGCAAAATCCACACGCGTTCTGAGCTCTGCATGTGAGCTCGACGCCTGGTCTCTATTTTTCTTTTCTTCAAAATCCAGAAGAAAAAGTAGCATTTACTTAGATTCTCTATTAAAATACTAAATATTAAAACATCTCTCGTTTTTCTATTTATCAAAATCAGCAACCTTCTAGAAAGGGAGGAGAACAGTAGGATTACAAATTTGGAAAATGTGGAATTCTATGAATAATGCAAGGCACGATAAGCCTTGATTCAAAACCATTAAATATCCCATTCCAAGAAAAAGCCTTCTTTCCCCTAAACACTCCTAATTTTTCTTTATTACGGATCTGTTTCTTGTCCCCGTTTTCACGGCGTGACATCATTGTCAAGCCATTCCAATTGCCATGACAGAACTCAACTGTTCTCTAAATGGCGAGTCTCTTTTAGAAAGTCGGCCTCTGCTTCACAAAGTTGCAGCAGCTGTGAAACAATCCTACGCTATCAGAATCCTGACACATGCGATGCGTGTGAGAGAGATCCTGGCAAAAATCATCCAAAGAGCTGGGTTTTGGTGTGTGTTTGCTGCTTAAAGAGAACACTAGTTCTACACAGTTTAATTGATGCAATTTGTTACCACAACTACTTGTCAAGTAACAAAAGCATTTTATTTAAAAGTGATAATTGTATTTGCTTAAACTGTAAAACCAAATTCAGCTACGGTACAAGATTTCTGTTCTAAGGCATCTGGCGCCTTCTCTACGTTTCTTTGGGTAAAGTCCTCAAAATGTAACATTTCAGCCAGCAGTCATTAACTGGGCTGAAAAATTCCTTTGAGGGGATTAGAGCTTTTTAAAACTCTATTTAATGGTTTAAATGGTTATTTGATTAGAGTTTAATCGCATCCCTGAAAAGGGCAGGAATGTAATCCCAAGGTTAGGTTAATTAAGTATCATTTGAAAAGTAAGAAGTCGTCGCTGCACGGCTCTGCACGGCTCCCATTGGGGAACACGGCTAAGAATTGTGCTACGGACATCACCAGCCCACCTGTGAACAGCTGGTGGGGGAGGTTTGCAAACTCGGTCTGGGTGCTCACAGGTGGTGAGTGTGGAGTGTGGTTTGTGTGTGCCAGCCGCGTCTGGTGGCTGTGAGCTACCTAAGCGCTCGGCCACGAGGGGATGATGTGCCAGGGGACACTTCCCAGCAGGCGACACTTTTCAGTATTGTAACTGTTTCCTTTGAATTATTAGGAAGAAAACCTATCTATTTGACCATGTGCAACAGGCACACCCAAGGAAAAATATATATCAGTCCAACTTCTCCCATGGCATGAAGCACTATGTTGGATAACGCTTGTTAGATTAGCAGTACATGGAAGAGCTTGAAATCATGCTTTTCTCACATGCATATACTTGCAACAGAAATTCCCTTGACATTTTCCCTTTCACAACTCAATCCCACTCTTCTGTGAGTGACCAAAAGCAGGAGACAGCGCTTAGGGAGTTTCTTTGCCCACAATCCCTGTAAGCGGTGAAGCTTTTCTGGAGCCTGCACCCCGCCAGTGAGAGCTGCACCGCAACGCCCGTCGCTCGCGTTCCAGCTCCGTGTTCTCTGTTGACCTTTTGCCACAACCACATCATCAGCAACCAGGGAACCAGATCAATCCAGCCATTCATCATCCTGCAGGCTGGGAAGGAAGTGCTGAAGCCTTGAGTTCACATACTCTGGAAATTGCTGTCTAATGTGATGATTACAATCTCCACCTTCCTAATTGGATTTCATACTGTTAGTTTTGTGTATGCAAACAGGGCCATATGCTGTCTGTGCAGCTTCTTATTGCAGTTTAACTTTTCTGAGCATGCAGATAACATTTACTTTTTACAGATTATATCTGCTGGATTTTCTTTTCAGGATTCAAAATATGTTTCCAAAGACAAAAAGGGCGTCACTAGTCAGCCTGCATCAAATCCTTACTGCTCTATGTAGTCAGCGCCTGCTGCGCTACAACTCCCCTGTACTTTGCTTGTGTTCCATAAGTACTTTTTGGTTATAATCCTTATCAGCTACTGAAGGGTTTTCTAGAGCAGTGAGGCTGTACTTTCTGCTGCTATCATAACCCTGTTGTAATTTTCTGCTGATGATACTGATAGTTCTTTCTGGGGCAGAATCAGTCCTCTGCTGAATTAATGTTACATGCCAGGGAGATCCCACTTGTGTTTGCTTGCATCCCTTAAGAAGTGTTAGTGTTGGAAGAACCTGAATTACAGAACCTTCTGTGGAGCAGCAGCGACAAAGGCACATCAGGTCCCTCGTGCTTCTAAAGCACAGGTTATGCACCTAGAAAAACATCACGTCCCTGGGGTCCTGCAGAGGTGAGAATTCTGTCATATGGATGATGTGAATCTCCAGCTTTTGATAGTGCGTACAAGCTAAGAATGAAGCTGCATGGCAATGTGAATTTATGATGTAGAAAGCGACGTGCTGAATGGGAAACAATCCAAGAGTGTTCTTTGCATTTCTATAGGAAAGAAAAAACCAACCAAACAAACTTCTTTTATAATCAGATGTAAGAAATTGTTATCACTTTTCCAAATCATGGCAGCTGATGTTTAGAAAGGAAATTGTGGTATCTCCATATCCGCAGAAGTGGATATTTGTGTTTTGAAAAATATTTGTGAAATTCATCTGCAAATGTGGAAAAATTCTCCCCTTTCTTGGAACAGTCTGAAGTCGCTGAACATGACAATAAGAAACAGGTGGAATAAATCCCAAGTTAAACTGATACTGGACCAAATAAATAGGATTGGGGCCACGATGATGAAGTGTTTGTGCAACACAAGCAGATGCTCAGAAGGAGGGTGATCGTCCCGCCCCGCGCGGGCAATGGAGCGCTCCCACCAGCACAGCCCAGCGCCACACAAGGGCCTCTCTGCTGCCCACGAACTGCTATGGAAAGTACAACTGGGCTCTTCAAAGTTGAAACTTAATAAATGTTCCATTATTTGACATATAAATAACGGGGTTTTTTTAATTTTTATACTTAAAAATCAAGACCAATATGTACTTTCTAACCATGAACATAAGGGAGATGTATGCTCAGAGATCATGAGTTTTGGTACAAAATTTCTACCTGGTTTTGAAGTAGGAGGTTCTAGAAAGGAGGCATGAGGGCCAGCACAGCACAGGACTATGACACGAACATACAGTGGAGCATTAGGAAACTGATGGTTTGAGTATATGATGAAAAAGCCATTAGCTACAGGTCCTGATGTAGAGAGAGGCAGTAGACACATCAAATAAACTCACATTGGTAGAAAACGGAAGAGACATCTGTAGAAAAGGATTTGGTGTTCTAGAATCTCCAATTCTTGTGCCTGTTTCCCAAAAAAAAAGACTTCTGAAGAAGTCACAACACAAGGAGCACTGAACTGCTCCAGTTTAGCCACCTTTTCTAACCGTTTCCATGCAGGACGCAGTGTGATCGCTTGGTGGATCAAAGCGCGTTCCCTTCAAAGGGTTCGTGGGGCTGGTCCATGGGCGGGTGTCTCTGGGGCTGATGGAGCAGACTCGGCTGCACGTGGCACTGAGCTCGGGGCGAGCAGTGACACGGCCAAACCTCTTCTGTGCCCAGCCCAGTTTGCCATCTGTTGTTGTACTGTAGCAAAGAATCCTTCCAATTCCCCGTATATTTAAAATGCTGCTTTTCTCCAGGGCTAATGTAGGGTTATTCCACATTCTGTTCCTAGTAACTGGTTTAGTCCCATATAGAAGCTGGTAAATATTTAACAGTTATGTTGTCATAATATTAGACTAGGCCTGAACGTTTATGGTAATCATTCCGTGATCAGAAACTCCATAACTGGGTGAGCCTTTCTGAACCTCATTAATGCTTATGCTGCTCTGTAGTTTACGTTACGATTGGCTTCTCTACTGAGGAATTGACAACCATAAAATGTGAATCATCAATTCATTTTAATGGGAGTTCAATCATGCCCTTTGTAAGAAAATAACCATCATGTATATTGCAAAATTCTCCATATGAATGTACTGTTATTTATAGAAGATATAAAGGGATGTACTCCCTTTGATTCCAACAACACGAAAGGTTTTTAACTGGCGATTAAAGAAAGATGAAACACTAATGATGCAGAATAAAGTTATATAATACCTAATTTCTGATTGTTTCTAAAATAACATTAGTGGTATTATTTATGGCCATTCAAAACATGAAACCAAGTCCTGGGAAAGAAGCAGATTACAGTGCCTGATGAATTTATAACCTGTTTCTGGGTATCATCATAGTTTTAGATCATAATCACCTGATTTGTTTCTATACAAAAAAAACCATACTAATTATACAGTGATCATATGATGATTTAAGCCAGTCTTGCTTAAAAAAGCAACCTCTAAATCACCCAGTTTCTACCTACAGAAGAGGATGACAGAACAGACGAAGCGTTACAGATATGAGTGGAATTGTGTATGGTGCTCTGAGTCTCCAGGGACGCCCCCAGTATAGGAAATGGAAAAGCCCAGAGAGACCTGTCCATCTGTCCTGTGTCCTGCGGGAGAGGCTCCCCTTGCTTTTAGAGCAGTTTAGTTATAAAATAACAAAGCAACCATCTTCTATTTCTGCTCCTTGCAACTGGTGGCTTTGTGGAACTGGAAGGCAGGTTTCTTCCATCTTCAGAACTTCAGTGGTTATTTGAAAATCCACGCAAGGTTCATTAGCTTTCCTCAAATAAAACCATGACATAGATACTGTCTGAAACTGAGGGTGGTGTTGCTAGGCTGAAAATCCTGGAGAGCACAGTATTTTTATACAGATAGAATGGACTATGAAATGGCAGCTCCACCCACAATTCGTCACCTGTCAGCTTCAGCTCTGACGTGAGCAGCAGCACCCTGCGCGGAGCCGCTCCACTGGCAGCTGACTGACAGGCCCTCGGATAAGACTTAGCATCACGATTGACTGGCACTGTCAGTAGTGATGCTGATCAGTGTTCTAAGTGATAGTGTAAGTGCCCGTTTGGTGGCAACTGGGAGAAAACAGCCTCATTATTTTCTGTGGGGCACCAATGGTATTTGAACCCCTTTCAGTAACTACGAGCGTGTGCAGGTTTGACTGTACATGCCCCCAGCCCAGTGACACAGCAGCCCATTGCTATGTGGTCCCTGGATGAACATGGACGAATCGGTTCCTACATCATGCACGTTACAGTAATAGCTGTGACATTCACAACATGGGGTCTTCATCCAGTTCAGTCTCCCAGATTTCGTGTTGTGTAAGGAATTGTAGTTCTTGTGATCGGCACATCTACCACGGCTGCAAAGCAAAGCTGGTGTTGGGGTACGAATTAAAGGCATCCTCAGGGAGCCAAAGGCCAGGTTCTGATATCCTCATTGATCGATCATATTTATGTGGAACCAACTGTTGTGGTGCCTTAAACACCATCAGCCACCTGAGAGCCCCCACTTCACTGTCCTGCCAGGGAAAGAAATGCCTTGTTCGAGGTCAAATGGAAGGTTTGTGGCAAGAGAAGGGACTGAACCATCTGCCAGGCAAACATGGGACAGCTTGTCCTTTGGCTATGGGTCTATGGACAGTCCCATTCAATTAAGTGGATCTTTTAAATGAATAACATACAACAAGTGAAAACACAGCAGAGAGAGAACCAAAGGCTGGGTTAAGAGCTTATGCTACTCATTGCAGAACCATAATTCTTAATAATTATCAGTGCTAGATAAGTTATTAAAAAACTCTTTTTGCTTCTTTCCTAAGCTGTTTTTTTCTTCTTATGATGTACAGAGACATCATAACTACCTATTTTTTCTGCATTCTAGCTGTAAACCAAAGCCAGAAACCATCTGCGATGTGAACATCTTGATAGCTGAAACAATAAATAGGAGAAAGAATTGTACCTGGAAATAGATTTTTTATTTTTCCAACAAAATAGGTCAGACCAGCCCTGGAAAAGACAACACTAGGGTTTGTTTTTCACATGTTGGAAACATCAATAGGAAAAAAGGCTACTGGGTAATAGTAACAAAAGCATCATTCTACCTGCACTGGTAGCAAATGGTGTGCTACCTTTTTTGTCACTGCTGTCCTCAGATTTCCCTATGCTAGAACGGCAGCTGGAGCTCCAGACCCAGCTGTTCCTTGCAACACTCCTTGTAAAGAAGGACTTAAAAAACAAGCTTACAGATTTCTGTGGCACCAAATAATGATCACCAGGCTCCACTGCCAAACAGAAGCCACTGCAGTGCTTGTGTGTTACGGTCAGCAAACACAACGTACGCGTTCACCCATGGGCACGTACACATGGCTACAGGATGCTGGTACCTGGCACCTCTCAGAGCAAATCCCTGCACGGACACACGGCCTCAGGCTACAGGACACTCAGTCACAGGAGGACATCAGGCTAGGACATTCAGTAACTTAGGAATGCTACTAAAACAACCCCTAGAGCAGATTAATGACAACAGAAATGCATAGACATTGTTTGCCAGAAGTTGTAAAGTGGTGGAAGTAATAATAGATTGGGGAAGGAAGAAAAGTTGTGTAATGAGAGAGCAAAGTGCATCATTTTGAACCAAATTGTTCAGATTATCGAGATGAGAGAAGCTACTGACTAAGTTCACACAAATCCAACCAAGCTAGATGAATGGGAGAAAAGATACATATGGAATTTAGGTTGGCAAAGCCACTAAAATTACTCACATAACCTTCTTCATTTTTTACATAGTGGTAAAAATTTAAAAACATAAATATTCTGAAAGCCAGTTAAAAGCTGCACAGTATAGAGCACCACAGCAAAGGCAGACGGTCTATCAGATAGCAAATGGGTGCAGAATAATGTGCAAAAGACTGTAGCATCATGAGTGAGACACCTCCGCACCTCCCTGCGTTTGAGTTCGTTATTCTATTCATTGTACCCTCGCAAGGCCTCGGGAGACGCGGTGCCTGCAGCACTAGGCCGGTTGGTCCCAGGTGTTCCTCTCCCGTTACGTGTTCTGTCTCCAGAGCGGAGGGCAGGACAGAGGAAGCTCAAGGACAATTTCCGAGAATAATCAGTTAAAGAAAAGCCTTGGTACGAGAAGAAATTGAAAGACCGCACCTGTTTACTACAAATACACCACTCAAGTAACTGGCTGAAGACTTCCCCTCCACTAAATGTTTCCAAATGATACACTGTATCATTCTTTGTATAAAATATTATTATTTCTTCCAACTGTTTATAAACTGTTCTTTTAAATTGATACATTTCCGAGTTTGTTTCATGGTTAATGATGTTACAATGTGTTTTCCTTAAGTTTATGTTTCTCCTAAGCTCAGGGTGGTCATGCCAAACTAACCAGTTTTCACTTATTTTTCATTGTTACACTCGTCAGATTTCTCTACACGTTTCTCATTGATCAACTGTGGATTTTTACTCTGGCAAAAAAACCCTCCCCCAGAGCTTCCATCAAAGCAAAACCCCTTGAATTAGCAGAGGCCCACTCTGATCATTTTGTAATCAGAAGATGACAAAACAGCACGTGTGGTATCTAACGCCAACGTGCAGGTTTTGGGGCTACATTTTGCTGATGGAGAGCTTGGAAATGTTACTAAATCCGCACCCCGTTCTGAGGCGGTCACTGCTGCGTATATTCTGCCCTGCTCGCCGGCAGCGCAGCACAGCACAGCACAGCACAGCACAGCACAGCACAGCACAGCACAGCACAGCACAGCACAGCACAGCACAGCACCGCCGGCCTCCATCGGCCCTGCCGTGCTGCTGACACACAGCGCATGAGATCTCTGAGACAGCTCATCTTCACTTACAAAAATACCTGCTCTCCATATTTTATTAAATTGCTTCACCTAATTTTTGTCATTTAACGGGTGCCACAAAGGATGCCAGCGCATCGCATCAATGCGCACGCATTCCCGGTGAGGCGCGCTGTCATAAACAAGCCGGCGGGCAGGGAGCGGCACTCCGCGCCCCGCGGGAGCCCCGGGCGCGGCGAGGCCGCCCGGCCGAGCCCGCCGGTGCCCACCCGCCGGGGGCGGTGTCCAGCGCTCTGTGCCCGGCGCCGGGCGGCGGTCGGAGCCAGCCGAGGCCCCGCGCCGGGGATGCTCCGCCGCCCTCCGCCGCGCCTCCCGCCCGCTCCGCACCGCGGTGCGCGGAGCCCCGCGGAGCCGCCACCCGCCCCGGCCCCGCGGGCCGTGCCCCAGCCGCTCCCCCGGCCCCGGCCCGCCGTCTTACCCGCCGTGGGGCCGGCCCTCGCCGCCTGCGCGCCCCTCCGCGCCCGAGCCCGGCGCCGCCTCGCGGCTGCGCGCCCCTCCGCGCCCCGAGCCCGGCGGCGGCGGCGGCAGGTGGGTGCCCGGCGCGGCGGCTGCGCACCGCGGCCCCTGCCCTGCCGGGCACGCTGGGACTCGTAGTCCGGCAGCCGCCGCGGGGTCCGCGGGCCCCGGCAGCAGCAGCACGGCCAGCCCCAGGCAGCCCCACCCAGCCCCACCCAGCCCCAGGCAGCCCCTGCCCACCCGCGGGCAGCACCAGCCCCAGCATCACCGACCTCACCAGCACATCCCTCCCACCCTCACCGGGTCACCCCATGGCCCCCCTGTCCTCCCTCACCCTGTTCCATTTCTTTCTGTCTTAAGTCTGCAGGTTAAGTCCTACCTAACTCCTATCCAGACCAGGTTTATCGCACCTCGACTTTGACTTGGCATGAGGTAGCCTCAGCCTCACCCCTTCCCTGTGCAGCCCCCTCTGTGGAAAGCATGAAAGCAGACTGTGCTGAGGCTCGGCTGCTGGGCTAACTGCAGTCATCGCCCCTGCCCTCTGCGCACCTCTGAGCAGTTGAGCGTGCAGTCGCCGCATGTGGGTGCATGGCCTCGGCAGATACGTTGGACATTTCTGGGTGCACATGTAGGCAGCTGGCCCTGCAGTGCACGCTTTGCTCCTCTCGCACACCCTCTGCAAACTGGCCCGCAGCTGAACCAGCCAAATGGGTCCCACGGGAGCAGTGGCTGCTGGCCCTCACCCTGCACCAAGACGTGGCGCTCCAGGGAGCCCGTTCTGGAGCAAAGGGTGCTGGCCCCTGCCCAAAGAGGCTGCCCGGGCTGCAGCCAGGGCGCAGGACACAGGCTGGAGGAGAGGGACGCGGTGTCTCCATAAGGATTCAGAGGGATCTCTGGGGGTCTCACCTGGAGGCTGTAAGGGCAGGAGCATCTCTGGGTCCCCTCTCCATTCAGGAAGGACAAGTCACTACTCTGGCACTTCCCAAGAGCTTTGGCTGTATCATAGTGCAGTGAGGCTATGGTGTTACAGTGGGGTCAAAACCTCCCAGAAAAAACGTGTTGATCTTAACAGAGAATATAAGAAAAGATTGTTTTAATGCTTTTCCTCTCTTCTTTTAATTAATTTTGATGATTTAATTTAGATTCATGCTTTTATTCTAAAGTTAACTGCTATTTGAGGTCATATATAATATGTAATAAATCTGAATGTACTGCCTGTAATCAAGTATGTCTGTAAGTTTAATTGATCTTGTTGCCTTCATTAGACAGCATGCTTTAGCTGAACTGAGGCCCTTGGTTCTGAGCACTAAGTGATGCGTCACTGGCAGCAGAAAAGCTATTCCTGTGATTAAAATTTCTCTAAGTTTCATGACATGTTGGCAGGAAAACAAGACATTACCTGGTTAAGAAGCAGATGCTGCAACAGAGATTAATTTTCCAATTTTTTTAAAAAGTGCAACTAGATAGTGCCAAACACTTCAGGCATCTGTAGCAGGACTTACAGCAGAAAACTCAGACTCATTTCAGGGACTGAAAGGTTAATTTGGGCATTTTGCTGCTGCTGTTCAGGAAAACACCTGTATCCACAAGAATGTGCAGAAAGCACAAAGGTGCTCCAAAACTGCAACTATCTAATTGGAGCCTCCTTGCCTCAAATGTCTAATGAAACATGATGTTCATCCATAAGTTGGCAAAGCTTTTGCTGAACATCCAAAATGTTGTCAGATCAACAGAAATGGAAAAGGAGCACATCTGTTTATCCCACAATCTTCCCCTCTCTCTGCCTTTGAGCATTCAGAGAAAACAGGGCTGGCAGCCCTGGTTTTGTTTGGTTGGCACCAGGAGCATCAGGGAAGCTGAACCGCAGTGCGTTGACACCAGCTGCTCAGCAATGGGGGGGTCGGGCTGCGGATCCATCGCTTGGTTTGGTGGTGGGGTTGAAGCTCCACTGCACACGGGGCCGATTCAGACACGAGACTGAGAAACATGGATTCAATTCTTAACACTGATTAAATTCGCTTTCGGTGTTTAATCCTGGTCTGTAGGATCAGGGGTTGAATGAGTTACTCAAATTGTAATTACACAAACACTGGGAAAGGGAAATGTGCAATATCAACAAAGAGCGAAAGTTAACATTGGGTTGTTTGTTTTTTTGATAAACTTCTGCAAGTTTTTCACTCGGATTTTCCTGTCACACCTTAAAATATATTTGCTAAGTTGGAACTCTGTCTCAGTTGATCTGAATGGGAAGAACCCCTCCCATGCTGACTTTTCCATTCGCAGTTCCCTTGTATTTGCTGACCAACTCACTTCACTGGTTTCTGTTTGAAATGTAACAATCTGAGAGCTCTGCAGGGAGCACAGTTTGGCTGGAGTCGCGGTTCTTCTCTTTGGCTGTGGTTTCATGTTTCTTTCTTCCTTTTGCCTCATGTATAGAACTTGCAAACAAAAAATCAGAAACACAATCAGTCTTTGTCTAAGAAAAGATACAGGTCACCTGTATTCATGAGACATACAGACAAAAATACACTTGATAAATATGTTAAATGAAGGTGTACACAAGAGCATACCCACATGTATACGAATGGCAGTCTCCTTAAATCACAGAATACAAAGTAAACCTTATCAGACTTCAGTCTGTTGTACAGTGTGCTCTAAATAATTTTCCATTTTTCCCAAACTGCAGAATTGAAAGACAAAAGTACACAATGCACTTCACAAATGGAGAATGCATCGCTTGCATGGGATGTACCTGCTGGGACGCATTTACATCGCACGGCTGTGACCGCCTGCACTGACTGCATCTCCTGTGCATGGGGCTTCACAGACCCTGAAAGCACATCTAGACGTGCAGGGTAAGGCTCCAACCAGCTCTGTCCTTTTTCTCTGGTAGGAATCTTGCATAACATTTTGTCCATCTGGCTTTTTATTTATTTATGGTTTAAGTCGCCTTGTTGAAAGAGGTGCAGTGGTAGAGTTAACACCCTAAGGATACAACATACATGGGGAAAACTACTCTAGAAAAAAGATTGCTGCCCTCTGAGGGTCACTTTCAATAGCGAGCGGTCCGATGGGTCCCCAGCAGGAGCATTTTGTGGCTCTGCGTGTCCTTTGAGCCGGGCAGGTTTGGTTCGGAGCGGCTGCACTGTGAGGTTTGGCGTTTCCAGCACTGCCGGGCTGAGCTCGGCGCCAGAGCCTGCACCCAGAGGCCAGGCTCTTTTACTGAGCTATTTGTATCTGAAATGTGGTCAGTTGCTTTAAATTGTTTGTTATATTTTTTTTAATAAAACAGCAGAGGAGCCATTGCGATTTTTTAATCTGTTTTCCTTATAGCACAGCTTGTAAGACTTTGCTTAATGAATTCCTGTCGAGCTGGAGCTTGTCTTTTAGACAAACATCTGGCCTTGATTACTGCATTGTGCATGTTTTGATCTCTTCCCTTAAAGACCAGCTGTTGATCAAATTCAGCGAACTGTAGATAAAACCCCTTGGTTCAATGCCTGATCAGCAAATCTTGGACCTAGAGATCAAATTTTACTCTAATTCACATGTGAAATTACTGAGTTGCTGTGACACTTGCCGAAATGTTTTTGGTATATAGTCAGCCCCAGTTTGTAAAAACCTGGAGGTTCAGGCCTTAAAATTCCGGCCAGCAGCATTTCAAGTGGACAAACCCCAACTGTATTTAGGCTGGAATTTTTAAATTGCATTGGTTTGGCAGAAAATAGGATTTTCTTGGACTATTTTATATGGCAGAGTACAGCAATACATTAAGGAACACCAACTTCGAGTCACCTGTTATTTCACCCAGACTTGATTTGTGTGAAACCCTCCTATATCCACAGTACTCTGAGTCCTGGAGAAACGCATTCAGATTCGGACACTGCGCTTGCTGTGGTAATAACAGTAATACCAAATACCTCATCTGTACCGATTAATTTGCAGCAGTACAGGCTACACAACTTCTGCTCCATCCACTGAGATACGGTGGCTCCTCCAGCCCCATCTGTGCTGTCTGCTGGCATGAGGAGGCTTTGGAGGCACAGGGCAGCTCTCTGCCTCCTTCGACCTGTCCTGATTGGGGTGGTTTGCTCCTCAGAAGGGAGCAGGACCTGATGGATGCTGTCCTCTCTTCACTGGCTCTGCTAATGGTAAAGATCTTCCTGCTCCATCTCTGTCTCCATGAAGGCATCTGCAGCACAGGTTGTTCAGTGTTGGGTTTCCTTCTTTCCCTAAGGAGCCTGAGCCCCAAAGTCAGATAAAGACCCTCTGTAGCTGACCAGTATGCACTGGGGATGTTTCTCTTAGCACATGTTTCTTTCATACAGCCAGTTCACAGTGGATTTGATCATTTTGGATATGTCTAAACTGCCTTAATGGTGCAGTTGAGAAACAAGGCCCTGTGCAGCGTGTCCCAGGTGCTGGGCAGAGCGCGTTGGACAGCGAGTGGCTCCTGCAGACGGGGCTGAGGATGCTGAGAGTCTGGCAGTGGGTGCTGGAGCTTGTCTCCAGGCACCCCGGCAGGCTGGCCATCTGCACCGAGAGGACAAAACTCCAGAACACGTAGGTAGCTTCCCCTGTGGCCTCCTGCCACAGGCGGTGTAAGCCAGCGCACTCATGGGAACGTGCTCGGTTAACCCTTCATGTCAGAAGAGAAAATTCTCAAAGCATTAGTGTCTCGAGGGAACCAGGACTGAACCGTGCCCTTCTCTGCTGACACTGGAAGGAACACAATTTCCTTACTCATAATTTGCTTCAGTCTGAGTTTGGCCACTCTCATTTTCATAAGATAGAAGGTCCAAGCATTGCTTTTTGTCATCATCTAGTTTGCTGACAGTATCCTTCCTGTCTCTATCCTGTGTGAATTCCCCAACCAGGAAGACATTTGTGTCTCAGGCCATATATATGGAAACAACCTTTTTCATTTGTACCACATCAGCACTGTAGAAAGTAAATATATTAGATGTATTATGATTTAATCAGTTTAGGATTATGTCTGAGGCTTTGGATGTCCCTTTCCTGCCGTGTGCAGCTCAGCTCAGTGAATCACAGTGAGGATGCTTCGTGCCGTGTCGCTCTTGCTTTGCACGTGCATCATTTCAGCACTAGCGGAAGTTCCTCTGCTGTCCGGGTCTTCCATGTCCCTTGAGGTTTCGTATTTGCAACACTTCCCTCACCCATCTACGATTGCTTTAAATTATATTGCAGCCTTTGAAAAAGAAATCCCTCTGCTAATCCTTCTGAGAACATTATGTTTGCCCTCTGACACACGCATTGGTCTGCCAGCTTGGAAAACACCAGCCTTCTAATGACTAGAGGATTATAAATCTATTACTGAGCATCTGCAGAAGTGCTCTTGTGGTTATAAAGATGGCTCTTCGTTCACCCCAGGCTCGGTGCCAGGAGGGCTCCGCGTGGCCTGGTGGGTCTCCTGCCTCCAGCACCGAACAAGTGAGGATGTCACAGCGATGAGCAGGCGGCTCCATCACCTGCCGACCGCTCCCAGCCTCCTCCTCCACACACACAGGGAGCGTCTGTCTTGGACGCAAAGAACACTGGACTCTTCTATTTCAAGTTTGCACAATTCTCATTTTGATGTAAGTTATCAGGTTAACTTCTGTCTCTGTTAAAGTTAATAAGAGCCTTGCTAATGACTTCAGCACAGCCAGGACTTGTCAAAATATCCTTAATTAATGTATTAATTGTAAGTTACTAGAATTTTAAATAACCTCCATATTAAATGAAATGGGTTACGTATGATACCTTACAATCTATGTATCTTCAGAAGTGAAATCTTGGCAGCAGACAGCAGAACTCACACTGATGCCAGTGGGGACAGCAATTCACCCCCACTTTCTTTTCCCAAATCTGCCAAGTGTTTCCAGTGGCTCTGAACAGATCGGCGTGTCGGCATCGCCTGCCGTGTGAAGCAGGGATCACTTTTCCTGGGTCACAGCAGCACTGCAGAGCCCTCGACACCTGGAAAACCCTTCGAGGTTGCGACTGCCACCACTGTGCTGGCGATTACTGGTTATTATTTTCATGCGGGGATGGCAGCGTCTACCAGGGAGGTTGCTCAGCGGTTCCATCGCTTTGCTGAAATGCGGCCGCTCAGTGCGCGCAGCTCTGCCGGGGTCCGCCCGCCCGGCAGCGCACCCGCCGCGCCCCGCATGCGCGCTCTCGGGCGCCGCGCCCGCACTACAGCTCCCGCCGTGCTCCGGGGCGCGCAGGCGCGGCTCCGTGGCGGTGAGGGAGCTGGAGCTGGAGCTGGAGCTGTGGCGGTGAGGGAGCTGGGGCGCTGCCGCCCGGGTGAGTGCGGAGCGGCCGCGGGCCGGGGCTGTGGCCGGAGCGTGGTCGCGACCGCTGCAGCGGTGCGGGGGTGCCGGGGAGGACATGGCGGGGTGGGCGGCGGCGGGCGCAGCCCTGTGGCCGCTGCCACAGCGCGGTGGGAGGAGGAAGGAGAACGGGCTGGGTCGGCGCCCGCCCGGCCCGGGGCCCAGCGGCTCACCGGGGGGGGCCCGAAACCTCGGCTGGTTTTCCGGGGCGACACGGTCGGAGCTTCCTTAGTGCGCGGCTGAAGGGCGCAGGGCGGGGTTCCGTGTTTGCCCTGGGAAATGGGCTCCCCGGCAGTGGCCCGGGCACCGGGGACTCGGGGGGCTGAGAGGAGCCGGCGGGGCTGCCGGGGCCTCGGGCAGAGGCCATCGGTTACCAGCCCCGGCTTGGCTGGGAAACCCGAAAACTGTGACTTTAAACACTTTGCCTGTGGATCTGGTTAGCATAATTCTTTCAACTTGCTGTGTATGTTTTCTATAACTCATGAAGCGCGCACGTTAATGACACTTAATGAGGGAAGAAGCTTTTCCGGTGCGCCCGCGGCCCGGAGGGTTCGGGCTCCCGCGGGGAGCGGCCGGGGGCCGGGGGCTCCGTGTCCCGGGGAGCGCCGGGGGCCGGGGGTTCTGTGCCCCGGGGGCCGGGGCTCCGTGCGCGTCTGCACACCCGCTCGTCTGTATTTCTGAGAACACTGCACACAAGCTTTCAGCATAAGCCTCTGCAAGCTACCTGCCTGTTTCTTTGTGGGTAGGCGCAAGTTGTGTTGAAGTGCTGTTGTGAAGAGGTTGCTGCATGCTTTAAATTTGCTTTAATATATTGAATGTATCCCCGAGACGAATGTTTTGCTGTGTCAGGTGTACAGAGTTTGAAAGACAGCCAGTGACATAAGGAAGAACCTGAAATTGATTAGGACACAGAAGTCTTCCCTAAGTAACATAATGGAAATCAAGTGAATGTCTTCTACAAGGCTTGTAAGTTTCGTCACTTTTTTTAACAGATACAAATATCTGAATGTCTCTATAAACATTTCTGTAAACATTCAGATATTTGTATCTGTTACTGAAAAAAACAAAAAAGCTACAAAAAGAAACATAAGATGCAAACTGTCCGAACATTTCTATAAACATTTATATAAACGTTCAAATAGTTTGAATCCGGTGTTTCTTTCTGGCTGAAACACCTTCAGGCAGTTCCTCTAGGAGGAGATCCTGTGTATCGATGTCCACCTTCAGCGCAACTCCATTGAGGAAATCCAGGTGTTGTCTAAGAAAAAATGGTGCCAAAACACCCCTCATCCTGGTGGCTCAGTCACCCCCAATGCAGCGATGCTGCCCTGAGTGCTGGGAGACGGAGTGGGCAGCTGGAGTGGCCATCACTGCCAGAGGGACTTCTCAGGGCCTGCAGTAACTGGGATTTTTAGCTTATCTCAGCCTGGTATTTGTTTGGGCTCACAACAGCAGCCCTACAGCCAGTTTGAGCACACCTGGCAGTGTGGTGGAGATGGGTGTGCTGAAATGCCACCTGCTGTGCTGCCCAGGCTGCTGCTTCGTGCCCCATGCAGCCTGTCACCGTGTGTGTCCGGCCTGTCACCGTGTGTGTCCGGCCTGTCACCGTGTGTGTCCGGCCTGTCACCGTGTGTGTCGGGGCTCCTGGGCTCCACGGGTACGTCCGTACAGCCCTGCGGTGTGCATGACTGGTTTTCAAGAGCAGGCACACAGGAGTGGGTTTTAATGGGACAATGCCAGCTTGGCAGCTTAGCCATCAGAGCACGCTGCCCGCGAAATAGCAGTGTCCTGGTTCTGTGCGGCTGTGTACAGGACGTATCAAAGCGTTAAGTGGGGTGCGTGTGGCTCCCGGTGCCCTCTGATACAGAGAAGCTGGCAGGAACTGGAAGTACAGGTGTGTTCCAATTTCCTTCATCACAGGGGAATCCTCATGCTCTGTGTAGTTACTCTGCAGTAGCTTTCTGTCCCCTTCCACTTCCCAGGTCACCGTATGGACCACTGTGACGTTGGGGAAGCTCAGTTTGCCCTGTATAAAAGTTAGTGGATTGTTTCTTTGAACAGAATGAAGCATCGGGCTTGCTTTTGTGGGAAATACGGCCCAGAATAGCTATTCCATACTGGCTGAAAACATAATTTACCCTGACTAAAAACCTTGGGCAAAGATGAGCTGCCACCTGCTGGCACTGCACAGCTTGGGCCGGGGGATGGCTGCTGGTTCCATACTGGTTCCCTGGGCCAGGGGATGGCTGCTGGTTCCATACTGGTTCCCTGGGCTGGGTGATGGCTGCTGGTTCCGTGCTGATTCCCTGGGCTGGGGGATGGCTGCTGGTTCCATACTGGTTCCCTGGGCTGGGTGATGGCTGCTGGTTCCATGCTGGTTCCCTGGGCCGGGGCATGGCTGCTGGTTCCATACTGGTTCCCTGGGCTGGGGGATGGCTGCTGGTTCCATACTGGTTCCCTGGGCCAGGGGATGGCTGCTGGTTCCATACTGGTTCCCTGGGCCAGGGGATGGCTGCTGGTTCCATACTGGTTCCCTGGGCTGGGGGATGGCTGCTGGTTCCATGCTGGTTCCCTGGGCCGGGGCATGGCTGCTGGTTCCATACTGGTTCCCTGGGCTGGGGGATGGCTGCTGGTTCCATACTGGTTCCCTGGGCTGGGGGATGGCTGCTGGTTCCATACTGGTTCCCTGGGCCAGGGGATGGCTGCTGGTTCCATACTGGTTCCCTGGGCTGGGGGATGGCTGCTGGTTCCATGCTGGTTCCCTGGGCCGGGGCATGGCTGCTGGTTCCATACTGGTTCCCTGGGCTGGGGGTGGCTGCTGGTTCCGTGCTGGTTCCTTGGGCTGGGAGATGGCTGCTGGTTCCATGCTGGTTCCCTGGGCTGGGGGATGGCTGCTGGTTCCATGCTGGTTCCCTGGGCTGGGGGATGGCTGCTGGTTCCATACTGGTTCCTTGGGCCGGGGGATGGCTGCTGGTTCCATACTGGTTCCCTGGGCTGGAGGTGGCTGCTGGTTCCGTGCTGGTTCCTTGGGCCGGGAGATGGCTGCTGGTTCCATGCTGGTTCCCTGGGCCGGGGGATGGCTGCTGGTTCCATACTGGTTCCTTGGGCCGGGGGATGGCTGCTGGTTCCATACTGGTTCCCTGGGCTGGGGGTGGCTGCTGGTTCCGTGCTGGTTCCTTGAGCCGGGGGATGGCTGCTGGTTCCATGCTGGTTCCTTGGGCCGGGGGATGGCTGCTGGTTCCATACTGGTTCCCTGGGCCGGGGGATGGCTGCTGGTTCCGTGCTGGTTCCCTGGGCAAGGGGGTGGCTGCTGGTTCCATACTGGTTCCCTGGGCTGGGGGTGGCTGCTGGTTCCGTGCTGGTTCCTTGGGCCGGGAGATGGCTGCTGGGTCTCAGACCAGGGGATGGCTGCTGGTTCCCCGGGCTGGAGAACCTGGTTCCAGTACCCTACCCCAGGCAGGAGATTTGGAAGGTTTAGGTGTGTTTTTGAGAGCTGTCTGCTAAGAAAAGCAGCATTGAGCTGTTCAGAGTTACCGTAAGGCATTACAAAAACATCCTAAGGAACCTGCTGGGCTTGCGATAATATTTATATTTACTCATTTTTCTCCTAGCTTTGGTAAATAAAGATGGCTCTTCCAAGTGCAGCGCGTTCTTCGTAAACAGTTCTGTATGATCTCGGACGCTGGAAAATAAAATTCTTGCCATCGTAGGGGTTCCCTGGGGAAGCGCTGAGCTTTGGCTCCTGCGGGGGCCCTGGCTGGCGCAGGAATGCGGGCGGCCCTGCGGAGCCCCCTGCGCCAGACCCCGCTGCGCCGGGTCGGGTTCACCCAGAGGCTGGGTGGAAGGAGCCTCCGAAGGAACAAATGAGAGTGAAGTGAACTCTGCGAACGTGCTGGCCAAAACCGGCTCGGTTTGTTTTTCATGATGTCACTTCTATTTTAAAATCCCAGTTACGGAAACCATTTACAGTGGACTTTAACAGAACTGTAGTTTCCTGTAGGCAAGATATCTCTCAAGAGTTACTCCTGTTACAGTCCCAAGAAATTGTATTCTGAAGTATCATAGAAATTTCTTTTGGAAAGAGAATTGAAAAATAGCCGTTTTTTGAGTATTTTGGTTTTTAAAAATACACTTTCAGAGAAGAGAAAACTAAAGTATAATAAATTGTAGAGAAGAGGTTTGTGAAAGCTGCTTGACAGTCTTTTAGGGGATGATTCAGGTAAATGCTAAATACCCTGAAGTAAAGTTACTGCTGTCTTCTGCTTTCTTAGTCGTTTGTTCCTTTCTCAGGTAAAGGAGTAATGGCAAGATTTCTGTTTCTGTGATGTCCAGCAGAATATCCTCAGCGCTGATTTCCAACTGCCCTTCTGAGTAACCAACGGAGAACTGGAATTTGATTGATTGAAGTGATGGCTTTGTTTCCACTTCCCTGAATGTTTTTTTAATGAGATTATTAAGTTGCTAGAGTGAAAAACTTACTTTATCTTATAGTTATGTACCTGAGAAAAGAATATTAACCCCTTTGACTTCTAACGTATGTAATGTTTTCATGGTAAAGCTAAGAAGGATACTTAGAAGAAAACGATCTCTGCTCATCAAAGAAGTGAAAAGTATTTGCCAAGCCAAAACGGATGGTTACAGTTTTGCCCATGATTTCGCAGTTAGATGTGCCACAGATATTCAGACTCCAAACAAGTATTCCTAAAAACTTGCCATTTGTTGCACACCTATCGTTGCCTATGCTGCACTGCTCTGGGGAGTGATGGAAAGCAAATAGGGTACCAGGGGTGTTTAATGGGAGCTGAAAGGGCTCGCTTGATTAGATAGGGCTTCAGCTGGCCTTTGTGCCTTTTTTAGGCAATGGCAATTCCTGATACTGTGTTTTAAAACCTGAGTTTTAGTACATTATATACGAGTGTCATGTATGGAATCATATGCTGTGGTTTCTTTAGTAGGGAATGTTTCCGAAAGTCATTACCAAGCAATCTCTGTGTAGCACAGACATGCTAATCAGTGCTACCATCATAATTCTTTAAGGGCGTCTCAAGTTAAATATGCTTTCACATTTTAAAAAATCCTTTTGATCGGTAGGTATTTGGAGTTGTGGACATATTTTCAATTTGCCAGACTGCATGTGATTTTCTGTGTCTTGCTCGAGTGAAGAGTCGGTTACAGGAACAGTGAGGGTTTCTTTCGCTCTGCTGCTCTGTTTTTCACATTTGTGTGTGTGTATGAACACTGTAGCTCGGGATTTGAAGTGGCTACGTTGATCATATTATAGAAACAAGTAAGAATCAAGGGCTATGACCTGAGCATTAATTAATGTGTTATGAAGGATGAGTAGTTTTCCAATGTAAAACACACCAAGGCAGTAAGTAAAAGGTAATTCATTCTGGGTGACAGCGTTTTACAGCGATTCATGGAGAGGAAATAGAGCCTACATGAATGTAATGTATGGTTATGCAGTGCTGCTCTCCTCCAGAGAAAGGGGAGCATTATTCTGCAGTATGCTAACTATTCTACTCCTTGTAATTACCCATTAAAACTACACCTTTAATACTTGAATGCAAATGGACATGCAGAAATGCGGTAAATAGCAGCACGCTGGTGGAGGATTCAGGCTGTGCAGCCTGGTCACAAACAATGCTGTGTAATCAGCTGCAGGAAATGTTTTTCCCTTATGATAGCGTGTAATGGCTTAAGCCATAAGGAAGGGCAGACATTAAGGCTTTAGGAATGAGAGGTTTGCATGCACGAGTGGCATCTGCTGCAGCTCCCTGCTAATTGTCCTTCGGCCTTTGCGCACCTGGAGAAACAAACGTCACGAGACGGTGACAACTGCAGGAGGTGGCTCATCAGGCCATGGAGACGCTCCTTGAGTTACTTCTAGAACACGGCTTTGAGAAGCACAGCTGTGCTGCTCTCTGCATCTTCTGCAGCCATTGAGCTCGGATATTCTCAGCTCTCTGGCCTCTTGCGAAAGGTCCGAGCTGTTCCAACATGTTTGGTTTTGGTTCAGAGGAAGCCACCGTTCTTTTATGTACTTGACCACAAAACTGACATTTCCTCCTGGTTTTTGTTGTGCCCGAACTTGACCTAAGTTGGTAGTTTAGCTTCGTAATTATGTCCTATCGATGTAAACTGTGGTTTAAAAGTAAGGTCTAGTGCTGCTACCAGTAATATTGTTTAAAAGCAGACATGCTGAAAATAGCCGTAAATGTGCTCCTCGTTCAGGTATAGGCATTACTAGGAACTGAAAATTTACCATTCTTGCAGAGGCAATTCTTAAAACCCGATTTACTTTACAGGTAAACCTGACAGAATGACTTGAATGAACCTTTATGTGCTCACATCCATTCGGTGTCTCTGAATTAAAATATCGCCCACCATAGATAACAGTGGCAGCCAGGGAGACCTTTCTGGATGGAAACAACCGAGGTGAAGGAATCCTGAAAGTGGGATTCCATGGTACAGTATCTATATATGGCCCTTCATTTCCTTTTACTTAAAAGATGATAACTTTAAATCGATCTGGTTTTGAAGTACAGGTTTGAAGTTATGCAGCTAATGTATGTGGTGTGAGCATTCGAACTGGAATGTGGGCTGCTGGAGAGCAAAAGGGGTTAGGGAGCCGAATGAGCCTGAAGGCATGGATGCAGCTTTCGCTCCCCAAATACACGGCGACAACTCTTGCTCACTCACAGTGTCGTTCTAGTTCCCTTGTTTTGTGTGTGTGCTTGACTTGAAGCAAGAATAAGTATAATATTAAGTGAGCAGATATGCAGTCTGTTCTGTATTTTTAATATGGGTGTTTTTTTGGTAGCAGGATTGTTGGGAGTGTTGCTACTTGTGAGCCGTATTCCCTAAGCCTTTCATCAAGGTATTATAATTTTGCTCGGACAGAACAGAATGTTACTTCAATGGCAGTTCTATAATTAACTCAGAGGGAAACTTCCTTTGTTCCCTCTGTAGGTAATATACAGGGATATGAGTCAGTAATAACCAATTAGCTTGTTTGTAGGGAAGTTCTCCTTTACCGTCCTTGAACAGCAGCAGCAACAATAAACCAAAAGCATCTTAACTCTTCTTTTGCCTGCACTGTCTGTAGAGAGCGGTGGTGTTAAGCTGGACTCAGAAATAGTGGGCATGTTGGTATCTCCCCCTCCTGGTCCACAGCCGGCCCTGCTCGGTGGGAATTGTGGCCTTGGAGTTCAAGAAAAGTGCGTACTGGCATTTGTCTGAATAATATATACAGCTTAGTTACTGGTGGAAAGGGGCAGGGCGGGATGGGAGCTGTGTCAGTGGAGCAGGAAGGGGCAGGTGGTGTAGAGAGCTTCCAAGCACCCTTTGTTGTAGAGTAACAGATAGGAACGAATACTGGATGAAACAGCTTTCCTCCCGCAGAGGTACTCGGGGGCTGAAGATGCTTTGTAGTTGGGGTGTTTACCTCAGCTATGGTTAATTCTTCTTATTTTTTTTTAATAGATCTGGTTAAGAATAAGAGTTGGTTTTTAAGCGTTTGAGCACCCCGCTGCTGGCCGAGTCATGACGCTCCCGTTTCGAAAGGACTTGGACAAGTACAAAGATCTCGATGAGGATGAAATTCTTGGCAAACTGTCGGAAGAAGAACTGAAACAACTGGAAACCGTGTTGGATGATCTTGACCCTGAGGTAGGTTTTAGCCAGGAGAAGCTTTATTTTCTCATTTGTTCAGAAACCGGTCTGAAATAAATTGACATTATTTTTTTTTTGCCTTGTACAATATACTTTTGGACAGAGTGTTTTCCTAGTCTGCTAATTATCTTATTTATAGATATACATGTGTATATAATGTTCCAACTGTTTATTTCCTGTTTGCAATGTGAGTGCAACCGCAGCAGAGGAAAATGGAAGAAGGGATTGTCAGGAGGAGCCTTCTGGGATTTATTTATAAATAAAAATTGCTCTTAGTCACGTTCTTGAGAAGAAAGTTTCTTTAGAAAGGCCTGTTTGACTTCCCTGTTCCCGGTCCTGCCTGGTAAACAGCCCTTTGGCATCCGCTTGTGTTTTGTTGCCTCTGGAGCTGGGGTTGATGGGCGAGGGAGGGTGCAGAGCTCTTCCGAAGTGTCCTGGTCGTGTACCTGCAGCCCACAGCCATTCCTGTCCTCGTGCCGGCTTTGCAGAGAGGACACAAATAATTACTCGGCTCCTGAATGGTTATGTCAGCATGGAGTATTGAATAAGGAATACTTTAGCTTTCTGTTATGAAGAACTGAGTTATGTCCTCTGCTGATACTGCAACTAATGTCAGAGTCCAAGACCTGTGTTTTCACCTCCTAATTCTCTGTTCTTGCTAACAATACCAGGATTAAGTTTAATCTTGATGTTCAGGGATCACTTATGAATATTATGATCTGCAAGATATTGATATTTTGACTCTGGTTTTATAGGCATTTTGAAGAGAAGTAGCAAAAGTGATTGGTTGGGTTTTGTGACAGTCTGAATTTCTATATGTTCTGTTCTTTCCATACTAATATCCTCCCGTTTTTTCCCTTTACCTGAAATATGTTGACGATAGCAGAAAAAACCCACCCCACCTTGCGTCAGGTCAAAAGTAGAAATACCCTGTGTTAAATGCTGGGCAATTGTATAAATGCCGGACAATAGTATAGGCAGTTGTCCTAGAGACTTAAAAACAGTGGATGTAAGCAATCGAGGAAGCAGTCTGAATGTCTGAACTGTAAATAGCTGAGTTTTATCTACTGCTACTCGTTTAAATGGTGTTCATTCTAGAGATGAAATGTGAGGTAACTAGCAAGTCAAGTGCTGGGAGCTGTTGTACTTAAAGAATTGCTCCAGTCCTATTCAGAGTGCAATGTGCTCTGTTCTTAACCATATTCTTGGTATCTAAAGAATAGACTACCTTGTGTCCTCAACTGCCTCAAGAAAAGGAAGTTGGCAAGAGATCAAAGATTGCCTAAAAAGGATGATGTGTCGACTTTGAACCGTGAGGACAGGGGGAAGAAAGAGGGAAATGAAACTAAGCAGGTGTTTGCTCAGACTTTCTGTGCTGTCCTCATTTGCTCCGCTTTGTTTTGCAGAACGCGCTTCTGCCTGCAGGCTTCCGACAGAAAGACCAGACTGCTAAGAAGGCTTCGGGTCCCTTCGACAGGGAACGACTCCTGGCGTATCTGGAGAAGCAGGCTCTTGAGCACAAGGACAGGGAAGACTATGTGCCTTTTACGAGAGAAAAGAAAGGTAACAGCGCCCTTTCTGATGTAGGGTTATGAGATCTCTGGAGTGGACCAGCCAGAGCTGCTGTGAACCAAAGTTTATTGAAGCACCTGCAGCTGTAAGCGTTTCCACTCGTGGTGTTTCCGAACGAGTGCTCCTGTGCGGAGGCGGGATGCTTCCTGTCCAGCGTTCTGTGGTGCTGAGCTGCTGTGCTGTTGGCCTGGAGCACAGGAAGGAAAGGAGGAATCTTTTATCAAAGATTGCAAAGTTCTGGTGGGGATGGTATCCTCCAAGTGAGAGCTACCCCTGATTTGTGTCAATAACAAACGCTGCTGTTGTGCCTGTGGCTTATGCCCCGTGGTCCTGAGCACAGACAGTAACGTTTGTGATCCTGTGTTGAATGAAAAGAAAAACAGCAGTAGAATGATGTTGTGGTAGTTACTCAATAGTGTGCAAAGACATTGCAGGCTGACAAGGCCAGACAAGTGGGGTACGCAATCAGGTTTTCTTTCTAGTACCCTTACTGAGAGGCTTAATAAAATTGTGTAGTTACTGTTACTAATTACACAGTTGACATCACAAGGAGCTTTGAAGCCTGGCAATGGTTTGGTGGTCTAAAAACCATGGAAACACTGACCCAATACATGGACACGTTATTAAAGCCTGGGATTTCAAACCTCTGTTTTGGATCTAGTCGCGATGTACTGCATGTGGAAGGCAGTCAAAGGCGCCTATAGCAGCGCTGCCCTTATGGGGAGGTGCCTGTTGGTCCCGGGTTTGGCTGTGCCGGGTGCTGCTCTTTCCTCCTGCTCTGCCTCTTGCCCCACGGATCTGCTGGTGGAAGCTGGAGACTGCCCGATGGTTGAATGTGATCGAGCTCGAGTGGATTGGGGCCTCGCAGCTGGTTTGGGGAACCCCTCGCAGCCCAGCCAGCTTGTTCTCCGCTCCTTCAGGGGGCAAGGGGTTGTTCTAGTGAGTACTGCTTGTGCTGCTGAGTACCAGTGCCTCGTTCACATAGGGGGTTATTTAAAGTCAGCCTACGTACACACATACATGGTGAAACTATTTGTTTGGGTAGATAAAATCTGTGAGAATAACGTAGAAAAACAGAAGGGTCCAGCTGTACTGCAGATCTTGGTTAAGAAAGATCAAATGTCATTTCCTTTATGTAAGAAAGCATTACGAACTCATTGTCTGGATGTTGCAATGTCATACCAGTTTAGTTAGTACAATTTCCTGTATCTCGTAAAAAGAAAAGTTGCTATTTAATAACTTTCTCTACCATTTATTTTACTATCATAGAAGAACAGAAAATAATATGAAAATGAAATGTGGCTTCATTAAAACTAAAAATGTGAGGCAAATGTTCAAGATGGAAATGCATGGTGTGTTAGATGGGCAGAAGGAGACAGAAAGGCCAAGCTCGTTGTACAGGGGGCCAGGGGGAACCTTTTCTTCTCCCCCCATGCAGACGTTATGGTTCAGCTTTGACTCGCTGCATGTTCGCAGCCATTCTGCGCAAAAATGGCAAACCCATGTCACTTGATATTGTAATTCAAGAAATGGTGATCTTTATCTAGGTGCGAAACTTGGAAATGGAATGGAGCAGAAGTTAGTATGTTTGTAGGGTGTGTTTTATGTAGAGGTAGCTCTTATCCTAGTGTGCTTTTAATTAATATTAAACCACGCAACTATGGCTTATAGTTCTTCTCTCTGGCTAGATAAATGTACTATGGAGAAACGCTAACAACTTTGGAATGGAACAGGTTAAAATCTTGCTTGAGTATTCTGTTAATTCAGAAGAAAACCTTCAGATCTAGAGGTTTTGGGGGAGAAAGACGGACTGGCATTGCAGCTATTTTTCTGGGTGCCGTTTTTGTGGGGCAGGTTTTGCTAAAACACCTCTGTGTGCTTAGCTGGTCTCGTTGCTCTTTGTCTAATTATTCATTTAATTGAGTAAGAAGGGGAAAAAAATCTATCGTCCTTTCTCTTTCCTATTTCAGTAGAACGGGCGTCCTGTGGGGCGGTTTAGCGCGCTGGTTTATCCAAGCAGCTTACCCTGGGTTAATTTTAAACACCCTGCCATGCTACTGATTCTAGTAATCTTATTTCCCTCCTGCAGTGGAAAGGCGCATCTTTCCTTCCAGTTGTCCAAAGTACCACATTTTGGGGTGACGTGTTATTAGAACAGTGTTGCGTCTCTTTCACTGACAGATGATGTGATTTCTCCCAACCTTTGGAACTTTTGGGGTTTTTTTTTTGCTGTGTGCTATGAAATATGGAAGATCTGAAATAATGGAAAGTATCGTGATGTAGAGAGAGGAACAGCGCTAAAGAAAAGTGCCCTTCAACAATCCCTAAATTATATTCTATCGCATTTTTCCAGTGCCTGATTTTGTTTCGAAAAGTACCCTTAAAGAGATACTTTGTTTTTAAACATGATTTAATGACTTAAGTCACATTCTGTTCCAATTAAGCGTTGGACCATACAGTAAGCCATTGTTCAGGAGATCCATCAGGGCAATGTGGTAATAATTCCAACAAAACCAGCTTTGTCTCAACCTGTGTATGTCAGCGTGTCGTGGAGGTTTCACAGGGCGCGCTGCAAGGGGAAGGATCCCGCAGCTGAAGCGTGAAGAGAGGCTTCAGCGTGGGAATCCGTCACCCTCGAGCGTGTTCCACACATCTGACCAGTTCTCTTGGTACAGCAAAAGATGAGAATTATTACACCTGACATAAAACATATATCAGTAACGCACTTTGTGCTGTATAGTGCAAGGCAAATCTTATGTAAACCAAGCTCTGCAGCTCCAGCCTTTGCGCTCTCCTGGTCGTGGCTTTCTCTTCCAACCCTCCCTCTGCGCTGTGTTCCTGTGGAGCGTGTGTGTTCTGTGTAGATTTGCATTTAAACGTCTGTGGTCTGTTTTGTTTTCTGCCTTCCCCTCTGCTGTGTCACCCATAAAACAGAGTCAGGCGGAGCTGCAGTCGCCTGGCCGGGGCTCTGTGGGTGCCCTGCTCGGCTGTTGCTGTAGGTCACCTCTTGCTCCCGGCCCAGCGGATTTGGGGCGCTGTGTTCTCTGTTTGCCCTTCGCTCACTGCTCTTTAAAGGAAGTGTGCTGCATGTTGTAGAATGGCGCTGATATCCTGCAGGAGCTTTGGAGAAACAACTTGTCCAATTGACGTTCTCCATACAACACCACTGAACAAAATAACGTGGTGCTCCGGCCTTAATGTAAAACAGTTTTCTAACTCACTCCTGTGTGCTCTGTTATCAGATAACAAATAACAGTGCTGTTCCTACAGTAAGACACTGAGGAAGTTGCTTGTAAGATGAATTAAAAAAATTAGAATTAACTTGTGCTTACAAGTGAATTGATGAAGCCAAGTCTGTCACAGGGTAAGAATTGGCGGCTGATGAATTGTGGATTATATCAATTTCTGGACTGATGAATGTATCAGGTGTCGCTTGCTGTTCTTCATAAAGTCCCTAATGAGATGAGCTTGTGTGCAATTGTCCTCAGTGACACTGGATTCCTTCTCTGCAAAGAGACTACTGCCACGGAGATTGTAGGCGTTCTGATCTACATGTCAGGGTCACTTGCTGCCTCCTGGCATGGGGCAGGGCTGTGTGAGAACGGTGCTGTGCACGGCCAGGCTGAACAGAGCTGGCTGCTGCAAGGCTTCGGTCCCCCTGGCTGCTCTGGTTCCGTATGAAGCGTCTGGGGCGCCTCAACAGGCAGCGCCAGCCTTTCTGCCTTCTGAGCAACCCGACCGCCTGCGGCTTGGGGCTGGGAGTTCATTCTGTTGCGAACAAAACCCGTGAACTAATCCTGGGGTTTACCCCATTTAACACGTTAGCTAAAGGCACCGGCAGCCTGAAGATATCGTTATTACAGAAATGATGTGACCTCCTCCGAAATTTGCCTTTTCATGTTGTATTGCTTGATCTTTGCGGTGTTCTTGTTGGCTGAGAAGGACGATGTCGTGTTCCTTCGTGGGATTAAATCCCTGCTATTTGGAAACGTTCCACTTGAGGGCCAGGAAAGCTTCTCATTTCATGGGCTGCACACATGTGGAGGCCTTTTTTTTTTTGTTTCTTTGTTTGAAAGCTTACATGAGGAAAGGAGGGAGAGAATTGCCAAACTGCCTTGGCAGCGGCCCTCGAGTTAAATCATTGTCCTCAGAGACACAGGGGTCTTACCCTGCTTGAAGTGACTTCAATACTAGAAACAGGGAAATTGTAAACCTCTGAACTCTGGGCTAGGATGAGGTGAAGCCAGTGAATCAGCCATTATATACACAAGGGTGTGACCTGTTTTATAACAAAAACTGCTCCGGACCCAGTTCATGTGACTAGAGCTGGAGTCAGGCATGTACGGATCAGTTTAGTCTCACTTTGAGGAAGCAAATGTTTAGAACCAGAAGTTCCCAACCTACGAATTTAAGAATTACTTAAAACAACATCAGGAAAAGTAGAGTTTTTTTGTGGGTTCTGCGTGATGAACCAGACAGGAGGCTGATCTAAATTAAAATGCTTTTTTATGAAATTGCTTTTGCTTGAGATCAGTTGCCTTCTCCTGCTCACTCCCTGCTGCTGGTGCAGATGGGATGATGTGAACGAAGGCTCCATCACACCTTCCCTCTCCTTCCGCCTGCTCTGACACCCTCACTTTTTCCCCGGTCTGTATCACTGAGGGGCAAACAGCGCAAACATCAAGCGGCTTTACATCACATGTATGCTGTTCAGAGTAGTTCATGGGTCAATGGAAACCCCGCCAAACATTCTCTTCTGAAAACTACAGTTGAAGTTGAAAGTTATTCTCTCCCCAATAAGTGATGTTTGTAAAATAAAATGGGGGTAGAAATGTACTGTATCAATTGTATCAAAATAATCTTAAACATTTACTACCTAAGCCTTCCATTTATGAAGTTTTTATTTGCATCACAAACGTAGTTTGTTTTGTACCGTCCATCAAACCCGAGGTATGGGTGGTAATGCCTGTCAGCTGCTTCCAGCCACTGTTTGCAGCCAGTACTGTTACGTAAGGAGATTTATTTTCTGCTTCTAAATATGGATAATGACCATTTATACAACTTTCCAAAGAGACAGCAACCCAGGAACAAAAATACTGCGTTGCTATCAACAGATCTTGGTCATCAGACTGTGCTGTTACAGAAAAACCTGATCACTTCTTTGAAGTCTGTGCTAGTGGTAACGCATTAACTTCCTTTACAACAGTTTGTAGTTCATTTTCTTTTTAATTTGGGGTGGGGATTTGGAGAGAGAGAAAAGGTGGCTGGGATCCCTTGTACCCGTGTCCGCTGTGGGGCAGAGCAGCCGACTTCAGGCATCGCCTCCCACAAGTGGGGAAACCAAAGCCAATTTGTCAGAATTTCCCAGAAATTAAACTGAAACATCCCCGTAAAGCTTCTTGTCGTTGGAAGGTATTTAAAAATGCTAGACTTAGTCCAAACATATAACAAGATACACTTGTATGCAGCACGAGGTACAAAAAGATCTTGGGCTTCTGGGTTCTGCCCAGCTGTTGTGATTCTGGTGCACGGTGGTTGTCATCGCGTAACCGGGATGAGCTGGGATGGTTTGTGTGTGGAAATGCGTTTAGCTGTGAATATGGAAGAGAGCAGGTTCCTGAATTAGCGCCGAGGCATCACAGGAAGATGATTAACCCGGGGAATTAACTAAAGGAAGGTGGAACCCAGCCCCTTCCCACAGCTCTGTCTGCTGGGGACTCAGGCAACTTGGAAAGTCTGAAAAGTTTGAGTGACTCCTAAGATTAGATTTGCCATTTTCTACGTGTTAGTTACTTCTTTCAAATGCATCGGGTTTGTTCTCTCAGGCACTACTGGAACTTTTCTTTGTCCCATGAATTTGTCCCGAACCCAAGCAGCGCTTTCCTCCCACGTTCTGAATCGTCCAACTCTGAATCAGCCAAATCCACACTGCTTTCAGAATAACTGTTACAATACCTTTCTCATATTCCGATTTCTTACCCTAACTTTTTAGCTGAAGATCTATGCAGGAATTATGCTGATCACACAGACCTCTATTTATAATGCGTTTCTCCTAAAGTAACTTTTCCCGTTACCTATCTGTAATAACTAAACTGTTGGTGCAGAATGTGATATTACTTCTGCTCCTTTTCCCATTGAAACTTCCATGACCTTTCTAAGTATCATTTTAGAAAATAGTGTCGTTGGCAGAGAAATCTGTTACCTTGGCTTGTGACTGACATTATATTTTACTTTCTAAACCTTACAAGGAACAAATAAGATTGGAATCATGACACGGACTCCTGAAAATTTGGAATAAGTAGTGTTATGTTCCTGCTTACAGTCTGTCTTCATCTCTGGCTTCCAAGAACAACCAGAAGAAACCTCTTTCCTTGGTGCTTTTCTCTAATATGCATTCCTTAAGTACAGAAATGTTTCAAGATAAGTAGCTATGTAATATAAAGTAATATCAGACTTCTCACTCTCTTCTCTCCAGGGAAAATCTTTATCCCCAAGCAGAAGCCTGTGCAGTCGTACACAGAGGAAAAGTTCTCTCTGGATCCAGAGCTGGAGGAAGCCTTGACCAGCGCCACAGACACAGAATTAGGTGACCTTGCAGGTTAGTGTGTTCGAAGTGTGAATGGGCTGGTGCATATTTAGACAAGAGAGATCTATAATTAATGTGGTAGTGTATTTGTTATCTGAAACGTGACTATAGGAAGTTGTAGTTGTGATAGAAACGAGAACATGTTGTATACCAATTTGGTTATAATGTATCACCTTTGTTGATTTGTGGCAATTTATAGGAAGGTAGATTAGTTTGGCTTGCATAATATATTTGATTTTCAAACTCAAAAGCTTTAAGTGAATTCCTCAGAGGGGCTGGTTTTGCTGTGTACATTGCCGCTTTTTCTGGAGTACAGGAACGTGTTGCCATGTGCCTGTGTTCCTAAAGCTTCGGTCAAGGATTTTGTGACTGAACTGCACTTTCAGCTTGGCGTGAACCTGGTGAGCTCAACTCTTTCTAAGATGTGAAAACCAACTGAAAGTCTATCATGAATTTATTTTTTCCACTTTTCTTTAAATTATTAAGAGATAGAATGGCTTATTGGTTTGATAACCGGGTCTGCTACAAACATCAGTAATTATTTAAAGGAACCCTGCTTCTGAGCTGAGTTATGCAGGAACAGTAACGTTTCTTTTCTTGTTTTCCTTGTACAGCCATACTGGGAATGTCCAACTTGATAACAAACAATCAGTTCTGTGATGTGGTGGGAAGCAGTAACGGGATCGACAGAGACAGCTTCTCGAGTAAGTGTGTACGCCAGGGCTGGGCGAATGAGATCTTTGTGCTGCACACTTACGACAGCATTTACTATTTTCTGTTGCACTGGCATTCTTTATAGGCTATTCGGTCTTCAATTCGAAATGTGCATGTCGATAGCATTGCCAATTGAGTTTTGGCAAGAGTGCAATTAAAATATCTGTGCACGCTGAAATCTATTCTGCGATTAATTCACTTTTTGAGGGATAAATCAGTGTTGGTTTTTAGGTGTCGAGTTTGTGTTTGTAATTCGACTTCCAAGTGCCTTCTGAAGGAAGCTGGTGTGCCAGGGAGGTAGAAAGGCTGCGAGGACCTTTGGAAAATAATCGACTTTTATTAAAATACGGTCAGGAAAGGATGGTGTGCGTTTTGGGTGGGAGAGAGATGTAAAGACTGAAATGATCTTTAAATAAAGTAAATACTTGGTATGTGTATCACTTATTCACACTGAATGTATGTGACCTGTTTGATTACAATTTAATGCGTTTTCAGATATAGTAAAAGGTGAGAAAATGTTGCCTGTTTTTGACGAACCACCGAATCCCACCAATGTGGAAGAGACACTGCAAAGGATTAAAGATAACGATTCCTGCCTTGTTGAAGTTAATCTAAATAACATTAAGGTAATTAGCTGAAGTCTGCGGTAAATATGCTGCTTTTTCTTAGTAGGCGGCACTTTAAGCTGTGAAACTGTGTAAGAGAGCACAATAGGCTTATTTAAGTACAGCAGCCTTTCTGCGAAATGTTGCAGTGTGTGTAATCTCAGAAACCTGGAGCTAAACCAATAAGCCATCTTGGCTTCTTTTGCCAAATGTGCATTTAAAAAGCCTTAGATTTTTCTTACTGCCAGCCCACATTTCTGTGGCTGCCAAGTTGAATCAGCTCCAGCAGCTCACCCTCGGGAGCTGACTTCTCCTTTGAATCCCTTGTCCCTGGGGAAGCAACGCGCTCTCGCTTACGGCTGCTGCAAACGCAGCACTGTTTGTACCTGACGTCCTCCTGATGCTTGTACGAAAGAGCTGTTGGCAATTGGAGCAGCTTCTGCTCGGAAGTGTAACCATGGTGTTTTTAAACCTGACCAATGCTTGTGCGTGTTGGAGTGAGAGGGAACAGAGCTGCAGCCGCCCTGACGCACGGGGACGGGCCGCGGGCTCCCCGCCTGCCTGCGCTGTTCCTTACCCTTGCCAAGGGAAGGAAATACAACATGGTTAGGAATATTGGACAATAGAAGAAAAATAAATGCCTAAAAAGGCAACAGAACAACATTGCTGATATAACAAACGAAGAAATTTGCTACTTTAATTATGTAAAATTAATTCTTTTACACTACACTGTAGAAATTATCAAACTATAAACTGGCAAATTCTGGAATTACTCTTAACAGAACACAGACGATGAAATGCTAATGGTTTCACCAGTTTAAAACTCTAAATCGTATCTTTGTGAAAGGTGAATTTGATGCTGTTAGCAGAAGGTTTGATTCATGTAAATTTTGCTCGATAGCAGTTCCAAGTCGGCTAAGTACTTTATAACACTTCTACGGTGACAATGGCATCAGTGTGGTAAAGATGACTTTGCTTTATAGAATTGCTGTCTCCAATAGCCATTGCATCTCACGTATAGCTTTGCTACACATATAGGCCTTTACTGAGAGCCTGCGGGAGACCAGCGATAGTTACTATTATAGTAGGCTTTGCTGTAATGATAAGAAGGTGATGGAAGAAGCTGGGAGAGGGGGGATAAACCTGTCTATCTTAAGAGAGTGAAACGCTGTTTTTAATTCAAGTACATCCCGATTCCAACGCTGAAAGAATTTGCAAAAGCCTTAGAAACCAACACGCAGGTGAAGAGCTTCAGCCTGGCCGCCACCCGCAGCAACGACCCCGTGGCCGTGGTGAGTACGGCGGTGATGGGAACACGGGCTCAGCTGAATCCCAGCTAAGTATCTGGGGACGAAAATGACTAAATTCCACCACACTGTGAAGTGTTTTGTTTAACAAGATGTGTTGTGTCCGAGTTAGTAAATGACAACTAGTTGTGTAATACACAGCAGTGTGTCAGATGGATGAGGTGAGTGAGAATTCTTTTTTCCAGTCCCTTCGCCCCGATTTTTCATTTTGATAACCTCCTTCCGGTTTTCCTTCTTCCCTGATTGTTTAGTTCTTGATGTTCATTCCATGAGCCAATAGCATCGTCAAAATTATTAAAAAAAGGCACATTTGAAGACTGAAAAAGCACGTAATATTTGTCAACTAAGCAGAGTTTTAGTTGAACAGTTGTAAAATACCTGTTTCTTGGGACTCTCTGCTGCCAAAGATTGGTTTACAGCAATGGCATTGAAGCATAATATTAGTCAAGGTGTCTAGTTTGATACAATTCAAACCTAAGTGTTTATCATCTGGTCTTGTTTTTTCCTATGTTGAATCAAAAGTAGTAACTTAATTACGTGCAAAAATAGAGGTAAGGAAACAGCATGAACTGTTGTGCCAGGACGATCCTTTGCATTTGTTTTTATTTCCAATTAGAAAGAAAAGTAGTTTTAAACACTCCATTAAATGAACAAATGAATCTTTCAAAGCTTTGTTTGGAGTCAATTAAAAAGTTCCTTTTCAGCAGAACCAAAGCATAATAATAATCCCTAAATGTTCATTATCTCAGGTGTGGTTTTGTTGTGTGGTTTTTTTTTTTCCATTGTGACTTGATACAAAAAATATTAAAGGCTGTGGATTTTATGGTAGTGAATCTCAGCAGTTCCCAGTTGTTTTCTTATTGTCTCAGAAGTAAGATCAGGTGTATGCCTTTCCTATAGGAGCTTTGAATTGTACGGCTTCCTACCAAAGCGGGTTGAGAGTCAGATCTCCTGCTTACAAATTGACCACGTCTAATTCTCCTTTCAGTTGACTGATGCCCTTTCTCTGGCCGTCACTTAGCAGCTTGCGTTACTCACTGCATGCTGAGGAGGCTCACAAAATGGAATTGGTCCAATATGCTAATTTCACACTGTTTGTATTCTGTGTGGCTGTTTAGTTTGTAATGAGACATTTTCTTGATTAGATACTAGAAAAGAAAAAGGGAATGTAATTAATGCTTGGTTGAAGACTCACTTTAGTCTCAAATAATAACTGAAAACTTGCAAATTTACAGTATGCATCTGTGAACTTGTTTCCTCCTATTGAACTACCTAGTGGAAATGGTTATCGCTGTGTCCGATGATGAACTGTAGCAAAATTCCGAAGTGTACTGATGCTTTCTTGCATTCAAAGGCTCTTGCAGATATGCTGAGAGTAAACACATCGTTAAAAAGTTTAAACATCGAGTCAAACTTCATCACTGGAGTTGGAATTTTGGCACTGGTCGACGCACTGAAAGACAATGAAACACTGACAGAGATCAAGATTGATAATCAGGTGAGTGAGGTGGTGGTGGTGATGTTGTCATTCAAACTGGTCTAGTTGACTGAGTATTTTCAGAAGGCACGTGATAAACTTTCAAAACTATTTTACTTTTAAATACCTTAACCCCATGAATGGTTTTCTCAGAAGCATCCAGTTGAAGGTGATTCCTGGTCACTTCTGTGCTTGCTCGTGCTTTAAAGCGCGCTAACGTATTTTACGACCTTCTGCCTTCTAGATTAATCAAAATGAAGCTAAATGTTTATTGAGCGATATGACGGGAGTGTTGTGCTCTCCGCAAGCTCTGTTGTGTTTGTGTACCTGTTAACAGAGGCACCAGCTGGGCACACTTGCAGAAGTAGAAATTGCCAAGATGCTTGAAGAAAACACCAACATCCTCAAGTTTGGGTACCATTTCACACAACAGGGACCTCGAGCCAGGGCAGCTGCAGCTATCACAAAAAACAATGATTTGGGTAAGATCTGTCACCGGAGAGTGACTATAAATGAATGTGTGGCACAGGTTTTAAAGGTGTCTGGTTTTTCTGCTTCTCTGTTGGTATAACCAGGAGAGTAAAATATGAGTTTCAGGTTTCTTCTGTGCTTTACTCCTATCCTGCTGCTGCTTGTACTTTGTTGCAGGGTGTCCAGGTGTATGAGTTGAGGATTTTTAGCGCAGTCTAGAACATCCAAACTCCATGTGAGCTACGGCAAAGAGAGGGAAAATAGTAGCTTTGACCATTCAGTTTTATTCAGATAAGACTCATTTTTCCTTTAAAAGCGGAACTTGAAATGAGCGGTGCAGGATGCCCTCTTCAGTGCAGCACGCCCAGCCGCACTTGGATTGCTCGAGCAAGGGGACCGAACGTACTGTCCTGTGCAGGCGCTGGGACGGGGCCGTTTCTCCCTTATGGTTCTGTTCACGCACAGGTCCCTTCCCTGCCCCTCTGAAAGGCAGCGGGGAGCAGCAGCAGCACCGTATTTGCTGCAGTGGGTTTTGTCGGAGCTCACCTGTTAGAATTCTGACTGAAGGGACCAGCAGAAAATCGGTTAATAATAAAGCACTTGAATGGGAATTACATAATGATGTCAAATGTCAACTACAACAAAAGGGTCCATCTATTTAAATAGAGTTACATTTTAAAACTCCATTTAATTGAACTTTTTGGCTCTAGATGCCATGTGATAAGGATTACACGCCTCACCAGTGTGAAAATGGGCCAAGCGGTTTAGTAGTAGCAGGTCAGGAGTACGTTAGAAGGAATGACACAGGAAATTGGCATTTGGTTTCAAGGTCTGCTTCCTCCCTGGGTCGAGTCTAAAGTGGTGGAGAACAGCTCTGCAAAACATGGAGGGGGAGCGACAGAGTAGAGCGCTCGGGCACTGCAGAACTGTGTCTCAAAACAGGCTGGAAATCAGTTATCTTTCCATCATAACGCTTCAGGTGTCTCTCTGCTTTCCCTTAAGGTTTCTCTTTTCACTAGTTCTCATTTTAGTGTTTGACCGTTGGAACTCTGTGTTGATATCTTGCCTTTTTCTTTGCTTTCTTAGTCTGGAGTATGCGAGTAAAAGTCTCTGCAAATACCTTTTCACCTCTCCAGCCCTGATGCTACAGAGACAGGTTACTCTGAATACCCCCTTGGGTATTGAGCACGGAAAACAGATATTCAAAGTCTCTCATTGCTGTCTTTGTACGTTTCTTTTAAAAAAACCCAGTCTACATCTTCTTTGTCCCCTGTTGATACTGTGCTGTACTGCTTCCCTGTGGCTGAAACCGCACCGTTCCTTTTCACTGCATGGCTGGAGAAGCCTAGGGGTGGAAATTCTCCCACCTGCTTGGGATCTTGGGATCTGATGGGAGCAGGTACGCGTGACTTGGCTCACTGCTCTGGATTCCAGTGGGGAGGAGTCTGTGTGCTGCTCCCAAAGTACTGGAAATACCCAGCAAAACTCCAGTCATTCAGGCCATCTTGCGTATTCTTGAGTCTAAACAGCATGGGAGCTTTAGTGATTTAATTAACAAATTTTTGTTGCTTTTGCATTTTCTGACCGATTAATGTGTTTTGATTGATGGATGTAACATTTTAGGCTATTGAACGTAACATGATTTTTGGCCAAGTGTATAAATAGTATTAGATATACTATGAAACTCTTGTGCTGTTTCTTTTGAAGCATGTAAACTTAATTCTCCACCACGAGAAACCAGCAACGTAAAAACCGAGTACTGGCTAAATCTGCTAATCAAACAGCAAATGATTAATGTTTCCCGCGAGTATCTCTTCACAAACCTTTGAAGCTGTTCATGAATAATACAATAAGCACTACTAAAGCATAACCTTAAACTGATGGATAATATTAAGTGTCGATTACCTTAAGTTGTAGTTGTGAAACTTTGTGGTGATGTTGTGGAAATATAAAAAGTAGTTACAATGCTAAAATAGTAAAACTTGTTCTTTCCTCTCCCTTGTCCCAGTTCGCAAGAGAAGGGTGGAAGGAGACAATTAGTGCATCTTGTCAGACGTGCGGAGGTTCCAAGGGTCGCCAAGGCGCGCCGGTCACCGCGGGCTTCGGCAACCTCGGAGCGTTTGCCTGGGTTAGAAGGGAAAAGACTGGAAACCCCGTTCCTTTTAAAGCAAAGCTAAATGAATAATCTGCTGGTATGCATCGCATTTTTCAGATTGAGACCCAGTAACTGCACCAGTCTCTGTACCATAGTTTTTGATCGGGTTTTTTTATGAACTTTTTTGTATTTCAAGACTCCAGCTGTGCTTGCTACTAAAATTGTAATTCCAAATCAATGGTTTAATTGTCTGTAGTCAAAGAATGGAACATTGAAGATCATTGGGCAGATAATGACCCAATTGAAATGTTTGTTAGAAAATCTGGGGGTGCTTATTTGTGTTGAGGGGTGTGTATATTCTTGAAAACAATGTGTTAGTGATAAGGGATTCTTCACACAACAGTCGGAGAGTAGAGCTGTTCAGCCTTGTTCACATGCACTGAAGAGAACTCTTTAACAGCTTTATCTGTGGGTTTACTTTCTCATTTTACATTAGTTCTTGAGACTGTGATTAAGTTTAACAACATCCCTTTTAACCAGATGAAAATAAATTGGCTAAGGGCTTCTCCCAAGAGATCTGAAGCACCAACAAAAAAGGGGAAGCCTTGCAAAAAGGAAAACAAAGCAGGAACTTCAAAAATGACACCTTTTCTATTACGCCTAAATCCTTAGAGTCTTTTTCCAAACGTCCCATAACCTTGTCTTGCCGCCCTGTATCTAAACTGGATGTGTTTTCAGGACTGATTCGACCAGCATTGTTTAGTTGGTATTCTTTGCTTAAAAATCCTTATCTACATTCATAAATATGAATTTCTCTAGAAGTAGTGGACATTTGTTAAAATCTGCATGGTTCTGTACAGGAGAAACCAGTAAAACCAGTGTCTTAAGTTGCTGGCAAATGGAAAAAATCCTTTTTTTTAAGCTGTTGCATTAAGCTATTAGTACGTCATATAAATCTATCATTTTTTAATAAAGCAATGAGGTAACACTTTTAAGAAAGGATTTTCCTGTTCTGCTTACGTCTTGATGCTCCAGCACTACAGGGCGTGCAGAAATTAACCAACAGGCAGTGTCAATCTGTGTGGCGTAGCCATTATTAAAGTACGTAAAGTTCTATATCTCAGCAAACTAATAAGGCAACAAGAATCACTTCAACTTCTGTACGTAATCACAGTAGACTTCCCTGAGATAATACCTAGAGGCTTTTTGGTGTAGGTCTGTTCGGACTGTCCTGTCCTCACTTGGTCAATGTCGCCATGAGATCATAAGCTCACAAAAACGTTCTAAGGGACTGCTTGGCTATACTTAGAGTGACACAGAACACAACTGACAACTGTTTTTATCAAAGGATCGTCATATGGTCAGCATTTTATGTATACAAAACATATGGGACTGAGATTTTTGCATCAGGTTGTATATCCCATGAAGTTAACAGAGCAGCTCTCTGACATTGTGTCCGTGTTGTAATTTGCTGCAAATCTTGGTTTGGGTCTTTAAAGACAGACTTTGTTCTGCAGCTGACTTGGAATTTTACTGCAACTGTACAGAGAATTTTCAACGACAGTGCCTTCAATGAGGATGCACATAGCTGCTTTATACCTGTGGAAAAGCATTTTTTCCTATTTCAAAACTGGCCTTTTGTTATAATTACAAATAAATGTGTGCTCTGAAAAGTATAGTCAGGATCAATTCTGTTAAAACCAAAGGCTATGCACCCTGTAACTTCAGAACAACTAGAAGTGATCTGACTAATAATAAAAAGGGCTTATTTTGGCTTTGGCTTTTGTAAATTTTCAAGAACTTTTTAGTTTTTGGAGTTCTTATTTAGTATGCATTAAGTCACAACTGAATATGTTTTTATAGGCATGATGTATAGAAGTGGCCAAAACATGTCATGTGCTGAGTTGCCTAAAGCTGTACTTGACTTTTTTATTTGCTGAGGACCATAATCATTTTGTGTCAAAAACCAGGCTGTCACATCTTCCTTCATTTGTTGAAGGGCTGCATGTCCATGGAAATCTGTTCACGTATTGTGACTCTGTGACGATATATTTTATCATTATCTAACAAGATTAGGCAGTCATCTCCTCCTCAAGGATGGAGAACTGCATGGAGCGGTTACAACAATCACTTTTGTGCCTACAGTTCTTTCTTGGGATAAATGAAGGGATTCAGTCTGTAGCCAGGAATCACAAACAGTCTCAACAAGCAAAGACCCTGATGAAATGCTAGCAAGGGGAGTGAGATCTTGTGTCTGACTCTTAGTTTTGAGTGTGGAAGTGGTATTACTTTGATAACCAGCTACCAAAAGCACAAGGTCTTTTTTCCAAAAGAAGTGATACCTTTTTCTTCTTGATTATTTTGCAGGCTTAATGCAGAACTCAAATTGACTACAAATGTTGATTCTGTTGGTTCCAAGCTAAGCATGGAAATTTAACCTATATTCCAAAGCAAATATCTGTTTACCGGTATATTTTAAAGGAATAGCCTACTTCTCTCTGCAGCTTGAGTAACACTGTTTGTAAGCTACAAACGAGCAAGTATTCAGTTTAAATTTCCATTGAGGAAACGTGAATGGAGTGTTTTAGCCTATCAGCACTATATGCTGTCAGATTGTAACCCCGTACAAGTTTTGGATGATTAAAGTACTGTATTCTTGTTGTGGTTTGGGGTTTGCATGTTTGTTTTTTAATAGCGTACCGACTTGCTTCAAGTTGACCACTGTGTTTATTGTCAAGCTATTACTTTTTCTTCTTCAGTAGGAAAGGGAGTGACTGAAGGCTGCTGGCTCTGTGGAGCTCGTTTTTCGCGGAGCAGGCAGCAGCAGGATGTGCACCAGCTGTGAGAAGGGTGACATTGTATGGGTCACACCTGTCCCAGCGTATGGTCACACCTGCCCCATCCATACAGACCCGCAGAGGAGCAATGCTGGCCGCACGGATGCTCCTGCAGCATCGCTTTGGTCACGTTTGGCGAGGGAAGGTGCAGAGATAAAGACAAACGTGTTGTGATCCCCTCCTGGCCGCGGTGTCCGTGTGTGCCCTGCGGAACCAGGGCGGACCAGCCCCGCTCCGCTCCGCTCCGCGCCGCTACCGCCGCGGCGCCCGGCGCTGGCGTTGAACCGGGGGCGGTGTCGCGGAGCCCTGTGCTCACCCAGGGCGCTACCCCCGCTGTAACACCGGCGGGCGGGCGCACCCGGCGCCGCTCCCCTCACCCGCGCTGTGCGTCCCGCTGCTCCCGGCCCGGGGCGCTGTCACCAGTCCCTCCGCGGTACCAACCGCGGGGCGCGGCCCCTTTAAGAGGCGGTGCGTCCTCCTCCCGCGCCTGTGCGTCGCGCCGTGGTTGCGTCACTGAGCGGCGCCGGCGGTGTGGCCGTTGTGCGGCGGCGGGGCCGCGCTGTCGCCATGGCCGACATGGAGGAGCTCTTCGGCAGCGACGCGGACTCGGAGGCCGAGCAGAAAGGTGCGGGGCGCCGCGCTCCCGTCCTTCCCTCCGCGCTCGGTGCAGCCCTGCCCTGCGCTGGCCCGTCCCGCAGCCGCGGGGCGAGACGGAGGGCCGGGGCCCGCGGGGATGGAGCGGGGCGGGCTGAGGGGTAGCGGCCCCAACCTGGGCCTGCTCCGCGCCCTTGCTCCGCCGCCCGGGATGCAAAGTGCAGGGCGCTGGTGCAGCCGGGCAGAGCGGCCCCGGTGTGCGGGGTTTGGCGCGGTGATGCGGGGCGAGCGCGCTCCCCGGGCTGCGGGCCCCAGCGCTCCGGAGCGGCCGCTTTCCATCAGCGCAGCCGCGGAGAACCGCGCTGGGGAACAAAAGCGGGGCGGGCTAATGAACCCGAGGACGGGTCCTCACCTGCGTGTGGTGTGTGTGCGTTCGAGGTGGCGGAAACAAAGCGGGTCTGCTGTTTGCCCATGGGTGTCTGGAGAAGTTTTGGCTGTCACCAGCATCTAAAGCAAATGGGGGAACGCCTCCCTGTTTAAGTCGTTTGTACATTTGTAAAATGCATGTCTCAATTTCTGTAAGTTATTTTTCAAGGCTGGTGTTCCTTTGTCTTTCCTGTTTGAAAGTGCATTCAACAACCTCGGCTTTCAAGAATAGCCCTGCTGGAACAAACATGTCAGGGAACATAAGGCAACTAACTCAAATCAAAGAAATTATCACAGTTTTAGATTTGGAGAATCCCGTAAGCCATGTGTGTGCATTCGCTTATTTTAAGCCCTCACTATTTCAGATTTTATTTCCTTTTGTATAATTGCTTATTCTTCCTGCAGCTTTAGAATCTTCGACAATAGCTTGTGGTTTCAATCTTTGTGTGGCATCCATCATTTTTCATTGTGTCTTTCACTGGCTGTGCTTTCATTGGTAAACGTTTTATTTCATTATTCGAGGTAGCTCTTCCAGTTCTTTGTTGCAGTTCTCTGTAAGTTTTCTCTGGATTTTCAGGGTTGGGGTTTTCTAAAGCAATGCCTGTTATCCTATGGCTTTCTTTGTAAGGACACTTTAACTCTTGAAAGGGTGATGTTTATTTTGCAGATTCTGATTCTGGATCTGAATCTGACTCCGACCAGGAGAATGCTGGCTCTGGCAGTAATGCTTCTGGAAGTGACAGTGACCAGGATGATGACAGGGAGGCAGCAAAACCCAGTAACAAGGAGTTATTTGGAGATGATAGCGAGGATGAAGGGGCATCCCATCACACAGGGAGTGACAACCACTCTGAAAGATCCTACAACCGATCTGAAGCTTCGGGACACTCTGAGCACGAAGATAACGATCAGTCAGACGTGGACCAGCACAGCGTTTCAGAAGCTGCTCACGATGATGAGGAGGATGATCGCGGGCACGGGTCAGATGAAGGCAGTCATCATTCAGAGGGAGATGGTTCGGAAAAGGCACATTCAGAGGATGAGAAGTGGGGCAAGGAGGACAAAAGTGACCAGTCAGACGACGAGGAGCGACAGCAGAACTCTGATGATGAGGAGAGGCAGCAGAACTCTGACGATGAGGAGAAAGCGCAGAACTCTGATGAAGATGAGCGGCCGCAGATGTCTGATGATGAGGAAAGACTCCAGAACTCAGACGAGGAGAAGATGCAGAACTCTGATGATGAGGAGAGGCCCCAGGGCTCAGATGAGGAGAAGATGCAGAACTCAGATGATGATGAAAGGGCTCAGCATTCTGACGAGGAGAAGATGCAGAACTCTGACGATGATGAAAGGACCCAGCACTCCGATGAGGAGGATCAGGAGCATAAATCTGGTAGGACTGAGTACAGTGATAATTATTTGTGTCTGGTTTGACCTCTCTTTACTGTTTCATTTATATTGGCCTGAAAAGAGTCGGATTTCAATGCAGAGGCATTAATTGTGTATCTTTCAACTACAGTCACCTTTGCAGCTTTTTTTATGCAACACTTTAAAATTCCTTTTCATCTGAATCAACTTGGTAATACAAAAGAATTTTAAAATATGTGGAACAAATTCTTAATTTGCTGAGAATAATTATGCTCCTTAGCAGAGTCTGCAAGGGGCAGCGATAGCGAAGATGAAGTTTTGCGAATGAAGCGAAAGAAACCAATTGCATCAGATTCAGAAGCGGACAGTGATACAGAAGGACAGAAAGGTAAGTGGTGGCCTTGTTTTGTGGGTTTTTGGCTCATTTAATCCTCATCCTAAGTGCACCGTTCAGCTGCTGCAGAACTTGATAAAACCGATAGCACTTGCTATACAATGTGACTATAGTGCTGTGAAAATAACCAGCACAGCAGGAGCTCTGCATGGGGAAGTACACGCTGTGTTTCTGCTGATTGTCTCTAGTTGGCTGTATCAGTTTCCCCTGTGAGAAACAGAGCTTTTCTTTGGTGAATGTTGGTTCCCACGTTTTTACTGAAAGATGTGAAGAAGTGGTGACTCTAATCAGAGCAGCCCAGAGGAGCTGTGCTGGTGTTTGGGGTGTTCAGCTGCCTGGGCAAGAGCTGTTGATTCTTCTGAGAAGTAAAACCTCACATGCATCATGAAGTTGCCGTTTGCATATACTTAAGTTGTTTGCTTGAGTAAAGGATGATGTTACACTCTTGATTCTTCTGTTGCTGTTTTTCAATTAGATTCTCTCATTTGATAGAGCCTCTCCAGGAAAACATAACTTGAATTCTTAGTTTAGAAATACAAGGGAAAAATTTTCAGGATAAGAGAATACTGTATGCTTCATAAACATTCAGGATTTTTAACCTTTGTAGGTGATTTTAAGTGGTAATAAAAGTGAAGGATGTGTTTCTCTTCCGTGAGCGTGCTTGCATGTAGGGGTGTGTGTGTGTGTGTGTGTATATGTGTGTTAAAATAGTAATTTTCTGCTCAAGAGCACGCAGATGTCATGGACCTGTTTGGAGGTGCAGACGACATTTCCTCAGGGAGTGACGGAGAAGACAAACCACCCACGCCAGGACAGCCCATTGTGAGTAGGCTCGGCTTTGGAAATAATTAATGTGCCATTCCACACTGAAATGTGGAACACTGACTGACTTTGATAATTTAGTGAGGAAAGACTTAACAGCATTAAGTAAGCTTTACAGTTAATTTTGCCCTAGCTGAAAGAATTATTAAAGTTTTACAGAGAGCCATGTCAGATAGATTCATTTATCTGCCTTTCCCCAATCCTGCTCCACTTGAAAGAAACGCACCGAGTAGTTTTGATTGTCATCAAATGAAATACAAAGTCATAGCTGTCTTTGGTACCTTAGTACAGCTATTTGACAAATATTTCATTTTGGGTGTGATGATAATACATGAAACTACTTTTTTAGCTGGGAGAAGCTGTCCTCCATTTCCTCCCCAGTGCTTAGCTGAGAACTCTGTGTCAGCTCCATTGTTGGCTCTGTACTGTCTTTGGTTGCTTGAGTTTACACCAGTATTTGAAATCGCTTTAAGTGGCATGTGAAAATGTTGAGTTGGATTGCTTTGGTGGAAAATGTGCAAGCCCTTTTTTACAAAGCTTCCTGATTTCTCTCTGTGCATCTGCCTGACTTCCAGCAAAATGTAAGTGCTTATTAGAGCAACAGTAGCCAGACGGACTTCTTTCACTTATGCTCCTATTTGCCTTTCTGTCATTAGGATGAGAATGGACTGAGTCAAGAGCAGCAGGAGGAAGAGCCTATTCCAGAGACTAGAATAGAGGTGGAAATACCGAAAGTAAACACAGACTTGGGTAATGATTTGTATTTCGTGAAGCTGCCCAACTTCCTTAGCGTGGAGCCCAGGTAATTGCGCATTAAATACATGGGTGATAAGGTTTTTTAGTGCTTCCCTATAGTGCTTTTGTTCCAATAATACACTAGTATGTTGGCTCTATTTGAAATGGTTGACATTAAGTTCCACGCTTTTGGTTGTGATCAGCAATAGTAGTATCTATTGTTATCTAGTCTAAAGTGCTGAGTAATTTTCTTAGGAACTGAGGTTTCAGTGTGATTGAATAACTTTTTAAGAACCAGACAAAAATATGATGTAATTGAAAGCACATGGTATCAGTTGAATTTTAACCATAGATTTAGGCTCTGAGTTGTGAAAACAAAATGCACTGGATCTTTATGCACTTTGGAATGATAGAAACATCGTTTTGAATTTTAGAATGAGCCCTTTTTTATTTGTGTGTGCTAAATGTACTGTTTAACTATGAAGAAGCTGTTTACTCATTTTCCTGTTTACCTAATCCAAGCTAAAGAAAGCTTCTGGAGTTCATAAGGAAACACCAAATGAATTACCTGAGTTGTTTGTGGTGTCAGGTTTGGCCCTGAAGGCCACCTGCAGCACTTGTGGTGAACTGCTGTGAAATGGCTCCCTTCAGGTGTTCTGTTAGCAGCGTTACTGCAGTGCTGTTAGTTGGCAGTGGGGCGTTGTGTGTGACACCTCAGCCAAATCACTGCTCCTGCTATGGACTGGTTCAGGAGAGAACCCTTAAGAATCCAGTTAGCGGCTGCGATCAATGAGAGGAGTCCTGAGGGTCTGTGGGGGTCGGGCAGCACTGAGAACAGAATGGTGCTGTAGCAGGGTCTGTGCAGCACTTACTGCCCTTGCAGCAACCTGGAAACGGTTGGGAATGCGGGCAGGAAATGCCCTTCCCCTTCACTCCCACCCCAGTCATCAGGTTTTTTGGAGGAAGAGAGAGAAAACAGTCTCATCTTCCTTTCCCTTTGGTTGGTTTTGAGATAAAAATTCAAAAATGACAAATATTGTGCTGTTAGAAGACCCGTAATTCACCATACTTATAAAAGTATAATTTTTCTTTTTATTTTCTCTATATAGTGTTGGGTATGTTTTGTTCCAGACTTAACCCTGACCTCATAATCTTGATGATAAGGAAAGAGTATTTTGGGAAGCAGACTTGCTTGCTTTAGGCAGAGCCATTTAGCGAGTCTGAGCGTTGAAGTGGCTGTGACCGGTGGCCGTGGGGCCGCTTGGGTGGGTCTCCCGTGGTGTCACATCCATGCAGTACATTCCGTGCAGACGCGCTGCTGTGTCCCATCTACAGTCTCAACCTTTCAAGCACCTGGTATTTTGCACAGCTCTAGAAGAATCTGGATTAATTTTTAGAAGAATAAAGAGTGTATTATATTTTCAGACCTTTTGATCCCCAGTATTATGAAGATGAATTTGAAGATGAGGAGATGCTTGATGAAGAGGGTAGAACTAGGTTAAAACTCAAGGTATAATGTTCATTTTCCTTTTCTCTTTTTCACTCATCTAGCCACATTTCTTCAAAGCCTATTTCAGGTATTTCTAATGGTGTTTAGAGATGTGGTTCAGATTTTGAAAGTGTGAAGCAGTTCAGCGCTGAGAAAATTTGATCCATTTTAGTAATAATGAAAAAGAAAAGCTTGACAGCTTCATCTCACCTATGAAAGTGATACCTTTCACCTTCATTTCTTTGCATCGTGCAGCAAATTATTTAGCCTAACCGTAATTCTTGACCTATATAGAGTGTATTTTACCACAGTATTTTCTGCTGTGAGTCGGAAAAGTGTTGTGTTTTGTTTTTCCACAGGTAGAAAACACAATACGATGGCGGATGCGCCGAGACGAGGAAGGGAATGAGATCAGAGAAAGTAATGCACGGATAGTCAAATGGTCAGATGGAAGGTTGGTTTGGACTTTGTGCTGCCAAAGGAGTACGGTTGCTCATACAGGGAAACGCCGTGCTGTGCAAAATTGGAAGGTCAAAAACTTTGATGTCAGTTCTGCACAGCAGAGATTGTTTTAGTCCCAGTGTCTTGAAAATTTCATGCTCTGCTTAGTTTGGATTGAAATATAAGTATTGGCTATATATATAAAAAGGAAGCATGAAGGCTTTCTCCATTTATAAATGAGGCAGAAGCTGGAGTGTGGTGGATTTATGGAGTAACTGGTGGAGGGCTCTCTTTGCAGCATGTCCCTCCACTTGGGCAACGAGGTGTTCGACGTGTACAAGGCGCCGCTGCAGGGAGATCACAACCACTTGTTCATCAGGCAGGGGACGGGTCTGCAGGGGCAGGCGGTTTTCAAGACCAAGTTAACCTTCAGGTAAACGTGCTATTCTGTGTTAAGTGTTGATACTGCTTTTGCAGTTAAATGTTGTAACTTTTCGTAAGCCTTCAGAGCTTAACTGTTCAATAAGAATATGCTATTTTTCAGACTCAGTATTTCAATAAGATTTTTCCTAAATTAGATGTCCCAGTTTGAAAGGACAGTGTGTCATTCACTGCAATATGTGGGCTACATGTATTTTTTTAATGTATGTTTTAATCTTCATTTTTAAGTGCAAGTCGTCATCTCAATGAGAAAGAATTTTAATGTGCCCTGAACTTAACCTTTCTGCTGATGCACAATTGCCTCCAGATGATGATTTTGTCTTGAGATATTGGTGTGAAATGTGAGGATGATTATTGAGGCTGGTAATGGACTGCAGATGGTTCACCGAGAGCAGAATTGATGTCTCCAGTAGCTGCTACAATGCATATCAATAAATAATTTAAAAAGATGATTTTTTTTACTTTTGTGCAGATTAATCTTTGAAATCTTGAGCATGCCGACCTTAACTGTTGTCCTTTAAAAATGGATGCATTCCTTCAAGAATTTAACGCAGCAGTAATTTTTTAACAGGCCACACTCTACAGACAGTGCCACGCACAGGAAGATGACGCTGTCTCTGGCAGACAGATGTTCAAAGACCCAGAAGATCCGTATTTTGCCAATGGCAGGGCGCGATCCCGAGTCTCAGCGCACAGAAATGATTAAGGTATCGTGACATGGAACTCTCCTATCTGCTGATTTAATCTGAAAAATCACAACTGTGAGATAGTTGAATGTTTCCAAACATTTTATGACCTTATGAAAAACAAGGCATATTTTGGAGTTACAGACAAGAGTTCTTAGCCATGGGTGCAGTTTGCTTAACCTTACGGATTGCAGAAAAATTGGAATATGAACAATCTTTACACTGCTGCGAAGTTGTTTCAGAAGCTTTGGTAGAATACAAGGTGCTCTTGAGTATTTTTTCCTCAGTCTTGATATAGTGCTCCTTTCTTTGGACAGAAAGAAGAGGAGAGATTGAGAGCTTCCATTCGTAGGGAGTCTCAGCAGCGGAGGATGCGGGAGAAGCAGCATCAGCGTGGTCTGAGTGCAAATTATTTAGAACCTGATCGCTATGATGAAGAGGACGAGGGAGATGATGCAATCAGTCTAGCAGCTATCAAAAACAGATACAAAGGTGGCATCAGAGGTAATAATAACCCTTAACGGCACCTAAGTAGGGCCTGTGTGATTCAGGTGGATTAATTTCAAAGCAGGGCTCCTGGTAAGATTGTATTCTGTCGGTTCATTTGATAAATGAGACGTGAATTCAGTTGGCATAAATTTCTTTTGTTTAGTCTGGGGTTAGATTCCTCTGGCTTTTTGTGGGACTAAATGTAAGAGAATTATTTTATTGTTCTGTCTTCCTCACGTTTGTCTTTTCCTTTCTCTCTGCAGAGGAACGTGCTAGAATCTACTCTTCTGACAGCGACGAGGGCTCAGACGAAGATAAAACACAAAGACTGCTCAAGGCAAAGAAGCTGACTAGTGACGAGGTAAGAAAAGGGGTTTGTTCTTAAGCTGTTCGTTTTCAGTCAGGAACGTTTCCTGCACTAAATCAAGTGTTTCGAATGGAGACTTTTGTAGTTTCATCTCTGTTGTGATGAATGTATTCTTTGACTTGGCATGCTTTCCATGGTAATTAGTCACTGGTTTTCTTATACGCTGCGTTAGTTCATAGACCTGAGTGATTCCCAAAGGAGACTGGTATTGTTATTCCCGCTTTAAAGATGGCAGGATTTATGCAGTTATGTAAAATGACTTTAACTAAAATTATGCAAGGAGTAAGAAGACTTAATATTGGAATCCTAGTGTAGTGTTGTCTCCTAAGCTAAGTGGTCCTCTCCTGTTTATTATGGAAACAGCGGAAGAGTGTTTTTAAATAGAAGAGTTAAAAAGGTCAATGTCATTGCTAACCAGACATTATCCATCACCCAAGTAGCATCCTAAGCATTAGGCCATGATCAGATTAACTGTTAGCTACAGCAGACGTGCTGTTTCCTCTTCTAAAGTTGTGGTTTATTGGTTTGTAATTTATCACTGCTGGGTATAAAGCAAATGAATCTTTGTGTACATCAATTAATTTTTCTTTTAAAGACACAGATTCTGACCTTTTATTCTCCATTGAGGAAAATGGAACGTTTTGGAAAGTGTGACAGTAATCCTGGAGGCAGAGTGAGGCGTGTAGGCAGAGCTGCAGTTTAGTGATCTCTGCTGGTAGAAACCGAATTGTTTGTAAGACACTACTAGCTGTTAGTGACACAGCAACGCCAGGACTTTGCAATCCCAGGCTCTTAGAGGAAAAGCTAAAGCTTTCTCTGCTGCCTCCATTTTAAAATGCCCTGCCTTTCAGGTACTATTCCCAGCAGGGCCACGGAGGGGTGCTGCAGTTTTAGGAACCCCAGCGGTGGCCGGTACTCGCAGTCACCGCCTCCGAGCGTGGCGTTTGTATGTGCATCTGCATATGTGAAACACGGACCTGCTGGGATGTGCTGTCAGTCAACAGCACAGCACAACCTTTGTCCTGATAACCATTTGCTGCCGTTACTGAAACATCAATCTGTTATTAACACGCTTTATCAGCACGGGGCAAGTGGTTCTACTGTTGCTGTAGTTCGTGGGGATATTCTGCTAAACAGGAAGACGAATCATGTAACTGTAGCCCAGCGAGATTACAAGAGAGTGCTTGTTCTGGGGAAGAAGCTGTCGTTGAGATTCCCTCCCCTACTAATTTCTGTTTTCCATACTTAAAATTCCTTCCTAAGTGAGATTCTTACTGTGCTAACCTAATACGTTACCGTAGAAGAAAATGCTTTGAATAAAAAAATTATTCATTGCAGTTCTGATACTCAAATAATTCATTAAAGTTCTGAAACTCGATCTTGGCTGCTTCTTAAAATCCAAGTAGTGCATGTTGCTTTAAAAACCAAACCCAGCAAATGGAAAAAGGGCTGAGGTTTCTTAGACCTGAGGGTATTTTTAAAGATACTCTTCTTTTTAAACAATAATTGAGTTACCGCTTGTTTTCCATGTCAAAATTGATGAGTTTTCAATTAACAACTAGTGATTTGTAGTTTGAACATTTTTGTAGCATTCTGATTTAAAATGTTGTTTGAAAGGATGAGTTAAACCGAACCGGTATAAATGCACACAGAATAAAAATCAACCTGTGGACTCTGTATTTAGGTGCTAAAAATTTAGCATCCAACCTATAAAAGTCATTATGTTATTGCTTGCAAACAGGTAATTAACTCAATGACCTGAGTTCCTTTGACCAGCTCTTTGGCGCCTCCTGAGCTGCTGCTGTTCTAGGGCTGTAACCCGCGTGCTGGCTCAACTGGAGAACTGGTGCACAAGCGATCCTGCAGCACCGAATGGGAAAACTACAACCAATAGTTTTGCTTTTCTCCCAAGAAAGAATCTGAAATCTTTTTGTTGTTCTTCGGAGTTTTTTATTTTAGACTGAAGTATCTTGAGGTTCTTTATTTTGTCCTTTTTTTCGCCTTTAGGAAGGTGAACCTTCTGGGAAGAGAAAAGCAGAGGATGATGACAAAGCAAGCAAGAAGCATAAAAAATATGTGATCAGCGATGAAGAGGAAGAAGATGACGATTAGTATTGAGGAAGAACAAAAGTTGATTTCTTTTTTTATATATATATTTATATATATTGTACAGTTCTCTTACGACAAAGATGTAAGTAACCATAATCGGGTTATTTTGATAAACGACAATTCCCCTGAAGTCCGTGGATTTGGTGTGAATAAAGATTTTTGACTTCCCTTTATTTTTGCAGATTTTCTCCTGTTGCAGTAACTGTTGCACCCCGGATCGTCACTGTGCCACTTTTTTAACCTCACACAGTACATTTCAGTTTTGTGAATTGTTGTAACTGGTTATCCAAGTGAATTCACAGTGATTTTCACTGGGTTCATTAGGAGAAACCGTTCTGATCTTTATAGAACACTTGGGTGATGAGTTTGCCTGATAAGGGTATGGCGATGCAGTTTGCTCTTTGTGTGGGAGGGCTGGAAGAACATATGAGCGGTCCAGTACAGTTCTGCTTTTTTCCTACATATTCCTTGTTTCCTGTGGACAGTCCATCACTATGCTGGTGGATTTTGATGGCTGAAAATACTGCTTTGTATTTGAGTAAACTGAAAATCCTGCGGTTGGAATAGTTACCTGATCATGTAAGACATTTATTTTTCATGCATCGAAGCCCAGAACAAAAATGTTTGTCTTGCCTGAGTGTTAATCATAAGAATAATAGGCACATGCTAGTGATGGAAATGGGAGTAAAAGCACTTATTTAAACAAAACCACGAATTTCTACCAGCAGAGATTGAAGCCTCCTTTAAATGAACCACAATGCAAAAATACATCCTAACAATAGTGTCTCATAATTTCATATAATCCTTATGGTGCCATTTCCTGTTGATCCTGGTTGTTTTTTTAAATAGGCTTGTTTAGCTGGAAGGTCACTGGAGGAGAATGTTCTGGACAGAATCTTTGCTGCTTTTACCCTGTTTTAAACACCTTCTGTGAGGGTGCAATACCAGTTGCAACGTGTGGAAAGGCTGGAAGAGATACCTGAACCTTTCCACGCTTATTTCAAGATGAAATATCCCACATGTGGTTTCTCTCCTTGGTGAGGGAACATTCAGGTGGTGTCTGTGTTGCTTTTTTAACAGACTTTGCGCACAGTCCTGCAGATTTTGGGTGCAACTCGGAAAGAAACCAGAACTAGCTTGATGCCTCTTTAGACAAAACCATTGGCTGGTGCTGTGAATAGTTCATTATGTGGATTTGTGTAATACAAGATGAAATAAAGTAACTTGCCAGTTGTGTAACAAGGACTGTTACCCAGTGCAAGTGCTCCACAGTGAGCACTTTGCTCTCCTGACATTCCCTGGTTTTTGAGATGGAGCTTTCGACCTGGACATCTTGCTATTGTCATCGTTAATCAGGCCAGTAGTTTGTCCATTTCTCCTGCAAGTATGGAAACAAAGAGCAAAATTCCAACTCCGATGTCTGAGTGCGTGAGAAACTGTTCTTTGGTTTTTTCCCTCTAATTAAATTGTTATCTAAGAGTTCCCCTGCCTCGTTAATGTGCAGATAAAACCTTTCTCCATCCGCTGGAATTCTCTCCCTGTAATCTTAGTTTAGCCGTGTGCTGGGAGTCGGGCTCTGACACGCGTTACCTGCCGTCCAGGTGTGAGCGCCTTGGGAGCCGGAGCCCGGACAGGGACCTGTGTGGTGTGACGTGCGGTACCTTCACGTACAAGCCTGCAGGTACCTCTTAAACAACAAATCTGGCATATGGAAACACAGCACCATTTCACTGGTAATGTCAGTTTAATTGAAGTGTTGGGTATTTTTATTTTTACTAAACCCCAAAGAGTGCAAGTGTTTTGATCACTTTCATAGGTTTGATGCTGACTAAACCTTTACTAAGTAAGCCGTCTGCTTTAGCTTCCAAAAGTGGATTACAAAGATGAGAAGAAACCATTTTTTACGCTGTCTTCTTTTGTAAATTGCTCTTTCAAAGTCTTATTTAAATGTGGAATTTTGGAAAGTGTTTCCTCAGCTCAAATTACTTTAGCAATCATCTTGTAATTAAAGTCACTTGAATGAACTTAGCCTTATCCACACTATTTTTTTCAGTTGTTGATGTATAGTTTTATTTCACTTACAGACAGGTTTTGCTCTTTCTTTTCCCAGCCTCCAAGTACGAGAGAATTACTTGCAATGGTTTCATTTTACCCAAATTAAAAATATTAAGGCGGAGGAGAATGTGGATTGAGCTGTGTTGACTCTTGTACTGACTGGTCAGAACACTTCTTCCACAAGGGCATGGTTTGAACAACTCCCAACAAATACAGATTCTTTGGAGACCGATGTTAAGCTGTGTGAGTACTAGATTCTCTGGCTAGCGCCAGGGTGTAGGATAAACTCTTGTGACAGTTACTGGAAGCTGTTCTTGCCTATTTAGTTTTGTTGTTTCAATTATATCCTCCAACTGTACCCGGGTTGCAGTTGTTGATGTGGAGTTTTCTTCCTAGTACCCGGTAGCATTTTCCAGCAGCCGCTTTCCTGCGCCCGGCTGTGCAGGGGGCTGGGTTTGGGGTGCAGGACACCCCATGGGCTGGGGGTGCATGGAGCAGAGCAGCTGCCCCTCCAGCCCTTCACTCCGCCTGGCAGCACGTTTGGCCAGAACTAAACCAGCTCAGTGAGGCACCTTGCTAAACTCTCAGGAAATCTCATATTTTTTGCCAAGTTGTTGTGTTTTCTGCCAAGCACGCCTGCAGGGCTGCCTGTGAGCATCACTGCCAGCTCACCAAGTTCCTGTGGTTGTGACTCGGGGACATGGCGGAAGGCAGAGGTAAACACAGCCTTGGATTTCTTCTGAAAACTTACCCTGAGCATCCAGAAATTGAAGACGTTTCTACAGGCGTAGCCGCTTGAACTGGCACACGGAGCAGCTGTTGGTGCCGTGAGGAGGTGCAGCCGGACGGGCCCTGTGTGTGGCACCAAGTCCCAGCTCGGCTCTGCCAGCAAAGCTGCAGCCTGAGCACCGCGTAGGACACGCGGCGGAACATGTAGGACACGCAGTGCACCATGTAGGACATGCGGCAGAACACGTAGGACACGTGGCACACCGTGTAGGACACGCGGCGGTGTCCTCCCCAGGCTGTCACGGGAGTTATTTGTGAGCCAGCGGGCACAGGGCTCCTCCGGGTCAGCCCATTCCACTCGAGCACTATTGTTTAGCGGCTCTCTGGGTGCTGCTGAATGTGGAGGTTGTTACGTGGAGGTGATGGAGAAGATGATTTGTTCCTGATCGATGTTTGGGTTTTGCTCCCAGAGCTGCAATGTCGCACATCGTAGGCTGTGCTGGCGCTGGGGAACCTGGGGCTTGCCTGGGAAGTGCTGCGGGAGGGAACGTGACCCATTCCTGCTGCCCAGGGATGGCCTCGGGCTGGAACCGCGTTCTTAATGCTTGTCGGGACATGAAAGACTCGCAGAAAAGCTGCAAACTGATATTGATTACTGGCTTTTATCTTTAATTGCTTTAAAACTCTTGGGCGTTCTAAGTAATTATCTACCCTAAGTAGCTGAGAAAAAGAACATAAAATTAAGTAAATCTGTGCTGAAATTGTCAGACACAAAGCCTTTGTGAAACAAAAATCATTTGTCAAGACTTTGGTTTTTTTGAGGGTTTTGGTGGTTTTTTTCAGGGGTGCTTGTATGCTTTGAAAGCCTATGAGTCTTCGTTTACTGGGCTGATATTTGGAAGAAAACAGTTATTAAAGTAGAAGCTTAACTTCAGATAGTGATTTTTGGTTTAGTCTGGGTTTTTTCTTCCATTAAGGCTTAGTCTTGAGGAAATGAGATGTGGTAGAGCCAGTTTACCAACAACCACAACTTCGTGTCTCCGGGTTATGTTAACGTTTTCTGGGAAGCAGTTGTTAGTCACGGAATCATACACGTGTTGCATTCTTTATTGTAAATTAAAGATAAAGAAAATCGAAGACAGTGGAAGTATTGACTAGTATGCCCTCCTTTTTGTATCCTATGACTGAGTCAGATTATATCTCATTTTGCTTCGTGCTTTTCCTGCCTTACTTCAGAATATGACTGTGGAACCGAGGTGCTGATCTCAGCCTGGTCATTCGGCAGTTTCCTATGTTAGGTTCTTTTCATTGAGTGTAAAGATGTATGAGAAACATTCTGTACAGGGCAAGTTCTTACAATAAGATGCGTTATTAATGTTATGATAAACCCATTTACATGGATGCTGAAGGAACACACTCATTTTCAATATGTAAAGGGAATAAACGGGAGGCTTTGGGGCCAGCCCTTCCGTTCGGGTGTTGGGTACGCGTGCGTTTCGTGCTCCTGTGCTGGGCTGGGCTGTCATCTGGGGCTCCAGCACCCTGCACTGGCTCTTGTCCTGGTCGTGTTTACTGCCTGCAGCTTTCAGGTTTGGTCCCTGGTACAAAGCAAGATAACTGTATTTAAACTGGGTAAGCTGCCTATCTCCTAGTCTTAGTTTTCAGCTTAAAATAAACTGCTGTGTGGACTGGTCTATATTGGTCACAGGAGGAGGGCATCCCGGAGTCGATAAGGAAGGATCAAGCTCAAGTGTTGCACTGAAATGTGTTGGTTGGTTTGTTTTGATTTTCTTGTTTTTTCCCTCTCAAAATTAACTGGAAAAAGCTCAAATGCCAAAGTCACAGTTGTGCGATTTAAAAATGATCCCGGGCAGCTTATGTGTTTTCAAATGTATGTATTTATTTCTCCTGATAGTGTCGGGTGTTTCTCCTTTCTTGCAAGCAAGTTAATCTGGGTCGGTTTAAGGTTTTAATTTAGACTCTGAGAGGTATCTTTATTTAAATAAAGACAGATCTTTCTGATTTTTCTTTGGGGATACCTCATTTTGTATTAACACGGACACAATTGAGTTATCATCCCTTTTCCATACCCACCTTGCTACACCTTGTATGTCAGATGGGCAATTTGTCCTTTCGATGAACTTCCTGTGTTGTTTCTCTCAGTGCAGGTTTCTCTGGTCACTAGGAATGGAAATGAGAATATTCTCCTTTGGAAACGCCTCCTGTCACTTTGAGGAGCACTGGTGATCACTTACAGCTTTGCGTCTGGTGATGAAACAAGAGGCTTAAATAACAAGGACAGGAATAGTCGAGTGTTAGCTCACCGACTAAAAATATTTCTCTGTTGTTTTTTTTCCCCAACAGTTCCCAAATATGTTTGGATTCTTAAATGAATCTTCTGCAAATGACCGGGATGCGTTCTTATGTTGGGACTAACCACATTTAGGTCAGCCTAGCGGGAGAACATAGGATGCAGATCAAACTCCTGCAGTACTTACAGTAAAGACGCTTAAGCCGGTAGCAACCTCCTGTGTTTTAAAAAGAGTTGAATTGATGAAGGCTAAACTTTCAAATTACAGTTCCAGGTAAGAATGTCAGTTTTGTAACAGTCCAGCTGTGTATGAGTGGTCTAATATACATAAGATGTACATTGCAGTGGTCTATATGTAACAATGAATGGAATCAATGTAGAGGAGGGCAGCCTTCAATCAGTAAGTTGACTTGACAGGGACCTGGATGCTTGGGACAGCTCAGAGTTTTGTGCGTGGCACAGGCTAGGACAGGGGTTTGCATCTGGAGTGCACTGGGCTGCATAGAAAGAACAATTCCCGGGCAAGCTGTAAGGAAGGTTTTTGTAAGAGAAGTTATCCTGAGACATGCGGCACAAACTCCTTTTGAACCGACCTTTGATGTGACACCCGATGGCCCGAGCTGCGCTGGAGGAGCCCTCAGCACCGGGGCGCTGGGAGGGACAGCTCGAGCTCTTTGTCACAGTGAAGAAAACAAGGTGTCACCTTTGTGCTGAGGTCTCTGGGAGCAGTTAAAGCCGGATCCATTCCATGCTGCGGGGCTGAACCCTGAGCAAACACGCGTTTCCTTCAGGACACTGCGATTGTACCATTTGGAAGGACTGAACAGCTTTCAGAAGTGTCCTGGTTTTGTTAAAAAACGAGTTTCTCTTTTAGTGAATTTGCCTGTCAGCCAAAGCCTTCATGTCAGCTGCATTTTCCTGGAGAACCAGACACATGTTTTGGCAAACCCAGCAATGGAATGCAAACTTATTGGTAAGTACAGATGGACATCTCGCGAGAGGGGCAACGAGAAACCGGTGACCGAGAGACTGACCAACAGTGAATAACATTCCATTCACCTGAATACTTCATATAAAAGTGGGAGATCATGAGGATCTCATTCCCTCTCCCTTTTCCTTTTTCCTCATGGCCGACATTAGGAGAGGACCTTGCTGGTTGTCCCTGTGAACGGAGGCCAGTGAGAGACTGAATCCAGCTCCGGTTGGCTACAGAGTCTAATCCAGGACTTTGGGTGCTGGCTCTGCAGTTGCTGAGACTTTCAAGATTGGTTTTGTATATTTGTATTATTTTCTCGATTCTTATCAGTAGCATCAGTAAAACATCTTTAATCTTTCCAACTCTCTTCTCTCTGTCCTTCTTTCCCTCCCGATCGCCTGTGCTGAGTGGGAAGGGGGGAGAGGAGGTTGACAATAGATCTGCCAGGGTTTGATTGTCACCCCCAATCTTAACCCTCGACAAGAAGTCACCAGAGATTTTGAGTAAAGTGGCTTTTCAAGGGCTTGGAGGGGTCCAGCCTTTAGACGCTTCTGAAATCAGGTTGTGTAGGTGTTTCAAAAACCTGAAAAGCTTTAAAATAAAGGAAGATGGAATAGATGGGGGGGGTGGGGAAAAAAACCAAACCAAACGTGTTGCTTTGGAAACAGAGGAATGGCAGAGCTGTTGGCAGGTGTTGAATGCAGCAGAGGGGACGGATGAGGACATGTGGGGGGATCGAAGCCACAAGTCGCGGTCGTTCGTGGTGTACGTTGTGCCTTGGACGCAGTGGTTTGTTGCAGCTGAGCTCGAGAGGCAGAACATTATTTCTCGCTCCTTGGAAAATGTGATAATTACCAAAGAGTGGGCTCACAAATCAGAAAAAAAAAACCAAGCATGCCCTGTCTTTCTATCAACACCCACTAATTAATCAGAACTAAACAGGGTGTCTGCCAAAAGGATGTGTTTTTCAGGACACGATTCCAGATGGTTCTTTCTAAACCGTATAAATATATGTATTTTAAAACTGGTAACAAAGAAGACTGTAAAATAAACTGAAATCTTGCATTTTAAAAGCCCCAGATATTTAGAACACATAGTAATGCAATTTAGCCCAGCCGGCTCCGGTGTGCCCTGCGGCGCTGTCACCTCCCTGTCGTCCCGTTAGCCCCTCGTTTATCGCTCCAGCTCCACAGCTGAGCTGTTGCCCTGTGTTTCTGCACCCTCCTTTGTATGAAATGCTTGGCTGTTGCACAAGTTATGGTCTGTTAAGTGTTTTTTCAGACAAGGTGCAATTTCATTCTGCTCCAAGAATGGTCCCTTTATGAGAAGGATCCTGTGAGTGCGAGGCTGTCGATGGCTTTGGGTTTTAGCCTGTGCTTGACGCCTCTTTGGTCTGGGGTTGCAGGTTGAGGGCCGTGGTGTGACGTGGAGGAGCAGCTGCTGGTAGTTGGATGGGCTCACAGCTTATAAACCTATACGGGTTCACTTCAGTGTTTAGAAAGCGGGAAGATGTTTGCTGAGATGTATAGGGCAGTAAATATTTAAAACCACAACTCTGCAGTACAGAATACTTTGGTTCTTGGGTTATTTGGTGTGAAACACCAGTGTTGGAGGTTCACAGAGAAGTAGTTTGCGGTGTGGACCTTCATGCTCTGGGACAGAATAAACTTGATGCGAGCCTTCCCGATGGGTTTAAGCTGTTGATTCCCAGGGACGATGCGCTGCTTGGTTATCTCCGGTTTCCCAAAGGTTCTCGGGGTCTCAGCTCACCTTTCGCTACAGCTTCAGGCACTACGTTTTCTGCTCTTAGTAGACAAACTGCAATCTCAATAGCTGCTTTTTGAGCTTTTTGTCTAAACACAATGGTGTCTCTCCCTCAGTTGCGGACCACTGAGCTCTTGCCAGCTCCCATTTGCTTGAGCTTCTGAATAATTCCTACTTCTGGGAAAAAAAGAAGTGTCTTAAGGCCTTGCAGCTTAAAGTCAGTGTCTGTGTGCTGGAGTCGGTTCTGTGAGGATGAGGCAAGGCTGAGGTCATTTGGAGGTGGCAGGTGAAATATCTTTGTGCTTCGGTGTGACCCTTGCTAAGGCATTGGCAGAGCTTTGATGTGGAAAGCTTAGGTTGCTGCTTTGGGCCAGCTGTAACTGGTCCGTGTCGCCACTCATCAGTTTCAGGGCTTCAGGAGGGAACAGGGCAGATTAGCAGAGAGCAGCGCACAAAATCCTTGGTTTTGGGCAGCTTTCTGGTTCTTGTGACCGGTTTCCATAGCAGGGAAATACACAGCTTTGGTTAAACCTGTTACGTGTGACTTTGTTGTTGTGCTCTGCGATGGTTCCTGTGTTTAACCGCGGCGCTGAGCCGCGTAAAACCTGCGGGTGTTCGGGAGGTGGGAGCTGCTGGGGCGTCCCTGCCCCGTCACACTGACTCCATCACCCCACCAAAACCATCCAGGGCATTCTTGTGAACCGGCTGGCACCTCAGCATCGTCAAGGGTAGAAAATGAGATCATGCTGTGCATAGTTGGGAGTTTGTGTATTATTGGTACTGAGTATGAGGGAGAATTTGTATTTTGAGTTGAAGATCCCAGCATGTGCTGGGATTCCTCTTGTCCCACCTACAAGAAGACAAGTTAAGCAGAGATTTTGTGCTGCCAGATCTAGCAAGGTGATGCCACAGGTGTGTATGGGGCTTGGGTACCATGTACACGCTTCCACTGGCAAAAGAAGCCTCATAGTCCCAGTGCTGCTCAAATCCTCATCTGTTCAACAGCAGCACAGCGTGGGGGTTCTTATTTCTTCTTCTGAACATCTGCCAGCCCCGTGCAACGAGAAGAGCGGCTCACAGCTGCCGCTTGGAGGAAGGTGGCGCAGGGCAGGGTTCCGCGTGTGTAGGAGTGAGGGGTGTCCCTGGGCGATGCTGGTGGTAAAACCCCCATCATTTCCCTCCCCCGGCAGAGCACCTTGTTTCTCTCCAGCCTCTTTTCGCTTCCCCAGCCCCCAGCTGCAGGCCGCTGAGGTGCAAATCGCTCTGTCCACAACTGCTTTTAACCGATAACCGTTAATCACCGCCTTTTGCAAAACAGCCTGCAATGTATTTTATTTCTCTTGCTCTTCTGCTGGCCTGCCCTGTTCTCTCTCATTCTGATTTGTAGCTCTACATATGGGTATGTTAATGGAAAAAACCTTGAAGGGACAGACTGTGTGCGCTCAGACAGCCGCTTCAGGAGGAGTACGCGTTTAGCTGCTTAGATTTCCATGTACGTACCGCACTATGGCTCAGCCGAGCAAGTGGAGTGTGCATTTAATTTAGTGAATGTCTTTCCTAACCTGTCACAGCGCTGCTTGTTTTGCTGGAACATATGGTCTGGTGGGGCTGTTGATTCAGCAAAAATAACGATAGCCAGTAGAGCTGATCAAATGCTCCAGAAATAGTTTATCACATGAATTATTCAATGACGGTTGCTGTTTCTTATCACATAATGCGTTTGACCAGCTGGAGGCTGGTGCGCGGGAGCTCGCTGAGGGGCTGTTCTGCTTCGCTCACCTGTGCTGCAGGTGCGGAGGTTTCCTGTGCTCCTCAGGGGTGGTACAGGTGGGACGGGAGAGCCCGGAAGGTCTGGTCAAGGACTGAAGTCCTCTTAGAACGTGTCCTAGTTAGCAAAGCCATAGAGGGTCCCTCAGAGCCACCAGCTGAGCATGTTAGAGATGCTGCAGTTGATTTTTGTGCATTGGTTGGAAGCTGCTGCAGCTGTGCAGGTAGAAGGGATCACTGCACATGCTCGGGGGCTGAGGGAGCCTGGGGTGGTGGGCGTCTGGTGCAGATGTTGGTTTCTGTGGTATTTTTATACATTCACTCTTGCATCCTTTTTGAGATAGACAGTCATTAAGGAGATGTGGGTCCCCTTAGATCCGTGACGAAAGGCTGTGGTGAGCAGAGAACGTGAAGCCGTGATGCTGATGCGTGGCGCTTAGGAGGCACCATTGACAGGATCCCCTCCCATTGTGCTGCTCTTTTCCGTGGCCACCGCTTTCACAGAAGAAAAGGGCGAGGAGGCTTCCCCGGGGCTGTGCTGTGTTCCGAAGGCTCAGCCTCGGGGCTGTGCTGTGTTCTGAAGGCTCAGCCTCGGGGCTTGCTCAGCCCAGGACCTGCTCCTCAGCCTGGGCAGAGCTGCTGCCCTCTCGGGGTGGTTCAAGGGGACCCATGGGGGGAAGGACCGGGCTGTTCCCGTGATGGCTGCTGCGGGTGCCGTGTCTCGCGGCGGGTGCCATGTCTCGCGGCGGGTGCCGTGTCTCGCGGCGGGTGCCGTGTCACACTGTGGGTGCCGTGTCTCGCTGGGGCACTTCCATGGCAATGTTCCCCACTCTACCCTCAGCTTCTCGTTGCAGCTCCTGGAACTGAGCGAACCTTCCCTCGCGGTGACCCAACTGCACGTGGGGCTCTGCTGAGCAGCGCTGCATTTAAGGCAAACGCAAAGATGATTTTGTCTTTCTTGCTTTGAATGTTAATCGTAAGAGCTATATCTGTTCCTCAGTTAGTGGAGTCCATGAAAAGCTCTGTGCTGGCAGCCTGGTGTGAGCTGAGGAGGAGATGTCGGCCACTTGTGCTGCCCCGGGGTGGACTCCACCCTGCTGCAAAGCCAGGCAGGATCTTCATCCTCCCGGTGACCAATCAGCCCCAGGTTAATTGGGCTCACAGTGAGAGTTTCACAGTGCTGCCCGTACCATCTTGTGCACTGCGAATTCAGCAAATTCTTTGGAGAAGGAAGGGTTTAAAAGTCACAAGCCAAGAGCTGAACGTGTCCCAGTGTCACCTCAGTGCCTGTGACCCCCACCCGTCACAGCGGGGTGGGATCCAGCTGCTCCCAGTGCATTGGCCGGTGCAGGGAGAGCGAGGGGGAACTGCGGCCTGTATGAATGCTTTGAGTACCAAAGGACGGCTCCAGGTGCAGCTCAGGGCCACTTTCTTAGCAACAAAACCTTTTGACAAAACAAACCAAAGCCACTTGACAAAACCGTTCCTGCCCCAACAGCCTGGACTTGCCCTCGGGCAGCTTTGCTGGGGGAGCTACCTGTGCCACAGCGTCTGAACTCCCGCATTTGTGCGCTGTGCTGTCCCGCAGCATCTGATAGCATCAGAAAGCAGCAGAGAGCATTGCTGGCCTTGCAAGAGTGTGTTAGGAACCCATCTCTACCCTCAGACCGAGGGGAGGAGAGCGGGCACTGTATTTTGGCAGAGGTTCCTTCGCGTATTTACATTTTCTGCTGAGATGAATTGCCTGTAATGGCTAAATCTGAGCGACTCAGTTCATTGGGTTTTTTGGTTGTTTTTCGTGTTCTTTTCTCGTTTGTTTTCCCCTGCAGCCTTGCGGTCGTTCTGCAGCGCTGCACAGGGATGCAGCTCCGAGTCTGGTTAAATAGCGCTTACTTTCACAGTTTATCACAATCCTCCTTGATCTTTCCTCCTGCCACTGAAGCCATGCTTAGCTATCTGTCACGTGGCAAGCATTCAAGTTAATAGTGTAGTTAATAGCTGAGCACCCTCATGGCGGTGGCTCTAACCGTGTTGGTCATGGTACAGTTGGGAGAACCCCTCCAAAGCCAGCTGTGGTGCCACCCTGTCCTCCGTATGGCAAATGGGGCCGGTGAGCTCAGATGAGCACCTCGGTGGTTCACTGGGGCTGCAGCGGATGCTCTGCAGATGTTTCGGAGCTGCTGTTGAACACCCCCTCGCAATGCAGCCCTGTCCCACCCCTGGTGCCGGGTCTCCCTCTCTGCTGCTGCAGCAATGATTCTCTGCGATCCGGCACCTGTTGAGGAGCCGTCCCCGGGAAGGGAGCTGCTTGCAAGACCGGAGTGTACAGGACACAGTGTGAAGCACATGGACATCGCTGTAGACATCCGAAGACGTGCTCCAGAAGGTATGTTGTTATTCTGACTTGCAATTTGCTTCCCAGCTGTTACTCTGACCCAAATTTCATTTTTGTTTTATTTTAGTAGCTGAATGAACATCTTTCTCTCATGAGAACGTTCTGTGCTTGGCACAAAGGAGTTACCTCTCTGGAGTGACGGTACTTTGGGCTTTTCATTGCCATGGCAAAGGGTCTTATGTGGCATGAAAATAAGCTGAAACCTGCTACATTCTCCACCGTCGACACCAGCGGTAGCTGCAGCGTCCCCCAAGGGCTGCGGGTCCTGCATTCATTCTGCCGCGAGCCCGTTCCCGATGGGTGACGCTGCGGGAGCTGAACCCAGCAATAGCAAGGGAAACGGGCTTGAACATGAGAAGGTCATGTTGTGTTGCTTCTCTGGTTTCCCAGGCCCGCTGCGTGTCCCCGAAAGACCCAGGTGAAGCTAAAATTAGCCGGATAAATATTTATAGTAGATATGTTAGGATATAATCCTCAAGGGGTCTGGTTGCTCTCTCTGTGCTCCAAAATGTACTAAAGGGGAAATAGTAGCGCTATAAATACCGCCGTGTTCAGCTAGGTCATTACCTTAGGGGTGTCTATGGTTGTTTTCCAGGGACTAAAGTTGCAGCAGGGAAAAAATTAACAGGGAACTGAGAAACCGGTGCAGGGTGATCCCTTGGCAAACGATACTTGGGCTGCAAGGCTTCGGTTACGCAACGATTCATCAGTACAGTAGCAATGGGGTTTAAAGTCCTTGTATGTGCAAGTCACGGCAGCGATTTGTGCAATGTTTGTACAGGCTGGTCAGACCATTTTGTTGCGTATTTCTTCGGAGAAGCCCCAGCCTGCAGGTGTTTCGCTTTGCTTGTGGTCGGGCTTTTTAAATTTCCTTTTCCTTACATTAGAAAATAGACCAGTGCACAAGCTTGTGAAGATTCAGACAAAAATAATAGGAGTATGTTATTTTCCAGCTGTCAGTTTTCCACACCGATTTACTTAGACATCTTCCGAAGTATTTAATATCTATAGACAAGCAAAGCACAACTTTCTGTAGTAAATGTGTTTCTTTGATTTGGTTTTGCTCTTTCCCTTTACAGGAGCAAAGCTCAGGGTGCTGCTTTGTGCTTCCCCAAGAACAGGCTGCTCCGACTCCAGTAACCAAGCGGCTGCAGTTTGCAGGAGTTAAAAGCAGCTTGCACAGAAAGTAAAAGGACCTGATTTTCATAAACCCATGCTCCCCAGCTTCTTTGGGAAAAACTTTGTGGTTAATGTGCTGCTCCCTTGACCAAGAAGCTCCTGGCAGGTGGGAGTCTCGCTGGGAAATGTTTGAAATAAATCCGTCTAGCTGGTCCACAAGTAGTGTTTTACCCTATGCAGACAGTACATGGAGTATAGTTAGGTCCATGTCTACATTTAGTGTGTTGTTCTGAAGCACCTGACGAGGCAAAAGGTCTGAATTGTGGGGACGTTGTCTTTTGAGTATCAATAGTGAGCTGAAACTCTCCTGTGTCATCAGTGTTGGGGTTACATAAGCAGTAAAGAGTTGGTCGTGCTTGAATTTGTCATGACTCTGTTGTTGATTTTTCAGCTTCCTTGTGACAACAGGAGCTCTGGAAGGGAAGGAATAAAATATCTTTGCTGAATGTAGTAACGAAGATGTGAAAGAGGTGAGTGAGTGAAGTGTGCTGTGAACTGTGCTCTGGGCTGGGCTTCCTGGGGCCTCCAACGAGTTGTCCCAGTGCATCTGAATACATTTTGAACTGGGATGACCAGTGTGGTGGAGCAGTGCCCTGTGACAGGCACCAACCAGCTTGCCTCACCCAGAAAGAGAGTTTAATTTCTCTACTGTCAATCACGTTTGGCACAGTTTAATCTAGTTCCATCACCCATCCTTCACGCCTAACTCCCTACACTCCTTTGCCCTCTGTTTCAGATCCTCCTCCTGTGGTTGTGCATCATTATGTTGAGTGGGCAGCTGCAGTCACTCCCCAAACACCTGCTGAGCTCTGGGAACTTTATCACAGATCAGTCAGCATCACGTGGTGGCCCCAGATTACGCTGAAACAAAATCCTCTTCGTTTCTCTCCGTTTTCTGTTTTCCAGGTGGAAAGCTGAAAATAGCCCTGTTCAAACAGACCTCCCACAGAAGCCTGCGTGAGTCTGGCAGACACTAGAGATCGAATCAGTGCTTCATGGTTTGGTTTTCACTTAATAGTTCATATCAGCATTTGAAAAAATAAATAATGCTACCCCTTCTTCACTGAAGAGCTTTCAGCTTTGTGCTTGATGATTGCATTTATTTGATCCTGTACAAGAAGACTGATTTTCATGTGATTTCCTGCTAATGTCAAGCCATAAAGCAGCCCGGAGCCTCATCCCACAAGAGCTTCCCCAGCTCTGGCTGCTGGCTGCAGCAAACAGTGCTTTCTTCCCAATAATTAAATCCCTGGGGAGCATCAATAGCTGGGTTGCTAATATCGCATTTAGATAAGAAGGAGGAACTGTAGGTGATGCGGGAGAATTGCTTTGAAGAATCTGCTGTCTCTCTAAAGCACTTTCTAACTAGAAGGCAGATGTCTATCAAATCATCCTCTTGCCAGTTAAATTTAGGACTGAAGTTGGTGCTGCTGTAGAGCTTCAGGAGGGCCAGCCCTTTGAGCACACCGGCTCACCGCTCCGGCGGTGCTGTGGATCGACGCAGGCTGCGATCAGACGTGTCCCGCAGCACGCCGGACCTGCCACGCTGTCCCCCCTCCTGGCTGCCCGGGACCGCAGGTACCGGGGCAAGAGCTGCAGTCAAACCTCCCTTGGCAGGTGGAGCCTCTTCCCACCCCTGCTCGGGCAGCCCGGTGCTCCAGGACATGCTGTGTCACAGGCTTCCCAAGCATGTACCTGTGTCACAGGCTTCCCAAGCATGTACCCGCACCCACCCCTCGCATCAGGAGAACAAACACCCCAGAGCACTCGGTGGGAGCAGGGGTGATCACCTCCCCCAAACACACCAAACTGTTGTGTTCCAGAAGAGCTGAACACTCGCAGCCTCAGCCACAGCTGATGGGAGCTGCAGCGAGAGCTCAGCAGTCATGGCAATTGCACTCCTGGGAATGAAAGGAGATGGGTTATCCTGCCATGAACCTTCAAAAGCCCTGGTAGTGCAGTGGAAGTGGTTTGTAATAGCAGGGATTCATTTGTTAATAAACTTCCACTTGCTCGTCCTGTCCCTAATTCAGTGGGCGTCCAGCGCCAGCCTCTGCTGCAGGGCGGTGCTGGAGCTCGGGAGGAGCAGCTCAGTGCTCTGGGGATCTTGGCAGTACCACGGGCCTGAAGAACACCCTGCTAGCTCATAGTATAGGTGGGTTAACAGATGTACCTGTTTACTAGCTTGCTTAGCAGCTTGTTTCCTTCTGGAGTATACACTGTGCAGAAAGAATAGCAACTGTAGTATTTTTAGGAGAGTAAGTTTAAAGAAAATATACATAGGAAAGAGGGATTGACTAGATCAAACACTGATGGGCAACGGTCTTGCAGTGGCAGGGAGAAGAAAAATATGTTTTACTGGGTTTCCCTGATTACTGAAGAAATCCCAAGCTGTGTGTTTTGCTGTTTTATGTATCGAAAATCCGAAGGCATGTATCAGGGCATTACCCAGGGCTGGTGTCCCCAGGAAGGGTGCTGGTTCCTGCAGCCGGGTGCGCGGTGACAGCGTCCAGCCCGTGTCCCCCGCTCGGCTCCTCCGCCTTGGGCCTCAGCCTCTGGCTGATGTTTCTCCTGCCTATTTTCGGTGTCTTTATTGTCTGCTCAATGCCAGTGCAGCCTGGCTGTTGGACGCAGGGGGTCCCCTTATCCAACCATCACCGCGTTTGGGTCCGTTACGGGAGCTGTTTGTGCTGGCAGGAGGCAGAGTTTGCTGTCTGGTCTGTCCCACAGGTGGGTTTTTGCCATGTGAACAATGGCTGGCCTTTCTGTTCCGCCACACAACAACTAGAAGTTGGTTTATAATTAAGCTATAAGGCAAGACACACCATGGGTTTCCGGGTGACTGAAACGTGCGGCGGGTGCTGCTGGTTCTGAGGCAAAAGGATAAAGTGGGTTCAATGTAATACTCACCTGCCTGAATTGCTTTGTCAGAGCCTGCAGTATTTTTATAATAATCATGCTTAATGCTGAGCACTTAGCACTCTTCATCTTCAAAGCACCTTGCAAACGTTAACTAATTAATTGCCACAACAGCCCGGTGAGGGAAATGAGAGCAGGCAGAGGATGTTAAAAGCAGAGTGGCTCCTCGGGGGAGAATTAATGTTTCACTGCACACTCTAGGACAGTGGAAGAAGCCCAAGTGAAGCGTGCGAGTGGCGGGAACGCCTTTCGTCCATCACCGGGCAGGGGCAGCGGGGCCGTTCCCGGGCCCAGCTGTGCCCCGAGCGCCCAGCCGCTGCGGACCCGCAGTGGAGCCTCGCAGGCTGCTGCTCGCGGGGCTGTGCGCGTCGGGGCTCTGCTCTGGAGGGGCGTTTAGGAAAGCCACGGCACTAACGGGTCTCTTTACAAAGTGAGGCCGACACAACCTTTGAATTCTGTAGTTTTTCTGACTTGTAGGATGCTCTGCTTGGCTTAATGAGAAACAGCTGAAGTCTCCTGACTCCAGGGGTGACCGATGGATGACATCTCTGCTTCAGGGAGAAGAAGGTAGAGCGGGACTGGTCTTCCTGAAAGAGGTGGGAGCATTCAGTTATTTATGGTTAAGTCTTTTGAAAGAAATTAAACAGTACTATACCAGAACAACTCATTGCATTTCACCTGGTTTTACCCTCTCCTGAAAAAAAAAGTAAGTTAAACATGTAATCAGAAACTTCAGAAGCAGCGTTTTTACTGATAGTTTGTTTTGAGTAAGCCTTGCTCTTAAAACTAGAGAGGCTTAGGAGGTTGGTGGTGTTTTCGGAATGACACAAAGAGGTGCTGCAGAGCCCCTCCAAAAGGCAGCAGGCGCATTTGGGAGAGGATGGCAGAGCAGAGGCACCGGCGCCTTGTGCTTTGTCGTGGTCACAGCTGGAAATCAAGGAGTTTCGTAAGTGGAAATCAAGTCCAAAGCCGAGTAGGGCATAGCCCTCTTTTCCCTTATGGTTTGTGTGTGTACCGAGCGGGTGCGCGGCTGCCAGCCCAGCGGTGACAGGCACGCAGCCGCAGGGCCATGAGGCACGTTCAGGAGAAAAGCATCAGTATCTTCTTTGGTGCCATGATTAGACTGCTGCCGCGTCCTTTATTGGGGCTGACCTTAAATTCGGCTTCAAACAGCACCTTGTGCGCAGCACAGCTGGTCCTGCTGGGTCAGGTTGAACGCGGGGGCGCAGGGGAGAGCTCTGGGCACGGCGCGGTGTGACTTGCGGTGCCGGCACCGCGGCCGCTCTGCTGCTCGTGTGCAGGGAAACCAGTGGAGTGGTTTCTCCAAAAGGTGTTGGTATGGGAATGCAACACACAGGGGGAGAATATGGGGATCCGCCTGACATTAGGGAGGTTTAGCAGAAGTCACCTCTGGTGAGGAAAAGCAGAGAGGCAGCAAGGACTGGTGTACATGGGAGAGAACTTGATGTTTCACTGTTGATCTTGTCGGCTGATTTGGTTCTGATAAGTTCCCGTGTGTGCACGATTATTAGTCAGTATTTACAGTTAAACACTGAAGAGAAGGCTGTTACAGTCAAATAAAAATGAGTTCTCTGCAGGCCTTTATCGTGCCCAACACTTAACAAGCCCTTTGGCACTGGGTCCCTTATGAAGGTGACAGAAGCAGCCTCCCGTGTCCCCTGCAGTCGGATCTGCTGTTGGAGGGAAACACCAGCATGGTTTGTCCATGGGATCATAGAAAATCCAGAGCTTCCCATGTTGGAGCAGACCCAAGGTCTCTTGTGCTTTATGCACAAGCCCATCGTAGGAAGGATGTGCTGTTTCCTGACACTCCTGGCAAACCGTTTCCTTCCCTGAGATGAGCAGAAGTCCTTACGCTTGTCCAGGACTCATCCAGACATCCAGTTCACTACCAGGACCCGTGCAGGAGCTGTGGGAAGCCAGCGTGCCCCGTTCTTCCCCGGGCTCTCCCAGCAGCAGAGGCAGCCTCTGCTCAGCTCGTGTTCTCTGAGGGAAAAGAGGAAGAAGGGGAAGGCAGAATGATGCAAAGTCTGTCTTGTCTTTCTCTCATTTGCGTGTATTTTCTGGGCAGGTTTTCCTGCTCTGACTCAACATTAGTAAGCTTTTGTTTCCCGGTTTGTAATCGTTCCGTGCTGATAGAGCAGGAAGGCTGTCGTCATACGCGGTTGGTGAAATGGCCCCTGACATTTCTGTTAACTTGTTTAAACAAATACATCTCAAAACCAGTTCTGTTTGGGAGGGCAGTGCGCAAGGTTAACTCTGTGTGTGCTGGCAAGTACTTGTATATGATGTTCTACTTTTCCAAGGAGGTGTAGATGTATTTTCATAGAGCTTGAGCTCCAGGCAGCAGCTAATTCTGCAAATACGTTAATGTGAATGTATTTTCTATTGGTTGTGGGGTTTATCTTGCTCTTTAGATGAATATAATTAAAATATTCTGTTTGCCTATCCAGATTTCAGGTATTTTCATAAGCGTGGTCTTGTTTGTGAAACAGGTAAGCTTACATAATAATAACATTTTCTGGTTTCTAAGAGGGCTATGACACAGAGCTACTGTAAGTAGACAAAAACTACCAAAGAAGCCTGCGACAGTGTTTCACAGCAATCTCTCTGTGCCCTCCATTTCTGCAGGCTCGTAGTCTGCTTTCTCTCAACACATCCATGGCATCGTTGATGAATCCCTTGGCCTGCGCACGTTTCAGCCTCGTGTTCCCGCACGTCTCAGAGGGTGAAACACGCACGGTCTGTGAGGAAGCAGCTGGGAATCGGGAGGGAATTTATGAGTTGCTTTCTGTCGGTTTTGTTTCACCGCCCAGCTCCAGCCCACCCGCGGGAGCCGCTGCCGCCCCTCCGGGGCCCGTCGGCCTGTCCGTGGGGAGCAGCGCTCCGGCTGCCCCCTTCTCCCTGCTCTCGGAGCAGCGTGATGAGGCTCCCCGTGACTGGCAAGAGGTTTAGAAGTGAAATGGTGCCCAGGCTTGTTCTGTTCCTCACATCCAACCCCCAGTGGGGAGCAGCGCTCCAGCTGCCCCCTTCTCCCTGCTCTCGGAGCAGCGTGATGAGGCTCCCCGTGACTGGCAAGAGGTTTAGAAGTGAAATGGTGCCCAGGCTTGTTCTGTTCCTCACATCCAGCCCCCAGTGGGGAGCACCGTTCCGGCTGCCCCCTTCTCCCTGCTCTCGGAGCAGCGTGATGAGGCTCCCCGTGACTGGCAAGAGGTTTAGAAGTGAAATGGTGCCCAGGCTTGTTCTGTTCCTCACATCCAACCCCCAGTTCTCACTCTGGCATCCTAGACATTCACTGAGACTCCGAAGCCTCTACCGTGCCCTGCGTGCAGCAGGTTTGCCCAGGGCTTTTGGAAAGTCCCTGACCAAGACTGCTATGCTGAGACGAGAAGTATTTTAAGGATTTGGGTTAGCTAAACTGTGATAAGCTGCCGGAAGAGATTTTTTTTTTTAGGTTGCGTTGAGCTCAAGGCAAAAAAAATCTTTAATCCACGAATCACACCTCGCTGAAGGTGGTTTTGTTTTGCATAACTGGTCAAATGGCAGTTGGTGTTTTCACTTCTGTTTAGAGCTTAGGAAAAACCTTGGCCTGTTTGAGCCCTGGGAAGGACTGTAGAGAGGCTGACGAAAGGAAAGGCCTCCCCTAGAGCAAGGAGCCACCAGACTCACAAAATGACCCAGAAAGGGTGTGAATTCAGCCCATGAATTGGGAGCTGGAATAGAGAACAGTATGGAGAGCTGCTTGTGACAGCCAGTGGTCCAAGAAGACACCTCTGTGCAGGTTTACGCTCACTTTTGGACTGAGAGTGTTACTAATCACGAAGGTCCCTCTTGTGCTTCCACTGAAGTTCCTGTCCCAGCTCCTCCAGCCTCGGGGAAGCCCACGGAGCCGTGGGTAGCAGCTGTGGATGTCCCAGGGTTTGGGGACCTGCTGCGGGGAACTGATGTGAAGCACATCAGGCAGTGTAGGTGTCCTTAACCTGTCCCTCCCCACCGAGAACACCAGTGCAAACCCGGCTTGTGAACCCCGTTGCTGGTGGTTGTGTGGCACACAGAGTAGCTCTGAAGTTGTAGTCAGCCTGTGGGACGTAGAGAGCTCCAGCTTGATTTTTGCAAATGTTCAGCATTCAGTAGCTGTGTTTGTGCCCATAGGATCAATTTACACAAAGTATTCAGCAGCTGCATGCTTTGCTCCTGGAGGAATCTGCCTCTTTCATTCCTCTCCGGTGCCCATCAGCACAACCAGAGAATCTCTCCAAGAATCTCCTTGTGTTGCCGTTATTTTTAGCGCTAAATTTCCCTTTCTTCTCTGCCCGTTCAGTAATCCTTCCCAGAATGCATCCGCATTCTTGCTTCTTTTTTTCCCATGCAAACATGGCGAGCAAGCTTTCAGGCTAACAGACGTAACTCGTGTGGCTTGGGATGACCACGGCGTGAGAAAGAAGCGCTCGTTTTGCTGGTCGTCTTGCACATGAGTGTTCCACACAGTCATTCAGATGTTTGAGGTTGGAATCCCGGGGAGTGCAGCCTGCGCAGATAGAGATTGATGGGAACGGCCCGTGGGGAGCGGTGTCCCCGCGGGGGCCTCTCCGTGATGCTCCTGTGCCAGCTCCGACTGCACGTGTCACACACACACGCTTGACGCTGATTGTGTTTTGCCACCTGACCGCCCTTCCATGGTCCAAACCTCAGCTGCAGCGAACAGGCTTCAGTTCCACACATGTCCTCCCGTTCCTGATGTGACCTCTGTGCCAAGGTTGGGAGAACCACCTTGGGAACCGGCTGTGAGCTGACAATCCTCCCCGCATACTGCTGGTGAAGAACAACCCCTCTCTGAAGCAACGAGCCCCGTGGAGATTGAGGTGAGGAAGAGCTGCAGTGTGCTCCTCGTGGGCACGGTGGAGAGGTGTGCTCTTGTCAAGGCTGTGCCTGCTGGGGACAGGAGTTGTGGGGGTTTACAGGCGCTCAGAAAGCGCTGGGTACATTTTGGGAGCTGGTTTGGTGTAGGTGCAGGCTGTGCCCCGAGGGCTCCTCCACAGCCCTGCTAACAGGAATAAGGCAGCAGAGCCTCAGGGGTGAGGAGTAACGTTTTCTGACAGTACTGTAAGTCCCAGTTTTGTGGCTCTTCAGGCAAAACTGGACTTTAGAAATATTTTTTCTGAGGTTTGACCTCCTAACAGCTTTGCACCAATGTAGCTTTAAACCAGTACAGCACCAATCCTGTCTGGATGCTCATCTATTGAGAACTGGTGTACTTCTGTTTGGCTTGGTATGGGGGCTTGGGTATGGTTGGTGGACAAATGTCTTCTTCCAGCTCCTGCCTTCACAGCAGAACCATCTGCTTTTGCTGAGGTTTCCGCAGATCTGCTGCTGGAGGTGCCCAACCTCCTCCAGACAAAACCAATTGGTTTTGGAGCTGCGGTTTCTATCTATATACATATAACTGCTGTGTACAGCTGGACTTACAGAGTTTGCAGTAATTTTTTTCCTTTAATGTTGCTTGCAAGCTTCTCTAACAAAGACTGATCCTTGACAAATGTTTCACAGCCCCCTGATAACATCACAGCTTGAAGGGCCACGTGTTGGAGGCCTCTTCTGCAGCAACAGGTTTTGACATTTCTGCTCTACCGTCTCGTATCGGGTCACCGGAGCGAGGTTTCCCGCTCGGTGCCGCAGGAACAATCACGGTTTGTGTTTGATCTGTGCTTCAAAGAGAAGCGGGGGTGCTGCTGCAAACCTCTGGGGGGGGGGCATCTTCTGGGGTAACGTGTGGTGGGGGGTTCTGACAAAATGGTTTTTAAGGGACCCATCTGGTTTGCACGGAGGGTTGACAGCATGTGGTCTTTGTTGTCTTTGGGACCCAGCATGTGCTCGGGGCTCCACTTGTGCCAGGAACGGTCACTGGTTTCGGGAGGTGGCCTTTACGCCGTGCTTTGGTTTCCCTTTCTGTACAACAGTGCCTCCCTTTCCCTCGCGCGGAACCCACCGTGTCAATAACGACGCACTCCGAGGCAACAGCGAGCACAGGCTGTCACTGTGGGGTGCAGTCACACCGAGCGCTTTCAACATGGAAAGAAAAGGGAAATGGCTTAATCTTTGATTTCTCCATTGTGAACCATCTTTTTAGATAATATATCAAATCAGCACTGCGCAAAGATTACAGAGCAGTCTTTGGTCCCAAGTATTACCAAGTTCCTTCCTTTGCTGTTACAGCCCCATCTGAAGTGCTATTAAACGCAGCACGTCACTTACAGCGTGTCTGAGCAGGCAAAAGAAATAAGAAGATCGGTATTCTGGCAAGTCAGCAGATGTCCCCGCTGGTCATTCTGTGTGTTGGGCATACCTTGACCGGCTTTGTGCTGCTGACTTCGGGTAAGATGGCACTCGGGTTCACCAGGACAACACGGCGCTCAGCACAGGTGGTGGGAATTAGCTAAATAAATACCCACACAGTCCGTGGTGAGACCTCCTGTTGCTGCAGGTGAACTTCTCCTGTAAGCCGGGCAGCTGTGCTGTGGTGAACGGTGTCAGCAGAGTGAGCCACAGCCCATCATGTCCTGCAGAACATTGCTATTTTGGGATTACTGCTCTTGCACTTGCCTCTGCATCCAGTTATATCAGTGCCTGAGAATATTCCCTAGCAACTCTGATTCTTTCACTGTATTTTCCTCTGGTAGGTGATTTTTTTTTCCTTTTTTTTGGTTCTAATTTTAACCACAGAAAACTGAACTGAGTAGATATACCATTTAGACACTGCGAGAAGTAAAGTATGAAACAAGGCAGTTTATTGTCCTGTCCCAGCTGGGCGAGCGTTACCCTGCTCAGCCAGCCCTCCCGGCGGGGCCGGATCCAGCCCAGCGCTCCCACCCCGGCTGCGCTGGGGACAGACCCATTGTTCCCAGCTAATTGTTTTCTCCTGTACAGAAGCCGACTTCCTTTGAACTGCAGTATAATGGGACACCAGGCATCACATTTCCTTCTACCCGCTCTCCTGTGGCATGTGGCAACCTGATACAGCTATGACCAAGGTAAATGCATGAGGCTGTTAAAGTCAACGTGTTTTATGAGAGCGTTGAAGAGAGAAATGCTGATGTGACGTGGCCTCGCATGAGCTTTCCCTGTTTGAATTAAGTAGACTGGTCTTGTTTCCTGCTTTCAGGCAACCTAAACGGATTAATCACTCTATAAAGAAATAACACAGTGTGACGGGGTAAACTTTCTGCAGGCTCAGGAACATTGGAGAAAAAGCAGTGCAAATCTTAGACTAAAGCTAAGACTTAGCTCCATCTGAGCTTTAACTGGACTGACCAGGTTCTGTGCTAGGCAAGTGCTTTCAGTTTTCTGCCTTACTCCTGCGACTTGTCAGCTCTCAGGCTTTCTCGTTTCTCCTCCAGTTCCCTGTGCAGACAATGGTGAGGCTCCTCCTGGGCTTTCAAGCTGTAACATCCCCAAATCATCCTTGGGCAACTCATCCCTCCGGTTGCTTCCACTGCCCTCCTAGCCCCTTGCTTGGCTGCAGCATGTCAGTTAACATCCCCTTGTCCAGCTCCTTTCCTGGGCTCTGGTGATGCGTTTGCCCTGCGGAGGCAGCGGGAGTGCTCAGGGTTCCCCCAGCAGCAGCCTCACCCCTCCGTGCTGGAACCGTCCCGTGTGCGTCCCCGCCTGCTCCGGCGTGCACGCCTGAGATTAAAGCATTTTCACTCCAAGTCCTGGTTTGGTGGGGGTTCTTTGGCTTTGTTTTGCAGGATCGTAGCGCAGGGTTGTACATGGCTGTGCTGTGAGTTGTTCCTCTCCCCAGCACCAGAGCACACGCTGCTGCAGGTCGCTGCCTCCCCTCCGCAGGGTAGGTACCTGCAGATGGGCCCGCGGTGTTCTGAGATCCATTTGCGCCCCACAGCTCAGATGACAGGCATCAATACTTGGTATTCGTTCCAGTGAAAGAGGGAGTGCTTCTTCCTGGCTCGGGTCCCTTTCGTGTGTCTGTATGTAAATCCATTATTATATTCTCTAACCAAAGAAATTCTGGGGATTCCCGGTGCATTTTATGTGACTCACAGCAATTCTTTGATTTTGGTATTGCTTTGGTTTTGGGCTGCGTTCGTGATGGGGTTTGTGTTTGTTCATTTGTTGGTTTGTTTATAAAAGCAGAAATAAACTTGCCCCGTTTTCTGTGAAATGGCAGCAGCAATTGAAGCTCCTCACATAGCAGGAGCGGGAGTTTGCCGGGCGTAACACGTAGGGCACCAGGCACCGCATAGTTTTGGGATTCAGGTCTCAAAGGCCGCTGCTATAGGAGGTACTCTGATATTATATAATATAGTCTGGTGCCTTTGGGCTTTAGGAAGAAACATAATTCTCTTAAAAACCCTTTGGTTACCGCAGCGCTTCAGGCAGAACGTCCCCGACCGGTGCCGGTGCCGGGCAGGAGGTGCCGTTCCAGCTCTCCCATCTCGGCTGCTTTGGCGCGGGCTCCCTGCCGCGCACAGAACCGCAGCACCGTTTGGTGCTGACCGGCTTCGCAGTGGAACATCCTTCCACAAGCATTACTTACGGGAAGAGAATGAACATCCCCTGTAAATGGCCTGGCCTGGTGGGGAGGAAATGGCTCATTTTGTGAAGTACACTGTTTACCGGATAGCGAATGGACCGTCTCCAAAATACATACTTAGCCCACAGGAAGAAAAATATCTGAGGTGATTCCGTTTTTATGTCACCGTTTAAATGTTATATAGTTCATAGCAAATCAAAATGTGTCTTTTTTCATGTGGGCTGAAACTGTCCTATCCTGTGCCAGGAAATTGGTAAAACCAAGTTTTATATTTAAGTAAAAAATCCTGGGTGTGTGTGACTTGCCAAGTTTTATTTTACTGTAACGCTTTATGGCTTCATTACAGTGGTTTGTGGTAGGGGTGTGAAGCAAAGGTAATGTCTCCAGTGATACTGATAAATGTCGTGCTTGTTTTGCTCAGTAATTCCAGTGCAGCAGCCAGCTCAAGGCTGGGCTACGATCTGGGTTTTATGCGAGGCTGGGTTCGTGATGCCTTCATTTATAATTAGTTTCTGCCAGCATCTCTCTGGTATTTTTGGTCCAACCTCAGGCTGAAAGGAAAGTGCCGCATTCCCTAGCACCGGAGACATGAGTAAGAACGTTGACATGGATTCGGTGCAAGATTAGTGCTGCTTTGGCTACAGATGATCTTGATCAGACACTCTCCTGTGATACGATATTCATCCAAATTGAAAACACCGTGACCTGGCCAAACCAAACGGCAGCGGAGCACGGTGTTCAACGAGGAGCCGAGGCCGGTTCCGCCGCGGTGCGGGTGCCAGGGAAGGCAAGGACAGCTGAAAACGTGGATGTGGGTGCAGCGCCGGGCTGTTGGTGCTTTTGGAGAAACCCTGCCTGTAAACAGTACAGAAATGCCTGTAACTTCCGTTATGGGGGTGCTCATTACTTCATGCTGTTAAATAAGTATCTTCTATTGATAACTGTCAAATATATATAAAAAAAGAGGCAGGAATCTCTAGGTATAGAGGTTGAGCCCCATGAAAGGGAGAGGGACCTTCTGGGCTTCTCTGAAGGCTGGCGGTGGGTGAAACACCCGAGGGTCATCCAAAGCTTCGTAGTCGACGTTTGAAACCGTGTCAGAGCACAGAAAGGATCCTGCACGTGTTGGTGTCTCTGGATCAGCTCCATGGTCTCTATCAGATCTCTTCATGTTTCCAGCAAGGAGGTGTTTGCACAGCGGATGAGAGCCTTCATTTTCAATCCAAAACCATTCTCCAGTCTGCTCCAGAGGTCAAATCCTCAAACAGGTCAGTAATTCTAGCATAATCTTCTTCATGTGATTCCAGCACAACCTGGTTGTGACTTCTACTTCAAAGCATATGCAGGGCTACAGCAAACCCTTCTGAACTGCGTTGTTAAGCAAGCTCCCGTATCTCTAGACTTTGCTTAACAATTGCAAAATGGATAGCCAGTTAATATTTATCCTATTGTTACTAAAACTCACAATTCAGCGTGCCTTACTTCAGAGAGCAGTATACGTGTCAGGAGTAATTATGAGCTGTTCCTTGAGTTAGAACCTCCCAGGCTAAATTAAAAGCACCAGTGGCTTGAGCTAAATGGCTGCAGGATGTCTTCAAAGGCAGCCCCTCACTTAGGGATGCAGCTGCCTTCGGTTCCTATCACTTATCCTTTTGGATGGGAAGTTCATTCCAAATTTACTATGGGATCTTTGCAAGTCCCTGGGGTTATCTACCCACCTTAAAATTTACTTTTTTATTCTTATGTCCTGCTTGAAATCTCCCAGCTGAAGAGTGTTTCAGCCTAGCATCGTCTGTGGATGACACACAGAAAGGCACAAACCACATCCTGTCTGGAGACTACATCACTTCAACAGCAAAAACCCAGCAGTGATCTAGGAGAAAAACCGCTGTGGAGCTATTGCACCGGCTCCAGGTTTTACTGGGTTTTGGTGTTCTGAGTTAGGATGTCTCGAAGGGACCAGATTTGTGTGAAGTTGTCTGTGAGATAAATAGTGTGAGTAAGCCTGGGCCATGATGCGAAGGGGTGGAAGATGGGGTTAACCTGTCTGCCCTGGCTCTGGCTCGCAATGCTCTGTGTGCCCGAGCCGCTGGCTGCCCCCTTCCAGCCCCTGGAGCTGCGCTGCCCCCTTCCAGCCCCTGGAGCTGCGCTGCCCCCTTCCAGGCCCCGGAGCTGCGCTGCCCCTTGCACCCACAGCGTCACACTCACCTCCCTGGATCTCCACACCATGTGCGGTGGTGCCTGCGAGATGCTGGGGGTGCAGCCGGGACGTTTTGCATTGGGCAGGCCCCCATGGGACAGAATCGCTCTCAAAATGCAGTGCTGTGTGCTGGAGAGGGCTGCTAGGGGATGAAACGCGCTGGATTGCTGGTGTGGCCCCAGTATAAAATTGGCTGGAAGTCCTTGTCACAAGGACTTGTTGTCACAAGGACTTGTTGTCACAAGGACTCGTTCCTAGTGTAGAAGGAGTGACCGGGGTCCGGTTTGGCGTGAGCTGGCCGCCTGGCCGGGGGAGGTGATTGAGCACGGCCAGCGCTGCCTGGACGCTGTGCCCGACCACGCGGCTCCTGTGCCGAGGAACTGGAAAAAATGACTTGCTTAATGGGATGCAGGCGCATGAGCTGAATCAGCCTCGACAGGGTTTTGTTGTTTCAACTGTTCCTTGTATTGAAAACCCTCTCCGCAGCCATCTGTGAAGGCTGGCTGTGCACCAGCGCTGTCGAACCAGCGCCGGTGAGCGGTGTGAACTGGGGAGGGCAAGCGCTGCCCCTGGGCAGCGAGGGAGGTGGAGAAGGGCAGGTTGAAGCCCTCCCCTTTGCGCTGGGGCAGCTCAGCAGGGGCAAGGGAAGGCTACAGCCCGGCCAGCTGTGCGCCTCCTCCGCCCCCAGCAGCAAAGCACAGGCTGCATTTTTGCGGAGAGCAGAGAGACAGTGAAAGGGTGGCAGCTGCGTCAGCCCACGCTGCGTGCTCAGTCTGTGAAGGTTTTGTCTGTCAAATGCATGCAGGCTCTGCTGCCTCCAAACATTGTTCGCAGCCGCAGCCATCGCTGTGCTTTGTTTGGTGCAGGCAACTGTGCTGGGGCTGTGCTTGCCAGGTGGCTTTCAGGACCCTGTGGCTTGCAAAGGGAAATGCTTCTCAAACCTCCTCTTCCCCTGACGTGTAGAAATGGACACGGAGAGAAATGGGGATGCGATCCGTGAGCACCCCACGCACTCGCCTTCCCGAGTTCCCCAATCCTTTGCCTTGCCTAGGTGCAGTGACACTGTACATCTGCATTACGGAGGGGTCGGTGCAAGGGGACAGTCACACTGGCTCAGGTCAACAGCAGCCTAGGCAGCGAGGCCCAGACAAGTGATTCCCCGGCCGTGTTCAGCAGAGGTGCGGCTACAGCTGAAATTCTGGGTCTGGGTTTTGCACGCTGTAGTTGAAGAAAGTGGGGGATCACCCTAGAGAAGAGCAGCAAAAATAACAGTGGCAAAGTCCAGCAAAAGTAATAGCAACACTACCCTCGCCCCCTCGTATTCTGTTTGGAACAACTGGAATAAGAGTCATCAAGCCTGAATGACAAAGAATTAAAGAGGGAGAGAACAAGCCTCAGGTGTGAAGCCGGGGCCAGACAAAAGGTCCTGCTCCCGGGTCCGTCCGTGGTGGTTCGAAGTGCAGTGAGAAGGGCTGGCGTGAGGCAGCAGGAGCTGCGGCTGGACCGCTGCCTTTCTGCTGCAGGGAACGTCATCTTCACTGCACGTGCAGAGCGATGGGGTCGTTACCTGAGGAACGGGGATAACGATGCTACGCTCCTTGCATGCACGTCTTTATCCCACATGGAGGCTCGACGGGAAAGAGCTCTGTGCGGGTGTGAAACCTGTGGGCGCAGGTCTGCAGCAGAAGAAATAACGGCTGGTTGCTTTTATCCCAGCAATCTGCTTGTTTCTGAACTGCTTGAGTGCCACAGGAGTGGAAGGGAGTTCAGCCAAGCATTGCACTTGAGCAGCAGCTTGTGTTGGGGGTGGGAGGCTGTAGCTGGCGAGCATGTGCGCACATGAGGAGCGCGTGTGTGTGTGTGTGTGTGTGTGTGTGTGTGTGTGTGTGTGTGTGTGTGCGCGCGTGCACTCCCTGCACACAGCAGATGCTCCTGCATATGCAGCCACACAAGCCTGGTGGCTGCAGCTTGGAGAGGAAACGGAGAGCAGCTGGTGTTTTGTCTTGTGAGTATATCAGTGTGGCTCCTGGCATTTTCAGGTCTGTTTTAAAGCATGGCAGAGGGTTGGTGCTGTATGCAAGAAGAATTTGATTTTGCTGTCAGCAGGCTCCTGTTCTGAGGTCCTCGGGGCCATGAGAATTTACGGAGCCAACGTTGTCTCTTGTGCAAGTCTTGTGGACGGTAGAACTAAGGCTCAAAGCAGGGATGTGGCTTGCCTTTCACCTCCCAGAGCCTCCTCAACCACGTGCAGAGCCAGCTCCATCAGCTCTTGAGAGCCCCTTGGGAGGAAGGAGGGATGTGCTTGCTGAAAGAGTCTTGAAAACATGAAGGGGTGATAATCTCTTTTTCTTGCTGAGCACTGGTTTTAAGTTTGGATCTGTGCAAAGTTTCATGCTGGTACTACTGCCTCTTGAAAAGCACCTAATCCAGAGTATTTCACTCCCAGGTATTGTGCAAATCTAATGAACAGCAAGCAAACCACTATTAAAGAAGAGAGCCCTTCACTAGGCTTGTCCAGCAAGCAGAGGAAGGTGCTTTACTTGCCTGGCAAGCAGGCTGCAGGGTAGAGAAGCGTGATGGGAGAGGGATGGCGCTGGGAGGGAAGAACTGCCTCTGGATTCCCCTGTAATTGCCACTGCTCGAGACAATCAGCAGCGGTTTGCAGCGAGGTTGGTCTGTGCGGGGCTCGGCACGGTCCCCACGAGGTGAGATGCTGCTCGCCGACGTGTTTGCTTTCTGTCTTTACCTGGTGCTTAGGTTGGCTCCAGCTCCCACCGAAGCCCCCAAAGTCCTTTCAGGGTGGATGGATTGAGTTCTCCTACCATTCTCTTCATGAAAGGATCTGAGCAGCTTGGGTCTGAGGGAGCACTGAGGTTTAAGCTTTACGCCGGTACATCCAGTTTGTACTTCGGCGGCATTTTATAAATAGCAGGAAATAGGGCTGTTTTCAGCCTGTTTTTCTAAAACCTCGATTGCTCACCCTGCAGTGCAGCATCTTCTATGGTTAATGCCATCTATAATTTCTATCCGCCACCACGGCCTGGCTGGAGTCGGACATCTCTGCACACCGCAGGGCATATCGGCCTCAGCACAGGTCTGTTCTGCCCGGATCCCACGTGCGGAGGAGCTGGGAGCTCTCGGTGCAGATTGCTCATTGAAATGCAAACCTCATCCCCGTGAAGCTCCTGTCTGCCAGCATCCCCTCTGACAAACTGATAGTGCATGATAATAGAGAATTTTATCTCCATTCCTAAACATCTCAGGCATGATTATTAGTGTCTTCCTATTGCACAATAAACAACATGGAGCCCTCAGCTTTTCTGGAAGAGGGAGCCGTGCAGGTTACATCTGCACGGTGGGTAAGCTGTGCGTTCGCTGCTTCTGCAATCAGCCAACAGACCGCTCCAGACTCCCGAGGTCAGGCTGCTGCTTCTGGGCGCTTATCTCCTCACTCAGCAGCAGAGCAGACTCGCGGGGGAAAAGCTGGGCCTGCTGACATCAGTGGCAAAGTCCTGCTTATTTTACTTGAGTCAGGGTTTCTCACTTGATCTCTTCATTTCTCAGTGAGCAGGGGAAAAAGTCCTTTCTTTGCTGGGTGTCTCTTTCGGAGCGCAGGCTGTGCAGCGGTTCTGCTCTGGGCTGTGCAGCGGTTCTGCTCTGGGCTGTGCAGCGGTTCTGCTCTGGGCTGTGCAGCGGTTCTGGGCTGTGCAGATGTTCTGCTCGGGGCTGTGCAGATGTTCTGCTCGGGGCTGTGCAGCGGTTCTGCTCTGGGCTGTGCAGCTGTTCTGCTTTGGGCTGTGCAGCTGTTCTGGGCTGTGCAGCTGTTCTGCTCTGGGCTGTGCGACGGTTCTGCTCTGGGCTGTGCAGATGTTCTGCTCTGGGCTGTGCAGCGGTTCTGCTCTGGGCTGTGCAGATGTTCTGGGCTGTCCAGCGGTTCTGTTCTGGGCTGTGCAAATGTTCTGCTCTGGGGTGTGCAGCAGTTCTGCTCTGGGCTGTGCAGCGGTTCTGCTCTGGGCTGTCCAGCGGTTCTGTTCTGGGCTGTGTAGCTGTTCTGGGCTGTGCAGCTGTTCTGCTCGGGGCTGTGCAGCTGTTCTGCTCGGGGCTGTGCAGCTGTTCTGCTCGGGGCTGTGCAGCTGTTCTGCTCGGGCTGTGCAGGAGGTGTGCAGGGGGTCAGCTCTGCCCTCGGTGCGTGGGCCGTGCTGGGGAAGGGGAGCGGGAGGACAGGGTCTGTCTGTGCCCCCACAGGCCTTCCAGCCTGAATACAGCGCCCGGTTTTCACCTGTCAGGACTGAAACACACGTCAACAACACACCCCGAAGAATTCTGGTTACGGTATAGGCCAGGAACTTCTCTTTTGGGATCATTTGGTACCTTTTGTGACCCCCTTGTCTGACTGGGCAGTTTGTTCAGTGCTGCTGGAATCAAACTCATAATCCTTTTTGCCAAGCATGAAATTCCCTGCAGGCAGCCTCGACTTGTTCGCAGGGTCCGCATAGGGTGCTGCTCTCGCGGGTAATGAAAACACAAGGGTTTGTGCCGCGTTCCCGGGCGCCGCAGCGGGCAGCGCCACAGCTCAGAGGTCCACAGCAGTCTGCGAGGAACCCAGCGGCTGCAGCCTCACCATGCACGTTTATGGTTGGTTTTGAATCAGAAAAAGCCCTGGAACTAGTAGGTCCAAGATGATTTGTGACCAAGTATAGATCGAATAGCCACTCTGCTAGATCTCACTGGGAATATGAAGCTATGTAACTCCCAACTTTGTTGCTCGCCATGGCACTAAAGGCAGGGGCCACCACGGAGGTACCTCGCTGCTTCCCCGAGCACACCGACCTGCCAGCCGCCTCCTCTGCCCCAGGGGGCAAAGACCCCGCGCCTGCCTCCCAGACACCGCAGCAAACGGGCTTTCCCCCGCAGTTCCTGAAACCTGCCCTGATTTGCTGTCGAAAGAGCGATTACACAAGGCCTTATCTCATCTGCTGTTTTGTGCTGAAGACCTCAGCTGCACCCGGGTTGCTTTTTCTTTCCTTGATTAGTTTTTTTTCATCCCATTTATCTCCTCGAGACTTTGATGCACCTCACCCTTTTTCTTAGGACACCACCTTGATCACAGAGCACCTTATAGATAATTCTGGTTGTTTTTCCAAGGAATTTCCTATCTTTTTGTGGTAAATGCTCATAGAGCTCCACTGCAACAGTGGCCGAGCCACTAGTCTGGTAGGAGTTTTTGATTTTGGAGAAATCATTCAAAGATGTATTTTCTCGTGTTCCAGAAGTGCCCGTAACAGAATCCGCAGTCAGGTGGAGTTAGGAGGAGTTCAGCTGAGTTACTGCGTGTGCGGTGATGTGGCGCTTGCTGGTTTTGACCTGACCGCTGCCTGTGCTGCACCTCTGTAGAGCTGACGTGTGCCTGAGTCACCGTTAAACCTGCTGCTGTACAACCTTTGTCAGACTTGATCAGAGAAGGAGAAAATAGAGGTAGAGGACAGAGACTGCAGCTGAGACGCTGCGGGCCTTCAGACTGCAAATACAGATATTTTCTAACAGCCTTCTGCAGAGGGAGAATTCGGCAGCCCTGTTCACCAGGGCCACAGGACGTGGCACTGCTGGTTCACGTTTTCTGTTTTTCATGTCTATGCCATTAAAATCAGCAATGGCCCTGTGAGATGACTCAGTTTGAAACGGTGACAGCAGGGCTCCCAGCTCTGCTCTCTGCGTGCCAGGACCTGGTCCGTGCGCCCTGTGCAGCCGCTGCCGGGCTGGGCAGAGACCTGGGAGCTCAGCCAGGGAACCCAGCGCTTCTTGTGCCTCCCCTGGGACCCAGCCAGGTGCCGTGCCGGCTGTCGGCGGGGTCCTGGTGCAGGTGAGACGCTGGCCAGGAACCAGAAGGCAAGATGGTGAATTATAAGCAAAGCGGTCACTGGCTCTGCTGCAGTACAGCCCGTTCAGCAGCTGGAACGGCAAGGTCTGGCCTCCTGTCTCCAGCCTCCCTGTGCGGGACAGAAAGCTCTGTTCCCGCTCCGTGGGCAGGCAGGGGTCCCTCCTGGCTGGGCAGGGAGGGGTGTCCCCAGGAGCTGCTCCAGGCTCATTGCAGCATGGCGTGAGAGCCCTGCACTTCCAGGCCGAGGACATGAAGAGGATGGATCTTGGCTGCTGTCCCTCTCTGCCAAGGGAATTGATTTAGCCGATGCAAGTTATGATGGGCTTGGTTGTCCCAGGTGGGAAAACCTTCTCCGGAAGCAGCGTGTTCCCACACAGAGTGTTGCCTCCCTAACCAGCCTTGTCCCCAGCCAGTCCCTGGTGCCCACAGCTGTGCCATCAGGTTCGTGTTTTACCCAGCACTGTTCGCTTGCATGCCAGTTCTGCTTCATATCTGGCTTGGTGACTCGGCTGCTTTTTGGGGTATAAAAATGTTCTGCCTTGAATGTTGTCGGGCTCTTCTCCCTCACCTGAATCACCACAGTTTTCCCCCTCACCAAAAACAACTGCTGCTTCAAGGATTGGAGGGTCTGTGCATTTGCCCTCCAGATGTGGTTGCATGGGGGAAACAGCAACAACCATGAGCATTCGTAGGGTCGGAGTGATAGAAATAGAGGATCAGCCTCCTTAGGCTCTCCTCCGGGCCCACAACCACAGCATGCAAACAGCCTTGCAGAAAGCAGCCTCACCGGGGGTTGTGGTTTGGGTCTGAGCCCAGCACCATGCACAGGTGCCATGGCAGACTCTGGTGACAGGAAGGGGATCCCAGGACACACAGGGGGAAGAACCTGAATACAAGCTCAGTTGAAGGCCTCATTTTGATACCTTTTTCTTTTTTTTCCTTAGCAAAACTGCTCCTGGAAGCTACGGGACCCACCAGCTCTCAGTAACTCATGGCTTGATGCATTTCACATGAGCTCATCTGGTCTTTGGCTGCAAGTGAAGCTTCTTTGTGCTCCCAGCAGTGATTGTACCCCTTTACCCTCCGGTATTCACAGCAAACTGTGCCCACCAGGTAAGAAACCCAACTAATCATTGGATTGTAAGGAAATCTTTGTAGTATTTCATTTTTCTGGGAAACATGGAGAAGTGCGCTTGCCCCGTCCACTCATCTTTCACAATGGCCCGTGTTAAGCTGCCGTCTGAAGGAGCAGCGCTGGACAGGACTCTGGAGAGACAGCTTCTGTCTCCTCTCTCAGCCAGAGGCATTGGCTTTGAGCAACCCTGCGCACACCTTCCCCCCAACATAAATGCACTGCTGGTGCACGTGTCGGCTCCCGGCTGCAGCAGTGATGCCACCGGCCCCGTGGTGCCACCAGCCCCATGGTGCCACCGGCCCCATGGTGCCACCGGACCCTGCCGGGCACCCCCCAGCAGAAGCAGGAGCAGCAGCCCTGCCCCCCGGCCTGGCTTACAGAGCTGGGATGCAAATCAGCAGCTGCTCCAGCGCCCAGGCCACCAAAGCCTTAACCCTGGGGCTGGAGCCATTGCCAAGTGCCTGCTGGAGCGGTGCTAGACACAGCATTCGCTGGGAGCAGGAGCTCCCTGTGCAGTGAAATACGGGTATTCATGTGTGTCTGTGTGTGCACTTGCATGCCCAAGACATCAAATCGGTTCATTTATGTTTGGATTACCACCGATTTTCATGCATTCAAACATTGCCAGCTGTGTTAATGATGGCTGCGGCACAGCAGCCGCTTCTGTTCTCTCCCAGACTTGTTATTTTTCCCACTGATTGTTCTATCTATTTCACGAGACTGCTACAGTGCTGTTTCTTTCACATAAACAGTCTCAGGTAGGAAATTCTAGTGCAGACTGTGTATTTTTAGCAGCTATCAATTTGGGCTGGCAGGATCCTGGGTGTGTTAGAGCGGGGAGAGACCTCAAAGCCGGGATCAGCTGGCTACAGAGGCTGAGGCAGACTGGAAGAAAACAGAGTGTATTACAGTTTTGGGATGTTTAAAATACACGTGCCTCCCCTCCGATACTGCAGGCTATTGAGCTTTATCAGTTCTACTGCAAACTACAAATGCTTTTTGTGTAATGACAGCTCTTTAATTGGAACTTGGAAGCAATAGCATCTGCTGATTATAGCATGGTCCAGCATGTTCCGATTCCTCAGTTTTACTTCCAGCTCTGCAGCCCAATTGTTGCACGCCTCAAGGCAAGTGACTTCACCTCTCAGTGTCTTTACCTCCACAGATGGGGTTAAAACCTCCAGTGGGGATCCCTGGACAGAACCTGCTCAAATGGCACAGTCTTGGATTGCTTTTCCATCCTGTGTACGTTTGGGAACCCATGTATCAGACCAGTGCATGAGGGTCTGGGGTTTTGCCTTGCACAGGCGTACCCTGTCAGATACTCCAGGTCTGAACAATGGAAATTTTATAGGCTCCAATTAACTGGCTGGGCAAGAAACAACAGCTTTGCTGCTATGAGTCCTCACTTGCATGGAATGCCATTTAGTGTCTGCTCTCCTTGCCAAAGAGAGATATTAACATGTGTCGATCCAGAGTATATTTCCAGGGTGATGAAAAAGGGGAAAAACCCTCTCACGCTGAAGCGATCCTCAGTTCTGTTAGTAAAAGGGTTTGTTTCCCAAGAGGGATATTATAGACTAGCGATTACGGAAAAAATGAAGCAACACAGTTCGGAGAGACAGCGCGGCTGATTCTGCTGTCCGCAGCCTTTCCCTCCAGCTTGGGGGGATGCTGGGGTAGATGAAGGAGCACGGCAGCGGTTGCTGGGACGCCTCTCTTTAAACTCTTCATTTTGGGCTTGCCAGTTTGAACAGCAGGAACAGGACGTTCCTCCTTACAGCCAAAGGTGGCCGAGTGCCCCGCAGCCCCACACCAAGGCACCGCTGTCCCTTGCATTGGGGACTTCAAACGCAGGCCCTGGCAGCGTTAAAGTCGCCGCTCGATCAAAGTGGGGCAAGGGCAGAAGTACGCAAGGAAACGGGGGTCAGAGCTGTGCTGAGAAGTGGCAGAAAGAGCAGTACATGACTGTTACGTATGCTTATGGGCAGGCACTGGTGTAAATTGCAACAAGCAAGCTGCAATTTTTTTCTAGTCTTACTTAAAAATGTTCTCAGAATCCGTGAGTACAGCGTCACAGGACGCCTGATATTTCGTAACGCCGCAAACGCTGACCTTAAAAGACACCAGAAATCTCGCTGGGAGTTTTATCCATTTGCAGTGGAAACATGAGGTCTTTAATAGTAAGAATATTTCAAGACTTTCCGGGATTTTTTCCACTTCGGCACAGCTGTTCCCTGACCGATCGCAAGAAGAGCGGAGTCCAGCGGTAACAGCTGGATCCCGCAGGATGCTGGAGCCCTCCTGCCCCCGGCCAGGTGCCCTCAGCCCTCGCCCAGGGCAGCTCGGCCTCTCCCAGTATCACTCAGCTTTTTGCAATATGGAGCCTTTCTCACCCCCTTGGCCTCGCCGCTGACTTTCTTATTTCTGTGGAAATGAGCCAAAACTGGCGCCATTCTCCGCAGGGACTCATTAGTCTTTCTGTCTAGGAAAGGGCTCGGCGCTGTTGTAGGAAAGCTGTGGAGTGACGATACCACTGCAAAATTTACGCCTGAATTTTCTCCCTCTTAGAAAAGCAGCATCTCCATGCTAGATTTAGTAACAACGGCAGCATAACCGAATTGTTTATTACGTTGTAACAAGGTTATGTAGAGGAAATGTCAAGGGAAATGACTTCCTTCCCCCATTTCTAAAACTAAGTATAGACTCCAAATGGGTATTAATTCCGATAGAATTTAACAGTTTGGGAAGGAACGTTTTGTTTTGTTGATTGAACAGAAAAAATGTGGTATTGCTACAGCTGTCATGATCGATGTTAACTGAACCCCTCGTTCAGACATAAAATATCTGCTATTGCATAAACAGCCCCTGGGCTTCACCCGCACAGCACCAATGGGGTCAATGGTGAAGCTCTTGGCAGCTGCAGCAGGCCAAAGGGGTTTTGGGCTGTTCTGGCCCTTCCTGGTACTCAGTGCCTCAGAGATCTGTGTATTGCAGAATCCCCTGTTGTTCAAGAGAAGGCAGAAAACATGTTTTCCCTCTTTTCGCCCTGGCCTTTCCTTGTCAGAACAAGGAAGAAAAGCAGGAGGCTGAGGCAAAACAAACATGAGCAGGGCAGGATGGTATTTGGTTACTGTGGGGGCAACTTAGCTCACTGGTTTTAATAGAGCCGTGGTAGCCTGTGTGAGAGGAGGACACGCCCACCTCCCACCGAGCCCCCGTGCTGCTGCCGCTCTGCGCTGGGAAGGGCTCTGTCCTCTGCAAGCGACGCTTTCCCCAGGAACGGACCCAAACCGCTGCACCGTGTTCTAGCCGGGAATGGCCATTCTGCTCTTCAGCCTGCCCAGCACCCAGAAACCCCACCTCCTGGCACGTCCAGCGCACCGATGTCAAGTTCACAGCTGCCAGAGCACGGCCCGGGGCAGAGCAGAAATCCCCTCTCTCCTCCCTGTCCAACCCTGCGCTACAGGGACAGCCCAGAAGAGGCGATGGCGATGGCGCAGGCAGAGAGGGTGGCCAGAGCATCCTGGGTGACCTGGTGGCAGGGAGGGGACACCCCTGGGAAGGACACACCAGCTGGGGCTGTTCCTGTCCCCAGGCACAGCCGGGCAGGCCAGGGCCAGGCCCTGGCAGGGAGTTCAGACTCAGGGCAGCTTTGCAGCCGCCAGAACGGGAACTTTTTTTAATTGCTCCAACTTGATTGCATGCAATCACCTGCCCTTCAAGGACAAAGCGCAAGGAAGAGTGCTTAACACTGAGGTCAACAACTTCTAATTACTCTCAGCCTCTGGGCTGACTTTGGAAACTTCCTATTTGACCTGCGTTGAAACTCAGATGAGCATTTATCTGAATGGAGGCTGCTTTTGCTGCCCTTCCCTAACCTCTCAGTCATTGACTATAGAAATTAACGTAGGGTTTCAGCTCATACTTATGTAAAATTAGCTATATAACACAATGTTGGATTATAGTCCACTGAAATACATGTGTAACTAAGCAGGTCATATCCTAGAGTACTATGATTCCCACAAGGCTTTTTAAAACATAAAGCCATCTGTAAGCAACTTCAAATGTAAGCCTGACTTTGTGCTTGGGTTTTGTTGTTGTTTTTTTCTTAACGAAAACCTTCTCAAAAAAATCAAAATCAAGTTAACAGCCGCCTTCCTAAACAAACCCAAAGCAACTGATCTTGCCTTGTGCAGCAGGGTGTGCTGGCTTCTGCATCTGCAAAGGGTAATGGGTACAGTGACTTACAGCCTAAATTTGTCCCATGGGTCCCCAGGGCCAGGCCTGCATTGCAAGCTTATGATAATAAGGAAATGCTGCTTAAAGAAAATATATCTTTCGCACCATTTCTGTATCATTAAAATCCCATTGCAGGTGTCCAGTTAAATCAACATGATTTTTTGTCCTATTTAGGTTATTTTACTGACTGAAATGGGAGATGCTCTGGCAGCAAAAGCACCCCTGGGAAAGTTTGTCATTTTTACTACATTGAGAAAATCTGGTGTTAGAGACAGGGTTGTTATGTCAAGGCATTTTTTAAGTCTAGACTATGTCTTTAGACCAGAGATTTAGTACTTTGGGTAGCAGGTAGTTGCCAAACTGCGCGTAGGACCCTGACTCCTGGGGACCAAAGCCTGTCAACTGTCAGTGTCACTTCTGACAAGGTGACCGCCTGTCGGTGCCGCCCAGCAGCGCCGGCCTTGCTGACGGAAAAGCAAAGTCTGTTACAGACGGGACACACAGTCTGTGTTACAGGAACATCGGCATCAAAAGCATGGGGAGAGAAAGAAAGGATCTATTTCACGTACACATAGCACTCAAGTGACTAGTATAACTTGAGGTATCAAAGCAACTTTGGAGCGGAGAATCTGACTACTCTTTTGATTCTGATGCAGGAAATTGTTTAAGCATAAGCTTATCTCTGCTATGGATCTGCACGGTTCAAAAAAAAGCACCAAAAAGAAAGAAAGAAGAGAGAACTGCAGTGTAGGAGCCAAACCTCCGATGCTGATTTAAGGCTTTTCTTCCCTCTGTGGTTTTCTGCTGTCTGCGGCTTAGAGGGGGGAAAAAAAAGAGGCGGAGAGCAGCTTGTGGCTGTTTTGGGAGCCCTGATCAGTGGCCAAAAGGTGCAGAACAGCCTTTTACCCAGGGAGGAGAGCAGCAGGTCCAGCACACGGCCGGGAAGGGCTGTCCCCACGTTCCCCAAGGCTGGCAGGGGTGTCTGTCCCGCTCCGGGAAGCGGGGCAGCTATTCCTGACACCGGGTGTCCCATCCAAGTGCCAGCGTGTCCTACGGTTTGAGCGTTGTTGAGTTTATAACAGATAAGGAGAACAGGCTGCTAAAAAGAGTAAGTGAAGTAGGTTCCCACCTTGGATTGCAACAGAGAGGGAAGGCACAAGGTCACGGCTGGAGCATGGGCAGGCCGCAGGGTTCCCAACCGCAGAGCAGCTACAAAGCTGGGGTAGCAGAAAGCTCGTCAAGCGCCTATGCAGTGCTGGAACGGTTTACAGCCCTTATTCCCAGCGGGCAGCAGATAGATGTGGTAATTCGTGCAAAGAACCTGATGGTCACGTACAGGGATTCACATCCAGGAATGCTGACAGCTCAGAACAGGTTGGATGGCTCAAGCAATGGATGTGCCGAGCACGGCTGTGCCGGCCACGCGGGGCTGGTCCCCACTCGCCTCTTCTCTCTCTGCCTTCGTCCTTCCCGCTGGAGCCCCAGCCGCTCTTTTCCTTACCAGCCTGAAACCCCGTGCCCTGCCTGCAGGAGGGATTGGAATTTTAAGCAAACCTGCACTAAGATAGTTATTTTTGGTGGCGATTCAGTAAAAGCTCATGGTTTCAGCAGTTTTGCTTTGAGTTTTGAGTGGAAACTTGCACTCAAAGCGAGGTTTGTGTGCTGCAAAAGAGGCAGAACGTTCACACAAATTTCTGGAAGTTAAAGTTTCAGATTTGTTCAGCCCCAGAACACTCTCTTTTCGGTTCCCAGGGAGCTGGAGCATAAATGTGTCTCTCGACAAGAGCAGAGGCATCGCGCATCCTTCTGCTCCTCACCCTCCTCCCTCTCCAGCCTCATCTGCAGGAGGTTTCACTGCGGGGTTTCTGGCCGGCGTCTGGCTGGATCGTGTCCCCCGCGAGGCCGCCCTGACCTCACCCGCTGTGTGTGGCAGTGAGAGGCCACCACTCGTGCTGCCCGCTGGCCCTGCGGGGTGGCCCTGGCTGGGAAGACTGGGTGACGGGACCTGCGGCTCGGGTTCTGGAGGGTGGTGGAGGACAGAGGCCAGGCGGAGCGGACGTGGCCCTCTGGGAGGGCTTCAAAGCCGAGAGGCTGCTGGAGGTGAGGGAGCTGCGTGGCTGGATGCCTTAATGGGAAAAAGGGATTTCAGTCCCAAACTTCCCTCTAACTGGGAGCTGTGAACAGGAAAGGTGGACATCTGAATAACACAGGAACAGTCAACCCTCTCTGGTGGGGATGACAATATGGAGTGGTATCATGGCCTGCAGCAGTCCTGCTGCTTATCTGTACGGCCCTGCAGAATTTTTGGCCCTTTTAGTTGTGTGTGTTGAATATTAGAGACTCTTGACCTGCTTGTCTTTGGCATGGGCCTGCTGCTAGTTCCCAGGTAGTTACCGGTCCTGCTGTGTGGGCAGCACCTGGGTGCCTATCAAGCCTGGATTTTGAGAGGGTTGTGTATCGTTGAGCTCAATCCACTGGCAGGTCACAGATGTAGTTTTCTTTCCCTTCCCTTGTCCTGTAGTCCTGGTTGGATGCCTTAGCTGCATGCTGGAGGATTTTTCTGTGTCCTGTGAAGGATGAGGTTGTAGCTGTGCCCTTTATTCTATGGCAAGTTCAGTAGGGCAACAAAGATGATTAAGGGAGTGGAGCATCTCCCTTATGAAGAAAGGCTGAGGGAGCAGGGGCTCTTTAGTTTGGAGAAGAGGAGACTGAGGGGTGACCTTATTAATGTTTATAAATATATAAAGGGTGAGTGCCATGAGGATGGAGTCAGGCTCTTCTCAGTGGCAAACAATGATAGGACAAGGGGCAATGGGATCAAGCTGGAACACAAGAGGTTCCACTTAAATTTGAGAAAGAACTTCTTCTCAGTGAGGGTAACAGAGCACTGGAACAGGCTACCCAGGGAGGTTGTGGAGTCTCCTTCCCTGGAGACATTCAAAGCCCGCCTGGACACATTCCTGTGCGACCTCACCTAGGCGCTCCTGCTCCAGCAGGGGGATTGGACTAGATGATCTTTTGAGGTCCCTTCCAATCCCAAACATACTGTGATACTGTGATACTGTGATCTTTTGGAAGCGCCTGGGCTGAAGTTTGTAAGTAAGGAAAGAAGGGACCCAAGAGCATGTGGTGGGCGCCCAGACCTCCCTCCCCTGCCTTCCCAGCCCCAAGGGAGAAGCAGCACCAGTGTCGGGACTCGGTGTGACATCTGAACTCGGGTAAGAGCTCTGTCCTGTAACGGGTCAAGTGAAGAGCCAGCTATTAATGCTACATAATACTGGGGGAATTTTCTGATTTTGAGGTCTACATCTGTGGCGCGTTCCTAACTGTCATTGTGTCCCTGAAGCCACCTCCTCTCCAGATACACAAATGGAGCATCTAGAAGAAAGGAGCTCTGTGACTCGTCAGGCTGCGGACAGACACTGCTCCGTTTGTCTTCCTCCAGCGTGCTCGCTGTGTTGGAGCTGGAAGTCATTAACTGGCATGTTTCCCCTACTTTGGACTCTGATCTAAGCTTATTATGGCAGCTTCCTCTGTGGATCTGTGCAGTGCTGGTTTCACTGCTGCCCTGATGAAAGAATATTTGTTTGGCAGCTTAAACACTGCCTCTTTGCTTCTGATGTGCCCTTGTGACCTGCTCAGAAGATACGGGCTTAATAAGGCAGGATTGTAGATACTCACAGTCCCACCTGCGTGGTGGGAAGGAAGCGTGTGCCTGTTTAATGGGAAGCTGTCTGGGATACAGGAAATCTGCTCCGGAACAGGAAGGCCCTGGCTATATATACGAGCCATATGTAACCTGGAGCATTATTAAGTATGCTTCTTGTCCCATGGGACAAAACGTGGAAATGAGCCCCATTCATCTTTGTGACCAGCGAGATTTTCTCTGAGCACGTGGGGTAGGACTCAAGATGTTGACTAAACTGGGAAAAGCCAGGATTGAAATAAAAAAGTGTAACGTTGCAGCAACTCTGCGTGTTGTGAGCTCAGCGGACACGGACAAAAGGTTTTAAAGGTAGGTGTTTGAAAGCAAATCTGCGACTAGGTGGCCCTGGAGAGGTTTGATTGGGGGATATCTAAACTGTTTATCCTTTCCCAGGGGCAAGGAAAGCCAGGGATAAACTACTGTGTGCTTTAATTGACAGCTCATGGCCGCATTCTGTTCTGTCCCCTATCTCTCCATGAGAAATGGTTACTGAACAAAGCCCTATCCAGCCTGGGTATATAAATGTATTAAACAGTTTCCATTTGAATGTGATATGCGGGTCTGAAGTATTCTGTAAGCGTGTGATTTGTGATGCCATTTGTGATAGCATCTGGTTCAAAAAGGAAAAATACAGCATCTTTCTGGCTGTTGCAATAATCGCTGAGGTTAGCTATGGTTTCCCTGAGAATAGCTGCTATTTCATTTTACTGCAAGAACATTTGTATAAAGGATTTTATGGCGCTTTAAGCTGCCTGATCCTCAAGCACAATAAAACCTCTGTTGAATTTTTTCCCTTCTTTCCTCTTTCTCCTGTTCCCCATCCCTGTCAGAGTTGTTTGTTCTAGAGTTTGAGCTCCTCAGAGAGGTTTCGGTACCTTCTTCGCCCTCCTTGGGCACTGTTCACTCACAGGGCCAAGGCTGAGCCAGCACCAGTGAGGATGTGGCAGGAATATTTCCATGTTTCAGGTGATGTATCAGCTCTGGATTTTATGTTTCTAGCCTCTGAATGCACACATCTGAACCTCCTGGGTCAAGTCAGTAGACAGCAGGGTTAATTGCTCCTTTTATAGATTTACCTCTCATGGCTGGGCATGTACAGCAGGCACTAACACCATTTCTTACGTGCAATCACCTGTCTTCACAGGATTTGTAGGACTCTGTAAGGATGGTCGTGTTTATGCTGCCCTGTTAGTTCCCTCCCAGATGTGACATTAAGGCTAAAGGTTTTACCATCTGAGTTGCTGAGATGACTTTATCTGGGCCAAGGAAGGGCTGTAAGTGAGGCTGAGCAGGTAAAGCAGGTAGAGCTGGGTTTCCCAAGCAACATCTCATCCTGCTTGAGCATCTCTGTTGAAAGCATGAGAGGTGCCAGCGCTGAAGGCAAAGCAGCGAGAGTTCAGCCGCAAGCTCTGGAGGGACGTGCAGCCAGGACAGCGCCCCACAGGCACACGCACCACTGAGAATCCTTCCTGCTGAGCCAGCAAAAGGCTGAGGACTGGCCGGGGGCCGGCACCCGTTGGCAGAGCAGCGCGCGCAGTGCCGGGGCCCAGGGGCCACGTCTGCACCGTTACCGGCCTGGGTGGTGGGCACCCACCCCATGCTGAGGCACCCGGCCTGGCAGCAGCAGCTCTCCTAAGCAGAGGTGCTGACTGGAGATCAAGACAGCCAAGGGCCATATGGCTTTTCCTTTGGATTTCTTCTGCTGAGCCTTGCAGATTCGCACAGGCCATCTCTTAACGAGGATGCAAATGGGCAGCCCAAAACCTGAGTCTCATGTCCAGAAGCATAGGGCAGCTTAAGGCCCTTTGTCACCTTGTGCCTGGCAGAGCTTGGCCAGCACATGGTGTGTACTTGGTTCCCTGTGTCCCTCGGGAGCTGCCCAGGGCCCCGGGGAGCACAAGGAGACGGAGGCCCTGCCCATGCCGGGCCCGCTGGCGCTGGTGGGAGCGCGGAGCCCTTGGGAGCTGCCCAGGGCCCCAGGGAGCACAAGGGAATGGAGGCCCTGCCCATGCCGGGCCTGCCGGCGCTGGTGGGAGCGCGGAGCCCTTGGGAGCTGCCCAGGGCCCCAGGGAGCACAAGGGAATGGAGGCCCTGCCCATGCCGGGCCCACTGGCGCTGGTGGGAGCGCGAGGCCCTTGGGAGCTGCCCAGGGCCCCAGGGAGCACAAGGGAATGGAGGCCCTGCCCATGCCGGGCCTGCCGGCGCTGGTGGGAGCGCGGAGCCCTTGGGAGCTGCCCAGGGCCCCAGGGAGCACAAGGGAATGGAGGCCCTGCCCATGCCGGGCCTGCTGGCGCTGGTGGGAGCGCGAGGCCCTTGGGAGCTGCCCAGGGCCCCAGGGAGCACAAGGGAATGGAGTCCCGGCCGGCGCTGGTGGGAGCGCAGGGCCCTCGGGAGCTGCGGACTCTGAGCTGCGCGGGCCTGTTCCCGCGAGCCGAGCTCCCCTCGCCCTGGCTGCCCTGTTGCGCCCTGGCCAGTGTGTGCAGGCTGCAGCCAGAGGGCTGATTTGTGACTAAGAGTGGGGTTTTGGGTTTGTTTGGTTTGGCTTCTTTCTTTCTCCCAGTGCAGCACAGTCAGGTCTGGGCAGCTAGCAGGGCTGTAACTGCCTTTCTGTAGGAGGCTCTGCAGTTTACTTGCACGGAACGAAAAGCGGGGTTTGTTTTTAATGAAAAGAAAAATCTTTTCCTTTTTTTTTTTTCTTTTTTCTGGATCAATGCTCTTTGTGAGAACGTTAAACTGGCTCATTTTCCTTTACCCAGCTCTTTCCACAAAGCGCTCCTTTCCACTTGTCCCTTTAACAACTTCTCTTGCTGGAGTGAAGCATCCTGATTACAAAACAGCTGTGGGGTGCTGGAGCAGGCTTGGCAAAGCCAGGCAGCACTGCTGGGACCGATACCAGTGCAGGGCAACGCCACCAGGTGCAGAGCTCCTCTGGAGGTGAGGCAGGAAGGGAGATCTGCTGCTTGGCTTGTACCCATGGGTACCCAAAGGGCACCCCAGGGGGCCTGAACGAGGCTCCCTGTGCTGGGCTTGCTAGCGAGAGTAACAAGAGTGGCGTGAGCTTGTCAGCACAGCCAGGCTGCTTATGGTGACAGGTGGGGGAGAGAGAGTTGTGGGTGTGGAGAGGTGTGGGTGTAAAGGAGCTACTCAGTGGAGGGGTGAGGTTGGAAGGAACAGATAGGGAAGAGCCAGGGGCACAGATGTCAATCAGGATATTTACGGGGTGGCTCCTGCCCATGTGCGGCTCTGGCATCCTGCATGACCACCACCTTCACAAACGCTCTCTGGCAGGGTTATTGGAGTTAGGAGGGGTCTCCCAGAGCATGAAACCCTCAGGAATTTATCACGAGGTCCTGGAGCTCTGTGGAATGACAGCCCTGGTGTCTCCGGTGTTCCTGCTCAGCAGCAATGGGTACAAATCTGTGCCCTGTCTCACTGCAGGCACAACCAAACATATAATGGCATTCAAGTGTGTGACGCCCAAGTCACTCAGCCTCAGAGCCCTCTGAGGTGACAGTACTGCTGCTGGACTTGCTGGTGCTGCCCAACTGCGCTCCCGACTGCTGGGCACGGCTGTGGCCAGCGAGCTCTGCAGGGACCCACGTTGCTGGGCACGGCTGTGGCCAGCGAGCTCTGCAGGGACACACGCTGTGTGGGGCGGGGTGGCCCCTGCGGTCCCATTGCCCTCTGGTCCTGCAGCAGCCATCCACCCCTGCTCCCCTTGGAACCATATTTGTCCTCTTCTTCCCCAGGCCTCGGAGCCACAGGTCTTCTGAGCGTGCTGAAGCAGCAAGATCCCTCGTGGTTGCAGGTACTGCTGCCAGGCTGGGGCTGCGCCTGGAAATGGAGCATCCAGGATGGGGAAGGGGCCGTCCTGGCATTATCTGCCTCCTCTCACTGCGCATAATGCCCAGTAGAGACACGAAAGAAATGAAACTTGCCCCTTCCCTTCCGTTTCTTAAGGTGTAGATGCTGCATAACTCGATCCTGAACCTCGGGGGGCTGTGCTGGAAATACGGTCACTCATGGGTGACAAAGCAGCAAAACACGGTCTCTGCCACCTCAGGGCAGGCAAGGAGGTTGATGTTTCATGGCGTAGTTAGCTGGCTGGAGCAGCTCTGTCAGTGTTTCACTTGGTAGAAATTATTTATTAACAAGGAGGGTTTTCAGACTGTCCCAAGGAAAATTATTTGGGAAACGGCTGGGATTTCTTCCAAGAAGAGCTGTTTGGATCAGGAGTTGAAAACTGACCCACAGATGCACGCCTCTGTCAATCAGTCACATTTAGGAAAGATTAAAAAACTCTGAGGCAGAGCCAAGTACTTAAAAGGCAGAAGTGTTTGCATTGATTCCAGTGGTAAAATGCCAAGCCTTGTGATGTCCTGAACCAAGTGCAGAGAAATGAAAAACATGAACAGGCCAAATACTGAGATCCTTGTTACAGAAAAGGGCCACTCGAGACTGCCTAAGATCTGGCCTCTCGTCAGGGCCATACAATGATGGAGGGAGCTCTCACTGCAGCCCTCAGCCACAGCGTTGTGCTCAGCATCCTCGGCAGCCTTCTTATTCCTCAGCTGCCAGCTTGCTTTTTGTTCCCATTCCAACGGGGGGAGACGAAGCTACCTCCTCTATTTTTAATCCTATTTGTCTGTAGATAAACTGCATGTTAGATGATTCATAGATCTTTATCTCTTCATAAAGTTTAGACTATAAAAAGCCTACCCCTCTCTTTTGACTGACAAATAACTATGTAAGCCTTGCTGCTGTTACTCAGAATCCAAGTTGAACACTTCTGAGAGCACTGCTTAGTTTCTCAAGTGGCCCGTGTGGCCTTTGAAGAGCCAGAGGGGAATCTGTCCACTTGTGTGGCCTTCAGGAAGCACGACTGTCTGGTTTCATCTAGAAAGACCAAGCTATGGAGCCCACCTGGTTAAGGAAAGGCTGGGCACGGGTAGGCTGTGCTCAAGGAAAGGCTGGGCACAGGTAGGCTGGGCCCAAGGAAAGGCTGGGCATGGGCAGGCTGTGCTCAAGGAAAAGCTGGGCATGGGCAGGCTGTGCTTAAGGAAAGGCTGGGCATGGGTAGGCTGGGCCCAAGAAAAGGCTGGGCATGGGCAGGATGTGCCCAAGGAAAAGCTGGGCACAGGTAGGCTGTGCTCAGGGAAAGGCTGGGCACGGGTAGACCGTGCTCAGGGAAAGGCTGGGCATGGGTAGGCCGTACTCAGGGAAAGGCTGGGCATGGGCAGGCTGTGCTCAAGGAAAGGCTGGGCATGGGCAGGCTGTGCTCAGGGAAAGGCTGGGCATGGGCAGGCTGTGCTCAGGGAAAGGCTGGGCATGGGTAGGCCGTGCTCAAGGAAAGGTTGGGCATGGGCAGGCTGTGCTGGACCGCGCCAGGGACTGGGCCCAGCAGTTTGCAGCGTGCGGTTGTACCTTCAGACCCCGGTGCTGATAACTACTTTGGACTTGGCATGAGCCGAGGGTTCGGGCTTTTTGGTGCCAGCGCGGCTTCGCTCACTGACCCCTCCGTTCCCAGGGCACGCGTGGTGCCCAGCCTTGCAGTGAACTCTGCATCCACGAGTTGCTCCGTGGCTGTGCCGAGGTCTGACGCTTGGTTATGAGAGGAATAGATTAATGGTGTGATATCTCCTGAGTTAGGTTACTGCTCTTGAGATGAGGCTGGCCAAGGGAGCGAATTGACCAATCTTTGAACCTTGTACTCAATCCTCCTCTAACTGCACGTATCTTCTCCAAGGTGAATGGAAGCTACCCCCAAATCCACAGGAGAGGGCACTTGAAAAATTGTGGCAACCCACTTGGGCAGGATTTCCTTGTTAATATTGTATTTTAGTGAACAAAAGAATTGGTAAATTTGCCTTTTTTTTTAACTAAGAGCATGGAATGGCACTTGGGCAGACATTGGACAAAGCCTGGAAAAGCCTTGACCTCAAAGGTACTTGTCAACAGAGACTGGAGCCTCTTCTGAACCAAGACCATGGATTTGGATTAAAGTAGCAACTTCTTCTGTCACGGAAGAAGAGCAAACCTGAGCCCGGCCTTCTGGGCCTCCTCAAACCTTGTACATTGATCTCGCTGCCACCAAGCCCAGCTGAGGTTGATGGTTCCCCATAAAGACGGCGTAAAAGCTGCTGCGATGCGGTATTTTATGGAAGCTATTACATCTGTCAGCTGACCCAATCTGTACCTGAGAATGTTTATCTTCTCCCACATATTCACCTTCAATTAACAGTTCAGTGGTTGCAAAGACTTTTTAACCTTTGTCCACAGTTTTTATTCTGATTTAAAATGACACATTAGCCCTTTCCTTGTTAATGTGTATTACTAGCCTTCATGCAGTCGCTTTTTAAAATGCAGACTAAGAGAAAGGAGGGGACAGTAGTGAGACCTTTCCAGGCTACTGAAGACCAATGGGAAAAGTGGAGGCTGCCCTGCAGATGATTTTAGCAAGTGTACATGGATGCTTTGAAATCCGGACAACTGCTTGCATGAGGAGGACTTTGGTTCTGTGACCGTGTGCGTGTGTATGTAGTGTGGAGGAGGACGTACAAGGAGGGAGCGAGTTTGACTTATCTCACATCATGTTTGGTACTACTAGTCGAGAGAGCAGCAAATATTTGGCATTCCACTGGCCCAAAGCCTTCACGTTGAAAAAGACGTTTGTTACTTTAGGGACTCTCCTGCTTCTTCCAGCGTATTTCCTCAACTCTCCCGTGGCCGGTGACACGACCCAGCACCCAAGCTGGTGGAAGACTGAGCCCTCCCATTGCTGAGATACCAGTGAGAGCGCAAACGGTCTTGGACCTCGCGATAATCAGATGACGCTTGTTGGGGCTGGAGCTGTCACCAGAGGCTGACACAGAAGATCAAGGAATTGGAGGATGGCTCCTGCCTCCACATGTGATTGGGAACATGTGAGTCCCAGCTGGGAGTGCTAATGGGGTCGGGGGGTAATTCCAGCCCCCTGTATCTGTCCTACCCATGGGCAGCGGTGGTGGAGCTGGAGGGATGGCTGAGCCAGGGGTTAAAACCAGCATGGCAAGCCTGTTCTGGCATTCCCAAAACACAGGGAGGAGGACCCCAGCCTCTCCTGCATTGCTGTACGTACTAATACAGAGAGGAGCTCATCTACTCTTGTGAGCAGCGTAGATCGATGTTCCCCATCTCGCCAATGTGCCCAGGGATCTGATTTTGATTAATGCACAAATCTTGGTGGCAAGTTATGAAGAACCAGTTTTAAATGGTCACTCCACTGGGACACTGACAATGGAGATCTTACGAGTGGTGTTTTCTACAATATAGTAATCACACAAATCCTGTTTTACAGGATGCACCAAATAAAACCTCTATATCAGTCACCTAAAAATCGTATCAACATTAACTCAGGCTGTTTGCAAACTTGAAGGATTAGGCCAATTAAATGAAGCGGGGGGCGGGGAGCAGAATGTCTGCCAGAATAGGAGAAAACAGAAAAAACTCCGATGAAGAGTTTCCCCCGGTGTGCTTCGAACCGATGGGGCTGCATGAGCTTGGCATCTCTTAACAGTTGTACTTTGTGTACCTTGCATTTTCGTGCCAAGCGCTGAGCTGAATGCTTCTCTGTGGATTTATTCTGTTACGAAGTGTTTGTTATTTAGCCTCATGGCCATTTCTGGAGTCTGCATCTGTATTTCTGCTTAAATGGTTGCTTTATAGATTTATATTGCCAAGAAGACGATGCTCAGCCAGGGAAGTAGTAGTAACACTCTTTCTGCTAACAAGGAGGAGTCGTACAGAATTCAAAAGAAAAAGCCAGCCCTCAAAAACCAGCATGTGAGAGGTGTGTTTATACGGAATTGTTGGATAAAGTTGTGCAACTCCGTACGCAACCGAGCGTGGTGAGGCTGCCTCTGCGCCAGGGATGCCACCCACGCGTGGCTGGGTTAGGCCGGCACCAGCTGCCTCCCCAGCCCCAGCTCAGCCGCTGCCGGGTGTCGCTGCTCTCCCCGCCGCTCCCCGGGGCTGTGATCGGCTCCTCTCACCTCCTGTGCGGCTCCTCGGTGCCACTGCAGCTCCTTGGTGCCACCGCGGCTCCTCGGGGCCACCGCTCTGCCGAGCCCACCCGTGTCGCAGACCCCCATGGGCCACGGTGATGGAGCGAGCCCGGAGGTAAGTCAGCCCCCATTAAAGACACGGGGTTTATCAGTGTGTCTGTAGATAGGTAAGTCAGCTCCTATTAAAGACACGGGGTTTATCAGTGTGTCTGTAGATAGGTAAGTCAGCCCCGATTGAAGACGTGGTTTATCAGTGTGTCTGTAGATAGGTAAGTCAGCCCCCATTAAAGACGCGGGGTTTATCAGTGTGTCTGTAGATAGGTAAGTCAGCCCCCATTAAAGACGCGGGGTTTATCAGTGTCTGTAGATAAACGGCCGAGTGCAGCGCGATTCAGCGATGCCCCGCCAGGAGCTGCCAGGTGAGGCTCCCGCAGGCTCTTTGCAGGCAGCACCGACTCTCGCTGCGAATACACTGAAACCCGGGAGACACCACGAACGCACCTAGAGCACCGCCCGTGGGATCGATCTGTTCATTAGGTGATGGCTTCTTCTGAGAGTAGAAACAGAATTGAACTTTCAGAAGTAAAACCAGGAGAATTTCTGCACCTCCTCAGGGACCAGTTTGCTCACTTTTATTCACGAGGTAACGAAAACAAACCTTCCTACTCTATAGCTCCTAATGCTCTTTCTGTATTGGTGGCCTATTTTTCTGCTTAAGGACAGGGAGGGACTGTTGAGTCACAAAGTATCTCGTGCCCTCCTCCTCCTCTCATTTAAATATTAATATGATGAATTATTACTGGAGTAACAGCTGTGCACTACTCATATCACGGCAACACAACCCTCCCCTCCTCAGCAGAGCACAGCTATTCCTGACTCGCGCTTTCTGCTTGACCTTCTCACTTCTTCTGGATGACTTTTTGAAAACTACTGTTGTTAGCTCTCGTTGTGCTGGCATTAGGATAGTCGTTCATTCTGGGTTTTCTGCTTAAATATTAATGATACTGAGGAATTCAAAAGATAGCTTCAGTAATGGTAAGTTAACCATCTGTGTGTGTTCTCCTATGAGATGTTTGTTTAGACAGAAAGAAATATAAAGTTTTAAGATCAGTCTTTCTAACTAACACCTATAAACATTTCTCTCTTTTAGAATTACTAAAATAATTATATATTGTCTTTTATATAAATAAACTCATTGTATATTAGTCAGCTAGTGTCTCTAGATAGTGCAGAGGAGTACCCAGTGTTGTACCTAGAAGTACTAATGCACTGCATTCTCCATAGATAAAGTATTATGAGAGGCTACTAATAAACTGTAAAGTCTGCTGAAAAGAAATATTTGGCATCAAACAAAGAAGGGGAGGCCGTATGAAGGAAAGAGAACACCATGAGTTAGCTCAATACGATTGGCAACGGCCAGGTAGAGCCTCCCCAGGCAGGCGTTAGGAGAGGTGAGGTGAGGTTTGGCTTGGTGGGTGCTCCTCTGCTGAGCACCTTTCACACGGTTCTTGTGTTGCTTTGTGCGTGTGGTTGACAAAGCCACAGTGAAAATGTCGCTCTGTGTGCAACGTTTGTGCTGCAGAAGGGTGGGGGGTTTGTTGCTTCTGGCCCCCAGTTGTGGAGAACTTAATGCCAGCAAGAGTCTATAGAAATTACCTCACTGCATTTGGTCAATTGCTCATATTTAGCATTGGATGAAACTTTTCCCACATTTCCCTGAACTTGAACTTGCTGCTCTTGTCATGTAGGGAGAAAAAAATCTGAAATGCTCTAACAAAGATTTTGAAATTAAACGTCCGTATCTTGATTTGTAATTTTTCTTTTTCTTTTTTCTAAATCAGTGTTCTTAAAGTCAAACAAAATGCCTTCCTTTTAAATGAAATATTGGTTTATTGCTTTGTAGGGGTTTTTTAAGTAGCTCATAATTATAATGGAGAACCTAAAAAGTTAATCCAAATTTATAAAGGGTGCCCATCTTTTCCCACTCCGGAAGAAATCAGTAGAAGCTTTTTTCCTGCTCTGCTCTTTTCTGAGCAAGCACTTGGTGGAAGCAAAGAACCCAATCCCGACTGTTTGCAATTACCACTGTAGCCAACAAGAGTGAACTCACGGATTGAGACATGCTCGGTACCACCAACATACCTATAAATATATATATATATATATGTTGGGGGGTTTTCCCTTTGTATTCTCTTCCTAAAGTTTATGGCAGTTGGATTTTTTTTCTCACTTTACCATTCACATAAGGGATATTTTTAAATTCTCCTGCAGGTTACTGAATTGCAAATTATTCAGCAAAAACGACACTTTCATAAAAAGCCTTTATACCTTGATGAACTTGTAGCATATCCCCCAGGTAAAATCTCAGGTGATGATCTGCAGGGATTGCGGATGAGCCGCGTAGCGATCTCCCAACAACTGTCCTCGTGGACGGAAGAGAAACCGCGGTCAGAACTACAAAGAATTTATGTAACCCAATTTAAAGCTCTAACAAAATGTTCCCTCGCTAAGAGGATTGTTATACTTAACGTGTGAGATGAAAATACTTTCTGAAGGTCAGGAATGCACAGAAGATAGATTAGATCTCTTGAAAAGACAAAAAAAAAGAGGTTTTTACCAGAAGTTTTTCCTCTGTGAGACTCTCAACTTGGCATTCTCAGCAGCTTATATAAGCACAGCTTTATTCCTGCAAACGCTGCGTTTGCTCTGCAGAGGGAGAGGAGCCTTGGAGCCCCGGCTCTGCACATGCGAAAACAATTGAAGGCAGACAGGGGACTCGGGGTGGTATTTTTTGCCACCATCAACAGCAGAAGTAAAAGCTTGCTTTAAAAACCACGAGGGGGGGTTTGGGGATGTATTTCCCAGGTTGTGCCCGCACGGTGCTGGAGGAGCTGGGCAGTGTGTGTACCTGCCCCGGGCCTCGGGCCGGAGAGGGTGGGCTTGCTGTGCAACGCGGCATTAGCCCTGCCAGCGGGATGGAGCTGTTTGAGGTCTTCTGCTAGTGACCATGGCTTGGTAAAGGTCCTGGGAGCCGACCTGCCTGCCACCGAGCGATGGAGGCGCGGGACAGCTCTGCTGGGGCTGGAGACGGGGGCTCTGAGAAGCACGTCTGGCCCAGGCGGGGCACTGGGGACCTGAGCCGTGCGCTCCTGGTGTCCAGGGACCTCAGTTGGCAGTTAACGCTGTCTTCGTAAAACTGCCAAACTATGCCACAAAACCTGGATTTGGCATGTTGGAAAACAGCTGTGTGAGATCTAGCTTTTCATAATAGGGTCTTGGAGATGGGGCAGGTTTTGAAATGCTTTTCACGTAGGATACCGTGGAAATAAAAAGACATTACAGGCTCTGTAACCATCAGAAAGTCAGGTTAATGTCACTGCTGCCCTTATCCCCTGCTCACAGTTACATATGATTTATGTCCGCCCTTCCACCAGCCAAAAACTGAGATTATGGAGAAGCCAATGATGGAGATCATTTAAACACTTATCTCCTCACTTCCTTCCCTGTTGCGTTCCCCTAACTCCTGGGGTCCCTCCCTGTGACCCCAGGTCTCCTGCCCACCCTCCGGCTGCCCCACAGCCTGGCTCTCAGCAGCGGGGGCTCCGGGGTCTGTGCCTGGGATGGAGGGGAAGCAGCAGGTTTGGGGCAGGAGAGGCTGCGCGTCGGAGCAAAATAACAGGAAGAAATTCCATCCTGGAGAGTGGGACATCTTCTCCCAGGAAACAGGCTCCTGCTTTCCACTGCTGAGAGCATTTCCCCAAAATACCTTTGTGAAGGCAAAATGAAGCTTCAGTAGGGTCCCCTGCATCCCTGCAGTGATGCCCAGTGCCCCCTCAGGGCTTCCCTGTGCCCCCCCAGCAACGCCTCACTGACCCAGGGGACAGCACTGACAGGGTCAGATCTTTCTCAGAAACTCTCTGGTCCACTTTTTTTCCCTCCCTATTGTGTTCCTTTACAAGAAGACCATTTGACCACCACCTCTCCCAACAGCAGGCGGCTCTCCAGCCCCAGGAGATGCCGCCTGGAGGGTTGATGCAGCCCCCGCCAGCTTCCAGGTACCTTCTGCTGGGGCAGAAGGTGTGGAAAGGCCGTTCCTTTGCCCAGGCAGAGGGGTGGCGATGGAGCAAGGCCGCACGGGCAGGGAGCGGTGGCACAGCAGAGCAGAATGTGGCGCTCGCAGCCCTTGGTGGCTCAAGCAAAGCTGGGAAGCTCTTGGGTTGGGATTGCCTTGGTCTCAGTGTTGTCCCGGTTTTGATAGACCATGACTTTGCCAACGGCTGATTCTTTGGATGGGAACAGTTTTGTGCTGGGTATATTTCCAAATCTGAACTTTGCTGGAATGCTTAACTCAAATATTTTTGTCATTTTACAAGGACCAGGGTGGAGCAGAGAATTGGTTTTGCCCTACTTAAAAATAGGCAAGCAAAGTTTCTGAAGGGCTCCCGCCTGCTCCAGAACGAGAGGGCACTTTTGAAATCCAGAGTCAAAGATGCGCGGTTTATCTTTGTGGAAAATCTCTCCGTGTCTATGAACTGGAGACCTCAGGTTTTGCAGACTGGATAGATGTGGTGGCAGATAAATTCCCACACTGTCTGTCAGCCCTGGGTGCGCTCCAGCCCGCTCAGCTTCCCAACAGAACAGAACAGAACAGCATTCACGAGTGACTGCAGGCGCTGGTGAGTTTGGGCACCTTAATTAAATATAAGTGGACTGTTCCTCCCATGCGCGGCTGTTAGTGGCTCCTGCTGGCTCCAGTTAAGAAGCCGGAGGTAGCTACCTGACTCATGTGGAAGAAACAAGGACCAAATAGGTACGAAACTTTAAAGGAGTAGGCTGGGAGAAAAAGCTTGTAAAAATGAGATTTGAATCGGAAAGGGGAAAAGAAAATAGCAGCTGGGAAATGGGAGGAGACTTGGAGAAACCAGGTGAGCAGCAGAGAGGTTGGTGGGGAGGGTGCAAGCTCAGCGGCTCTGGGGCTGAGGAGAATCAGAAGTGGCTGGACAAGGCCTGAGGTAACCTGCAAAAACAGCGAATCCAGGGCTCGGGGGTCTGCACTGGTGCGAGGAGTAGCAAGCACTTTGAATAAAATACCAATCCCTTGCAAAATTCAGTTCTAGAAATCTTAAATTGTCTGCCTGCTGCTAAGGGCTGCTGTGACCTTGATCTTTGTGACTCACCTCAGGAAAGTGGAAATGATGATATCCTGATGTTCTTGCAGATTGTAGAAATTGATTTAATGGGTAGTTGCAGAGCCCTTAAACTCTGGCGGTTCTGTGCTCAGACTGGGGCAATATGCGATGAATGAGGCACAGGGCAGCATGCTGATGTTGTTTTTTCTTGGTATATAGCTACTGGTGATCAGGCGAGCGCTACCTGTCCTGCGCGGTGACCGAAGCAGGGCCCTGAGCACTTGTGATGGGAAAAGGAGTACCTGCTCGTGCAGTAGTGCTGTGTCAGAGCAGATAGAGCTGTCCTGGTTACCGCGACTCTCGTGTCACATAGAGTTCCCCTCAAAGGTCAGGGAAGTTTACTGGCTGACATTAAGGCCCATGTTCCCATGGTCTCCTGGTACCCGAGACACTGGAGCAATCAGAAAGATAAATCTTCTTGTTCTTCTGTGTGAAAAGTTTCACAAGCATCCATTGCCACCCTGCAGTTTCACTTGATCTTGGCACTTACCGCAGGCTCTCGGTTGAACTTTTCCTACTTGACAACAGCCTGATCAAGCCTGGCCACTGATTTACCATCGCCCAGCAATGATTACATTCCTATTGTTTACTAACAAATATCATCAGACCTAGGGTGATAAACACAGGGTATGGGGTAGTACTTTGACCGCAGATTGTACATGTAGTCCTTGAATCATTTTTACTACAAGCAAATGAATTGCCTTAATTATTTAAATGGGGATATTATCAGAAACCATAATAATCTCACTTTACTTCTAGGAAGTATTTAGATAGTACATGCAGCTGTGGAAATTCCAGCTTGGGCAGTCTGTCAGGGAAAAACACACAGCTGACCTCTCGAAACCTTTGCAGGGCCGAAGGGAAACCCACCACCTTGGTTCTGATTAATATTGCCCTGTCTGTGGAGTCTCTGCGACGCGCCTCTGGCAGGCTGGAGAGTGCCAAGTCCTCCCTGGAGCTGCCCTTTGTCAGAGGAGGGTGGTTTGGGCAGCGAGCCTCCTTGTCCGGCCCCGCCAGGATCATCCCATTTGGAAAGCGAGGGCTGAGCCTCATGTCCATCCTTCATCTCTGGGCTGTAGGTTTTCCAGCAGTCTGTAGCTGGAGAGGCTGTCTGTCCTGGGAAAGTTGATAGCAAGGAAAAGCTGAGAGGTGTGTGAGCTTCTGTCTTACCCCTCTGGGCCATCATTGCAAGACACAGACCCCTAGGAAGAGCTTGCCCACTGTTGTCTCTTCATTGCTCTGTGTGGCCAAGTGGGATCTCCCACTGCGCAGCCTGACCTTGCCGTAGCCTCCCACTGCAGAACACGAGTGAATGGGCTTGTGTACCCGACTTCTGTGATAATGGTGCGAGGGAACAGAAGAAGGTCCTTCGCCTGGTTTGCGGTGCTGTGAGCCCCTGGGCACATCGGATTGCAGACAGGAAGCAAGTGGCGGCTCTTGCTGCCACCCAGGGCAGCACTGGAGCGGGTCATGGGCACACGTGAACGCTCGGCTCATGTTGGTGTCTGCTGAATTGCAGCAATCATGAGAAATCAGTATTGCAATTGGAGCTGGTCCAAAGGCTGAAACTCCTCTTCTTTGAATCATCTCGATTGCTTTTGTTTTGGGAGTGCCCAGATTAAACAATAAGAAGATATTTGAGATAATGGTGTGCAACTTTTTTTGTTTACTAAAATAGGTTTATCAGCAAATGATTTTATTTTAACTGAGGCTTAAAGGGTTCTCCAGTGTTTCATAAAACACAAAGAACGAGGGAGGAACACCTCTTCCCCTGCCAGGAAATATAGCTTTAGATGTACGCGGTCTCAAACGTGGGTTTAACAGCTTTTGACTGAATGCAATTGAAAACTGCTTAGAGATATGCTCGAGATAAGAGAATGCTGATGCACTGAAAAGCAGAACATTTCTCCACTCTTTAATCTCTCTTAGTTCCAGCTCACTTGCAAAGTCATCTCGCTACTCAGGTCATGAAAGACCCTCTAGGCATAACTAGGCTGTGAGATGTTTACCTGTATGAGATAACCGGTTTGCGGCTGTTTCTCAGTGATGTCCCAGCACCGGGGTACCCCAGGGAGGTGTTTCTGAGCAGCAAGAGCCCTGCACAACAAAGTGTCTCTATGGAACACACTGTCCAGGGGTGCTGTGAACAGCCACGTGAGGCCCATTCTGCATTCCGTATTACTGCTGCAAAGAGGAACAGATAGGTCTTGGGATCCGATGAACAGGTACTAACCAGCTATTATTGGAGCGCATGTAAGGAGTTTGAGTTGGAAGAGCCTTTGCTGAAGCTGCCAGGGTAAGCAGATGATCCCAGTGTTCGGCACCCATCGGAGTCTGGAGAACCTCCAGTGTGTGTGTTGGCATTTACAGTGTGTCAAGAGGGGAAAGCTCCTCCTTGAGAGTAAAAGACAAAGTGGCAAACTAGACAATTCTGATCAGTTTTTCCTCTTCAAAGTAATATTTAATTTTCCTGGTTTTCGTTGTAGTGCAGTTGCAAGCAAATACACTTTTTGCTTGAGTTGTAATAAGATAGAGGTCCTGTGTTTCATGAGCTTGATACCTTCTGCAGCAAATGCCACTTCTGTGTGTTGTATTTTGCCCTGTGCAGGTCCCTGTTTCTGAGCACTTCAGACTCTTGCCCTCTGTGGAGTGGGCTGAGCTCTTGCATCGTTTCCCGTCATCTGTCCAAAGCTATTTATAAAAGGTCTGCCGATTCGGGCACATTGGCAAAACCCCGTTCTCAGGAGGAGACAAATCGTTTGGTGATGTGTTCCTCCCAGCAAGTGTCTCAAAACTGTTGAGAAAACCTGAAATGTCCTAGAAAATCTTAATGAAAGCTAAGATATAATGGGATTGGGGAATATGGGCAATTGAATAGTCCCATATATTTGCAGTGGAAATCTTTAGAAATAGATGGTGCAACATGCACCGAGAAGAAGCTACAGAGTGTTAACGGGGAGGAGGTGGTTCCAAAATGTATATGTTTGCGAAATTAAAACTTTTGAGTTTGATGTCTGAAGATCCAACAAAAGTGACTCAGGGTAGCTCTTGCCATGCTCAGTATTTGATGGCAGATGCTCTACAGAAAGCCTCTACTTGTTGATATTTCTTGGGTTTCCCACGTCGCCAGCGTGGCCGGGGCAGCAGGAGGCCCTGAGCGAGGCTCCGCGTTTCCCAGTCCATCTGCTGGGCCTGATAAGTGCTATTTTGGGAATCCTGAAAAAGCTGTTGGCCACAGATGAAATGCCCCGAGCAACAGCACTGGCCTCGGCTTCCCAGCGCCTGCCGCGGCCCTGCAGGCACCGCGCTCCTTGCCGGTCCATCTGTAGCCGTGCAGCAGTGCTGCTGGCTGGGGAACAGCCGCAGCCGGGGGTCTGGGCAGGCTGGAGCCCACCGTGTGCAGGCACAGGAGACAGGGGTGGCCTTTGGCTGGGCAGGCACAAGGACATGAGTTCTGAATGTGTCTCCCCATCCAGCCCGTTTCATGCTGTTTTGGCAAACCGCCACGTGCTGCAGGTGGTGTAGGTGGGGTTGGAGTCCTCATCCTCCCATGAAGAGCCTCGGCAGGGCACAGATCTGTGGAGCAGCACAGGTCTGAGCGGCTTCCACTATGAAAAATTAGCATTGCTCTTCCAACCACCAAGTTGCCCATGGCAGCAATGGGCAGTCTCCTCAACCGCGGACAAGGATTCACTTTCTGCCCATGTCTTTCTTTAGCAGTTTACTGCAAAATAATATCTGAAAGTGTTTAAAAGGCCTCAACTCCCTGCACCTCCTTTCTCCTCATGTAAGCTTGTAGGTAACAGTTGTTGCTATTTGATCTGTACAAGCTGTGTGGCCTCGGGCTGGTGTTAGCTGGTGCCCATGTATTTCTATTGAGCTTTGCCCCTGTAAATGTATTTCAAGAGAATTCAGGTGTTGGTGAAAATGCTGGTGAGTGTTAGTCTGGTGGTTGTTTCCTCTGTAAAGGACAAGCGCTGCCGCACCAGCTGTATTTACAATTGCACAGCAAAGGCTTTATGTCTGTAACGCAATAGCAATCAAAAGGCTGCATGTAGGAAGGTTTACTGTTCTACAGGAACGAACAAGAACACTTCTACACAGCAATATGTAGAGGACTGCAATTAAACGCAATAGTTCTACAAAAACGTATAACTGTTCTACATAAATCCATCATCGGGCCTGTAAAACTTCTGCCCAAGAGCTGATGTAAATGCATTTTTTGTTGCTGAGAGCACCCTGCCCTGTTTCCAGGGCCTCTCTCCACACTGGGGTACTCGAGGTATTGCAGATATTTAAATGATATCTGTACAGTCACTTGCTGCCTTTCAACTCCAGCGGCACTGCAGCCGATGCAATAACCAGCACAGAGATGTCTTGGACAGTTGCTCTGGTGACACTTCGTGGGCAGAGGTGTTGTCCAAACTGCTTCACTGGAGGTGCCAGAGGCGGGGATGGCCGCAGTGCCACGGGACAGCTGGCACACACACAATTCTCTTATATTGTCCTGAAGTGCTGGGAAAAAAACATTTGGTGCTTCTCGTTTCCACTTCATCCTGTGCTTTGCTCTGTCACAACAGCCTTGCTGCTCTTTCTGTAGAATGTGTTTCATGCGCTGGCTCTGCAGCCTGGCTCCGGCACACCTCCCGTGTGCCATGCTGGAAGTTATAAGCAACTCAGGTCACTTGGAGCACCCGAGTGTGAAAATGTTGGTACTCATCACCCTTTAAAAGGTGATTAAACTCAGCCCACACTTTCTTAACTGCCTGCCTTGGTAAATTGTTCCACATTTGCTATTCTGCGCATGAAACACTGAGAGCTCTCTCTAAGTGATGTTAACTAACAAGGAACTGATGGAAGGCTGAGCAATATGGGAAAGCTCCAGCCCTAGCAGTGAATTTCACACGGAGAGGGCTGACACTTTCCGTGGTGACCCAGCTACAGGGCACGTTTCCTAAGCTTTCCTCTTCTCCCAGTATTGGCACAGCTCTGCCAGCCCCTGCTCCGGGCAGCGGCTCTGTCCCTGCTCTGAGTTGGTGAGCACACACAAACAGTAGGCAACGAATTGCCTGACTTAATAAAAACGTGTGATATTAAGCAGGGAGCCTGCATGCAGCTAGCTGTACCAACACGTCCTAAATTGCGGATGATCCACCATGGGGCAAGAATGACTAGTTCTGTTTTAATTGTTTAATGACTTTTTTTTTTCTTCATGCAGATCCACAGCATTTCCAAAGTATGTCACAGAACTCCTTTATCTCTAACCTCAAAGTTGAACAACATCTGGGACTTTCCTTTCCCACCTTCATTTGCCCGTTGTACTTTGCTGCTTCGGGTTTGAATTGGTCTCTGCTAATGGTCTGGTCTCTCCCAGTCTTTCTGTTGTGTCGCACAAGGATGAAGATCTTAGGGTTTGCTTTTTCCTTTCCGCTGATATTGTCACAGCTCCTTTCCTGATCAGGATGCAGTCAGTTCAGAGCTTGCTCCGGCAAAGCTGGTTCCACCAAGTGAGTGCAAGGGAGGTGCCAGCTCTGTGTGCCCAGACAGCTTGGCCGGGCAGACTTTAACTGAAAAGAGGATTTTGACACAAAAAAATGGTTAGACCAACCTTTCCCAAGAAACGGAGGTGCCCAAGAAGTGAAGCCACCTGAGCTGTTGGGTTGTCAGAGAAATTCTGATTTATCTGGACTGTTTGTGCTATAAACTGTAGGGTGGAAGAGCAAGTGTGTGGGAGAGGTTTTGCTTAATGCCCACAGAAAATGGGGCTGACCGGAGGCGGCAGAAGTTACAGAGACCCAGACAAACTATCGACAGGCTTGGGAGCTGTGCCAGCAAAACCAAATCGTATTTCAGGGCGCAGATCACCCTGCAGAACACAGATAAGCAGGAACAGGCTGATAAGGCAACAGAAACTGAATGTTTCTTGAATCTCATCGGCTCTTAATATGTTGCATTTTCTCTCTACATTCATCCCTATCCATGTGCAAAATGAATCCTAGAGAAACTGAGACAAAAGCCTGGAGCTGCCAAGTCACCTTGGGCAACCTTTTCAAACCGCCTCCAAGCCCTTCTTCCCTTGCCAACCACAATGGGTGCGGACGCTTTAAAATACTTCATTCCCTTTTATGCCCCAAGTAACAATGCACGCACAGGACTGAAATATTACATTGGAATTTACTGTCTGATCTTTTTGAACTTGGATATAGTAAATGAATCGCTGCTTCAATTCTAATTATTTTTTAATTGCTAGGCTTTGTGACTTTCGAAGTCCAGTTCTTTTCTTACTCTGCATTTTGCTGACAGTTAATATCTGCAAATGTTTTAGAATGGGTTAGTATCGTATAGCATACCATCTACATGCTGTGTAACTGCATTCTTGTGGGGAACAGGGAAACAATTCCACACAGTAATTTATAGCCTAATCAATAGCATATTAAAAATCTGAGAACAGATTAGCAGTTTGCTGCATTAGACAGCTGTAAGTGGCTGTGTGACACACAATTAAATTCTGAGCAGCTCTCTCTCACATGCTTCATAATTCTATGAACAGTGAAGCTGAAGACAAGTAACGTTCCTGGCCCATGGGCTTCCTTGTTGCATGATTTGCGTCCAGATTGAAAGATCTCATTCATTAGATCTTAGCACAGAATATGCTCTTAGAATGGCAGAAAAAAATCTGGAGGGGAGAAAACCAAAACCAACCAAGCAAAACCAACCCAAACCAAAAAACACAGGAAGAAGACAAAAAAGAAAGTAGTTCTTGATTTATTTATTAGGAATCCAGAGAAATGGTGGTACGGCTGGACTATGTGAGGTTCATGAGTGTGCTACCCCGGCGAGGAAACCTCCTCTGCGTTTGCTAAACTACTTTTCAAACAGCCTGGGCTGCTGCAGAGTGAACTGCATGGATGTGCAGCCCGCATGGGTGTGCAACCTGCATGGATGTACAGCCCGCATGGATGTGCAACCCGCATGGATGTGCAACCCGCATGGATGTGCAACCCGCATGGGTGTGCAACCCGCATGAATGTGCAACCCACATGGATGTGCAACCCGCATGGATGTGCAACCTGCATGGGTGTGCAACCTGCATGGATGTGCAGCCTGCATGGATGTGCAACCTCCACCTGCTGGAAAGGGCCGTGTGGTATTGGCAGACGGTCCCAATGGGCACACAATGACCATGGGCTCTCCAGGTGCTGTGGAAAGGCTGTAATGTAATGTTTTTCTTATTGCAGTACCCTAGAATCAGCTTGTTCCTTTGTCTCTCATAATGAAAATACTTTGTATGGGTGGAAGGATTCCTTAATTAACTAAATAGCTCTGGATTTAGACATACAACCACTGCTGCTCCTGCCTTTTTTGAGTCCCAGATCTCTTTCTTTAATGCAAGTAAATACTCCACTGTGGCTTGGCTCTGGTTGCCGTCCTAACATCACCTCTTCCAAATATGCACTCCTGCAGGTTTTTTTATAGCCTGTATTTAAACACGGGCCTTCTGGAGCAGCCAGTGCTGTAATCTTCCAACTCCGTTCTGCTGGGTGGGCAGAAGGACTGCAACTTTGTGCCTGACTTTTCTCCACTGTTGGCAGCAGGGTCAGCTGCCTATAAATTAGCAAACACTGTAATGTAAAGAGCCTGTTTAGTTACTGACTTCGTATGCGTGCTATTGTCAAATGCCAAGTCACCTCTCCTGCTACCGGGAGCAATGTCAGCGTTAGCAACACATCTGACTGAATTGAAACAGGTAATGCTTGGCTTCATAATTCAAGGGGGTTTAAAAGTTATTAAAATAACTTTGGAGAGTCTGGGTAGGGAGCACCCTGGATATTCATGTATTATTCATTTATTAAAAAAAAAAAAGTTATGTGATTTAGAAACGCAGGGGTCAGCTGGATGCTTCTGTCCAGATGGCAGCAGAGCGAGCTGTAGAACCCTGTGCAATGTAACTTCTATCCTAGCACTAACTACAAATAACATGTCTAACCAGTAAAATTGAGCATTAATTGTTTTACCTTCTTTTGAGTCGTTCTGCACTGACAAGGCCTGAGGGGGACGCAGGGAAACGGCACCCTGTCCTGAGAGATGTACCAGACTGCGTCAGGGCAAGCAGAAGGCTCTTCCGATAGCTACAGGCCTGCTGATTTCATGCCTCTCTCCAGCGAGAGTGTTATATGACTCTAAGAAATTTAAAATAATTTTTATTATTCTAAACGAGCAAAACAGTGCTGGGCGGCCACGCAGTCACCGCTCCACGCAAAGGCGCGCAAATCGGGTACAGAAAAAAGTGTTTATATAGCGTCTGTAAGTACCCGCCCCCCGATCTTCTTCCTGATTGCTCAGATGCGTTGCTATGCTGTCAATGCCCTCCCCACACAGCCAAGCACATCCCCCTCCCCATAAGCACGCAACACCTTTCCTGCCAAAACTTGCGAAGCAGGGTGTGCACCGCCTTTCCCGCCAAAACTTGCAGAAACAGCATGTGGCCAACTATGGCAGTTTAACATACACACAACTCAGTGAATCCTCAACTACTAACATATTCTTGGTTTGATTAGCAATTTTACTTTAGCTATGCAATCTGTAACAAGAGAGCTGTATGAAAGTCTCACGAGGAAAAAACGTAATTATTTTGCTTCATTTTGTTGTATTAGTTGTGATTTTCAGGGAAAAGTAGAGTTTTACTGTCCCTGCCTAGATGTGTGAGGGGAGATGCAACAGCAGGAGAGAAATCCTCTCTGGTGTCACAGAAAAGTAATGGCAAGTAGTTTGTAGATGCTTGTGGGGGAACATTCGGGTCCCCCATGACACTAAGACCTGCCGCCTTCCCACCATGGCTTTGTTGCTTTACCATGGGGGATGTTTGAAGCCAGGAGGGTTGAACGGGGCCCACTAGACCGCTCCAGTGGCCATGGTTCGTGGGACACCCACAGCACCCTCCTCGTCCTGCTCGTCTCCCCGGCTGTCACAGGCACTGACCTGGCATGGAAACGCGGCCTGGCCTCCTCGCCACATCCCCCCAGCTACAGAAAACCCACGTTCCTGCTTCCTTCTCCGCCTGCCGCCTTTGTTTGCGTGTGCTGTGTTGTGGCTGCAGGGAACGCTGACCCCGCCGGCGGTGGGCACTGCCAGGGCTCGGGCCGCACAGGGGTTTCAGGAGCAGGACTCCGGCTGCACGCAGCTGCCAGGAGGCAGCGCAGACCCAACAGGAAGAGGAAGCAGCCATTGTAACCGAAGCGTGGAGCGCCAATGCAGCCCTGCAGGGCCTGCTAAGGCCTGCAGGCCCGCCGTTCGCTCCCATTGCTGGCTGTGCGCAGCCCCGGCACAGCTCCGCCAGGCCCGGTTCTTTGTGTTTGGCGCTACTGCTCTTTGGCTAACTGGACATTCGGGCTCCTGCGAGCCGCCATATCCCGTGCAGGGCACCGTGAGGTGACCGCTCTGCGAGAGGCTGTCCCGCCGCGGCCCCCGGCCAGCCCCGCGGGGGAAGCGGTCCGGACGCGGGGCCTTCCGCACAAGCTCCCGGAGGCCGGAGGGGCGAGCGCCGCCACCCGCCCGGCCCGCTGCCCCTCCCGGCCGCCCCTGCGCCGGGCCCGCCCCGCGGAGGCTGAGCCGCCGCTGGCCCCGCCCCTCCCTGCCGTCCGCGCCGGGTTACATGGCGGCGGTTGCGGCAGCGGCGACTGCGGCGAGGCGAGCGGGCGCCGGGCGGGAGCCGGTGGTGGGGCCGCGGGGCCCGGCCGTGTGAGCAGCGCAGTCCCCGATGAGCCTGGGAAGGCCCGTGAGTGCGGCGGAGCGGCCGACGGGGCGGCGGGTGGGAGAGGGGTCTCGGGCTGCCGCACACGCGGGCCCGGCCCCGCCGCACAAAGGCGCTTTGTTCCCTCCCGCCGGACAGCGGCGGCGCCCCCGGCCCGCTCCGCTCCTCCCCGCTCCGCTGGGGCTCGCCCAGGCCCGGCCCCTCCGCACTGCGGCGGCTCGGGGGCAGCGGCGGCCCCGGGGCTGAGGGGGGCGAGCGGGCGCTGACAGGGCGGGCGGGGGCGGCCTCGAGGGGGGCGCTCCCAACGGCTGCGGCCCGGGCGGGCCCCGTGGCGCCCGGGGGTCGCCTCTCCCGCCGGCGCGGGGCCCGCGGGGCCGGGAGCGGCGGGCGGCGGCCGCGCCGTGAAGGGCGTTTGAAGGTAGGGCTCCTCCGCGCTGCGGCGGCCCCGCGGGGGCGCCGGGTCCGGTGGCCGCCGGGCGGCCGGGGACCGCGCTGGCCGCACTCCCCCGCGGCCGGGGGAACGGCGAGGCTGGGTCCGCTCTGCCGGAGCGGTCGCTGGTGTCTGGACGGGGTGTGCGGGAAAGGAGCGACGGCGACCGGCGAAGCCGGCCCGTCCCCGGAGGGCGGCGGGGGAAGGGTGTCCTTAGCCGGGACGCCTGCGGGCTGGCGGCAGCCCCGGGCTCGGCTCCAGCCGGCGGAAGTTTTGCTGCTGGATTCGCTGCCGGCGGCTCCCGCCAAAGGGTCCGGTGCCGGTGTCCGCAGCCGTGCCGGGGACACGGGGACAAGTGCCACTCGGTCCTGCCGCCGAGGCACCCGCGGGCTCCCCTGCAACCTCCAGCACCTTTTGTGGAAAAAGTGACTTAATACTTTTCGTAAGTGGCTTGAAGCACTCGGTGAAAATAGCTTGGAGAGACCCTGCTGGAGTTGCGGGGTTTGGAGGAGCAGGCGGGCAGGACGCACACGCCGCTTCTGTGTGATGAGGATCTGGCTAATTCGGTACCATTTTGGATTAGCCTGACAATGGCCAAGTTAATTGTGTTGTGGGAAAAGAAACGGTGGTTGGCGTGTTATCATGTGGCTGCTGCAAATACTGGCAAAAGCACGGTTGCCAGAAAGGTTTTTTTAATGTAGGTATAAATATATGTACTTATATATACACACGTTATGATAGCATTATGTGTTTATAAACTAGTTGCAAATTCCAGAAAGAGATGGCTGCAGGGTTTAGTTTGGTAAAGGGCTTCAGAAATTGCGTGCTGTGGAGCTAAAATGGAACTTTAATTTCAGCCTCTTGGGCTCAGTCCTTGCTTGTGCGGTCGTTATCTTGAATTCACTCTTGGCTGGTTAACCGTTGAGCGGAACGGCAGACAGTGACAGCTGCCGGGGTGCGCAGGCTGTGCTTGGCTGGGGTGGGCTCTTTCGGTGGGGATTCTTCACTGAATTGTCCGAAGGGAGGACCAGACCCTTTTGATTTTGTGATACGGAGAAACGCAGTGGATTTTTGTGTGCTTTTACAGATCCTTCAGAAGATTTATAAACTAATAGTAACATTTGCTGACTGCCAGCACAGAGTTCCCTAAACAGTGTGGGGAGCAAGTAGGAGGCTTGAGAAAAGCGACAGTTTGGTGAGCTGGCGATGACTCACTCTGCCTACTGACTGCAACGTGGCTGATCTAAAAAAACACTTCTGTGCCCGGTATCTTTATAGTCAAAGGGATAGTACTTAGCAGGTTGTATAATATGTCATTAGTCATTCTTGGTCTTTCTCTTGTGACTAATGATTTGATCATTATGTGGTCTGCATAATCAAATTAACTGGTATCTTTCGTCGTATTTGTATTTCTGAAAAAGTAAACGTCTCATGCTTGCCTGTGTTTCAGTGTACATCCTGTTTCCCGAAAACTGTGATAAATCCACGTGCGGGAGTTGAGCACGGGTTGCAGGGGCTGCTGGCACAGTGCGGTGAAGCTGGTCCTGTGGTGACGTCTGCCAGCACCAGGAATCGTTTCAAAGACAACAGCCCCTCTGTGGGTCACTTCTGTTGCCCTCTCCCAAGAACCGATCTGTTTTAAAAGCATAGTTGTAAACCACATAAGAAACCAGTAGCTTTGTGCTTCCCTCTTTAAACTTTGTGGGAGGAAGGAATAAAAGTACCACTTAAAAAAAAAAAAGTAGTCTTGGAAAGGTAACAGCTTAAATTAAAACATCAGTGTCTGTGCAAATAGCCTATTCAGCACAAACTGGGGTGATAAATCCCACTTTTTTATATTCTAGTCCATTGTGTGTTTCAAGTGGTTTGAGCATGTTACACAACTCTAGAGGAAGTTGTCGATTTTGTGTAGTTAGTGTGTATTTTCAGGACAGGCAGTTGGACCGATGGTTATGACTCTCATTGAAAATGTATAAGCTCAATGGGTGTTGGTGTCACTCTGTAAGCATTAGTGTTTTAAAAATACCACATGATTTTCCAAAGTTAAAAAATCACTGTGAAATGCAAAGAAGAAAACTCGTTACTTTGAGCTCATTTTGGCATGAGGAAAGCCTTGATTTCTTCAAGTTGATTACCCTTTAAGTAATTATTATCGTGGTCAGAGTGAAAGAAAGTTTGGGGTTAACGTTTTATTTTCCACTCTTCCTATCTGCCTCTGGTCCACAGGGCTATTTGTCTTAAATGTCTGTTTGCTATTAACTTGTGGATGGGGAAAGGAGTTGGGCTGCTTCCCTGTGGGGAGTGATGCCCTGGGGCCTGCGGGGAGAGCTGGAACTGGCATGGTGAAAGAAGCAGGTCTGCAGTGTGGAAAAGGAGATCAGTTAATGCAGGAGCCTAGCTTAGGAGAGCTGCTTTTTTGTTTAGACAAGGATCTGAACCTTGTGTTACGTTTCCAAAGTTGAATTTCAGTGGCAGTGAGTGAAAGATCACTCTCAGTTACTGAGTCTTAATTTAATTTGTTTTAATAGCAGGGCAGTTTTACTAGGGCAATCTCTCATTGTCCTCACCATACCCATGTGAGGTACCGGCTCTGCTTGGCCCCTGGTCAGCTTACTAGGGCTAGGTCCTGTTTCGAATGATAGCTGGACCATGCTTTTTGTGGCTTTGGGATTAGGGCATTTGCTTGTAGTTAGGTAGGAACTTTGTAGCAGGATCAGGTCACATTGAGGGCTGCAATGGGTCGCTTGTGTTGTCAACATTTGTTTTCTTAGCTAAATCACTCTGCTGAAAATCATTACATACCTTCTGGAAATGTTGCAGTTAGCGGTCACCTAGTGGAAGGAAATAGTATAAGCTGATGATTAAACATGCTTCAGTTCAGGAATACAGAATGAGAGGTTTTAGGACTCCTGCTTCCATGGGCCAGGGGCCGTAACGCTTCTCTCCATGAGGCTCTGGCTGTGGAGCCGCTGCTGCCGTCGGTCGGTCCTGGCTCTCAGGGGTGGCTGAATTATGGTGAAGAAGTCGCTAGATCTGTCTTCTTGCTGCTGCTGGGCATCTGTTTGAATCTGGTCGTGTGGTGTTCAGTGGCACCAGCAAAAAGAGAGGTTCCAGATGTGTCACCCAGCTGCTGCAAACCCGTTCTGTGTGGCTGCATATTGAAGACATCAGCAATGTGGAACAATAGGCCTGATGGTGGGGAAGGGTGCAACTGGTTTTAGATGGTCGCCAGGATATAAAACGCAGCTTATTGCACGGTATTTGAACAGAAGCCTTGGACCTTGCGTTAAAATGAAATTTAAAGTGCGAGTATAAGCTACAAACGTGAATTTCTGTAACAGTTTTTGGGGGTGTGGGGAATTAAAGGAAAATGGTCTGGGGTGATGTGAACCTTTTACAGGCAGCAGCTCAGAATGAGTGAGCCTGGAAATGGTGCATGTGAACGAGGAAATAGTGTCACGTTTGGAAAAAAGTTAGAAGTCGAGAGGCTGGACTTCTGGTTTTTATAGTTGTGAGCAAAGAGTTGCATAGTCACTGATGCTATTTTAATTAATCCTAGGATAAATTTTATAGTTGTCCTTAAAGCAAATTAATGGGTATTATAAGAAGGGTCCTTGTGCTGATGTGTTAACATGGATATAAATTCGAGATAGTTTCATTATGTTTGTGCTGAGGTTATAGTAACCCTTGTAAAACACCGTCTGAAATCAGGGCTCTTGGCCATGGGAGAGGAAAGGAATCTCAAAGGGAGAAACCTGTTGGAGGAAAGCTCTGGGTTTCCTCCTTTCCCGTGTTCAGCGTGGGGCTGCACAGGTCCCTGGGCTGTGTGTCGGTGTCAGGAACGGTGATGTTTCAGTGTGTTCAAAAGGCTTCTTTCTGTTTGCCAGAGTGCCTTTCTTCCTTTTTCCTTTTTTCTGCATGCAATTCTGATTACTTTAGTGAATTGAGGCCATTATTTGCAATATGTTAATAGTTAGTCAGCTGCTCTTGCTGCCCTGTTAGGAGTGGGGAGACTTGTTTTCCTTGGTCCTGCTTGTCCCACTGAAATGCTAGCACAGTTTTAAGGGAAAACACTCGTACAGTTGATTCTAAAGTGTTGGGATAGTTCAGGGAACTTTACATTTATTCAGAGACTGGGTGAAGAGCTGTCACATGTTAATCTAAGATAGAAGACATTTAGTGGTTTGATGTGACCTATGATTGTTGGGGAAGAACATACAAGTGACTTGTAATGGAATTGCCAAAACCTCACCACACTAAGGTTTACGTTTGACTCTTGTCTTTGTGGCATATTTGAGCTTTTACAAGAAATGAGGATGTTGTGCGAAATGCAGCGTGTGGTCTCTATGGCTGCGCTCTGCTTGCTGAGAAAATCACCGCTTTGCTCTTCATAAATAGCAGTTGCATCCATTAGACTATTGAAAAAGAAATGATGTCTGAAAGTACCCTTGTGTTGGGGGAAGCGGTTAATATATCAGTTACTGCATAAAAGGTACTTGCTCTTATGTTTTTATCTGTGATCTAGGTTGGATAAGCGTAGAAGTAATTGATAAAGTAGTAATATTTGTCTAGTGTGTAGGTATTACCACTATGAGTCCTGTAACAATGAATCAATAGAGGCAAAAGTAGGATTTGAGATGTTAGTAAACTTTATCCAAAATCGCAGGAATTCAGGCTTTGTAAGTGGCCCTGGGGGTGCGCTGTGTGTTCTGCACAGTCAGAAATACTGGGAGCATGCAAACCTGACCCCTTCACAAGAATGGTTCCCAGTTCTCTCTTATTGTGGTGAAAGAATTAAAACCCTGGTTTTGTTGTTGAGTAAAAGTTGAGCGGAAAGAATTATTCCAAAATATAGTGACTGATGTGCAGCATATTACTGTTTCTGACTTGTCTCTTAACAGCTGTGTTGGAGAATTACCAAGTGTCCTGTGATGCTCCCTTCTTTATGAGGATTCAGTAGGATTTTTCGTTGTGAGTTTTACATTCTCAATAGGTTGTATGTCAGACTTGCCCAGGATATGTTTAGGGATGGCGGTTGGTGATTATTGTCAGTCTCCCTCCATGAGTATGAGAAGTATATGTCATTTCTAGTTAGTTTAGCTGTTGTGATTGTTTCTTGTGTTGTAAGTGGACCCCAAATAAGCTGTGTATTTAGGACAGCCTAAGGAGCTGCGGGAGGAAGACGACTCCTGTATGAGCCGGAATACTGACGTGTTTCTCTCTCCTTTTCAGGTTGTCACAGAGTAAAATGGATGGTAGCTTTGATTGTGATTGCGGTGAGCTGGAGCCACCTGATCATTAACAGAAGGCATCTTTTGTAAATCAAGAGCTGCCAGTTTCCCGTTTAACTAGACTGTAAACAAAGGAGAGGAGGAGGAGGAGGAAGACGAAGACGAAGGAAAAAATAGTGCTTACCAGCACCATAGAATGACGCTGCTCAGGACCAGTCCAACACTGAATGTATCTGCACTGTGAGGAGGAGGATGTTAATAGAAGCCTATTATGTGCATATTTATTCACATTTTTGTTAAATGTTAACCAGTTTAGCACAGTAGAGCTGAGTGCATAGTATGTCATTTCATTCCGTTTGAGTTTCTTGTGAGTATTTTCTTTAATGTCTGCAGAAATGCTGCACCTTTCTTGAACTATGAATGCTGCAATCTTTCTATCTTATGCTCGGTTTGAGTTCTAGAGCTTACGGGCTCTAAATTCAAGGGGACACAACAGGCCTGGCTGGCTCATAATGAAATGAGAGTGTCAAGAAACCATCTTGCAGTCAAAGCCAAGTGTTTCTTCTCCCTTTCTGCAAGACCTTTCCTTCAGATACCAGTGGAAGTGTCTCTGCGTGTTTACAGAAGCTTAGTAGTTTGAGGAAAAAGAAACGTAAGGAATTTTAAAATGGCAGAAAAATTTGAAAGTCTCATGAACATTCATGGTTTTGATCTGGGCTCTCGGTATATGGACTTAAAACCACTGGGCTGTGGTGGAAATGGCTTAGTTTTTTCTGCTGTCGATAATGACTGTGACAAAAGAGTGGCTGTCAAGAAGATTGTCCTTACAGATCCCCAGAGTGTTAAACATGCTCTACGCGAGATCAAAATTATTAGAAGACTTGACCACGATAACATTGTCAAAGTATTTGAAATTCTTGGTCCTAGTGGAAGCCAGTTAACAGATGACGTGGGCTCCCTTACAGAACTGAACTGTGTTTACATTGTCCAGGAATACATGGAGACAGATCTGGCTAATCTGCTGGAGCAAGGCCCTTTACTGGAAGACCACGCCAGGCTTTTCATGTACCAGCTGCTACGTGGGCTCAAGTATATTCACTCTGCGAATGTTCTGCATAGAGATCTCAAACCAGCTAATCTTTTCATTAATACCGAAGACTTGGTGCTGAAGATCGGTGACTTCGGACTTGCACGAATCATGGATCCTCATTATTCCCACAAGGTATGTGAAGAGTGGGAATATTTAAGTGATAGATGGACAACCATGCTTAGAATAGCATCTCCCTCCCTTTGGCAGAGGGAGGCGGTCTGCGGAGGCCTCGTTAGCAGGTGGGATATCACGTTAGGCCTCATACACTAGATCTGGAATGCTTGCAAATAGATTAACCGGATCCCTGGATCCCATGTCTTGTCTCAGGTAGGACTACTGCAAGCATAAAAGAAACTTTTTATTACTAGATGTGTTCAGAAAAGCAGATTTTTAACAGTGAATGCAGAACCTGAGAACATTTAGAGGCGTAACTATAGAAGCCTTAGAAAAGTTTAGAAGTGGTACATCCATAGTATGCAAGTGCAGCTACTGCCTGGGATTGATTTAGAGATACTGTCCTGGTTTAGATGATGTTTCACTAGAGAGTTCATTATTATCTCTGCGTTTATTTGGCATCTGGGAATAAGAAAGTTTTACTCTAGTACCTCCTTTGACTAATAAATAGTGTCATACTTCAATATTGTTGCTGTTCATCCACAAAGATATTGCTGTTCCTTTTTGAAAGGTAAAAAGGCTTAGTAGGGGAGCACATGGTACTGTCCCTGGGACCTCGAGACCAAAAAATCTTGTGGTAGGGCATTAAAAAAATAGGAAACAGACAAATCTAAGTAAGTTTTTGTTTTGTTTTTAATTAATGTCACTAGGGCCATCTTTCTGAAGGATTGGTTACTAAATGGTACAGATCGCCTCGTCTTTTGCTTTCTCCTAACAACTACACTAAAGCCATTGACATGTGGGCTGCAGGTTGCATCTTTGCTGAAATGCTGACTGGGAAAACCCTCTTTGCAGGTGGGTACAACAAAAACGTGTGTGTATATTCCTAAAAGGAATGGCACTGCTTAATTATCTTCTTGAAGAAAGATTGATTCTTGTGAGAGCCATTGACTATTAGGATATGCTGTATTATTATGCAATGATATAAGCAAACTATAAATTGATGTATTTGTAAAGTAGAAGATGTTTCAATTTCTGTTACTTGTACCGGTGTGTATTTGGATAAATATTACAATTTAACTTAGTACTCACATATATGGTGAATCTGTGTGTGATTAGGTTAAGCTAAATTAATTGGATACCTAAGAAGTGTTCTAAATACATGTATTTTAGTGAACTAATGTATCCAGGGAGTATTTGAGGATTATGAATGGCCTGAGTATAGTATTAATGAAAAGTGTTTTTTATATAGTCAACCTAATCACTTCTCCCTTCTTCATATTTTTAATGATGGAAGAGTAGCCCTTTTCCCCCCATTCCCGTTTTTTAAATCACCTGCAGACTGTGTTGACCTGGCCTTTGTTTCAGTGGCACAGGGAGGGCTCTCGAGGTTGCATTTCAAAGCTGCGTTCCTTTAGCCGTGTGTGCACTGCAGGCTCACCGCTGCAGTCGTTCGTAGCTTTGTGTGTCAAGGTAATGAAGTGGAGAGCCTTTTCCCATTAAACGCTGTTAATGGAATATTGTCACCTTGGAATCATTATTTTATAGAAATCAGTGATCACTTGCAGTGAGTTGTGAACTCTTTGACTTACTAACTGTTGGACTAATGTCCCCAGTGTATTGAATGTTTGGCTGATAAGAGATTCACTGGGTTTCTGTTGCACCAAGCACTTCTACCGGAACAGTGAAAAAGTGGGAGCAAGCCCATGGATTTCAGCGTTCAGCATAGCTTGATTGCAACTACTAGCATTTTGCCTTTGTTTTGAGTAGAATTGGTATTTGCTAAAGTTTTTTATTGATCTAATATCTATATAGTGAGTTAAATTTTTTAAACTAGTCTTAGTAACCAAAGTTCTAAGTTCATAGGTTCGTTTGTGTGCCCTGATTGCGTTGTGTAGATACCTAGATGTGAACGTGTCCCTCTGATAATTAGACACTGCCATATTTTGCTGGTCTGAAGAGTCGACTTCTTAACATCGTGCATTTGGAAAGGGAAGAAGGTTGGAGATCGGACAGCCTGTGCTGAGGCTCTGGCTAAAATCCTTGTGCAGAGTTATGTGGAGGGCTCGATCTGGCTCCTTTGCAGCCTCCTGTCTGCTTGTGAGCCATCCCTTGGGAGTCCTGCTGGTGGGAATAGGGACGGAGAGCGCAGCTGGAAACTGCAGAGTACCTGGGCTGAGGAGGGGAAGGGAGGTCGAGGCAGAGGAATTCAACAGCTGTTCCAAACAGCTTCTGTAATTCTTTCTCCTATGTAAATATTTCTAAATGCTAGTTTCATTTATAGTGGAAAACTGAATAATTTTAGGTGGATAGGACATGAAATAATGATACAGTAGAATCTGTTTTCCAGAAAATTGCAGTCAGTCTAACATCTGATCGATTATATTAAGTAATTTGTAATAGTCTGAAGTAGAAGGACAAAACAGCTTTTTCAATCCAAATAGGTTAACCTGAGACAAGACCGCTTCGGGTCAGGATGTGTGTCTTGGGCAGATTTGTGGTGCCTTTACCTGGGTTTTTGTGTAATCCAGCTGGCAGACGTGTGCTGGGATGTGCAGTGCACGCTGTCATGCAAACCGCTAGCGCGGAGCTTTTGGGATGGTACAGTGACATACATTGTATTTAATGTCACTCGCGCCGGTATTGCTGATGGTCGCCCGGAGCTGCTCGCTGAAACCCTGACATGCAAATAATCCTATATATTTTCATCCGCTAGTTGAGTCTCTAGGGTGCTACGTGCTTCTTGGAGCTCAACAATAGATTGAGGTAGACAAGCTGTATTTCTGGGTACTCCAAGTTTAACACTGGTTCTGAATATAGATACTGTTCATTATTCAAAATTCACCTGCTGTATAAGCCCTTATAGTTCTTTACCCAGGGAAACTTCAGGTAGTGCTAAAAGTGTGCTGTAATTTCAATCATAATCCAGTACTTGTTTTTAAACAAGATTAGACTGCTTAACTGACCGATGACTTTTGTCTTGCACCTGACAGTAATACAGGGTTTCAGAGCAGAGTGTTAATACAAATGGCTGTGGCCTGTAAGATCTCTTGCTGAGCTAAACAACCACTGTTTTTATTACTAAGGGGCATGTAATTCAAAGCGAGGTCAAATATTGAATTTGTCAGGTGGCTCAGTTGAAAGGGCAGGATTGCAGCACATAGCATATAACAAAAAGATAGCGTTGCTGTAGAGTGCTGCATCCACGGTGAAAACATCCTTGCAAAAGTTTCAGGTTAGGTTGCTTTATCTGTGTGTAGTGGATCTATAATTCTTCATACACTGTAACATGTGAGATCTCTTCAGATTTATTATCATCCAAACTCAGAAGTTCAGCCTGCCCTGTGCTGTAGGAGGTCATGGTCTGCTACTGAAAGCAGCTGCCCGGAGCACCACGCTTGGACAAACCTTTGGAGTTGCAACGGCAGCTTGTTTTTTCTCTTGGTGTTTAGGTGCGCATGAACTTGAACAGATGCAGTTGATTCTGGAATCAATTCCTGTTGTACATGAGGAGGACCGTCAGGAGCTTCTCAACGTAATTCCAGTTTACATTAGAAATGATATGACTGAGCCACACAAACCTTTAACTCAGTTGCTTCCAGGCATCAGCCCTGAAGGTAAGTCATTCGGAGAAAACTACGTCCTGGATTGCAAAATCATAAAATAGTGAACAACTTTACAGTGTGTGTGATTGTTAAACACAAGCTTAGTTAGCAGAGTCTGTATGTTGTCTGAAGAAGAATTGTCTTCTGCTCTAATTAAAAAACAGAAGTTGCTTACAGAATAGCTGCTTGGTCATCTTTGGGCTAGAATTGTGGGTCTCTGCTGGACGTGTTTGCACTGCAAGGCTGATTGAATTGCTCTGTTTTGAAACACTGCCCTTCTAAATATGAGGGAGCATTGGAATGGAGTCAGTATAAAACAACTTTCAACTCTTTTTGAAAGAAAGTCCTGAAACAAACTGACAGCAGTGTTTCCAACAGCTGTTGGTGGATACCAATCCAGCAAGAAGCATTCTGTCTCTTACTGGTTTTTCCTGCTTTAAGGTAGATTATTGTTGATCTTAGCTTCGAGCTCTACTCTCATAGCTTTCCCGCGGCTCCAGGTCTGTTTGACAGTCTGGTGTCAGCAGCTGGTACTGGAGAAAATGCACACACCTCTAGAGCAGAGCACTGCCCCTAACCCGGCATTCCACATGTCTCAAACGTCACTTCTCTCCCGTTTAATGATAACTTTTTCTCCACAGCACTGGACTTTCTGGAGCAAATTTTGACATTTAGTCCCATGGATCGATTGACAGCAGAAGAAGCTTTGTCCCATCCTTATATGAGCATTTATTCCTTTCCAACGGATGAGCCTATTTCAAGCCATCCTTTTCACATTGAAGATGAGGTTGATGATATTCTGCTGATGGATGAAAGTCACAGCCATATCTATAATTGGGAAAGGTAAATTCATCACTTTACTGTGTCACGTAACGTAACTGGATGTTTGTGTGCTTGAAGTAATGTTGCTTCATGGGCGTAATTTCCTTTTCCATTTGTTTCTTCTTCTTAAGTTGACCTGAGAATGAACTTTTCCCTTACGGGCAGTGCATTATCATTTGGTTCATAGTTCATTAGACTGACCTGGGTATGCTGATGCATTCCTGAGATGCACTTAGGACTCTAGAATCTAAAGTTAATCTCTCCATTACATGGTTTGGATTTTTTAAACTTTAAATAAAGTTCTTTGTATGATTGTCTTGTACAGCGGTTAACTCCTGTAATAGGAAAGAGATTTGCAGTAGTCATTTAAAGTCAGGAAGGAAGACTTGTGTAAATGGAGTGAGCTATTGTAGATAATCCTGGACTTAAATCTTTCAGATGTACATACGAGGATTACTTTATGCTAGATTAAATTAAAAACCTGGAAGAAGTACCCAGTTGGATAGAGGAAAAACTCTGTTGAATCCTTGTTACTCTACAATGGAATTTCTAAACCGTGTGTGTCTCGGGAGCCAGAAGACTCTGTTTTCGTTGCTAACACTTAGGAAATTGTCTTACAGATACCATGACAGTCAGTTTTCAGACCACGACTGGCCTATTCATAATAACTATGAAGCTGATGAAGTTCAGCGTGATCCAAGGGCTCTTTCTGATGTTACTGATGAGGAAGAAGTGCAAGTAGATCCTCGCAAATATTTGGATGGAGATCGTGAAAAGTATCTGGAGGATCCTGCCTTTGACACCCACTTCTCTACCGAGCCTTGCTGGCAGTATTCGGATCACCATGAGAACAAGTATTGTGATCTGGAATGTAGTCACACTTGTAATTACAAAATGAGGTCATCTTCATACCTAGATAATTTAGTTTGGCGAGACAGTGAAGTTAACCATTACTATGAGCCCAAGCTTATTATAGATCTTTCGAACTGGAAGGAACAGAGCAAAGAAAAGTCTGATAAGAAAGGCAAGTCTAAATGTGAAAAGAATGGGTTGGTGAAAGCTCAGATAGCACTTGAGGAAGCATCACAGCAGCTTGTTGAAAAAGAAAGGGAGAAGAATCAAGGGTTTGACTTTGATTCCTTTATAGCAGAAACCATTCAGCTTAGTTTACAACACGAGTCTACTGATGTGGATAAATTAAATGACTTGAATAGCTCAGTGTCTCAGATAGAGTTGAAAGGGTTAATATCCAAGTCGGTGAGCAGGGAGAAGCAGGAGAAGGGCATGGCTAATTTGGCGCAGTTGGGAGCTCTGTACCAGGCCTCTTGGGACAGCCAGTTGGTGAGCGGCGGGGAGGAGTGCTTCCTCATAGACCAGTTCTGCTGCGAGGTCAGGAAGGACGAGCACGCTGAGAAAGAAAATACTTACACCAGTTATTTGGACAAGTTTTTTAGTAAGAAAGAAGATGCTGAAATGCTAGAACCTGAGCCAGTAGAGGAGGGGAAGCTTGGGGAGAAGGAGAGAGAAGAGGGCTTCCTGGGTCACAGCGGGGAGCTGCTCTTCAACAAGCAGCTGGAGGCCATCGGCATCCCGCAGCTGCACAGCCCCGTGGGCTCGCCGCTCAGATCCATCCAGGCCACGCTAACGCCTTCCGCCGTGAAATCCTCCCCCCAGATCCCCCACAAAACCTACAGCAGCATTCTGAAACACCTGAACTAAAACACTCAGCAGACATTTCTTTTATATTCATGAGCTGTTTGTCTTTTTTTATTACTAGTGTAAGTAATTTTTTTACTTGAATCAGACGGTGTCATTTTGGTATGGATTTCGTTAGTTTTCTGTTTACCATCGGTTTTACAATCCAGAATTGCTTTCTCTACATGCGTTACTTTTGTTTCTAAACCGGCATGTCGTTTGCACACAAATTAAAGAATAGAGCAAAATAATGCAAAATGCAGGAGTAACAAAAAGTGCACTAAACCAAGAAAAAAACCCGTTCTCTCAGTAAAAGTGTCCATGTTTTGCAGAAAAAGAACCTTGCCTTGAAATTTACACAGTGAGCCTGTACATAATTGCATGGAAATATCTATTTTTCCCAAACCATGTTTTCATTCGTGCGTAGTTTGGAGTTCTCCACACTGTACACATTTCTCAGACACATGATACCAGCAGCAACTGACCCGAACGCAGAACGTGGTACGCATGTGTTATCTACCTCAAGGTAACAGCAGTATGTGGCAAACCATTAACCACCCATAGTGCTTCTCATTCTGCACTTCTATTTAGCCAGCATTATTGTAGTAGCTATTCTTATTGAAGATCATTCAATATTTATAAATGTTCTGGTATGCATTCTTTATAGTGAAGTGTTAATATGCAGCACTTTTATTTATTTTAGCAAATAAGTATATTTCTGTAATTATAGAAAGTCAACTGAGTTTTTAAGTTACTTTTCAGATAAAAGTTTTTGTTTAGCACTATGGTTTTATTGCCTACATAGCTGGAGATATATTAACATCGGCTTGTTCTGAGGCTATCCAATACATTTTTTTAATGTTTATTTTTTAGTTTTCATTTCAAGTGAAGCACTCACTGTGTATAGGAATTTGTAATTGGAGGTGCTTGATCTCTACAAAAGAAATTAGGAATTGCTTTATTATCAGATGCTCCTAGAAGTCTTAACTGTGTTCATTTTTTAAAAGAATTTGTAATGTTAGTTGTGTGCATGGAAATAATTAAGGTACAACATAACCGTAGGTTAAAGTTCTATATGGTGAGGCATTTTGTTTTTACTGTATGTTTTTACTGAATGATTCCTGTCCCGCTCCCACCCCCTCCAAAGCAAGCATGAATAAGATTAGGTTAAATGTAGCATGTAGCATCCCGGTCTTCTGAAAATTTGTTTTACCTTCTGATTTTTTGAAATACTGGATGTATCATTGGCTCCCCTGTTTAAATGAAAACCAAATAAAAACATGGCCAGCAAAAATCACTGCGTTCTGGTGCTTTGTCCGAGGAACAGGAGCCGCTGCTGCCCTGCGGTGGGTGCGGGGCCGGGTCCTGGGACAGCCAACTTGGGGACTAATTATTTTTAGTTCTTTTATTATATATTATCTATTTTATTATTGTATTTATTATGTATATATATATATGTATGTATATATAGAGAGATGGTCCTGCGGCCCCAGGGAGCCCTGCGCTGGGAGGGGACGCGGGGTGTTCCCCTCTGTCCTGGTGCCAGTGACCCGTGTTTAAGGAAATCGTGTGGAACGGTCTGGGTGTGAAAGCCGAGGTGGATGGTGGTGTCAATAACCGTTTTCGATGAAAATACAACTGACTTTGAGAGTGTGAGGGTCGTGGTTCTATCAACTTTTAGACAGAATAGCGTGGAAGTGGAGAAGGTGCTGTGGGGGCCCCTTTGTGTCGGTGGCATCCTGCGGTGGAGGTGATGGGCCAAGAGCCTGCGTGGGGCACTTTCACACCCGAGCGCAGGAGCGGGACCAGGTGACTCCCGTGGGACCCCAAAACGCGCAGGTTGGGTCTGTTGCAGCAGCCCTAAGAGCAGTGCGTATTTGTCTTCCAGTTCCTCCCATCGGAACCGGTCCTGAGGGAGCCAATTAAGCTGCATCTTTTGGCAAACTCCTACAGCTTTTTCCATGACGTTGTCTTGGTTCCTGCAGGTTTTTCCATCCCCGCTCGCCGTGGCAGGTGGCACGTCTGCAACTCGCTTAGAACAAGGAGCTGCCCCTTCCGTGTGGCACAAAGTGGTCACCTGGGGACACCGGACACAGCCTGTGTCCTTGGACATGGTATGGGGTGTTAATGTAGCCGTGTCATTTTGTACGTGTGGGGCTGGAGGGGGGAGGAAACAGCTGCTTGCTCTCCAAGAGCTTGTTTTGGAGTGTTGTGGGGTTTTTCTGAGGTTGGGTGAAGGCAGTGGGTGGGAAGTGCTCAGAAACTGGAAACAGCTCCGCTTCAAAACATCTCGTGCAAATGGAGGTGGTTGGTGGAGTGGTTTTGGTGTGGTTTTTTGTTTGTTTCTTTGTTTTTTCCTTCTTTTAAGAACACCAAACTCAACAGTACCTAGGAAACCTGTAATGGTAGAAAGGGAACATTTTATACTCAAAAAGGAAGAGGAGAGTCAAGTGTTGAGCACAAATCCGGCGCAGAGCTGCGGTGCTTCAGGTGTGTGTGCCGGACGGCGCAGCTGGGCGCTCTGGCTCGTTGAGCAGAGTAATTCCCAGTGTGGAGTCAATTAAAGTGCTTCATGAGGACCGTGCGAAGCGAAATCTGCCAAAAAGCGCAGGTACCCCTGAGTGCGTAGCTGCGCGTTCCCTGCGCTGGTTTCTGTCCCACGCTCCTCACCATGCCCATCCCTGCAAGCAAATAATAGGACGTGTGTAGCCCTTTTTGGCTGTGACCTAGCAACCGAATTGTCTTTAAAAACAAATCAGGGAAGAGGCTTAAATGATAAGCCAGATAAAGGGACCACTGCTTCGTGCCAGCGTGTTTGCCAGGTAAAATAGAACACCCTTATTTAACAAAAAAGCAAATAAGGAATTAGGATGTTAATCATGTTTTAAGAATACCTTTTCGTGTCTGTGGAATTTTGAAGTGTCTGTAACAAGAACTTGAGCTGGAAGAGGTGGTGCTCGCCCTTACTGAACGGACCAGGGCAGAGCCTGTTCCATGCGCTGCCATCACAGGAGATCTAATAATTACCGACTGGCGCAATGCTGAACGTCTCGTTCCGATCGGATGTTCTCAGACATGGTCAGTTAACTTCATCACTATTGTATTTACCTTTAATTAAATAAGAGTTGCTATATATAATCGTACCTATTTATGTAAGGCTTGGCCCAGGCCGCATTAGGGTTTTCTTGCATATGAAACTAATGTTGCTCTAGAACTGTTTTTGCTGGTTTTCTGGGTCCCCTTCTAAACTCTGCAGTAGTCAGAGGTAACAAGTTTTACCACGTGTGGACTTTCATCCCCTGCTCTACAGGCACGCGTGCTGCAGAACACACAGCTGTAGTGGGGTCCTGAGTGCCATGCTCTGGTGTGCATTATTTCTGGATATCAATAGGGAGAAAAGCATCACTGAACAAAATCTGCTCTCTAAAGTCTTTCCTCACGTTGCTTTTCTGCTGCTGAGATGTGGAAGTGCTTGTCAAGCCTTTGGTTGGGTTTTACACAGAATTATATACAGTAAACTGTCCTCGTTCTTCCAAAGATGTAATCCCGAGCAACAGCAACCCTGGATCAATTCCTTCCTTATTCCTTGAATTATTTCAGTGCCTACAAAATCCTGCAAATTCTTGTTTGTTGTTCTGCCGCTGTTCGCGTCAGACTTCAGCCAAACAACCTGGGACCTAGCGCTGTGGGGTACTTAGTAACACGCAAATAATCCAGATCACGGCTGGTACCTGGCACTCTTGGGCTTCCATTCCTGTGTCTCTATATTTAAAATGGTTATCTGCTTACTCTGAGTGCTATTTCAGAACTCCTTAAAATATTGACTGTTGGAAAGTTCAATGGCTTCTTTTGCTGGAGCATTAGCATCGTTGATAAGTTGATTTGCATGCACCACCCTGTGCGGGGGGAGACGCCGTGCTCTGCAAATAGCTGTGTCAATAGCTGTGTCAATCAATAGCTGTGTCAATAGCTGTGTCAATCAATAGCTGTGTCAATAGCTGTGTCAATCAATAGCTGTGTCAATAGCTGTGTCAATCAATAGCTGTGTCAATAGCTGTGTCAATCAATAGCTGTGTCAATAGCTGTGTCAATCAATAGCTGTGTCAATAGCTGTGTCAATCAATAGCTGTGTCAATAGCTGCCACCACGCCGGGTCACTGGCTTCCCTCTGGAATCCGTCTGTCGCATCCCGACTGCAAAGCAGCCCTTCTATAGTGATCTCTGATAATAAAATTCCTCTTGTAATCTATGTGCTGGTCGACTGCAGCTAAAATTACTTTTAACCTTTATGTCACCCAGCCTGGGTGTTCTGTGTGCTGTGAAATGCAGAAGTGTGCTTTTTGCACTTGGGTGCAGGACAGGGAACTTGTGACTTGTCTGACTTCGGAGCCAGCGATACCGGTGCCCTTCACAACCCGCCCACCCTCCCCAGCTTTGCCTCCCGTGCTGATAAAATGAAGGTGCTGGTTTGTGCTGATGCGCAGGGCGGCTGGTGGGTGCCTGGGTTCCCGCTCTGGCTTGGACATCCTGTAGGGACAAGGGTTCTTTGCTGGGACCTCTCCTGGGGTGCAGGGACCTCTCCTGGGATGCTGGGACCTCTCCTGGGATGCAGGAACCTCTCCTGGGATGCAGGGACCTCCCTGGGATGCTGGGACCTCCCTGGGATGCAGGAACCTCTCCTGGGATGCTGGGACCTCCCTGGGATGCAGATACCTCCCTGGGATGCTGGGCCATCTCCTGGGATGCAGGAACCTCCCCTGGGATGCTGGAACATCTGGGATGCAGGAACCTCCCCTGGGATGCTGGGACATCTCCTGGGGTGCAGGGACATCTGGGATGCTGGGACCTCCCCTGGGATGCTGGGACATGTGGGACACAGAGACATCCCCTGGGATGCAGGAACCTCCCCTGGGATGCTGGGACATCTCCTGGGGTGCATGGATATCTGGGATGCTGGGCCACTTATGTAAGAGCACAACTCTACAGAAAGGGACATGGGGAAGGACGTGTGCATTGGGGGTAGCTGGGCTCATCTGTGTTTGCTGGTAACACGCTCGATTGGTGTTTCCAGGGTACAGAGTCGTTCTATATTCGTGGTTGGTGGTTTGTTAGTTGTTTTTTTCCATTTTGGGGTGTGTTTCCTGATTGGTAGAAAACCGATATATTTTGTCCTAATTTGGTATGAGTTCCATGTTGCTTGCACCTTTGCTTACATTTCCCAAATTTCTTGTGACTTGTTGTTCAGGCTCGTTATGTTCTCCCAGCCATCACTCCTGGTCTCTTGCCTGCTCAGCGTGGATGTGAGGCCGAATAAAAGACAGGCTTTCCTTTAAATCTGGATTTTGTGATGTTCATCGGGCTGTGCCCAGGACTTGGTGCTGAGCAGCACGGAGGCTTCTTTGCCACACTAATCCCAACGTGGATGCTGCAAGGTGAGTACTAATCTACTAATTATTGTGTGTTGTCATCTCCACAGCATCTTCCCAAAAAGGTTCCTCCGCACCAGAGCTGTGGAGTTTCTGCCTTACAAATGTTTGATGCTCAGACACATTTTTAGTTTTGCTTTAAACCTGCGCTCTGGCAATAAAAGAACATTTTCTCATTCTCATTCTTGGCCATGCCAGACTGGATTAGACCTTAAATCTTCAGTGCTGGAGGCTGCAGAGAGACAAAGTTTCCATTTAATGCCTTGCTTGAATTTTATCATTTTTAATCATTTAAAGTCATAGACCTGAATAACTGAATGACAGATTTATTGTGACTTCTGTGTTTGCTTGGATAGAGACTTAAACAGTACAGCTCTTGAAATAGCTGGATAAGTAGCAGAGACATTTGAAAGCCTGTGATTAAGAAAGCAGATGGGTTTGCTTTTATTTTGTGTTACGTCTGCCTCAGATTTTTGCTGCTAATGCTACAGAGTCGCTTAGAAAATTTGACGTTGACACATACTGAAAGTTACATCTACATACTAAACTACCTTTTGGACCCTTACAGGTGATACTTCACTGTTTTTTCATTATTCTTTATTTTCTTTTTCCTTGCTTTATGCAGAAAGACCCTCGGCTGTTTGTTTTACACCACACCCAGCCATGCGGAGGAGCAGGGTGCTGGTCCACGCTGGAGCGCAGAGCAAGCGGGCATGGCCTTTGGGTATCGCTGGCACTTCATATCTCTATTTCTATTGACGTTGCTAACTGCGTCACTTAGTACAGCATTGACCTCCAGCAAGACAAAGTACAACACCTCACCGTCACTGCCTCAGGGACCTGTGCAGGGCGGGGAGATTCGTCATAGGGACAGAGGAAACCCAGGAGCAAAGCAAACCCTGAAAGCCCCGTGGAGCTGTGGCGAGCGGGGCAGCCACCCAGCGCTCACCGTTTGCAGCTGCCAAATGTTCATTGCCAGCTAGGAGGAGCGTGAAAGGCTCTGGCTGTGCACACCTGCGTGGCCCTTGGGTGGTCAATCTGTACCTTGCGTCGTTTCTCTTGTCCTGATAAAAGCATCATTATGTCTGCAGTGAAGCAGGTTTTTGGTTCTCCAGCCATCCTGGAGCAAAATGTGGAAGCGCAGAGAGATTAGCTCAAGCGATTCAGTGGCTGAGTGAACTGGAAATGATGAGCAGCGGGCGGGTGGCCATGGGGGGACGCAGGGCAGCGGGCGGGTGGCCATGGTGGGAGATAAGGCAGCGGGCGGGTGGCTGCGGGGGGACGTGGGGCAGTCTGTAGGTGGCCACAGTGGGACATGGGCAGCGGGCGGGTGGCCATGGGGGGATGCGGGGCGGCGGGCGGGTGGCCGCGGGGGGACGTGGGGCTGTCGGTAGGTGGCCGCAGTGGGACACGGGCAGTGGGCGGGTGGTCGTGTTGGGACACGGGGCAACGGGTGGGTGGCCATGGGGGGATGCAGGGCAGCGGGCGGGTGGCCGCGGGGGGATGCGGGGCAGCAGGTGGGTGGCTGTGTTGGGACACAGGGCAGCGGGCGGGTGGCTGCAGGGGGATGCGGGGCAGCGAGCAGGTGGCCACGGGGGGACGTGGGGCAGTCGGCAGGTGACCGCAGTGGGACGCGGGCAACAGGCGGGTGGCTGTGATGGGACGCGGGGCAGCGGGCGGGTGGCTGTGATGGGACACGGGGCGGTGGGTGGGTGGCTGTGGGGGGACGCGGGGCGGTGGGCAGTCCCAGCGCTGGCAGCAGACAGGAGCAGGATGTGGCCACGGGAGAGTCTGGATCATCCCCCAAATTGCCAGCGCAGCCCAGGGAGGAGATTTCCAGCCAGCCTGCCAGGAATGACTGTGCCTTGGCGTGGGCAGGAGGAAAAATGCGATGGGAAACAGGGAGATGAAAATAACGCCGGTGAAAACAGGATGTTGGAAAGCTGGTAAGGGAGCAGGACTGCAGGACTGTCTGTCTGTCTGTCTGTCTGCAGAGCGCTGCCGGGAGGAGGGACACTCTCACACAGGGGCTGTTTGGGGAGAAACACGCAGCTCTCCGGTGTTTGTAGGGCACAGAAAGCCCCGGCGGAGGCAGCGCGGCTCTGCTGGCAGCGCTGGCTCCGCCTGCTCCCAAAACACGGCTGCTTGCGCGAATGTGTTCACTCGCCTTCCATCAACACCTGCCCGCTCTCTTTTTCATCGGATGAGGGTCATAAACCATTCCTGACAACACACCAGCCCGGCATCGTGTTAATTTGGCTGATCTGAGCCCACGGGCGCCGCCAGGCAGCGGAGCGCGGCCGTTCCGCGGCTCGGCCGCCACTCGGGAGCTGCGCTTCCCCCGCTGGCCGCAGCCTGCGCTCCGAGCTGGGATCCGCGGCTTCCTCCCAGCCTAAAACTACATGAAAACCAAACCGCGTTTTTCTATGCTAACTGACTCTTCCTTTCGGGGCTGCCAGCACCAGTTACTGGTGGATTTACAGCAGGGGTGGTGGGTCCCTGTCGATGGGGGCTGGTTCCCACCTCCAGTAGAGGTTTGTGAAGCAGCAGAGGGTTTTGCTGGCGCTGGGCGCTGCCTGGTGCTCAGCCAGCTCACGGGATCCCTCGCACACCATCACTGGGCACTTCTGTCCCTTTGCAGGCAAGGAGAGCTCGGCTGGTTTCAGCCTGGGAGGACAAGGCAGGCTCATGAGAGGCTTTGCACTGTGAAGCCCCAGTCTCCAGCATGTGGAGACCGTGCTCAGAAGCGTGAACTCAGCCTCAACCCTCCAATTAATGAGTTCATTGAGTGATTAGAAAATGCACACTGGAATCTTTGAGGCTAAGCCAAACCAGTTTATTCTTTAAGATAAAATATTGCTATTTTCCATGAACCCAAACTGCTATCCACTTATCTACCTTCCAAGGTCAAATTGAATCTGCCAGGTACACTGCAAGTGTCCGGTGTTTGTCAGTGTGATGCAGGATCGGATGGATGCACAACAGTCCTTGGGCAAGGACCATGCTATGAGCTTCAATCAGCTGGGCTGGTTGACGCAGGGCAGCTCTCCTCAGTCACAGTGGGTGTCACAGCAGGGCTCTGCAGCCTTTCTGCACGGGAAGGAGAGCTCGGGAAAGACGGCTCCTCAGGCTCTGCTCAGCACCGTGCAGGTCCCAGTGATGGAGCCAGGCTCCCCTGGATTTCACTGCTGCATCCTGCAGGTCCTGGCGATGGAGCCTGGGCTCCCCTGGCTTTCACTGCTGCATCTTGCAGGTCCTGGTGATGGAGCCGGGCTCCCCTGGCTTTCACTGCTGCATCCTGCAGGTCCTGGCGATGGAGCCAGGCTCCCCTGACTTTCACTGCTGCATCTCACAGGTCCCGGTGATGGAGCCTGGGCTCCCCTGGCTTTCACTGCTGCATCCTGCAGGTCCTGGCGATGGAGCCGGGCTCCCCTGGCTTTCACTGCTGCATCCTGCAGGTCCTGGTGATGGAGCCAGGCTCCCATGGCTTTCACTGCTGCATCCTGCAGGTCCTGGCGATGGAGCCGGGCTCCCCTGGCTTTCACTGCTGCATCCTGCAGGTCCTGGTGATGGAGCCAGGCTCCCATGGCTTTCACTGCTGCATCCTGCAGGTCCTGGTGATGGAGCCGGGCTCCCATGGCTTTCACTGCTGCATCCTGCAGGTCCCGGTGATGGTGCCGGGCTCCCCTGGCTTTCACTGCTGCATCCTGCAGGTCCCGGTGATGGAGCCGGGCTCCCCTGGCTTTCACTGCTGCATCCTGCAGGTCCCGGTGATGGTGCCGGGCTCCCCTGGCTTTCACTGCTGCATCCTGCAGGTCCTGGTGATGGAGCCGGGCTCCCCTGGCTTTCACTGCTGCATCCTGCAGGTCCTGGTGATGGAGCCGGGCTCCCCTGGCTTTCACTGCTGCATCCTGCAGGTCCCGGTGATGGAGCCGGGCTCCCCTGGCTTTCACTGCTGCACCCTGCAGGTCCCGGTGATGGAGCCGGGCTCCCCTGGCTTTCACTGCTGCACCCTGCAGGTCCTGGTGATGGAGCCGGGCTCCCCTGGCTTTCACTGCTGCATCCTGCAGGTCCCGGTGATGGAGCCGGGCTCCCCTGGCTTTCACTGCTGCATCCTGCAGGTCCCGGTGATGGAGCCGGGCTCCCCTGGCTTTCACTGCTGCATCCTGCAGGTCCTGGTGATGGAGCCGGGCTCCCCTGGCTTTCACTGCTGCATCCTGCAGGTCCTGGTGATGGAGCCGGGCTCCCCTGGCTTTCACTGCTGCATCCTGCAGGTCCTGGCGATGGAGCCGGGCTCCCCTGGCTTTCACTGCTGCATCCTGCAGGTCCCGGTGATGGAGCCGGGCTCCCCTGGCTTTCACTGCTGCATCCTGCAGGTCCTGGCGATGGAGCCGGGCTCCCCTGGCTTTCACTGCTGCATCCTGCAGGTCCTGGCGATGGAGCCGGGCTCCCCTGGCTTTCACTGCTGCATCCTGCAGGTCCCGGTGATGGAGCCGGGCTCCCCTGGCTTTCACTGCTGCATCCTGCAGGTCCCGGTGATGGTGCCGGGCTCCCCTGGCTTTCACTGCTGCATCCTGCAGGTCCCGGTGATGGAGCCGGGCTCCCCTGGCTTTCACTGCTGCATCCTGCAGGTCCCGGTGATGGAGCCAGGCTCCCCTGGCTTTCACTGCTGCATCCTGCAGGTCCCGGTGATGGAGCCGGGCTCCCCTGGCTTTCACTGCTGCATCCTGCAGGTCCCGGTGATGGAGCCGGGCTCCCCTGGCTTTCACTGCTGCATCCTGCAGGTCCTGGTGATGGAGCCGGGCTCCCCTGGCTTTCACTGCTGCATCCTGCAGGTCCTGGTGATGGAGCCGGGCTCCCCTGGCTTTCACTGCTGCATCCTGCAGGTCCTGGTGATGGAGCCGGGCTCCCCTGGCTTTCACTGCTGCATCCTGCAGGTCCCGGTGATGGAGCCGGGCTCCCCTGGCTTTCACTGCTGCACCCTGCAGGTCCTGGTGATGGAGCCGGGCTCCCCTGGCTTTCACTGCTGCACCCTGCAGGTTCTGGCGATGGAGCCGGGCTCCCCTGGCTTTCACTGCTGCATCTTGCAGGTCCTGGTGATGGAGCCGGGCTCCCCTGGCTTTCACTGCTGCATCTCACAGGTCCTGGTGATGGAGCCAGGCTCCCCTGGCTTTCACTGCTGCATCCTGCAGGTTCTGGCGATGGAGCCGGGCTCCCCTGGCTTTCACTGCTGCATCCTGCAGGTCCTGGTGATGGAGCCAGGCTCCCATGGCTTTCACTGCTGCATCCTGCAGGTCCTGGTGATGGAGCCGGGCTCCCCTGGCTTTCACTGCTGCATCCTGCAGGTCCCGGTGATGGTGCCGGGCTCCCCTGGCTTTCACTGCTGCATCCTGCAGGTCCCGGTGATGGAGCCGGGCTCCCCTGGCTTTCACTGCTGCATCCTGCAGGTCCCGGTGATGGTGCCGGGCTCCCCTGGCTTTCACTGCTGCATCCTGCAGGTCCTGGTGATGGAGCCGGGCTCCCCTGGCTTTCACTGCTGCATCCTGCAGGTCCTGGTGATGGAGCCGGGCTCCCCTGGCTTTCACTGCTGCATCCTGCAGGTCCTGGTGATGGAGCCGGGCTCCCCTGGCTTTCACTGCTGCATCCTGCAGGTCCCGGTGATGGAGCCGGGCTCCCCTGGCTTTCACTGCTGCACCCTGCAGGTCCTGGTGATGGAGCCGGGCTCCCCTGGCTTTCACTGCTGCATCCTGCAGGTTCTGGCGATGGAGCCGGGCTCCCCTGGCTTTCACTGCTGCATCTTGCAGGTCCTGGTGATGGAGCCAGGCTCCCCTGGCTTTCACTGCTGCATCCTGCAGGTCCTGGTGATGGAGCCGGGCTCCCCTGGCTTTCACTGCTGCATCCTGCAGGTTCTGGCGATGGAGCCGGGCTCCCCTGGCTTTCACTGCTGCATCTCACAGGTCCTGGTGATGGAGCCAGGCTCCCCTGGCTTTCACTACTGCATCGTGCAGGTCCTGGCGATGGAGCCGGGCTCCCCTGGCTTTCACTGCTTCATCTCACAGGTCCTGGTGATGGAGCCAGGCTCCCCTGACTTTCACTACTGCATCGTGCAGGTCCTGGCGATGGAGCCGGGCTCCCCTGGCTTTCACTGCTGCATCCTGCAGGTCCTGGCGATGGAGCCAGGCTCCCCTGACTTTCACTGCTGCATCTCACAGGTCCCGGTGATGGAGCCTGGGCTCCCCTGGCTTTCACTGCTGCATCTCACAGGTCCCGGTGATGGAGCCTGGGCTCCCCTGGCTTTCACTGCTGCATCCTGCAGGTCCTGATGATGCAGCCGGGCTCCCCTGGCTTTCACTGCTGCATCCTGCAGGTCCTGGCGATGGAGCCGGGCTCCCCTGGCTTTCACTGCTGCATCCTGCAGGTCCTGGTGATGGAGCCGGGCTCCCCTGGCTTTCACTGCTGCATCCTGCAGGTCCCGGTGATGGAGCCGGGCTCCCCTGGCTTTCACTGCTGCATCCTGCAGGTCCCGGTGATGGTGCCGGGCTCCCCTGGCTTTCACTGCTGCATCCTGCAGGTCCTGGTGATGGAGCCGGGCTCCCCTGGCTTTCACTGCTGCATCCTGCAGGTCCCGGTGATGGAGCCGGGCTCCCCTGGCTTTCACTGCTGCACCCTGCAGGTCCTGGTGATGGAGCCGGGCTCCCCTGGCTTTCACTGCTGCATCCTGCAGGTCCTGGCGATGGAGCCGGGCTCCCCTGGCTTTCACTGCTGCATCCTGCAGGTCCTGGTGATGGAGCCGGGCTCCCCTGGCTTTCACTGCTGCATCCTGCAGGTCCTGGCGATGGAGCCGGGCTCCCCTGGCTTTCACTGCTGCATCCTGCAAGTCCTGGTGATGGAGCCGGGCTCCCCTGGCTTTCACTGCTGCATCCACAGTTACCTTTCTCATCAGCACTGCAGATGATTGGGTCCTTATGGTGCCAGTGTGACTAGCCTTGGTTTATCTTCCTCCAGGTTCAAAACATGAGATGGATTTTTGCCCTCCAGCTCCGCAAAATAGTTGAAATGCTATGCTTATCCATGAACATTACAGATGTTCACTGCATCGCTTGATTTTTGTGATAGATGAGAAACAAAAGGTGGTGATGGCCAGCTCAAAGTGAACTGATCAGCGGGGGCTGGTGGCCTGCCCGCCCCAGGAGCCCTGGCAGCCCCTTGGCGCAGGGGATGCCCAGCTCCTTTACCAATGAGCCTCAGGACAATTTCTTCCCAAGCACAGAAGAGATATTTTTGAGCTGAACTTCTTCACTGTTGCAGGATTTGACATTAATTTTGGCATTTGCAGGCAGTGTCACTCAAGAGCCACTTCAATCCCATGGAGCCGGGGAGCCCCGGCACACCAAGGGGAGAGGCGGGGGCTCCCCTGCAGCAGCCCAGAAAACAGCTCAGATCCATCTTAGTTTTAAATATTTGGCTCTAGAAATCTCTCCAGGCACCACTTCAATCCAATTTGCAGCGTCTGACTCAAGTGAAGTATGAGAGGAATTTTTCCTAAGCCATTTGGGCGGTGGGGAGCGGGGCAGCCGCCCGGCACCGAGCCCCTGTCCCTGGGACCGTGGTGGCCCAGCAGAAACCCCTCGGTCCTTCTCCTTAAAATACACTGCTGTGGAAAGCAAGTTGGAGACCTCACTGCTCGTACCCTCGAGCCATTTGCCGGCCTTGCCTCTGGGTGTCAGGGCACCCATAGCTGTGCAGCTCCCCAGCCCCATCGCCCACCCAGCTGAGCTCACAGAAAGCTGGGAATGAGGTTTTTCAAACAGTTTAAGCCGCCTGCGCTTCCTGCCGAAGGGAAGTCTCAGAAGGCATTGCAGCAGGCTCACATGTTAATTGCTTTCCTTCTGAACCACTAAAAATGTTGTCTTTTCCACTTCTTTACAGCAGGGAAGATGGAAGCTGGAGCAATTAAGCCTCAGCTGATGGAGCAGGGTGGGACAAACCAGGCTCCTCCAAGACGTTGGAGTCTGAGTCAGCTCATAAGAAGCCTTGAGGTAAGGAGAAAAAGTCATTTACATCTTTAGCTCTTACTTTGACCCTGAAATCTGTGCCATGTCCTGGCCATTTATAGAAACTAATGAACCATGCCTTCAGAATATGGAGCAGCTGCAGGGAGAATTGCCCTGATGAAGCTGTAATGTAGACTCCGCGTGCATCCACGGCCCGACAGCCCGCGTGGGGCTGCTGCACCAGCCCTGCAGGAACAGTTTGTCCTGGTGTGATGGGACGCATCCCTCCCCACGGCCACGGCACAGCGGGGTGAGCTGGCCCCAGCCCGGCTCCTGCGCATCCAAAGTGCTTCGGCTGCCTCCGGTGCAGTTGTACGTGTGTTTTATGGCCATCGTCACCATCTTTCCTGCCTTCCCCTTAGAGGAGGGTTTGGGAAATAATTAATTCATTATAAAATATTGCTGAACGAATGCCGAGGTAAGTAATTCTATATTGGTCACTAATCATTTCCCATTAACGTGGGTGTTTTTGGTTTCTGCGAATGACGCCGCGGTGGCCCGGGTGGTGTCAGCAGCGTTCCCGCTGGAGCAGCGGGGCTGCAGGATGGGGCCATCAGCGCGGAGCTGCCGTCTCTGCGGTGCTGGCAGCGCAGCCACAGCATTACAAATGAAAACTGCCAAATACAAAGGCAATGCTGAGGGAGGGGAGCGTTTCCTCCAGCAAAGTGTTCGGCTGTTGTCGGGGGAGCGTGGAGTGAAAGCGAAAAGGATTTCCAGAGCAGCTTTGGCTGCGTGTTGAGGCTCTGATTACAGAAGGCAGCCTGAATGCGCCGTGTCCCAGCCAACGCCTCCCCCTGGCCAAACCCTAAGCCAGAGGATTTAAACAAGCTCTTATGTAACACGGTTTT